>NC_051250.2:48936285-49544719 GCF_015237465.2 Chelonia mydas | reverse complement strand
AATCTGCAGGGACCCTAGACTTAGTAGGGAGGCAGCGCTAGTGTCAGGTGTGCCTTTTGCTGCTATCCCTGTGTAAATTTCCCCCAAATCTGGTCAAGTTGTATGCCTCTGAAAAATTGCAGTTTGTACATGCACGGGAGAGGCTTGTTACAGTTAGATCCCTAAATATTCACTCAGCACCAGGCATGCTCCAACCTGGGGTGAACAGGACTCTTCCTGGCAGCCAGAGGGTACTTTTCTGGGGATAGGCACTGAGAGCAGGGAGACTATTGCTCCTGTGTTCTCAGTGCACCTGCTACTGGTGCCCAGTCAGAGAGGAGGAAGAAACCGCATGTCTCAAATGCAGGGAGTGTGGCGGCGGAGGCATTCAGAGGAGGGGAAGGTGAGTGAGTGGGTTAGCTGAGGTATATGGCAGGGGGCAGAAGGATGTCTGAACACACTCTCCTCTGTGGCTCCTGGGTCCAGTTTGAGGTTCTTAGTCTCTTCTTTCCTCTGTCAGTACGTAGCTGTAAAACCCACTGACAGTATATCATCCCTTTCTAGTGGCTTGTCCACATAGAGGAAAACCGCCTACTAGAGCTACTAGTTACATCATTAAATTGAGTGGTAGAGATCTGTGCTGTGCATCTGAGGATCTGGACCCTACTGATGAACCAAATTTAGGCATCAGCATGGTTCCACATGATAGCACTTGGGTTTTTTTTCCATTTGTTTCTTTAAAAAGTGGGAAGCTACTATTTATCCAACTATACTTCTTTAAAAAATTATGTGATTTAAAGACCATCATAATGCATATGCACAAGGGAGCCAACTTAGGGTTGCATGGACAACTTTATTTCTGGCATTTCTGAAATTTTGAGTGCTTGACTTTGCAACCTTGATAATGTGTTTTAATATTTTTTTTGACACTATAGATGTCTGTAATGTGGATAAGTTAATGTAACTATGAGTATATTAAAACTTCCCAATTTATGAATTAAAATACTTTACATGTTCTTCACTGAAATAAGAAAATTTCATTAATCTCCCTCATGCAAATTATTCGAACAGTAGCAGCTGTATTTCTGCTGGGATCACTAAGGGTATGTCTACACTACAATTAGACACAGCTGGCCTGTACCGGCTGACTTGAACTAGGGGGCTCAGGCTAAGGGGCTATTTCATTGCAGTGTAGTCCTTTGGGGCCAGGATGCAGCCTGAGCTCTGGGAACCTCCAATCTCACAGGGTTCTCGAGCCCAGAGTCCAGCCAGAGCATGAATGTCCACACCGCAGTGAAACAGCCCCTTAGCCCGAACCCAAGTCATCTGGCATGGGCTAGTTGCAGGTTTTTAACTGCATGTAGATGTACACTAAGGGATCATGTAGGATGGAAGCTTCATTTTTGTTCTGCTGAAACTTCAAACATCTACAGAACATGCTTGGATACAATATTTCAGTCATAGCAATAGCTGATGTTTCTCTAAATTGTGTGACATATATGAAGCAAGATATTTTCTATTTTTCCTCCCCTTCCCCTTCATGCTGTCCCTCCCTGTCATATTCTCTAGCTATTTCCTAGAGTGGAAGGCTAGCACTTATTGCTGTATTGCTATATATTCTCTTATCCAGTGTGTTTTTCCTAGGTGGTCAAAGGTACTATGCTTCACAGTGGACCGAGGGAATACATTAATTTTACAATTAAGGATCTCTAAAATTCTTTGTGCCTTTGTGCTGTAATGGAAAATCTCTAAAGAACATATAAAAGGGCTTCTTGTGTGGGCCGGAGTTAAATAAAACTCGTCATATTCATCATACGTGAATACAGGAAATTGAAATGAATGTCTAAACACCTCTTGGAACTATAACACCATCACAGCAACTGCAAGAACAAGTTCTCAGAACCCTTGAGGGGTATAAATAATTTCATAGCTCTATTTGGAGTCACTCAGTTACCACAGTATAACTCAGGTGCGTGCAAGACTATTTCACAGTTCTCCTGTGGTGTTTGTGTTTTTAGGAAAATGTCCTTCTGCCCTCCTGCAGAATCTTTTTTGATGTAAGATTCTGCTAAAAGAACAAGTATCCTGATATTAAACTTACTAAAAAAATCTAAACAGGCAGGTATTGAGATATGAGATGTCTCACCCAGTCAGCCTACAATGAAACTTGCCATTAAAATGGTGCAGAAGTTGGGGTGGGTAGGCCTCTCATCAGCCACAGTCATAGCCCTCCAAGAACTTCTAAATCATCATGTTATGGCACCTCTCTCCTGAAGAGTCTCTGGCTTGTCAAATGTAGACACTACTCAGATACCTTACAGGGAAGAGGAATCTAATACGCAAGAGTCACTGGTGTTCTGGCTTAGAGATTGAATATTTCTTGGGTAGCCTGTATCTATAAGATCTAACACAGATTTTCTGAGAATTTGGGAGCATTTAAAAAAACAAACAACAAAATGTACACAGCACTTAAAGGTGGATTTTAAAATAACAGACCTACAAGTATATTCCCTTACCTAAACTTAACCTCTATGCCCATCTCAGGCAGGTTTGTCTTTATTCTACATCTCTGAGTTGGGAGAAACAGCCTACATGCTTGCAGCCTTCTCCCTGTCTCTGACTGTCGGTCTTTTCACTGATACATCCTGGCCAGTCTCTTTCCGCTCACCCAAAAATAATGCCTTCCTTTTCTAGGGTCTGTGTGGTTTTGTAAATCTTCTTTGATCCCAGGTTTAGCCTTGGGAAGAGTAAAACATCATAGCATGGATGGAGCCAGCGAGGTAAATTCTCCTGCTACTTGATGGCCCAACCATCGTTACCTTAACTCCTTTAAAGCTGTGTATGTAAGGCTGACTTATTTCTGCCATGGCTTTATCTCACTTGCTGAGTTCTGTAGCTTCCTCTGATTTGGCACTGTGCATTCAGGCAGGTCATAGTACAAAATTGGCCAGAGAAATTGAGTCACACAACTAATACGGACACTTTTCATCACCGCATCTTTATACATTGTTCTGACTGCTGGGAAATTTGTGGCTTGCTAACCTTGCTGATTTTAAGGAAGGTGGTGGTGACCCTTATCATGGAGAGCTAGTGTCTGAGACAGATTGTTGCAGGGAAACCCTGGAAATAGCTAGACTGGATGGGAAAGAATGGCCTTGTGGTTGACGTCAACTGGGGTTCAGTTCCCAGCTTTGCTGCAGCCTTTCTGCGTGACGTAAAGCAAGTAGTTTTACTTGATGTCTGTTTCTTTTTCCGTAAATGAGGTTACTTGCATACCTCACAGGACAGTTGAGACCGAATTTGAGCTGCTCCAGAGGGAATGTGTTCTTGAATTGCTAAGTACTTTGTACTATCCAGAAAGAAGGGGGTAAGGTAGGAGATAACTGGGTCTGTGGGTAGCACGTGATGAGATGCCTATTGTACACTATTTCCATACCTGTTGTGATGGATTTGGTCACAGAGACCCCCTTGGGACGGTCACCTGATGTGCTGAAACTACCTCTAAGCCTGTTTTCTTTGTCAGCTTGGGACTCCAGAACCCTGCCTTGTTGAGTCAGACACGCTAGCCTGTTGCAACACAGACCCAGGTCTGATCCACACCCCCAAAGCTGCAGGCTTTAACCAAAAACTCCTCAGCAAGTCACTGATCTCCAGCATCCAGACACCCAGCTCCCACTGGGATTCAAACCCTAAATAAGTTAGTTTTACTCTATATAAAGCTTATACAGGGTAAAAGCCGCGATTGTCTGCCCTCTATAACACTGATAGAGATGCACAGCTGTTTGCTCCCCCAGGTATTAATCACTTACTCTGAGTTTACTAATAAACAAAAGTGATTTTTATTAAGTATAAGAAGTAGGATTTAAGTGGTTTTAAATAATAACAGACAGAACAAAGTAAGTTACCAAGCAAAATAAAACAAAACACGCAAGTCTAAGTCTAATACATTAAGAAACTGAATACAGGTAAATCTCACCCTCAGAAGTGTTCCAATAAGCTTCTTTCACAGATGAGACTCCTTCCTAGTCTGGGCCCAATCCTTTCCCCTGGTACAGTTCTTGTTAGTTCCAGCTCAGGTGGTAACTAGGAGATTTCTTATGACTGGCAGCCCCCTTTGTTCTGTTCCACCCCCTTTTATATCTTTGGCACAAGGCGGGAATCTTTTGTCTCTCTGGGTTCCCACCCCTCCTCCTAAATGGAAAAGCACCAGATTTAAGATGGATTCCAGTACCAGGTGACATGGTCACATGTCCTGTGAGACCCCAAGCCTCCATTCTTCCCAGCCTGACTCTTAGGAACACAGGAAGGCTTGCAAGTAAACAGAGCCACTTACAACTAATTGTCCTGGTTAATGGGAGCCATCAAGATTCTAAACCACCGTTAATGGCCCACACTCTGTATAATTGCAATAAGACTTCAGAGAAATACTTCATATTTCTCACTTCAGATACAAGAATGATACATTCGTACAAATAGTATGAACGCACTTAGTAGATTACAAGTCTTGTAATGATATCTTACAAGAGACCTTTTGCCTAAAGCATATTCCAGTTACATTATATTCACAGTCAAAGCATATTTCCATAAACATATGGAGTGCAACATCACACCTATCTAGTAGGGATTAAATAATTTGGAAGTTGGTCTAAGCCACCCGACTTCAATTGCTGGAAGCAAGGAGGAGCTCCTCTCCATCCTCTTGGATGCAGGAGAGTGGAAACCTTCTCCCTTCCAACCCCTGACTGTGGGAGCTTCTCTCATCCTTGAATCTCATTGGGAGGGTGAGAGGCAGAAAGTGGCTTTTTATTCTCTCGTAACCCCCTTTATTTCTCTTTTAAAAGGGGGAAGCAAGGACAGAAGTAATGAGACTTCTGCAATCACACCCCACCCTATGCTACGGCTCATAGGCTTGTTCTCTGCCCCCACTAGTAATAGCAGAGCCAAATCTTAGTCCTTAGTCTACACTACTGGGTTAGGTCAATGTAAACTGGCTTGCATCAATCTTGCTGTTGAAGTGTCTTTACTTAAATTTGGCTCCCGCTGACATAAGTGCTTTTCTGTGCTGATTTAGTAACACCACTTCCCCCCGAGGAGCAGCGTAGAGTCAATGTAATTAGGTCAACACACTGTTCAGTTTACACACTGTGTTGCTTACATCAATTGTTACTGGTTTTCAGGATTCGTCCCACAATGCCCAACACTGATAATACAGTCGATACAAGCGTTCCTGGTGAGGACGCGCACCGCTAACACAAAGCGAAGTGCACGCGCGCACACACAAGTGATATTTAATAACTACGGTGGCTGTATGCTGATGTAAGTTAAGTCTACGTGATTTGGTAGTGTTGACATTGCCTTAAAAAATCCATGTGCTCAAAAGCTATAGATAGTCATGTGAAAAATGACCAGATTCTTTAGAAGTTTAACTACAGCTATTGGGCCTTTAGAAATGTTCCTACTGGGGAGTGCTCTCTTACAATTAAATTCACTTTTTACAATAAAATTTTAAATAATGTTGACTCAGTTATCCCTGAGTTTTAGTGCTATTATTCTATTCCCAGGTGTACATACACACACACCTCCCACCCCCCAATAGGCCCTGTATACGCATGTGGTAGAGATATCCAAGTGATATTTATCATCTGCCTTTGGCTGCCTTATCTGCACTCCACCCACTAATCAATCTCCTTAGGACTCTTAGCATTCAGAATACATAGAAGTGTCAGCTGCTTTTAGAAAATAAATAGAAAGCTACAGAAAAATAGCACAACTCATGAGGAGTGTGGTCTTCCCAGCTGTGTTGCTAAAATCTTTCCACCACATACTGTTTTCCTCTAGGTGTATAGTGGTAGTACACAGGCTTTATGGGCATGACCCATGTTATTCATGAGGAGTTGTCAGGATGACCTGCATGTCTCAGAGACATAGAAAGTGTGGCATAAGTAAGATACAAAAGAGCGACTTTAGGCTTTTTGTTAATGTACTGGTACTGTAATTCATAGCCTTCTGCCTGCAAGTAACTTTCCTTTTTAAGGGAAATCAGGCTACAAAGGGGGAAAACACTTACTCATTTCCATTTTTATAAACTTTTGAAAGCAGCTTTTCTGTCATCTAAGAGTCCCTAAAAATCACAGTCTTGCTACTAGTCTGAGGTAGAAACAAGTGCTTCATGCTGTTGGAAAACGTGGATTTTCAGCTCTAGTGGGATAAGGTAAGTATATCTAGCTCAGCTAATCACAAGGCCTTGTATCTTTAAAATGGTTGCCAATTCCAGGACTAGTGATGTAAAGAAATATAATTACTAATCCCCATGGCATCTAAACACCAAAATAAACTAATTGAAGTATCTGCATTGTCCTGACTGATGATCTCTTCTGCAGACTTGATGAGCTAGATTGCCTCCTTAGGGATTCTCCTTACAGGGAAATACTTAAAGGGAATCGGGGCTTTCTAGCCTAAACCTAGCTGCTTCTAATGCAGGAAGATCTGTGTAAACAGATATCTTGTTTTGCACTCTGAAAGTGGCAGGAAAACTCTCTCTCCCTAATATCTTGTAGAAGGGAGATCTACGCCTGGCAGCAATTTAGTACCTTATGTCCAGCTCCTGCAGGTAGGGTTGCCAACTTGGAGGTTTTGTCACATGACATAATCTTTAATTAAAAATTAATCTTTAATTCCTGGAGGCCGCAGGACAATCCTGGAGGGTTGGGAACTCTATCTGCAGGCTTCATCTTCTGTATTATAGTGCTGTCAAGGTTCCTTGCCCACTCTGAACTCTAGGGTACAGATGTGGGGACCTGCATGAAAGACCCCCTAAGATTATTCTTACCAGCTTAGGTTAAAAACTTCCCCAAGGTACAAACTTTGCCTTGTCCTTGAGCTATATGCTGCCACCACCAAGCGTGTTAAACAAAGAACAGGGAAAGAGCCCACTTGGAGACATCTTCCCCCAAGCCCTACACCCCCTTTCCTGGGGAAGGCTTGATAAGAATTCTCACCAATTTGTACAGGTGAACACAGACACAAACCCTTGGATCTTAAGAACAATGAAAAATCAATCAGGTTCTTAAAAGAAGACTTTTAATTAAAGAAAAGGTAAAAGAATCACCTCTGTAAAATCAGAATGGTAAATACCTTACAAGGTAGTCAGATTCAAAACATAGAGCATCCCTCTAGGTAAAACCTTAAGTTACAAAAAGACACAAAAACAGGAATCTGTATTCCATTCAGCACAGCTTATTTTACCAGCCATTAAAGAAAAGGAAATCTAACGCATTTTTAGCTAGATTACTTACTAACTAACAGAAGTTCTGAGACTGCATTCCTGATCTGTTCCCGGCAAAAGCATCACACAGACAGACCCTTCGTTCCCCCCCCCCCCCCCCCCCCCACCTCCAGATTTGAAAGTATCTTGTCTCCTCATTGGTCATTTTGGTCAGGTGCCAGCAAGGTTATCTTGGCTTCTTAACCCTTTACAGGAGAAAGGGTTTTGCCTCTGGCCAGGAGGGATTTTATAGCCCTGTATACAGAAAGGTGGTTACCCTTCCCTTTATTATTATGACAAGTGCATAGTCCTTGTGGAACATAGAGGAAATATATAATCTGCAATCACTGCTTCTTTGCCTAATTCATGTTTGAGGGCTTGGAAAGGAGGAAGGAAGGAAACATTTTGTGATAGAGATGGTTTTTTTTGGTTGTTTTTTTAAAGTGGGTGTTTGTGAGTTGCTCAGAGGTTTGGAATGTTAGTAATCATGGAAGTGAATTCATGCGAATAGTTCAAGTGTAGTTGTAAGAGGCAAAATTAATGCCACTATTCCTCATCTGCAGAAATAAATTTATTCTATGCAGGGAAGTGGGAAAAGGCATAGGTCTCCTCCCTCTTTTTCCCCCTCCCCCATCTGACCCTCCTCTTCCCTTTCCTCCACCATCAGCAGCCTGACATGAACCATGAATACCTACATCTGCCCTCTGTGATTTTGAATGAGTGTTGTGACGTAGTGCAAATCTGAGTGGTGCGGCAATCTATGTGCCTGGTTGCAACACCACCCAGTCTCATTGTCACTAAGGTTTGGCCCAGCCAAAAGGTGGTTGGACCATGATCATGGTGGTCCCACCCACTCCCCAGTTCTGCAGCCTATGTTGTGGATACCATGACCATGAGAAGTCACTTCATTTACATATTATAACTTTATTGCAAGATACAGTAATCAATAGCACATTAAGAACTACTGGAATCCAATAGTTCTAGTAATTTGGGCTGAAATTATGCCTGAGCCTATTACAGGAGGACAGGTGTGAGGAGAGGAGATTGCTCTTCCTCTTATCCCTGCACAAGGGCCAGTCTCATTGCTTATACTGGGACTGCTAGCTCCCACTGCTCTAGGGGTGTGTTAGCCCAAAGTGGGTTGGAAAAGGGTAAGGCCACGGCCACATGGCTCCAGGCTGCGTTCATATTTAAAAAGCACACTTCTCCAAGACAGGAAGCTGGGAGATAGATTGTGCCTCTTGAGATGTAATCCATTTCACTGCTCTTAGGGTAGAGCAGCTTCATGGACATTGCTGGCACAAATTTGATCCTTGAGCTGTGAAACCCAGAAAACTTTTACCATTTCCATTGTTGACTTGCCATGCTGGTGGTTTCCTGATTTAGGAATTTATAGGAGTGTGATCATTATAGAAAAATGAGTGCCTGGAACTTAATTACTTATGTTACCATTCTTTGGACTTAATACTGTGCGGACTTATTTCTGTACGTACATGTTAAAGTGATAGGCTGAATGTTCAGTATCTTCTGCTGTAGAAACTTGGAAATGTGTTTAAAATAAAACTTGTCTTTTAATTTTTATAGCTTCTTCAACAACTGAAGCGATTGATATGTGACCTCTGCAGATTATACAACCTTCCTCAACATCCAGATGTTGAGATGTTAGATCAGCCATTACCAACAGGACAGGTAAATCCAAAAGATCTAGACATCTACTGGAAATTAAAAGCCTGTTCTTTAATTCTAACAAGATTGTATACAGCAAGAAGGAAAGGAATGATCTTAAAGGAGCCAGTGTTTGGACACAAAGCACTATTGCTTTATACCAAAACTTAGGGCACCTGTCCTTCCTTTTTAATTTTGTTGTAGGATTTACTTTGACAGAATAATGTACAGCTCCCCTTTCCCCCATCCCAATTCCCAGTGAGGGAGAGGTTGTGGGGAAGTGTTCATGTGTACAACATCTGGACTGTCAGTTGTGAACTTGGCCCAAGATTTTAGTTTGGGGATTCCAAAAAGAATATTTTCCATCCGTTGTTTGACTTTTTCCCCCATGCTTTTGGAACAACTTTGAGTAACTATTTTCATACTCATTCTTTTACTGCATATATCAGTAGATCCTTAGTGACCAAAGGGCATTCCTTCTCCATCTCCCCATGCTTGAAGCAGCTAGCAAGAGGCATGTTGACAGTGATTGCCTTTTCTATTATTGTTTTCTTTCTTCTCCTCCTCCTACCTATTTGCGATCCTTTGGGCTCCTCTGTCAAAATTAACTCCACCATTCCCCTTCCACTCAGCTGTCATCTACTGCCTCAGAACTCCTGGCTCCCCTCTCTTCTTCATCTGTCATCTACTCTTATCCATGGTGACTTTAATTATTACATTGACTGTCTCATCTGACCTATTGGCCTTCTACCTTCTCTCTCGCCACCTCATTCAGTCTTCAACCCGGTCCCTGACTCAGCTCTGTCACATAAGACAGCCATTCCTTGGACCTAGTCTTCACTAAGCTCGGGTCTCTTTATTACCTCTCTTGCTGAATTCCTGATCTCAGGCCAATATGTCAGCATCCCACAACTCTCTTTTGTGACTTTCAGACTATCAACATCTCTGAATTCTCCACTGTTCTTGTTGTCCTTCATATCCCTAGTCTGTCCTCCCAATCTGACTTTCACCCACTGCACTGCTGCCACCGCTACCCCTCTCCACAAACGTACTTAGCTCCAGCCATGTCCCGTATTGGCTCCCATGGCATTGAAATCTCTGGAGAAAAATCTAGAGAACTTCTGCCCATGCAAACTTCCCCTTTATCTTTTGCATTACTGTCTAGCCCCCTAAATGACTCTACTACTTCCTCCTTGAATCCATTGTCTGTCTGCCATCTTCAACTGCTTTCTCAGTCCCCTCTTCTCTTCTGACATGTTGCTTCATCTTCAAGGAGAGAGTTGTATTTTGTTATCTTCATTTAGTCCTACTTTCCTGCTGTTGGTAGTAGTCACTGATCTTTATCTCTCACCTGTTCTCTTCCAACTCATACTCCCCTGACAGCCAGCCTTTCATCTTAAACCATAAAAGTCTCCTCTGTACACAGAATGGAAGGGGTCGAATAAGCTTTGGTAAGCCACATCATCTTAAAAACAAAAGCTTTGACTCTGACTAATATATTGCCTCCCCCTTCTACTTCATCTTTCAACTTAAACAGTCTGCCTACAACCACTGCATCAACTTTCTCACCTCAAACCACTGGATCTACTGTAATCTACCTTCCACGATCTCCATTTCATGGAAATTGATGTCACTTGCTCATTTTCTTTCTGGCTATCATAGGGGGCCTATATTCAGTCCTCTTTGATCTCTCATGTGCCTCTGATACTGTTGATTCTTAACCTGCATTTTCTTGGCTTTCATTACTGTTCTTTCCTGGTTCTCCTCTTACCTCTCCAGCCACTTTTTCAGTGGTTTCTTTGGCGGCATCTCCTTCTCTGGAAGAGGGGTCCAAGAATAGAACCCTGAGAGACTCCACTCACATGGGCCTGTCTACTCTCAAGTGTACTTCTCCACTTTGGATGTCATATCTAGCTATCTTAGACATATCTGTCTGGATGGTTTTGTTATCTCAGGCTCCCCAGGGCCACAACTGAGTATCTTTTCTCCCAGATGCTGTGTTACAATTAACCCCACCATTCTCCCTGTCAGCATGGGCTGTTGTTACCTGGAATTTTCAACTCCTCCCTTCTCCACCCAAATACATAAACATCCATGCAGTGCCATCCTGTTGCTCTTTCCTCTGATGCTTCAAAAATTCACCCACTCCACTTTCTGGTCCCCATAGCCAAATTGCTTAGACAGCCTAACTCGCTCCTGCTTTAGCTATTATAATCTTTTGTTAAATAATTTACCCACCACAACTTGAGTCACTTTTCCACTTCCCCATGTATTGCAGATAACATCTTGATCCTATCTCACAGAGCCTTTGCCTAAATCTGACATGGCTTTCTCCTTTTGTGTTTTCAGCTATTTAAATATGAAATTTCATGGTGTTGTAATTGTAGGGGTCCTGACCCAAAAAGGATTTGGGGGGGGGGGTGGCTTGCGAGTTTGAGGGGGAGGAGGGGTTGCGGTACAGCCACCCTTACTTCTGCACCACTGCTGGTGGAGGCGCTGCCTTCAGAGCTGGGCAGCTGAGAGCAGTGGCTGCTGGCCAGGAGCCCAGCTCTGAAGGCAGAGCCACTGCCAGCAGCAGTGTAGAATTAAGGATGGCATGGTATGGTATTGCCACCCTTACTTCTGTGCTGCTGCTGGCAGGATACTGTCTTCAGAGCTGGGCACCCAGCCAACAGCCGCTGCTCTCTGGCTGCCCAGCTCTGAAGGCAGTGCAGAAATAAGGGTGGCAATACTGCGACCCCCTCTAAAATAACCTTGGGACCCCACCCCTGTAACTCCTTTTTGTGTCAGGGCCCCCAATTTGAGAAACCCTGGTCTCCCCCTGTGAAATCTGTATAGTGTAGGGCAGGGGTTCTCAAACTGGGGGTCAGGACCCCTCAGGGGGTCTCTAGGTTATTCCATGGGGGGTCGTGAGCTGTCAGCCTCCAACCCAAATCCCGCGTTTCCTCCAGAATTTATAATGGTGTTAAATATATAAAAATATGTTTTGTTTTTTTTTAATTTAGAAGGGGGGGGGTCGCAAATCAGAGGCTTGCTATGTGAAAGGGGTCACCAGTACAAAAGTTGGAGAACCACTGGTGTAGGGTAAAAGCACACAAGACCAGATTTCATGGTCCATGATGCATTTTTCATGGCTGTAAATTTTGTTAGAGCCCTAAGTATATGTAATAGGCTCTGAGAATATTCCTTTTATTTGTATGTATTAAGATAACAACATGGCTTCTAAACTCCTCTAGAACAGCAGATGATTGTCATGTGGTAACATAACTTATAGTAATGACTAAACTGGAATGTGACTAAAGATGAGCAAGATTATAGTTGTATAGTATATCTGTCTTTCCCCAGTTACACACAAGGAAAAGGAAACTCCGCTCTGGGATGGACTTGTAAGTCACTAGATCATCATAAAAGGAAGTAGTTTCACTGAACAGTTCTGGTTACACCAGCAAACTGGAAGCAAACCTGAGATAATCTGCAGCAAATTACTGAAGAATTAATTCAACTTGCAGTTCCATATAATATGTGACAATTCATTAAAAATTTGAACTAAACTGCATAGTCAGTATTTTATAATAATTGTTGCACAATTCATATTTACTATAGAAGTAAACAGATTTTAGTTAGCTCATGACTTAATTGAGGCCATCATAGGATCCATGTGGACTCTGAATGTTCTGAAAACAGATGACTGTCATGACCTCAGAAAGCTATCTATCGCATTTTAGTAGTTTACCACAGTTAACCACTGTCTTTAAATAGATATCCTTTTTAAGCTCCCACTTTGTTAGATTTAATGTTACAATAGTTATGCTAATAATGGCATGGCAGCATGTTAACTTGAACTTTGCACATAAATCTAGCTCTACCACTTTTCCTGGTAAGGGAGTAAATAAAACTGGGCTTACCTCACCTTTCTGTTTGATCCTTTTAGATTAAGCTGCAGTCCTGTGTGAATCTTGGTAAATGTAAATTTTCATATGTACTGCATTTCTTTCCTGCCATACCAGAGCTGCTACTGTGATGCTAAGCAAAAAAATAAATAAAAAAAATCCATACAATTCATGAACCCTAATTTTATATTCCAGAATGGAACGACGGAAGAAGTAACATCAGAGGAGGAGGAGGAAGAAGATATGGGTGAAGTATGTGTTTCTGAGAATGTTATATTGTAAATCTGATGTTTGTGTTCAAGAGGCTGCACGTTCCTGGCCTTGATTGCTAACGTAAACAAAATGCACATATTCCTAGCAAAAAATGGGCTTCTGAAAAGTGCTGCAGTATGAACGTTGACCAAAAACTTTGAAGTTTTACCTGACATTCTCAGATAACCCTTCATCCATGAAAATATAGTTTCTCAAAGTATTCTGCTGAGGATGAGGTATTTGAATGTTGAAACGTGGACATCTGTTCATTGTTTGTTCCAACAGTATATAAAAAGCTTGTGCCATATCAGCAAGTTTGCATTGTAAACCCTTATTTCAAATAGTCTATGAACTGGCTTTGTTTATGTTTTAAAAGGTTTCCCAAGTTGAAACTGAGGCTTCATGTTGGGAGCAAATTTGTTCACTAACTCTCATAAATCAGCTGAACAATTTAAAAAAAAAAAAAACAACCCCAAAACCCTTAACTTCAGATGTATTGAAGAGGTAGAGCAAAGTGTGAAACAGCAGAGACCAAACTTTAAGTGGGTAATATGATTGTATAGCAACATGATGCTAATTTTAATAAATTTCATATATGCAACTCCCACCTCAAATTACTTCCATAATATGCTAGAATGGCTCAAAGAGAAGCAAATGTCTGTGTTTAAACAATATAAAGGTTTTATTAGACAAGAACTACTCAGGCTTAAAATTTATATTTTAAATAAAAAGGATATTAAATACAACAAGGGAACTGTTTTTGGAACAGAGAATTAATACAACTTTTTCAAAAAGAACCTAAATACATGTACCTCATGGAATGGAATAACTCTAAAGGAGTCTGCTGTGGCCAGCTACTAGGTAAAGCAGACTGACTAGTGTTGGAGCATTTCTAGAAGTGTCTTAGAACTTGCTTGCTTTCAATCAAACCCCTATTTCCTGTACAATTGACATTGGGCAAAAGGGTTGTCCTCACTATATAAAAGCAATGCAGTGCTTCCCTGAAGACAGATGAGTGTCGGACATAATCCATTTGAAATCTAGTCCAATTTTTAAAACCATATAATTTGGAGTATTATACCAGTAGCACTGCTTATGATTATGTCCTTTTTAAAAATGTTTCTCTCATCTGAAAGAACCTCACAGATAGGAAATGCATACAAAATGCTGTCAGATGCACCAAGTAAGTGAAGACACTTCTAAAACCTTTCCTAGTTTTCAGGTCATCTCTTACTACCTCAAGATTTCCGAGCATATGGTGTATACTCCCAGTCTGGACTCTTGAGTAAATAACACTTCATTTTGTGTTGAAGGATTCCAAAGTATGTTACATCCTGTATATTTGCAGCGTTACTGAAATTCAGCCTCCTTTTAGCAAGGAGGATGTCATGTGGGGGACAAATGAAGCACAACAGTGGCAGGAGGGAAAAACTTGGACAAGAACCCTAGAGCAAATCCTGCTTTTAGTAACTTACGAACTTACCTATCTAGGTATTTGCATGATCCTCATAATCATAGTACTTGAACAACTTACAAATAATTATGTTAGCCTCACAATACCCTGTGAGGTAGGGAAGTATTATCCCAACTATTTTTAAAGGCACAGAGGTTAAATGACTTGTCCAAGGTCAGAATGACTGTAGAACTGAGATTTGAACCCAGATCTGAGTTGTTGTCTAATGTCTTCAACCGTGACATATATCTCCTCTGTCCTTTTTAATGTCCATGTAATGCAGATGCTCCCTCTGGCCTCTTTCAGATGAAAGCTTCACATAGTGAACTAAATGTATTTTGTTTTTCTGTCTTCCATGTTTGGCAAGCACCAGATGTGGATTAGTAAAAGTTTTACAACTTCTGAGTTTCTACTGTGGAAGTGGAAAGTTGCATTTAAGATTCTGTCGAGGATGCTCTGGACAGGTTCATTTCCAACTTCTCTGGTCACGTTCCCTCTGCTCCCTTCAGAGGTGGTCTAGACCCCTGTTTTTCTACCTATTTCAATGGACTGGTAAACTGCAACCTCCTCTTCCCACAAAGCTGCCTTTTTGCCACCAGAGTCTCTGCCAGCAGAAGGGTAGATGAGTCTGGGCCTTGTGTACAATCACACAGCATCCCTAAATTACAAGAGAATGTCCTGTTAATGGTGATAGCAAAATCTAGGCAAAATAAAAGTAGCATCAAAAGATGACTAATTTGGTATTCATCAGAGTACACCATCTATGCCCCCAAGCCCCAGCATGGAGAGCAATCTTTTGTGCTAACTGGAATTTACAGTTCGTATGTTTCAGTGAATTTTCCTCAATTTTGTAGGACATTGAAGATCTAGATCACTATGACATGAAGGAGGAAGAGCCTGTTGATGGAAAGAAATCTGAGGATGAAGGCATTGAAAAAGAGAACCTTGCAATTTTAGAAAAAATCAGAAAGAATCAAAGACAAGACCACCTAAATGTAAGTGTACTTAGGTATTGGACTTAATACACTTATATGTAGCACTGGGTTCTGCTGCAATGTATCTAGCAAATAAAATTTGCTACTGTGTGTGCAAAATTTGCTAGTGTGTAGCTGACTTTTACCATGTGTTGGGAAAAGAAGCCTCAAGCCATGAAACTTAAGAGGAGAAGCTAAACTCTGTTAAACTGGTTTGGTAAAGACTTCTAAAACTCCAAAGTGAACTGATCACTACCATAATGTCTTCTCAAATTCCTTCACTCTGAGGGGGTTTTGCTAGAAGCCTGGATCCCAAAGAGGCACTGTGACAACTTCAAAGTGCTCCATGGCGTGCCTGTTTCATCTGAGCTGGAAAATGCCAATTTAAATTTAATTTTGTTTTGTAAGGGATATTAAAGAATTGCTGGCATTTCATCTGAAAAACGACTTTCACACTGGTGAGAGTGAAAAAACTTTTACACCAAATCCATTTTTCACACTTTGTAACGTTTCTTAGGTCTCTTGCCAGAGGTATCTAGCTAGCTGGTTTTCCTTCTCCCTAGTCTGTCTCCTACTTGCCTCCTCTGAGGAGAGGACTGTGTTTCTCTTCAGAATCAACAGGAAGCAGCTAGGTTGTGAGGTGAGAGCTGTTGTTCATACCTCTTAAGAACAATTAAAGATACAAAAGGCAAAGTACAGTAATCTCTAATGCAATCATACTTGCAGTTTTACACTTTCTAAAGTATTTTTTACACATTTGTGTACTTTATTTAAAAATTAAAGAAAAGGTTGAGTCCTATCACCCTCTTCACTTTGGCACAGAGTATATCAAAGAAGCTTGACTACTAGCAAAATCTATTTGATAAGCACAGAAGGCAAGCTGTAGGCTGCAAAACACCTTCCTTCTTTCTGATGGTGGAAATCTCACTGCAGTTGAGGTGTTAATGTTGTAGGTATCACTTTCAGGAGGCAGAACTGGGAGCAGTTGTGATCTACAGTATCATCCTTTGGAAAGCCAGCAGAAATAACCCCAGAAAATATAGCAGTGAAAGCACTGCTTAGCCTTGTACCATCTGTCCTCTCCTCAGAGGTTTGGGAACTTCATGTAGCAAATCACACTGTCTGCCAAATTATCTTCCATCTCCCACAGGTTCATTGTGGGAGGGAATTATATGACCTGTTAATGAAATAAACAGTTCTTTTTATGGGGGAGTTTCTTTTCTTACTAAAAATTAGCATAACATCTCTTATGTCAAGATTTTTTTTCTTGATTTTTAAGCTGAGGTGATTCAAATAAAACAGCTTTTGAAACCTTCTATTCCTGGAACCAAGACTCCTGCCAAAGAAATGGAAATTAAATTAGAGACCATGACCTGCTTACTATAAAACACGATATAGTTGGTTCAGTATAGTATCTTCTTCAACGCTTTTCTGAGTGGGATTTTTGAGGACCTTCTACATACTCCAGCTGTGTTGTCCCTAAATCTTTATCATGACAGTCCCACTCATAAGCAATCTTTGATTTGCTGTTGGTATTTCAGTAGATATTGGTATTTGGAGACTGTCATCTGTCTAGAATGAAAATATTGGACTAAAAGTGGTGCTGCTTATGACTGGAGCCAATAATACAATCACAGTAGCTGGGCCTGGGACATATCCAGATCTATTTTAAGCTTTTCTTGCGATTGTTAAGCTGTGACACCTGTGAAGCCCTAGATAGTTTAGGATCTGGCTACTTGAGACCGCTTCTTCCTGTTCAGTACCATCATGCTTTAAAATAAGTGGAGACACTGCACCCTGCTTTTCAAAATGGAGTGATTCAGTTGCAAGGTATCCACCATGAAGGTTCCTCAACTAGAACTGCTCCTGTCCCCTCATCAGTCTGACACTGGTTGAATTTGTTAAGCCTGGTGGAGCATTCTGAGAGTTGTGCTTTTCTTGAGGTGGTGGTGGTTTGAAGGAAATAGGGTGGCTGAATTGAGGGGACTGTGCTTTTTGTTGAGTGATTCTTCTATATTCCCATACCCTGAGTTCAGGTTCTTGGGTCAGGAAAGTTATGCAGTTCAGAATGTTATCCCTAACTTTGTCTTTAAAATATATATAGGTCAGCTATCTCACTGCAAAAAATAGCAGAAAGTATCTAGGAGCAAAAAAGCAGTATTAAGCAAAGTCAAACTGGACTCAGCTTTTGCCATCCAAGGACTTGACCATTAAAGCTTGATTATTATTTTTTTTATAACTTTTTAAAAATGTGTACAACCACTTAGAGCTTCAGGATAGACATCACTTAAAGGAATATGTATATGTAAAATTCATGATCTCATGATGATGGTACAGTAATCATAATTAAAAAAACAAAAACTTGCACACAGTGTGAGGTGACACAATCCAGTCACTCTGACTTTCTGTGGAAATTAAATGGAGTTGAAAATAGGTCCCGTAGTGTTAATTTTATTCTTTATGGTTAAGCTGTGAATTTTCTTTCCTTACAGATTTTGTGCTTCCGTTTGGCAAATATTAGCTTTCCTCTTCTCTCTTTCTCTCTTGTGGAGCTGAAATGAACATTGTTGGGGTTTTTTTCCACAACAGCAGCTTCAACTTACATAATAGCTTTCTTATGCCAACACACTCTTGTTTATGCACAAGCATCAACAAGGTCATCTGAGCCCAGAGAATGGTGTATTCAGCTCCTGTAAGGAGCCACAGTATTTTTGTGGGTCACCAGAAATAGTAGCTCCTGTTCTGGTTAAATGCCTTAAAGGATTTTGTTCCTTCGGAGTTGAGATCTGAAAACTACAGATCCACCACTGAGCCAAAAGAGAACTTGCATTAATTTATCTCATACTTGCATTAATGTCCACTGCCACACTACTCGACAACAGAAGGTGGAACCATAGCAGAATGTTGATTCTAAAATGGTGTGCAGTGTGCCCTACATACTAAGAAAAAAATGAACTTTGACTCTAAACTCCTTGGCATTTAGGCTTTCTTTTCTTAAAGTACAGTATGATGGAGAATTCTCCCAGTGCATTGAGGCACAAAGGCAAATCCCAAATTCCTACCTTGTTTTACACAATTACTGTTCACTTTATCTTCAGAGGATTGCAGAACAAACAAGTACATACGGAATTAGAAAAGGAATCAAATTTTAATACTCATCAAACCTTCAAATTAGAAATAATTTAATGTTACAAGGAGGAGGTGGACGATAACTACAACTAGTTTTATTTGGGATCCCAAATAAAACTATGTACCAGTCTACCCATATTTGTTATGCTTCAAGATTCTATGCAGTTTAATTTAGTAAGGTCTTTCTGACAGTCAGCACCAGCACCTAGTGGGTATTGGAATCCAGAGTTTCACTGGTTGCTTTGTGCTCTTTTTCATAGATTAATAGATTCCAAGGCCAGAAGGGATCACCATCATGATCTAGTCTGATCTCCTCTATAACATAGTTCATAGAACTTCCCCAAAATAATTCCCTGATCAGATCTTTTAGAGAAACATTCAATCTTGATTTAAAAATTGTCAGTGATGGAGAGTCCACAACAACCCTTGGTAAGTTGTTCCAGTGGTTAATTACCTTCACTGTTTAAAAATATAAATGCATCTTATTTCCCATCAGAATTTGTCTTGCTTCAACTTCCAGCCATTGGATCATGTTGTACCTTTCTCTGTTAGATTGGAGAGCATATTTAATATCTGTTCCTTGTGGAGGTACTTATAGACTATTAGCAGTTCACCATCTCTGTAAGCAAAATAGTTTGAGCTCCTTGAGTCTTTCGCTGTAAGGCATGTTTTCTAATACTTTCATCTTTCTCATGGCTGTTCTGTGAAACCACTCCAATTGTTTAACATACTACTTGAATTGTGGACACCAGAACTGGACACAGAATATAATATAGAGGTTAAATAACCTCTCTACTCCTGCTAGAGTTTCCCCTGTTCATGCATTCAAGGATTGCATTAGTTCTTTTTGGTCACAGTGTCCTGCTGGGAGCTTGTGTTCAGTTGTTTGTTCACCATGACCTCAGTCTTTTTCAGAGTCGCTGCTTTCCAGGGTAGTCCCCCATTGTGTAAATATGTCCTACATTCTTTGTTCCTAGATGTATGCATTTATATTTAGCCATATTAAGATGCATATTGGTTTTGTGCCCAGCACACCAAGTGATCTAGATTGCTCTGTATCAGTGCCCTGTCCTCTTAATTATTTACTACTCCCCAATTTTTGTGTAATCTGCAAACTTTATTAGTGACTTTGTTTTGTAATGGATAAAAATGTTAAATATTATGGGGCCAAAAACCAATCCTTGTGGGACCCCACTAGAAGCACACCTGTTCGATGATTCCCTGTTTACAGTTAAATTTTGAAATCTACCAGCTGCCAGTTTTAATCCAGTTAATATGTGCCATGTTAATTTTATATAGTTATAGTCTTTTAATCAAATGTCGTGGTACCAAGTCAATGCCTTACACAAATCTAAGTAGGTTTCATTAATACTATTGCTTTTATCACCCAAATGTGTAATATCCTAAAAAAGATAACAAGCGAGTTTGACCAGATCTAGTTTCCATAAACCCACGTTGATGGGCATTAATTATATCACCTTCCTTTAATTCTGTATTAATAAAGTCCTGTATCAGCCACTCCTTTATCTTGCCCAGCATTGATGTCAGGTTGACATGCCTATAATTACTTGGGTCATCCGGTTTCCCCAACATTAGATTTCTTCAAGTCTTCTGGAACTTATTGAAAATCGGCATTAATGTTCCAAGCAAGCTCCTCAACTTGCATGCAATAGTATTGAAAAAGCTGGCGATCTGGATCTGCTGATTTTTAAACTGTCTAACTTTAGTAGCTACTGTTTAACAACTTCCTGAGATACTAGTGGAATGGAAAGTGTCATCACTTTATATCACTACACAGACTCATAACTTTAAGATCAGATCATCTAGTCTGACCTCCTCACCAACCCACTCCTGTAATAGATCCCTAACCTCTGAGTTACTGAAGTCCTCAAATCATGATTTAAAGACCTCAAGTTACAGAGAAACCATCATTTACATATAGTGGACATATTTATTGAACGTCTCCCTTTTCTGCACTTATTTGTAATTGTACCCTAATCATCTAGTAGTGGACGAATATCATTCTCATGATTTTTATTTTTTTTTGTTCCTGTGTATACTTAAATCTTTATTGTCCTTAACTCTTCTGACCATAGATTTCTCCTTGTCCCTTTGCTGCCCTTATCAATTGTTCTACAATTCCTAGCTTCTGATTTATATTCATTACTATCAACTTCCGTTTTCTTCTTCTTGTTTTGATATATTATTTTATATAGCTACCTTCGCTTCCCCCCCAACCAGATTGGTTTTAAACCAGTATGACCTCCTTCCTTGATTTTGGGATTGTGGCTTTTTTGGCATCTAGTGAAGTACTCTTAAACAATTTCCAATGATCGTTCACATTTTTCTGATTACATTCTCCGTCCCTTTGTTTTCAGCTTTGTGAAATTGGCCCTTTTAGAATACCAACTATCTATATATCACTGTTCTGGACTTTATTATCTTTGCACATGATAAATGTAATCAAGTAATGATCACTTGTACCTAAGCTACCATTAATTTTTAGTTCTGTGATCAATTCCTTTTTATCTGTCTAGATGAGATCTAATATAGAATTCCATTGTGCTGGATGCAACACTTCTTGAGTTAGGAAATTGTCATATAGTATTTAGAAATTCCAAGGATGTTTGAGTACTGCCAACATGAGACTTCCAGCATGTGTAACTCAAATTGAAGTCCCCCATGATCATGCATCTTTCTTTCCCAGATGTTCTAGATACACTAGTGTTGGTATTCCTGTTCTCTGGTGTGATTTGAGGTCTGAGGCAGACACCAGCTAATACCCCATCTTGTATTTTATCTGTTAGGACATTGATATATAAGCGTTCAAGATCACTTTATTCCAAGTGATCAGTGACTCACTTGGAAACAGGTATTGCCATTTTTGACATAGAAGGCCACTCCCTTCCTCTTTTGCCTACTCGATCCTTCCTAAATAGGTTATAACCATTGATTTTTAACATTTCAATCATGGGAATCATCTCCCCTCCCCCCCCCCCCCCCCGATTTCCGTTATACCAACTATATCAAATGTGCTCATAAGTGACCAATTCCAGTTCCTCTTGTTGCAACAGTATCTCATTTGCAAAGAACAACGGCAGTGCCACATGCTACAACACTCTTGCTTTGGACCATGTCCGCCTGACCTAACGTCTTCTGATTTCTGAACAAGCAAAGTGTAATTAAGCAACTCTTTAAAAGATCATACTCTTGGGGTATGTCTACACTACGGAATAGGTCGAATTTATAGAAGTCTGTTTTTTAGAAATCGGTTTTATATATTCGAGTGTGTGTGTCCCCACAGAAAATGCTCTAAGTGCATTAAGCGCATTAACTTGGCGGAGTGCTTCCACAGTACTGAGGCTAGAGTCGACTTCCGGAGTGTTGCACTGTGGGTGGCTATCTCACAGTTCCCGCAGTCTCCGCTGCCCATTGGAATTCTGGGTTGAGATCCCAATGCCTGACGGGGCTGAAACATGTCGTCAGGCCCCCGTTCCCTCCCTCCCTCCGTGAAAGCAAGGGCAGACAATCGTTTCGCGCCTTTTTTCCTGAGTTACCTGTGCAGACGCCATACGGCAAGCATGGAGCCCACTCAGGTAACCGTCACCCTATGTCTCTTGGGTGCTGGCAGACGTGGTACTGCATTGCTACACAGCAGCATCAACCCCTTGCCTTGTGGCAGCAGACGGTACAGTACGACTGGTAGCAGTCATCGTCATGTCCGAGGTGCTCCTGGCCACGTCGGCCAGGAGCGCCTGGGCAGACATGGGCGCAGGGACTAAATTTGGAGTGACTTGACCGGGTCATTCTCTTTAGTCCTGCAGTCAGTCCTATTGAACCGTCTTATGGTGAGCAGGCAGGCGATACGGATTGCTAGCAGTCCTATTGCATCATCTTCTGCTGGGCAGCCATGAAATGTGGATGGCATGCAGTCCTTCTGCACCATCTGCTGCCAGCCAAAGATGTAAAAGATAGATGGAGTGGATCAAAACAAGAAATAGACCAGATTTGTTTTGTACTCATTTGCTTCCTTCCATCCCCCCCCCGTCTAGGGGATTCATTCCTCTAGGTCACACTGCAGTCACTCACAGAGAAGGTGCAGCGAGGTAAATCTAGCCATGTATCAGTCACAGGCCAGACTAACCTCCTTGTTCCAATAAGAACAATAACTTAGGTGCACCATTTCTTGTTGGAACCCTCCGTGAAGTCCTGCCTGAAATACTCCTTGATGTAAAGCCACCCCCTTTGTTGATTTTAGCTCCCTGAAGCCAATCCTGTAAGCCGTGTCGTCAGTCGCCCCTCCCCCCGTCAGAGCAATGGCAGACAATCGTTCCGCGCCTTTTTTCTGTGCGGACACCATGCCAAGGCAAGCATGGAGGCCGCTCAGCTCACTTTGGCAATTAGGAGCACCTTAAACACCACACGCATTATCCAGCAGTATATGCAGCACCAGAACCTGGCAGAGCGATACCGGGCGAGGAGGCGACATCAGCGCGGTCACGTGAGTGATCAGGACATGGACACAGATTTCTCTGAAAGCATGGGCCCTGCCAATGCATGCATCATGGTGCTAATGGGGCAGGTTCATGCTGTGGAACGCCGATTCTGGGCTCGGGAAACAAGCACAGACTGGTGGGACCGCATAGTGTTGCAGGTCTGGGACGATTCCCAGTGGCTGCGAAACTTTCGCACGCGTAAGGGCACTTCCATGGAACTTTGTGACTTGCTTTCCCCTGCCCTGAAGCGCATGACTACCAAGATGAGAGCAGCCCTCACAGTTAAGAAGCGAGTGGCGATAGCCCTGTGGAAGCTTGCAACACCAGACAGCTACCGGTCAGTTGGGAATCAATTTGGAGTGGGCAAATCTACTGTGGGGGCTGCTGTGATGCAAGTAGCCCACGCAATCAAAGATCTGCTGCTATTGAGGGTAGTGACCATGGGAAATGTGTAGGTCATAGTGGATGGCTTTGCTGCAATGGGATTCCCTAACTGTGGTGGGGCCATAGACGGAACCCATATCCCTATCTTGGCACCTGAGCACCAAGCCGGCGAGTACATAAACCGCAAGGGGTACTTTTCAATAGTGCTGCAAGCTCTGGTGGATCACAAGGGACGTTTCACCAACATCAACGTGGGATGGCCGGGAAAGGTACATGATGCTCGCATCTTCAGGAACTCTGGTCTCTTTCAAAAGCTGCAGGAAGGGACTTTATTCCCAGACCAGTAAATAACTGTTGGGGACATTGAAATGCCTATATGTATCCTTGGGGACCCAGCCTACCCCTTAATGCCATGGCTCATGAAGCCGTACACAGGCAGCCTGGACAGTAGTCAGGAGCTGTTCAACTACAGGCTGAGCAAGTGCAGAATGGTGGTAGAATGTGCATTTGGACGTTTAAAGGCGCGCTGGTGCAGTTTACTGACTCGCTTAGACCTCAGCGAAACCAATATTCCCACTGTTATTACTGCTTGCTGTGTGCTCCACGATATCTGTGAGAGTAAGGGGGAGATGTTTATGGCGGGGTGGGAGGTTGAGGCAAATCGCCTGGCTGCTGGTTATGCGCAGCCAGACACCAGGGTGGTTAGAAGAGCACAGGAGGGCATGGTACGCATCAGAGAAGCTTTGAAAACCAGTTTCATGACTGGCCAGGCTACGGTGTGAAAGTTCTTTGTTTCTCCTTGATGAAACCCCCTGCCCCTTGGTTCACTCTACTTCCCTGTAAGCTAACCACCCTCCCCTCCTCCCTTCGATCATTGCTTGCAGAAGCAATAAAGTCATTGTTGCTTCACATTCATGCATTCTTTATTCATTCATCACACAAATAGGGGGATGACTACTAAGGTAGCCCAGGAGGGGTGGTGGAGGAGGGAAGGAAAATGCCACACAGCACTTTAAAAGTTTACAACTTTAAAATTTATTGAATGCCAGCCTTCTTTTTTTGGGCAATCCTCTGTGGCCGAGTGGCTGGTTGGCCGGTGGCCCCCCCACCGCGTTCTTGGGCGTCTGGGTGTGGAGGCTATGGAACTTGGGGAGGAGGGCGGTTGGTTACACAGGGGCTGTAGTGGCAGTCTGTGCTCCAGCTGCCTTTGCTGCAGCTCAACCATACACTGGAGCATACTGGTTTGATCCTCCAGCAGCCTCAGTATTGAATCCTGCCTCCTCTCATCACGCTGCCGCCACATTTGAGCTTCAGCCCTCTCTTCAGCCCGCCACTTACTCTCTTCAGCCCGCCACCTCTTCTCCTGGTCATTTTGTGCTTTCCTGCAGTCTGACATTATTTGCCTCCACGCATTCGTCTGTGCTCTGTCAGTGTGGGAGGACAGCATGAGCTCAGAGAACATTTCATCACGAGTGCGTTTTTTTTTTCTTTCTAATCTTCACTAGCCTCTGGGAAGGAGAAGATCCTGTGATCATTGAAACACATGCAGCTGGTGGAGAAAAAAAAGGGACAGCGGTATTTAAAAAGACACATTTTATAAAACAGTGGCTACACTCTTTCAGGGTAAACCTTGCTGTTAACATTACATACATAGCACATGTGCTTTTGTTACAAGGTCGCATTTTGCCTCCCCCCACCGCGTGGCTACCCCCTCAACCCTCCCCCCTCCCCGTGGCTAACAGCGGGGAACATTTTTGTTCAGCTACAGGCAAACAGCCCAGCAGGAACGGGCTCCTCTGAGTGTCCCCTGAAGAAAAGCACCCTATTTCAGGTGACCATGAATGATATCTCACTCTCCTGAGGATAACACAGAGAGAGAAAGAACAGATGTTGTTTGAACGTCAGCAAACATACACTGCAATGCTTTGTTGTACAGTGATTCCCGAGTACGTGTTACTGGCCTGGAGTGGTAAAGTGTCCTACCATGAAGGACGCAATAAGGCTGCCCTCCCCAGAAACCTTTTGCAAAGGCTTTGGGAGTACATCCAGGAGAGCCACGAATGCCAGGGCAAAGTAATCCTTTCACATGCTTGCTTTTAAACCATGTATAGTATTTTAAAAGGTACACTCACCGGAGGTCCCTTCTCCGCCTGCCGGGTCCACGAGGCAGCCTTGGGTGGGTTCGGGGGGTACTGGCTCTAGATCCAGGGTGAGAAACAGTTCCTGGCTGTCGGGAAAAGTGGTTTCTCCGCTTGCTTGCTGTGAGCTACTTACAATCTCATCATCTTCTTCGTCCCCAAAACCTGCTTCCGTGTTGCCTCCATCTCCATTGAAGGAGTCAAACAACACGGCTGGAGTAGTGGTGGCTGAACCCCCTAAAATGGCATGCAGCTTATCATAGAAGCGACATGTTTGGGGCTCTGACCCGGAGCGGCCGTTCGCCTCTCTGGTTTTCTGGTAGGCTTGCCTCAGCTCCTTAAGTTTCACGCGGCACTGCTTCGGGTCCCTGTTATGGCCTCTGTCCTTCATGCCCTGGGAGATTTTGACAAAGGTTTTGGCATTTCAAAAACTGGAACAGAGTTCTGATAACACGGATTCCTCTCCCCATACAGCGATCAGATCCTGTACCTCCCGTTCGGTGCATGCTGGAGCTCTTTTGCGATTCTGGGACTCCATCATGGTCACCTCTGCTGATGAGCTCTGCATGGTCACCTGCAGCTTGCCACGCTGGCCAAACAGGAAATGAGATTCAAAAGTTTGCAGTTCTTTTCCTGTCTACCTGGCCAGTGCATCTGAGTTAAGAGTCCTGTCCAGAGCTGTCACAATGGAGCACTCTGGGATAGCTCCCGGAGGCCAATACCGTCGAATTGTGTCCACAGTACCCCAAATTCGAGCCGGCAAGGCCGATTTAAGCGCTAATCCACTTGTCAGGGGTGGAGTAAGGAAATCGATTTTAAGAGCCCTTTAAGTCAAAATAAAGGGCTTCATCGTGTGGACGGGTGCAGGTTTACATCGATTTAACGCTGCTAAATTCGACCTAAACTCCTAGTGTAGACCAGGGCTTAGCTTAACTTGCCTGTGTAAACTTCAAGACACCCAAACTTCAACAACTGTCACTTAAATATTAAATGGCCGGGTGTTTTTTGTTCCTCCTCTTCCTGTTCATGTCCCTGCACACATCTTAAAAAGGAACATTACAGAACTGAGATGCTCTAAAGAAAAATCACCTTAAAGATTATAGTTAGATTGTACTCGTGGAAGATAAAGGATAAATATGAAAAAGCTGTCTCATTCAGTGTGTGGCCTATATGGACGCTGCAATTCATGAGGCAAGGATCCTGATGATCCCTCTCATTCACTATATATTGTTCCTATTCTGCAGCACGTGAGGTTGTGCTCCTCTGAATCCACACCTGTTAAACCACACAATCCTGTATCATAACTCTGTCCCCTTGTGAGTTCAGGTTGCACGGACAACCTTAACTTTGCATTTACAGACTTCAGTGCTTCATTTTGCAGTCTGAACTTTCATCTAATACAGCTTTTATATGGAATCTCTAGTGACTATCTTTAAAATTCCATCCATGTGCAACTGCTAGACAGCAATAAAACTCTCTTCTCTGCCCAGTTACGTCAACTAGTGAGGCAAAAGCTACTGCAGAATGCCCCCATTGCATATTAAGAGGTAGGCTCTTTGTCTGGCTTAATGGAAACAAGTAGTCAGTTGCTAGGGTAAAGGCTTCCCTTCCCTCTCCCCCCTCCACCACGCACACACAAGGTTTACCTGGTCCACCTAGGAAACAGGGAGGGTCTGACCAGGTCAGCAGAGGGATTTGCGCCCTTCCCCTATGGGTGACTAGAAGAGGAGGGTATTTGTAAGGGGGAAGGAGGTGTTGGAAAAGACCCTTTTTAACTGGACAATGAACCATGTTTCCTTTGTAGTATTGCCTCCTTATTTGTGTACCTTTGTGTACCAAATGAAAGGAGACAGAGCTTCAAAGGAGCATCTGTCTACATGCCTGATTGCAGACCATATTTCACAAGTCCTATGTATTAAGAAAAACAAGTGGAATTTCAGTTTGTGTATTCAGATCCAATGGAATACTAAGATGGATGGTCCAAGAGTAATATCCTTTGGCAGGTCTACACTTTGGACTTCTGTTGGCATAGCTGTGTCTTTCATGGCTGGGAAGAGCTGTGATCCCTGACTGACATAGCAGTGCCAGCAAGAGCTCCCAGTACTTTTGGTAGTGTAGCTTGTTCCACGCACAGGAGGGTTACTAGCTCTCTGCATTTATGGTAGGAATGCTTTGCCATCCATAAGCCCTTTGGGTTTGATTTTTACCTTTCTTATTACTGGAAAAACTGGATTTTACAAAGCTGTTTGGTTTATCCTGATTTTTCACCAGCATTTTGGACCACTCAAGTTCAGGAAAATACTGAATATGTTAAAATCCATAACTTTCCAGTACGTGGATGTGTTTTATGCTGATAATAAATTAGTCTTAAGTGGAGTGCTAGGTAAACATGAAGTTCCTCCTTTTCTAGGTTTTGCTTTGAATTCTGGTTATCATTTAAAAGTTTAAAGACATTAAAGTTTGATTTTTACATATTTATCCTGACTACGTTTGCATGTATTCTAGCCTCGACACCAGAGGAGGGCAAACTACAGCCTGCGGGGCAGATCTGGTAGGGCCACACCCTGCTGCAGACACAGACTGAAGTCAGCTCTGTGTGAAATCATAGAATCATAGAATATCAGGGTTGGAAGGGACCCCAGAAGGTCATCTAGTCCAACCCCCTGCTCGAAGCAGGACCAAGTCCCAGTTAAATCATCCCAGCCAGGGCTTTGTCAAGCCTGACCTTAAAAACCTCTAAGGAAGGAGATTCTACCACCTCCCTAGGTAACGCATTCCAGTGTTTCGCCACCCTCTTAGTGAAAAAGTTTTTCCTAATATCCAATCTAAACCTCCCCCATTGCAACTTGAGACCATTACTCCTCGTTCTGTCATCTGCTACCATTGAGAACAGTCTAGAGCCATCCTCTTTGGAACCCCCTTTCAGGTAGTTGAAAGCAGCTATCAAATCCCCCCTCATTCTTCTCTTCTGCAGACTAAACAATCCCAGCTCCCTCAGCCTCTCCTCATAAGTCATGTGCTCTAGACCCCTAATCATTTTTGTTGCCCTTCGCTGGACTCTCTCCAATTTATCCACATCCTTCTTGTAGTGTGGGGCCCAAAACTGGACACAGTACTCCAGATGAGGCCTCACCAGTGTCGAATAGAGGGGAACGATCACGTCCCTCGATCTGCTCGCTATGCCCCTACTTATACATCCCAAAATGCCATTGGCCTTCTTGGCAACAAGGGCACACTGCTGACTCATATCCAGCTTCTCGTCCACTGTCACCCCTAGGTCCTTTTCCGCAGAACTGCTGCCTAGCCATTGGGTCCCTAGTCTGTAGCGGTGCATTGGATTCTTCCATCCTAAGTGCAGGACCCTGCACTTATCCTTATTGAACCTCATCAGATTTCTTTTGGCCCAAACCTCCAATTTGTCTAGGTCCTTCTGTATCCTATCCCTCCCCTCCAGCGTATCTACCACTCCTCCCAGTTTAGTATCATCCGCAAATTTGCTGAGAGTGCAATCCACACCATCCTCCAGATCATTTATGAAGATATTGAACAAAACCGGCCCCAGGACCGACCCCTGGGGCACTCCACTTGACACCGGCTGCCAACTAGACATGGAGCCATTGATCACTACCCGTTGAGCCCGACAATCTAGCCAGCTTTCTACCCACCTTATAGTGCATTCATCCAGCCCATACTTCCTTAACTTGCTGACAAGAATACTGTGGGAGACCGTGTCAAAAGCTTTGCTAAAGTCAAGAAACAATACATCCACTGCTTTCCCTTCATCCACAGAACCAGTAATCTCATCATAAAAGGCGATTAGATTAGTCAGGCATGACCTTCCCTTGGTGAATCCATGCTGACTGTTCCTGATCACTTTCCTCTCATGTAAGTGCTTCAGGATTGATTCTTTGAGGACCTGCTCCATGATTTTTCCAGGGACTGAGGTGAGGCTGACTGGCCTGTAGTTCCCAGGATCCTCCTTCTTCCCTTTTTTAAAGATTGGCACTACATTAGCCTTTTTCCAGTCATCCGGGACTTCCCCCGTTCGCCACGAGTTTTCAAAGATAATGGCCAAGGGCTCTGCAATCACAGCAGCCAATTCCTTCAGCACTCTCGGATGCAACTCGTCCGGCCCCATGGACTTGTGCACGTCCAGCTTTTCTAAATAGTCCCTAACCACCTCTATCTCCACAGAGGGCTGGCCATCTCTTCCCCATTTTGTGATGCCCAGCGCAGCAGTCTGGGAGCTGACCTTGTTAGTGAAAACAGAGGCAAAAAAAGCATTGAGTACATTAGCTTTTTCCACATCCTCTGTCACTAGGTTGCCTCCCTCATTCAGTAAGGGGCCCACACTTTCCTTGGCTTTCTTCTTGTTGCCAACATACCTGAAGAAACCCTTCTTGTTACTCTTGACATCTCTTGCTAGCTGCAGCTCCAGGTGCGATTTGGCCCTCCTGATATCTTTCCTACATGCCCGAGCAATATTTTTATACTCTTCCCTGGTCATATGTCCAACCTTCCACTTCTTGTAAGCTTCTTTTTTATGTTTAAGATCCGCTAGGATTTCACCATTAAGCCAAGCTGGTCGCCTGCCATATTTACTATTCTTTCGACTCATCGGGATGGTTTGTCCCTGTAACCTCAACAGGGATTCCTTGAAATACAGCCAGCTCTCCTGGACTCCCTTCCCCTTCATGTTAGTCCCCCAGGGGATCCTGGCCATCTGTTCCCTGAGGGAGTCGAAGTCTGCTTTCCTGAAGTCCAGGGTCCGTATCCTGCTGCTTACCTTTCTTCCCTGCGTCAGGATCCTGAACTCAACCAACTCATGGTCACTGCCTCCCAGATTCCCATCCACTTTTGCTTCCCCCACTAATTCTACCCGGTTTGTGAGCAGCAGGTCAAGAAAAGCGCCCCCCCTAGTTGGCTCCCCTAGCACTTGCACCAGGAAATTGTCCCCTACGCTTTCCAAAAACTTCCTGGATTGTCTATGCACCGCTGTATTGCTCTCCGAGCAGATATCAGGGAAATTAAAGTCACCCATGAGAATCAGGGCATGCGATCTAGTAGCTTCCTTGAGTTGCCGGAAGAAAGCCTCATCCACCTCATCCCCCTGGTCCGGTGGTCTATAGCAGACTCCCACCACTACATCACTCTTGTTGCACACACTTCTAAACTTAATCCAGAGACACTCAGGTTTTTCCACAGTTTCGTACCGGAGCTCTGAGCAGTCATACTGCTCCCTTACATACAGTGCTACTCCCCCACCTTTTCTGCCCTGCCTGTCCTTCCTGAACAGTTTATAACCATCCATGACTGTACTCCAGTCATGTGAGTTATCCCACCAAGTCTCTGTTATTCCAATCACGTCATAGTTCCTTGACATCACCAGGACCTCCAGTTCTCCCTGCTTGTTTCCAAGGCTTTGTGCATTTGTATATAAGCACTTGAGATAACCTGTTGATCGCCCCTCATTCCCAGTATGAGGCAGGAGCCCTCCCCTCACAGACATTCCTGCCTGTGCTTCCTCCCGGTATCCCGCTTTCCCACTTACCTCAGGGCTTTGGTCTCCTTCCCCCGGTGAACCTAGTTTAAAGCCCTCCTCACTAGGTTAGCCAGCCTGCTGGCAAAGATGCTCTTCCCTCTCTTCGTAAGAGAAATGTTTCCCCCTGCACGCATGTGTCCACCCCTTTTGGGAGACAAACCCAAAATACTACTGTCTTGCACCGTATAGAAATATTTGTACAGTGCAAGCTCATAAAATTTGCCCTCTTCCCCAGTGTGAAGAGAGATGTGCACGACTTCTTGCTCCCCAGTTAGAAATTACAGAAACTGGGTTAAATAATAAACAAAACACATTTATTAATTACAAACAATGAATATAAGAGAACAGACAGAAAGCAGATTACTGAACAAATAAAACAAAGTACGCAAGATAAGCTCAATATACTTAAGAAACAGGTTACAAAATGTAATTTCTTTCCCTAAATATTATTTTAGGCAGCTTGCAAATTTTCTGTGGTTCAGAGTTCCAGTTATATTTCTTTTCAGACTGGTCCCGTCTCAGTCTGGCCTCCCCCCTGCCTTCCCTGCAGGTAGTTTTAGCAGTCTCTCTTCTTGGGCAGACAGGCCATGGAGAGGAGAAGTCCCGTTTGCCTTTCTCCCCACCCTTAAATAGGATTTACGTAAGGTGGGAATCCTTTGTTTCCCAAACTTGACCCTCTCCCTCCACCCTTCCCTTCCAGTGGAAAGTTACAAAAAGTCCCAGGTAATGTTTTAATATCAGGTGACAAGACCACCTGGCCTTGTAGTGTCACAGTTGTCCTCTGATGCCTCCCAGGGTGGGGAGAGATTAGTATCTTCATGGTTTTATTGTTCCTGCCTGATGGCTCATCAAATTTGATGGCCTGTCATCTGGTGGGTGTCTTCCCAATACGCACCCAGTTGAAATAGTCCATATTTCTAACTTTAGATACAGAAATGATACATGCATACAAATTGGATAATCACATTCAGTAAATCATAACCTTTCCAGTGATACCTTACAAGACCCATATTGCATAAAGTATATGTTATATCATATTCATATCATAAGAATATTTTCATAAAGAATATGGAGTGAAACATCACAACCATTATTCCTTTCCCCCACATTCTCTGGATCTTCAGACATCGTTAATTTCTCTCAGTTTTAGGTAGCAGCCAGTTTCCTAGAGGAAATATATTCCATCAGACTCCTTCAGACTTCTGCTGGTCTGAGTTCAGCTGCTGATAAACTGAAAGGTGTGCCTGTATGCTTGGCTCTCATTAATGGAAATATAAATTGACTGAAACAACATTTTATTTCTTGTCCCCCCACTTCTATGTTCAGTTTCAGGAAGAGGCATCTAAATAAGTCCCAATCTTTTTTTTTTTTTAATTCACTGAACAGTGGTGAAAAATCCCTCTGAAGTACACAGTTGAGTTTATCTTAGCTGCATGAAGAGGTACATACTTTTCTCATCATTAGAGATTTATATATCCAGATTCATCTAACATTTAATGTAAGGGGTTCTCTCCAATTTCCTGGGTTCCCTGCAGTACCAGATTTACCATGGCACTGGGCCCAAGGTGCAAGGGGGCCCGGCCCGGCCTGCTCTTCTCCGCCCCCTGCTCTCTCCTACGCGGGCAGGGGGCAGAAGCTTGGTCTTGCCGGCACCTGCTGCAGGGTAGGCTCCGCCGGCAGCCAACCTCTCCTTCCCTGCCTCTTTCCCCAGCATGCTGTGTTCCTGCCTGCCTCCCTCCCTCTCCCTGCTGCTGAACAGCTAATCACTCTTGCGAGGGAGGGGGAGGAGTGGAGCCGAGCGGCTGCGTGCTTGCTGCTTGGGGAAGGAGGCGGAAAAGAAGTGGGGACGGGGCCTTGGAAGGGGCACCCCCACACTCCCAGCCCTCTGCCCGACTCCTGCACCTCCCGACACCTCCCAGCCCTGACTCCTGCACCCCCTCACACCGCCCGTGCCTTCCAGCCCCCCCATCCTGACTCCTGCATCCCTACCCTGAGCACCAAACGGGAGGTCCTGCACCCCCCCACCCCACATTCCAACCTTCACCCCTCGCACCAAATGGGAGCTGCCTCAGGTAAGCACTCCACACCCCAACTCCTGCCCCAGCCCTGAGCCCCCTCCCTCACCCTAGCTCCTGGCCAAACCCTGCACCCCAACCCCCAGCCTGCTTCTGCACCCTAACTCCCTCCCAGACTCTACACCCCTAGCCCTATGCTCAGTGCACCCCCTACCCTAAGTTTAGTGCAGAGAGAGACAAAGAGAATGGGCTAGAACCAGGGAGAAGGTCAATACCTACTCTATGTGGGCAGGGACAGGGGGGATCCTGTTTACCTCCTCCCAAGTCCTGCTGTGCTTGCCCCTCCCTTGCTCCAGGGACCAACCCTAGGACCTGCCCCGCTGTGCTTTTTGCCCCCGGCCCCTGCCTTGCTCGAGTCAGCAGGGACTAATCCTCCCCGCCCCCCATGTCCCACTGGGCTCATCTTGCCCCTAGTCCCTGCCTCGCTCCAGCTGGGGACCAATCTTTCCCCCACACCATGCCCTGCTGTCAGGGTAGATAAAAATCAATGACTTCTTTTAAAAAAAAAAAAAATTTAAAAATCTATTTTTTTTATTTAAATCGGTTTTTCCCTCAAAAACCTATCTGAAGATAGTTTTAATTAAGATGCATTATATCTCATCATGGAATAGGGATTATAAATTCTAATTCTATAGTATGAAACAATATATTTATGTAATGTTTAAGAAAAGTTTTGTAAATGAGTTCTTATAGTTCATGGATTAGGGACCCAATCTTATGGGGTTCCACAGGCTTCTGTATAATTATTTAGGTTAATCTTTCTATCTACCCAATGGGACTCAGTGCTCAGTCTAGAAGATACCATCAGAGATGCTTAGTTTTGCAGTTCTCAAACTGTCAATTTGTCTCCAGAGGTAACATGCTTGTTAACAGGAAAATGTTTTAAAATAAATAAATTTAATTAATATAGAGGTAAGAAACAACAGACCTCAACTCTATTGTCCCTCTGCAAATTTGTGTACACAGTCAATCCCTTACCTCTCTTTAAAAGTGAAAAGTTTCAAAAAGTTCAATGAATAGAAGATCTGGACAAGGAGAAGAAGTCTGGAGATAAATGTGAGAAGGGAGGAACATATGCTTTTTTGTTAAAATATTGTGTTTGCTGTTGAAGAAAAAAAATCCAGAATACTTAACGTTGTTGTTTTAGTTAAATAAAACAATTTAAATGTCTGTCTGGTGATGTTCTCCTCCTAATACAGCCTGGCAAGTAAATCCTCCAAATATTAATGATTAACTTGTTGAATTGGAGATAGTTCACCTCCCAATGACTTCATAAATATCTGTTTCAGTTATCTTTGGTAAATGAAATAACCAAACAATCATTCATTTTCTGATATAGCTATAAAACTCATCTGAAAAGTTTTCAAAATAAATCACTGTTTAAAAATATATAGCGTATACCTTCTAAAAATGAAACCTACATCTATCTGAGAGTTGTGAGGAATATGTATTAAGGTTATAACAACCAATAAGAATGCATTTTTATGTAGAAAACCATGATTATATAGTCTTCCTGAATAGTGATTTAAATTGATTTAAATCAAATCCACCCTGCCTGTTGTGCTCTTGCCCCTGGCCCAGTCCTTCCCCAAGGGGGCCCACAAATATGTTTGGCGCTGGGCCCACAAAAAGTTAATCCGGCCCTGGTTCCCTGTAAACATCCAAAAAATAAGCCCTTTCTGTACAGGACAAATGATAACGTGGATTCAGTGGGAAACAAGAATTGAATGTTTTTAAGTTGGAGGAGTTTGAATGAGGTATCAGGTTCATAAATATAGGCAAGAATCTGAAATGTCATTCCTGTGTGTCTGAAGTGAGCAATAATACGATACACTTTTTGCATAATTTTAGCAGCCCTTTACTGTGGAGCTGATTACTTCAGAAAAGGGGAATTAATAACAGTTAAATTTTATGGAAAATTTTACAGAGCCCCTGCATTTTCTTCATCTGATGTGTTCACTGGTACAATAATATAGATTGGGTTGAAAGACAAGAGCCCTATCTACACTAGGAGTGCTTTACTGATATACTGTATAGGTAGGCTTAGAAGGATTAGATTATCAGTATATTTCACACAAACCCACAAAATATATTCCCATTAATAAAAGAAATTTACAGATAGGCAGAGTGTTTAAAAAAATTGCTTAAGAACTTATTGATTGATTTAAGGATATAATATAGTTTGTATATATTGGCATGTGATGTTGACAGATTATGTGTGTTTTTAACAATGATAAAGCTTTAACTTTTTTAATTTCAACATCTACTGTCACAAAACAATGGGGGCTGACAGTTATTCCCGTCCCACCCCCCCCATAATTTCCCACAACTGTGAACATTTTAAATAGATAAAAATAGAAAAAAGTGCTTAAAAATAAATATTGATATCCATTGAAATTATAAAATAAAAATTGTATTCTGCCAAGCCTATGTATAGGCCAAAGCCCTTCGTTTTTGGTCTTTATGATTTCCTTGGAATTGATTGGTGTTTGTTACAAATTTTTTAAAAATGGGTGAAAATTGGGTGCAAAAAACCAACTTCACAGTTTTCTGGGTAAACATTGGCGGAAGGAGGACAGAAAAACAACTAATTGAGAAAAGGAAGAGTACTTAAACCACAGAAAACTGCTTTTACTTTCTTTTATGAACTGCACGTCAGCACAGCGTGCACATGTGTGTGCGTATACAGCTTCTACTACATTGCCTCACTATAACAGACAACTTTTGGTGGGGTGGCCTCTTCTCTTAGTTGTTCATAAACTTCAGAATTCCTTTTGTGCAGAAATTTTCAGTGCTTGATCTTGAATCAAAGATTAATTCCTTTTAGAACTCTGAGCAAAATCAGTTCACTTGAGTTATAAGAACTTGTCAGTGGGGAAAAAGGGGAAAGATAATTTCCTGCACGTCATGATCAGAACTCGTACTCTCAGAGGTCCAGGGGTATTTAGACATGTGGCTGGTTTTTCTATAAGATTTGAAAACAAGCTACGTGTACAAAAAGAGAGACGTTTAAAGCCAGCAACTTTGTGTAGAAGCATTAGTATTTTTGTTTGCCCTTTAAAGCTAGTACGCATTTTGAAGATGCTGTGGCTGCACAGTTCCTAAGCACCACTGGATTGCAGCCACTCTACCTGCACTACATTAAAGGAACTTGGGCTTTTTCCTTAAATTTATTGTAGCAATCTTTTGCACTTACCTAAAGCATTGTCACTTGTATATATTCTTTGAATTGCTGTTTTCTTTGTTAAATGTAAATACAATGTATCATACTATTCAGTATGTGAAATGTTGCTAAACTGGGATTGTGGGACTGACTTGGGGATTCTGACTACATAGGTACTTGTCTTCTCAACTTGCTTGAATGCTAGGTCTGTGAAATTAATATACTCTACCATTTTGTGGTACCTTAATAGAGTTGCATAGACTTTACGAGTACACAGATTTTTTTTTTAAGCATCAATAATACAAATGAAGCTGTTAACTGTTGCCTGTTTTTTTTAATTTTAGGGTGCAGTGTCTGGGTCAGTCCAGGCTTCAGATCGACTTATGAAAGAGCTCAGGGATATATACAGATCACAGAGTTATAAAACAGGTAAGGTGCTCTACATTTCTCTCTTTAGAAACACAATGCAGAAGCTTTTTATTTCTTGGTAAATATCTTCTGCTAATAGCTGTTTGTTTTGTACTTTATTTCATTATGTGCCTTTTTTTAAAAAAATCTTAGCTTCAGATTTTGAAGTTGAATTGCTTGAATTTTCTTTAAGCATTCCACCTGTAAAATTTCTTTTTTCTGGCTTTCATATTTTTCTGACCTGGCTTCTTTACTACATAAAATGTCACGTTAACAGTAGTAGCATTAATATAACTGTGTGAGTGCTGTCTAGAGGTGATGCTGAACACCACAGATCACATTGACTTTAGTGGGAATTGTGGGGTGTTTTTCAGCATTTCTTGGGATCTAGTCCTCCCATGCCAGGTACATAGGGCAAAAATCTTGCAGTCCTGTCCTGGTCATGTGGTACTGCATGTTACATTTGAAGCAATTTAAGTATTCCTGCCACAAGGGATTGCACTTGATTCAACAGCCCTTTGCTATTGAATGCAATAAGTGAGATTTAGTCTAAGCCATATTTTTATCTATCCGTTCTCCTTTAACACACACCGATACTCAGATTCTGTATGCATACAGTGTTGCACATAAATACCCTGCCCTTTCAATTACCGAAACTATTGAAAAACCATGGTTGTATGTTTATTTTGTAAACAAGTGTTCGTTTACCCTACTAGATTAGCTTAGTCAGATGAAGGCTGACTATCCTCTTTGCGCCATATATAGAAATTGCCTGAAATAGCAGAGCAGTGGGGTGAGTGGATTGTGTTGTCCGGTCGCTTTCTGTAGTGAGTAGAAGTTTTGTAATATAGTTGTTATAGTAGATTCATCTGCTGCAACTTCGTGAGCAGAACATAGCCATACTGGCTCAGCCTAATGTCTTATTTCTTGTTCACACAAGGGACAAGAATACAGGTACAGATCAGGGTGGGAATAGGGGGAATTCCTGATCAAAAGTCTTCAGATTTGTTTGTCTGACAGGAAAATGCCTATCCTAGCTGTCAGGATAGGAGGCCTTGTTCTCAAGTAAATTAAAAAGAATGATTGCTGCTCTGATTTGTCTAAAGGCCTTCTCTGCATTTTACCTGTCCTATTCTGAGTTACTGTGCCAATTTTCTCATTCTAATGTGCCTGACCTTCATTCAGTGGCTTTGGTATTTTAATTTAAGAAAGGACAAAACTGAAGAAGTAAGACCACCAGTCTGAGACTGTCTCAGTTCCATTTCAGAATATTTACTTAAACATTATTGTGGATTTCCTATATTTCCAGATCTGATCATACAGAATAGTGCTAATCTAATGCTGCCTGTCGCTGTTGAGTGTTCATTTTGTGACACTATCCACCACTGTCTTTTTGTTCAGATTATCCCCTCAGGCCAGTAGAGACTAGTCAGTGGGGCTGAGAAGAATCTACAGTTAGGCCATTTGCTCTTATCTGCATTAAGTCATGGAGTGTGCTTTCCTGTCTGTGTGGGGATTTTAGGTTCATTTTAGGAAAACCACTTCCATCAAGAGCAGTATCCTTTTGAAAGGCAGTAAGCCTGATTGCTAAAGTCTTCATTAAATATGCATGTGCACTGTCTCAGGTGGATTTAATGGTATTGACTCATTTTAGATGCGACTACTGACCCCAGGTGCCTTATTTCAATGCCTCTGTGAAGTGCTTAACAGATTGTCCACCTGTAGACTGTCATAATGGGCCAATTTGCTAAGATTAGGCTGCTGTGTGGAGTGAAAGTATTGAAACTATGTGACTATTGAATGCTGTAGCCTGAGAGCCCTATAGATAACTTTTTTCTCCCTACTGATTGTCTTGGTGTTAGAGGGCTGAGAATGTACAATTGTGGTCTTTGAAAGTTCTCTATGCACTTGTCTGTGTCTTTACTGTGATGCCACATATCTGGTTTGAACACAGTTTTATAAGAAATCCTGTCAAAAAACACTCTTGATTTCTGAGTGGCTTGGTCATCCATAGCTCACAGATCTGCACCACCACGAACAATTCCAAATGCAAAGATCCTAGAATAACAACTCCTATCTGATTACCAGTGATAAAATCACAACCTTGGGTATCAAAGATTCAGCTGGTGGAAGTGATTACTGGAGTTGTATATTCCTTCAGAAAGGAATGAGATTTCTACAGATTGCATAGTTACCAGGCTCTCCTGTTGGAATTATAACCTTCAGAATATTCCTGCCTGTGTGATGATGTGATTTTTTTTACCCATGTAAAAATTACATCTTTAAAAACATACCAGTCTTGCCTTATACAGTGAAAGGTTTACTTGACTATTTATGTATTCCCTGTACTTAATATACTAACTCCTTTAAATGCTATGGTGAAGTTTAGTTATGTAAGGCAACCGGGACATTTTCAGTATAATCTGTAACTCTAATTTGTAGAATACGCAATTTAAACATACACAATTCAGAGTCCCAAATCATGCTGTTTACAGGCTGCCAGAGACTGACATCCTTTTGGTCTGCTGTTGGAGTGTCTGTCACTACTCACTGTGATAGCAATCCCCTTTTTTTATTTTCTGTTCAGTTGTTACCTTTCTGGCAGCATTGATTGGATCAGCCTCCACCTGCAAATTAGGAAGTTGTTTGTTTGAATTACATTCAAAATACTAATCTATGTGCATGCATACATGAGATGGAGCCTGTTCTGCATTGAATGAGGTGTGGCTATAGATGTTAGGAAATATGAAGAGAACAGAAGTGGAGAAATTCTAGAACGGCCAAGGTCTATAGGACACCCATGATTTGTGTGCTATAGCATTTGAAGCTATTAGGAGACACACATATTGATGTTTTTGTAACCTTCTTCTGAAAATACTTATGGTTATCTAAGGGAAAGCACATCTTGAATTGAAGCTCTTATCCCTTGATGTATCTGATAGATTAATCTTTGCTTATAGGCACAGACTGGCCTGGTCAGGCACTTAAAAGGATATAACAGATTTTATATGCTTTTCCTTATTAAAAATGGTAAAACATGATCTGTTTGGGATGTTGTTACACAGTTAATTCAGAACAGTACATTCTGATTCCTAAATAACTTGTCTAATACTTCCACAGGGATTTATTCAGTGGAACTTGTAAATGACAGCCTGTATGAGTGGCACGTTAAACTTCTAAAGTAAGTTTACATTTTTTTTAAAACTCTCTCCTAAAGAACCCATGTTAATTTTGCCGCACAGATTACAATATGGAATTTATACTGTCTAGCTAGAATGTACTATGAAGGCTTCATGGATAGCGGTCTTTTGAATTCAGTGCAGACTGGAACTGAATTGGTAGAGCTGGCACAGAATATACCTGAATTTACACTGTCAAATCAGTGCTTTTAGCATAATTTTTGACCACCAAAATTCTCTCCCCAAACCCTTACAAAATGGTGAACCTGTCGTGCTGAATAATTTTTTAACTTGAAGAATAAATAGATTTTGATCCTTTTCGAATTATACAAAAGAACAGAACTGTTTTACTGGCTTTAGCAGCTTTTATTTTTATGGCTCAACAATGACATATGCCTGAAATGAAAAAAATACAATTCCAGGATATAGTCCTAATCACTGTGTGTGAAGTATGAAATGTTAACAAGATTTAAAATCTTAGGCTTTTTACTACACATGTGTCAGTAGTACTGGTCAACATCTATATTTTTAATGTGTATACATCTTTTACCTTAAAAAAATATTCCCAGAGCAGTTCCCTTGAAATCATCCCTGGTGATAGGGTAACATGCTAACCTACAGGTTAACCTCTAAGAAGGAAGAACAAAGCCCAAACCAAGCTAGTTACATCTGTCCCTTAGAAGTGGTGGAGTGGATCCCATCCGACTGCTATGACGGTCTCCCAGAACTTCATGGACACACAGGACTACTGCTGTGAGGGAACACCCTCTCTGGATGGATCACTGACCCACCCCCAGCTGTCATGAGCATAAGCCTTGTTTCCCTCTCTAAGGGCTTGTCTACATACACAGCTTTTAGTGGCACAGCTGTGTCGCTACAGCCATGCCATTAAAAGTCGGGCAGTATAGCTGCTGTTTGTTGGCTCTCCTGCCATCAAACTTCAACCCCCAACGAGCGGTCCAACCCCACAGGAGAGTGCTCCTGCCAACAAGGCACTGTTCACGCTGGCACTTGTCGCAGCAAAATTTTTGTCTTTCAGGGTGGGATTTAACAGCTCTGAAAGACAAAAGTTGTGTTGTTCAATTACCAGTGTAGACATAGCCTTAGTGTGGTTGTAGGCATTCAGAGAAGCGTACTGCTGGCTTCCAGTGGAATATCTACAGTCTTCAGCAGGCTCATGATGCATCCAGCACATATGTAACCAAACTTACAAGGGACTATGTCTCTGTTCTTACTAAAAAGTTTATCGGGGTACCAGTTCTTGAGGCAGGATTAACCTAACACTGCAAGAATTGATAACCAGGCTGCTAGCTATTTGTAATCCTGCCATCAGTATCTGCCTACAAACAGGGTTGTTGAAATTGCGCTGATATCAAAAACTGTTGGCTTTACTAATGCCACAGATGCAGAATTTCTGATTCTGTGGTAATCTAGAACTCTGCACTATACATCAAATGTAACTAGTTCAGTTAGTAAACATTGAAGGTTAGAGTATGAGTGTAAAAATCTCTTCATTTAAAAGCATTTACCTTTCAGAAGGATACCAAATTTCAGTGAAGAGAAATTGAATTACTATTTTCAAACAAAAGCGTTTTTTATTTTGAATGTCTGCATTTAAATTCCTTGAATAACTTCAGTATGGTAACAAGTATCGGGGGTAGCGGTGTTAGTCTGGATCTGTAAAAGCGGCAAAGAGTCCTGTGGGACCTTACAGACTAACAGACATATTGGAGCATAAGTATGGTAAGAATATTATACATTGCAGTGAATCTTCTTGCTGCTACTTTCAAGTGCAGTGTGTTTACCTGGCATTTGTGCTTTGATTAAGAATTGTAAAAGTTAATTGAAACTGCAAGAACATTAAATGAGATAAAGGAACTTTTAAAGGGTAATTTCTTTTCTGTAGAAAGCCAAATGATTCATTTCATTCTGTATGCTTTTCCCACCTGTTTAATTCCTAGAGTTGATCCCGACAGCCCATTACATAGTGATCTTCAGGTCTTAAAAGAAAAAGAAGGTGTAGAATACATTTTGCTCAACTTCTCATTTAAGGTAAATGGGTATCCGAGTACTGAGAGGAAATTTTTACTATCTGGATGTAGAAACCATTTAAAATGGTAGTAAGCCATGTGCTCTGTTTCAGGGGTTCTCAAACTTCATTGCACCGCAACCCCCTTCTGACAACAAAAATTACTTCATGACCTCAGGAGTGGGGACTGAAGTCTGAGCCCGTCCAAGCCCCACTGCCCCGGGTGGGGGGGCCATAGCCTGAGCCCGCTGCTCTGGGCAGGGGGGGGCCAAAGCTGAAGCTCAAGGGCTTCAGCCCTAGGCAGGGGGCCTGCGGCCTGAGCCCTGCCACCCAGGACTGAAGCCCTCGGGCTCAGGCTTCAGCCCCGGGCCCCAGCAAGTCTAAGCCAGCTCTGGTGACCCTATTCAAAGGGGGTCGTGACACACAGTTTGAGAACCGCTGCTCTGTTTGAAGGATGATGGTATAGCTTTCAAAAACAGATATGATTTTTAGTATATTATTATCACATTCCAAGGCTGCTGATCTGCTAGAAGTAATGTAAACTTCTTCATGAATACAAGATGAAGATTTAACTTTTCAAACTCTATATACTATGCATTTCCCAAAGAATAAATTGAAGTATCCTTTTCTTACTAGAAATCAATGTTGCAGGATAGCTTTTAACTCTATACTTTGTTGTGCTTTTCAGGATAATTTTCCTTTTGATCCACCCTTTGTGCGAGTGGTATCTCCTGTGCTCACTGGAGGGTAAGTTTTTTAACTCTGACTTGTATGAAAAGGTTTTGTAGTAGAAACTATGCTGAAGATACTCTTGATTTCTGGGAACTACAGCTGGATTTTAAGGCAAGACCCCATAATGTATATTGGTGAACTGATGTAGGACAGGAGACTGACAGTGCTCAGGAAATGACACATACACATACACTTGCTTCTCAATCACTGCTAATTCAAACCAGTGAGCTAAAGTAGCTTCCCCTGGCTGCCTATATGAAATGTGTTGTTTTAGTCCATTGTGACCTTGCAAAGTGTGTGTACACTAATTGTTGTCCCTAGAACTTCCTGCTATTGACGTTGGCAGTAGCAATGATAGGTGTAACAGTAAGGATAACTGCCAGTGTTACCTCCATGTGATTTAATCCTGCTCTGCTCAGAGCAGATGATGTGGTGGTTTTAATGCTGCTGGCCAGTCTATACTGGCTTTCACACTGGTGGAGCTGCATCTCCAGTAACAGTAGGGAGTTTTAGGGGAAAGGTTAGTGCAAACATAGTCCAAGAGCATTAAACTTGATGACCTTCTTACTCCTAAGGATGATTCCTTTAGATTATTACCGAAATACATTGGCTAGGCTGTGTTGGGGAAGCATATAGATATTTATTGGGAGGGGATGGAATACAGCATCAGTGTTGAAGGAAGGTAAGTGACAGTAAGTTCTTATTAATTTTTTTTTTCATGAATTTAGTGGAAGCTGGTACTGATTCTGACTCTGCTGTAAGCTCTTGTCGAGCTTAATTCAAAAAAATATTAATTTTGAATGGTAGACGTGGCTACTGCTGTCACAAATATATGAAAAGTAGTATGAAAACGGTGCACATTCATTACCCATTTGGAAGTGCACTCTTCCTTAAACTGCTTCTTCCTGATGCAAAACTGCTGGAAAAGAAAAGGTTAATACCTCTGAAAGTCTAGATTTTTAATGATTCTCTGCAGAGGAATGTAACACAATTCCAGCTTCAGAAATGTGTCCAGCATGCCCCTGGTAGTCCAGATGAAGGAGGACATTCTGCACTTTGTGGGTTTACAACTCCATCCCATTCCCTTCATTGCCTTGGCATGTTGTGAATTGCTGATGTTCATTCAGAGTGACTTCCCAGTATGTATAGTGCATGCTGGAACGTTATTTGGTTTAGAAGTGGCAAAATGCTTGAGAAGGTGAGTTTTAAGATATTAAGTAATGAATGTCCCTCTAGTCTGTTTCTTCTGTGAAGAGGAGGCCATTGCACATACTGTAAAGTTGCTGGAATAGTGTTAAATTCCTTTTTGGAAGTAACTTTATTAACTATCCATTTGTACTATGTCCACAGTAGAGCCATCAAAAATAGCATCCCTCCGCCACATTTTTCAGTTCTGACTGTGTAAACTGTGCAGACTAGCTGAGTCGCTGATTCTCACTAAGACTTCCCTTGTGGTTGGACAAAGCAAATTAGTTTCTCTTGTCTCTAGACATCATTCTGCTCTATATAAATAAATGTATATGGCTAACAAATAGCAATATATTGCCCTTGAAAGTGCTCTCTAATTTTTATTTATAGCTGAGCAAACTGTGTGACAGACTAACCCATAACAGCCTGAGGGTATGACTGCATAGTAATCTCTTTACTAATTGGTCTTGAAAGATGCCAAATAAAAGACATGTTGAATTCAAAATTTCTAATCTAACATTTATTTTTAGGTATGTCCTGGGTGGGGGTGCACTATGCATGGAACTTCTTACTAAACAGGTGAATATAAAATCAAAATCTCTTGTATTTTTTGTGTGTGTTTTTTTTGTTTTGTTTTGTTTTTAATTGTCAAGAGTTTTGGTGGAAGGGATGCAATGCTTAGTGTTTAAAAAAAAAAAAGTGATTGTAATAGCAGTTAGCATCCTGACTAAAACAAAGCATACTTCTTAAGAATAGTAATAAGCGGGTGTTTTTTGTATGTGAGCTTAAGCACCACCGCCTATTAGGAACAAAGGGCTAAATCATACACTCCTGTGGAAATGCCTGCTGTAGGGGAACAAGGTCCAGGAAGCTTGAGCTCTGTAACGGTCACCTTACTGAACTTGCATCAGATCTTCCTCTTCACCCTGGAGGGACTGGGGAGGGAGAGGAAACAGGAAGTGCTGTTCTTTCTCCCAACCCCAAACTTGGTGGATTCCTAGAGTCTGTGAGAGGGGGAACCCCAGGTCCAATAAAAGGGGAGATCACTTTGTCCTGCTCCTTTGAACCCTTCGCCCACCTCCTACCCTAGCAGCTGCCCCACAAAATCTGATATGGGAGTGCAGGTGCTGAGCTTTGGTGAATGCTGCTTGAAGCCGCTTTAATTTAGGAGTAGATATCTACTGCCTATGGAAAGAAGATTGCAGTGGACAGCATCTCCCCTACAAAAATAGCTCCTGTAAAAGTCTAATAGAGACTTTTGTGTGAACCCTGGAAAGGTAAAACCGTGCCAGAGCGGCTGCCCAGCTTTGTGGAAACAGGATCTTTTTGCTCACTTAATTGCTTAATTGAGTCATTAAAAGCAGTCTCTTAAAGCTGTAATTGCTATTGTAAAGCTAGCTGAAAATGAGTAGAATTCTATAATGTAGTTGTATTTTTCTTTGTTTTTTGTCTTACCAGATTCTGGAAATGTGTGCAACTTGGCTTTTTCCTTTTTTCTACAAGCTCTTTATGCTAACATAGATTACTTTCGTTTCTTGTGTTTCTCTTGGGAATAACTAATTGTTTTATAGTTTTAAAAGCTATTAACCAAAAATACCATGGTTTGCTAGAGTTTAGCAAAAAGAAACATACTTTCCAGAGTGGATTTGCAAGGTGAGCATAAGAATACAAGCACATATTCTGTAGAAGTATTTCCTTCTTCCTTTAGGGCTGGAGTAGTGCCTATTCAATAGAATCGGTCATCATGCAGATCAATGCCACTTTAGTCAAAGGAAAAGCCAGAGTACAGTTTGGAGCCAATAAGGTAAATATATTATGTATAATTATTGAAATGACTTTTGTGTTGTGGGTAGATACTGGTTTTATTTTCCATTTTATGTTGACTCTTTATAGAAACCTCAAATATAAAACAGCTGTTGGTTTAAAGATTAAATTAATGTCCATATAAACTTTTGATTCTCTTTTGTGTGCTGAAACATATTGGTGTATTTGTGGCTAGTTTGCTGGAAATGACAATATGGGTTTGTTAGGAAACAATGTGTGTGGGGGCCGGAGGACAAATATTTTTTGACATGGAAGGGGCCATAAGCAGGTGAAGCTCCTACTGTCCTCTTTCTGGCTTCTGTTGGTAACTTAATGCAACATAAACTTCAGCCTGAACTTTCTCCCAAGATTGACTCTTCTTAAGGCTTTCCCTGCCAGTGTTCTGTCTCTCTATCCCTAGTTCTCTGTGCTCCTGAGGACAGGCTCCTCCCCTTCTTAAATTCTGATTGGTGCTAACTGAATACATGCTGTATTTTCATGCCAGAATGAGTGAGGAGCCCTGCATCCCTATGCAGGATTCTGGAGCATGTCACTCTGGTACAGGGAGGTTGTTGTATCCAAACTAACTTTAAACAACTTTTTGCCTCCTCTTGGTAGTTGAGAAAAAGTATCTGAAGAAAGCTTTTTGGTAAACACAAAATAGTATTTTAATAAAGTATGAAAAATTAATGAAATAACGATCATAGATCTTTGTGTGTGACTCTAAAAGTTGTCTGATCTTACCACTATTAAGGGGACACCTGTTCTGTGCTTTAATAATGTTTGCATAAAAACAGACTAGTAATTCACCATAAAACAAAACAGACATCTTGTTAGGTACTCTTAAAAATGTTTACTCAGGTCCCACTTTCTAAGTGGCTTAGGAACTTAATTCTGAGTCCCATGAACCTTTCGTAAGGGCTTAAGTTATGGGTGAATTAGGAGACTAGATCACTTAAGCACCCTTAAAATGCATTTTACCCATTGCTTGTACTTACCCTGTGGCAGGAGACCATTGCCCTGTTGATCCAGTACATTGACTGTTAAAAGTTAAGCAGTTTTGCTATTCTTATCAACCTAAATTTAATTTCCATCATGTCTTAATTGTGTTTTAATTTAACACTGATCAGATGTGCATTCCTGTGGTCAAGTGGAGTTCTAGGGTCTGCAGGCTACTTAGGCCTCACAGCTACAAACTGTAGCACAAATTTGTGAACCATCTTAAATTTTGAGCCTGCTGATGTTAGAGGCATTTCTGATATTGAGTGCATGCAAACTGTGCCATTTCCACTTCTGCCTGCTTCACTTTTTTAAAAAGAATTTCTCACCCTGAGAGCAGGTATTTAATATTACAAGCCTTGTGTGGAAGATGGCTAATTAGTTTGACAGTAAGAATCTTTTAAAACATGTTAGGTAGGTTGACTTTTGAAGTCTATCCACCTGGAATGTCCCTTACCCTAAAAGTCATTCATCTATGAAACATTATGTCTACGCTGCAATAAAACACCTGTGGCTGGCCTTTGTCAGCTGTCTGGGACTCCAGCTGTGGGACTTCAAAATTGCAGAGTAGATGTCTAGGCTCAGGCTGGAACCCAGGCTCTGGGGTCCTTCCTTCTTTCAGGGTCCCAGAGTCCAGGCTCCAGCCTGAGCCCAGAGGTCTACACTGCAGTTTTATAGCCCTGCAGCCTTAGCCCCTCAAGTGCAAGTCAGCTGACACAGGCCAGCCGGAGGTGTTTTTATTGCAGTGTAGCCATACCATTACTGTCCTAATATTTGCCTGTATTAGCACTATGGAAAAATATTTTTTAACTTGTACATGATTCAGAATACAATGTCTTAAGACAACCTTTTTTTTTAAGTGGGATGTGAAATATACTAGGTGCAAGAACAGCACTTTAATACCATGCTCTTTGAAACCTGAAGCCCTGTATTTTATCAGTTAGCAAGCCCCATCACACAGCCACTGTACATGGCTTTTTAGTATGACGAGAGCCAACTCTTCAGTCCCCGAGGCCATGGATTTTGCAGGTTAAAACTGCAGTTGGTTTTCTTGCATGGCATCTCTTAATAGACATTTTTTGTTCTACTTACAGTACTGTCTAACTTTTCAAACAGTTACTTTATGGTATTTTGCTTAAGTATCTGTCCATATGTTTTTGGTCCTGCATGACGTGATGTCACTACCTGATGTAGTATTAAATGACTTTTTTTTTTCCAGAACCAATATAATCTAGCAAGAGCACAGCAGTCCTATAAGTCACTAGTACAAATACATGAGAAAAATGGTATGTAAATATTTACATTTTGCAATTTTATATGTTCTTGTCTGCACAAATTGTACAGTGGCATGGGAAAGATGATAATGCTTGAAACTAATATAATTGCCATACAATACAAACTTTTACCTGGTTTATTTGGGATAAAGCAAGAACGGCCTATGTCCCTTCCCATGCATTGAAGGGTCTATTTTGCATTTTGTTTCCACCCTCATTATCCAGAATTTTTTGTTATGCCTCCGGCCCCTCCCCTGCTGTTCCCTCTCCCCCGGAGCCTTACCTCACCGTGCTGCCGGCGCAACGCTCCGGGCAGCATGGCTGCAGAGCCTGGCCTGACCCGGTGCTCTGTGCTGCGCAGCATGGCTGTCTGTCCTGGTGCAGCCGCACCGCCAGCCACCGGTGCTCCAGGCAGCGTGGTAAGGGCGGGGGGGGGGGAGGTTTGGATAGAATGCAGGGGAGTTTGGGGTGGGTGGTTAGGGGCCGGGGGTGTGAATAGGGGTTGGAGCGGTCAGAGGGTGGGGAACTGGGGGATTGAATGGGGGCAGGGGTCCTGGGGGGGCAGTCAAGAAGGAGGGGGAGGCAGTTGGGGTGGGGGACAGTTAGGGGCAGGGGTGGTCCGTTAGAAGAGATGGTTGGATGGAGCAGGGGTCCGGGGGGGAGGTAGTCAGGAAGGAGAGAGGGGGTTGGACAGGGCGGCAGGGGGCACTTAGGGGCAGGGGGTCCAGGGGCGGTCAGGGGACAGAGAGTCGGGGTGGATGGGGCAGGGGCCCCCGAGGGGCCATCAGGCAACAGGGGGGTTGGATGGGGCAGGAATCCTGGGGGGGGGGGGTGTCAGAGGGTGAGAAGCAGGGGGGGTCGGATAGGGGGTGGTGTTTGGGGAGGCACAGCCTCCCCTAACCAGCCCTCCGTACAATTTCAGAAACCCGATGCAGCCCTCAGGCCAAAAAGTTTGCCCACCCCTGATTTAGATGCTTCTCTAGCAAATAAGACATCTCTTCCCTTCTCCAAAGAGCTTATCTAAATATAGCGCAAGACAACTGAAAGCAATAATCAATGAGAGAATGAAGTAGAAGGGAGGATCAAAGGTTGAAAATACATGGAAAGTACAAATTAAAACGTGTAGCCTGAAAACTGTTCAGTCTAGCTCTGGAGGCGGGGAGGGATACTTTCCCCCATACAAAGCCAGTAGCCACCAGCTGGTGCTGCTGTTCACCTGTTGTGTGGTAAGGTGGACATAGCTCCCTCTAGAAATTAGTATGCCTACTTTCCAGCTTGAGTGAGCTATCTGGGAGCAGATAACTGATCTAACATCCCACATCATGATTTGGCATTGTTTTGCAACTAGACAATTCACCTAGCCTTGTCAACTACTTTTAGAGCAATTCTTCACTGTTTACTAGATACTTACAAAAAGAAGTACACTTTATACTTTCTTGCCTTGCTGACTTACTTATCAGAGAATCTTCATCTAGGGACAGGGTGTGATCCACTGGTTAAAACCTGGTACTGGGAGCCAGGAGAGCTCTGTGTCGGTTGGACCTTGGATATGTTTTTCAGGGAAAGCAAGGCACACATCTGTACAATAAGCATGTCTTCTATACCAGTGGAAAAGGAGTGTATTGGAAATAGTTGATTCTAAAGAACTTTGAAATGTTATGATTAGCTGCTATTACTTGAACTTTTTGGTTTTTATTACAGTAACTCCTCACTTAACATCCTCCCGCTTAACGTTGTTTCAAAGTTACGTCGCTGCTCAATTAGGAAACATGCTTGTTTAAAGTTGTGCAATGCTCCCTTATAACGTCATTTGACTGCCTGCTCTGTCCACTGCATGTAAGATTTTGTGGAAGAGCAGCAACTTTAGAAAGGAGCATTGCACAAGTTCCTCTTCTCCGACCCCTCCCCCTCCCTCCAAGCGCTTCCCCACCGCCAAACAGCTGTTTGGCAGCACTTAAGACTTTCTGGGAGGGAGGGGAAGGAGTGGGGAAGCACTGCGTCTCCACTCCTCCCCCTCCCTCCCAGAAAGTCCTAAGCACGAAGCGCTGGGAGAGAGGGGAAGGAGCAGGGAAGCACCACATCTCCAGAAACTCTCCCCCTCCCTCCCAGAAACTCCTAAGCGCCGCCAAACAGCTGTTTGGCGGCGCTTAGGACTTTCTGGGGGTGGGGAAGGAGCGGGGATGCAGCGTGCTCTGGAGAGGAGATGGAGTGGGGGTGGGAAAAGGTGGGCCTGGAGTGGAGCAGGGATGGGAAGAGGAGGGCCTGGAGCATCCCCCGGCAAAGTCGGTGCCTGTTCTTCTCCGGGTAAGCTGCCACTGCTGCTGCGAAGCATCCTTTCTAGCATCCTTGCCTGCAGTGGGCTGTGCCTGTGTGGGGTAAGCCAGGGGCACTTCCCAACCACAGTACAGTGCTGTACACTATATAATGCCTTTTGTCTGCCCCCCCCCATTTCCTTGGAACCTAACCCCCCCGCATTCCCCTTAAATCTTATGGGAAAACTGGATTCATTTAACATCGTTTCACTTAAAGTTGCATTTGTCAGGAACATAACTACAATGTTAAGTGAGGAGTTACGATTCTAAAAAAGTCAATATGGCTCTCTGTTTTAGTTCTACCTATACACTACACTGATTACCAATACACAAAGCATCCACATTATTAAAGATGTTTAAAGGCTTCTTTGTTAACTTATGGCTACTATAGATCCTCAGGAACAGCTCAAGTAGGCACTATACTAATCGTACAAAATTTGAGGCAGATCTCTTAAGACTTTTGCTAGTGTGGTGGGTAGAATTAAATAGGTATTTTGATTTTTGGCAGTGTCCATTTAAAACAAAAAACAAAAAAAAACCTGTGCATATTTTTTGGTTTCACAGACTGAACCTTTACAGGCTCAGAAGTTATTCTGGGTATGTAGCAACTGAAATATATATTGAGAGGTAAATTGCTTAATTGGCATTTCTGAACTTCCCGTTATAGTTCATCATTCCCATTCCGTCCTCAGCAGGATGAAACAGACTTGTAACACCAGGAACATCTTGGTCTATATTTTCAAACACTTGTGCAAAAGTTGAGCATGCACATGCAAAATGGGATATTCATATGCATATACCAATATAATCAAACAAATGACTGCAAAGCTTGCAGGATTGAAAATCATAGAAATGTAAGACAGGAAGTGTCCTCGATAGGTCATCTAGTCCAGTCCCCTGCACTGAGGCAGGACTAAGTATTATCTAGACCATTCCTGACAGCTGTTTTTTCTAAACCTGCTCTTAAAAACCTCCAATGACAGAGATTCCACAACTTCCCTAGGTAACTTATTCCTGTGTTTAACTACCCTTACAATTGGAAGTTTTTTTCCTAATGTCTAACCTAAATTTCCCTTGCTGCAATTTTAAGCCCATTACTTCTTGTCCTGTCTCCAGTGGTTAAAGAGAACTATTTATTACCCTCCTCTTTAAAACAACCTTTTACATATTTGCAGACTGTTACCATGTTCTCTTTTTGAGACCAAAACCCAGTTTTTCAATCTTTCCTGATAGTCCTTTAATCATTTTTGTTGCTCTTCTTTGGACTTTCTCTAATTTGTCCATCTTTCCTGAAGTGTGATGCGCAGAACTGGTCACAATACTCCAGTTTTGAGGCCTTGTAAGTGCTGAGTAGAGTGGAAGAATTACTTTTTGTGTCTTGCTTATAACATTCCTGCTAATACATCCCAGAATCTGGACCTTTTTCTTAACTAAAGCAGATGCAAAATAGATCACATTACTCTTTGCTTTCTATATTGGTATCTTAAGATTTGTCTAATTTAGCAGGATGGCTGCTGCCAACAGGAGCTCAATGTTAATGCTTTATTTTCAAATGTAAATACTGGGTCTGATCTTGCAAGGTGATGAGTGCTTTGACTCCCATTGAAATCAGTAGGAGTTTAGGGCCTGTGGTGGATTGTTCTAGTTTTCAAACACAATTTCAATTACACATCAAAATAGACCCTAAAGCTGTCTTGCACTAAAGTTAAGAGTGCCTAATACGTTTGTTTGTTCTTCTATAGGCTGGTACACTCCTCCAAAAGAAGATGGTTAATATTGTGGACTGTTGTACACCTGGACCAATGTCAAACAGCTCTTTTTTATTTCTTTCCAACACACACACAGACTCAAGCTACGAATGCCCCTATAACAGCCGTACTGAAGACTTTAGCTATTAGATAAGTTAGTGGATAATCTGTCAACTGACACATCCAGTATAATTTACAGCCTTACCATTTTGCTCTTATTAGGTATCTTGGACTGAGCAGTTTTGGCCTTTACTGTATTTGTCCCTATGGATTAAGCATATTTGGGCCACTCCCTATCTTAATTTTTATTTAAAAGTGCAAACTTTTTAAAGCTGGCTATTGAGTTACTAGAAGATTATTCAATAGGAGTCACTCACTACTTCTTACCTTTTGCAGAATGTGGACTGCAGAGACTTGCATTGTAATGTTTCATTTAAAGCCAACAAAGTTTAATACATTGTTTAATACTGTTTTAGGAAATTTCAGGTCTTGTAAATCACAGTAGTTTTTCTGGTCTAAAATGAAAACATTTGTAGTATTGCCAAATTAAAGATATAGGAAAACAACATGTATGTTAAGTCATTAAACTTTTTTCATGGCTGTGTGAGGATATGAACTGTTTCTTGGAAGAGATACTCTTTATTAGATTGTTGTATTTTTAAGCAGAGCAAGGCTGTGCCAATAAAACCTTGTAACTAGTCACTTCCACTGGGGCATCAGAATCTTGCTGGGCTGTTCCTGCTACTTGTTGGCTCAAGCTACTTAACAAAAGGAGCCACAGTATGAAGCTTGAAGTTATTTAAGATACTAAAAATCTTTTTAGGTGTTCCATTTTATTAACGGGTTGTTGCAATCATTTGTAAACTAATGAACTTATAAAGTGATTGGCACAAATCAAAATGAAAATCCTTGAACAAAAATTTTTATATAAAAGCTACAATAAAATACAAAAAAGACATCACCTGATTCAGAGTTGTAAAAATAATGTTGCCATAGTCATGACAGTGCTTTTTGTTATTGAAAGACTAACAGGAACTATTCTTTCATTATTAGGAAATGAATCTGGGTCTGTGTAATTACTATATTTCATTGCCTTACCTAAATCAATTCTATTTTGGTTGTAGTATTAGTGATTAGACCTTTGTACTGCCAGGGATTGATATAAGGGTGTGTACCATGGATTAAGCACTTTTTTAGCCCAGAAGCATGTGGTTTTTTTTAGTTACAACTATCAACTTTGTGCTCTTCTTTTCTCTATCAGGCACCCATTGGCCCTTGTGCATTTGCTTCTAGATCCAGTTTTTAGCTTGAAAGAACAGATTGAAGGAATTTGGCACTACTCCTGATAACGTACTGTTTTGTTTCAAATAGTCTTCTAGGGAGTATAATGGATGACTTGCCAGCCTTTCTGCTTACTTGGTTGTACATATATTCGTATACAATCCTGGTATCCAATTACTCAGATAGCAACCTTAAGAGAAAGGCAGAACTTTTTAAGCATTAAAGTTCCTTAAAACCTGAGGCTAAAATCTTTGAATACATTATTGAATTCTTTAATATTCTAATGGGCTAGCAGGTTGACAGATGCACATTTGGCATGCTTTGTTTTGGATTTCATTTTTCATTGCAGAATTATTTGGCAATGTACAGTAATTTATAAACTTGCATCAAGTTTATGAATAAAGAACCATTTTAAGAATTATTCTGTTTGTGGTTAGTCTTTGAATATAAGATAGCTTTCTGTTCGTTTGTGTGTGTGTGGAGTCCCAACCAATGCAACGTATAAAAGGAAAAACTGGTCAACACATCATAACTTCTTTGAATTTCAGGCTCATGAGTACAGGTGTAAAATGCTCCTGTGAAAAGTACCACTAAGTATGTAGACCAATGCATTCTGCACTTGATGGAAGTTCCTAAGTTGTCTTCAGATATGGCCCCATAAAGTGCACTGTAATCTAAGGTATAAATATCACATGGATCACTGGTAGTAAGGTCCATGGGTGGGTGGGGGGGGGGGGTGGAAATAGACTTGCACAGCCACAGATGAGAGGTACTCGTTCATTGCTGCTACTTTATCCTCTAAGGTCAATGGGACCTTCAAACTGCATGTCTTGTTAACCAACACGTGAGAAAATGGGAGGAAAGCAATCACTCAATCTTCCACTTCTCTGAATATCTTCCTCCTCATCCAGACACCTTAACTTTCTTGGAATCAAGCCTCCCATAGCAGCCCTCCTCTAATCTTGAGTGGATTCTAGGAAACCCAAAAGACTACACAATCGGAGTTGAAAATCATTAGCCATGTAGCCAAACCTGCCTGATTTGGTAAATGGAAGCAGACAGCACTGAATGCTGGGCTATCTCACAGTTGCCGTTTGTCAAACAACTAACACAATCCCTGCCTTGAGTTCACAGTCTAAATCAGAAACAGGAAACAAAATAATTCTTTTGCAGTAAGAGCATATGAGAGTTTGATCCCACATTTACCTTGCAAAAATGGAAAATCTTCCTAAACCTAAAGAATTTAAAATGCATTAGAGTGCGCCTCAACTCTGCCACTGTAAGTTAATGTTGTATGGGAGTCTAGGACAAAAATGGTTCTATCTTCAGCAGTTTGAGCTGCATGGGCAGTGGGCAGAGGAAATGTCACCTATATTAAAGGTGACACTAAAGTAACTCCACATAGAAATCTACATTAACACAGAAACTGCTGACCATTTCTGAAAGTTGTGTGCAGTGTTGTAGTTGTGAGTCCCAGGATATGAGAGACAGAAAAGATGGGTAAGATCTTGGAACATCTTTTGTTGGTAGAAGAGACAGACAAGCTTTTGAGCTAAACAGAGCTTCTTCAGGTTTCTAAAAGGACACTTAAAAAGCAGCCTTTGGTACTACAGCTGCCCAAATCTCCCTTACCTGCTTTTTTTTTTTTTGGTATGTTTTAAAACTTAGGTCCCCCTCCACCCCTCCCCCCATTCTACCAGGGAACTGTGCAGTTGGCTTAATCGCTACTCCTCTATAAAGTAAAATATTGTTGTGTGGGGTGGGGAGAATTTTACCTTAAGATGTGCTGCTGGAGGTTTGTCTCTCTTTTTTTCTTACTCACTTAGGTTGAGAAGGGCTGTTGATCAACTCTAATCCACCTACAGCCTGTGCCTTTAAAATCCCTCACTTTATATGTAACTGAGTCTGGACCAAACAAGTTGAGGCAGGAAGGGGTTGGGATTTTTTTTAGGAGCAGAGGAGAATGTGTAGCTTTACTTTCTCACATCAATCCACTTGTTCCAGGCCCAGTTAACACAGCTTTTAGGCTGGACTCTTGTTATGCCAGTGGTCGGACCCATAGCTGATAGATCCCCTGTCCTAGTGCAGTGTGTTCTTCACCTGCAGTACAGTGCTTGGGCAGGATGTAAAGGGGGGCATCCAGGCATGACTGCTGCAGGCTTCTGAGCCTGTTTGCCTCTTGTGGGCTGGGGATTAGGTTGCCGCCGCATACCCACTCCCCAGGCAAAGGCATAGCTGTCTCTCCCTACCCCACCCCCGGCAATGTTAACAATAAACAGGTTTCAGAGTAGCAGCCGTGTTAGTCTGTATTCACAAAAAGAAAAGGAGTACTAGTGCCACCTTAAGAGACTCACATTTATTTGAGCATAAGCTTTCGCGAGATACAGTGGCTGAATGCATCCGATGAAGTGAGCTGTAGCTCACGAAAGCTTTTGCTCAAATAAATTTGTGAGTTTCTAAGGTGCCATCAGTACTCCTTTTCTGTTACCTTAAATGGTGTGGTGTGCTTTATTGTTGTTTGTCCTCACCCCCTGTGGGGTTGGGCCCTGCTGCTGTCCCTAGAGTACAACTGGGCAAGATCAGGGGCAGGCTAAGAGACTTGCCCAAGGTCATAGCTGAGCGGGGAACCAAACCCCGGCTCCACGGCCTGGACCACTCACATACGCCCCAGCCCCCATCGCCAAGAACCGGAAATCACGGCTCTAGCGTCTGTCGTAATGTCACGTGCTTAGTTCGCTGACGCTAGTCGCCCGGTCGTCACGTGCACCACCCCCACGACAGAGAAGGGCTGTGTGGTTGGTCACGTGCTCTAGAGGCGGAGACCGGAAGTGGGCGCCGTGCGGATGACGTACTCGGAGTGCGTCGCGGCTAGGGGCTTTCGGCTCCCCGCCTGCTTCTTGGTGCGGCAGGCAGACGCGTGGGTGGCGGTTGCCATGGAGTCGGACGGCAAAGGGGCGTACGTGCTGAGTAACCTGGCTGAGGTGGTGGAGCGGATCCTTAGCTTCTTGCCCACCAAGGCATTACTGCGAGCAGCCTGGTGAGGATCGGCCTGGGGCTTCCCCCGGGGTCGGGTCGAGGGGTGGGGGTCTGCCTCCGCGGGCTGAACCCTCGCGGCCCAGCTCCTTCCCTCAGACAGCCCCGGTGTCGCCCTTGGAGCTGGCAGGGCCCCGTTCATCTGCTTGGGCCGTCGCTCTCCCCCGGAACCGGTCCCCGCTTGTTCCCCGCCTCGTGCGCGGGGCGGAGCCCAGGGACAGTTTGGGATCCGAGAGCATTCTCCGCTCCGAGGAGCGCGTGCCCGGGCCTGTGACGCGACCGAGTCACTCCCCGTGCCGGCGGGGGAATGGCTGGGCCCGTGGCCTGGGTGCCGTGAAGCCAGCGCCCAGGCTCCAAGACCCATGAACAATGTGTAAGAGGAAGCAAGGGCTGGACTCGGCCCTGCTCCGTTGACCAGGCCTCGCTGCTGCTGCAGGGAGGTGGGCAGGGGATACGTTGAGGGAACAGTCCGCGCTTCCAAGCCTCTCTGAAGTCAGCCCAGCCCTCAAACCCACGCTCTTTACTTCAGCCAAGTTGCGAAGGAGTCCGCGGGGTGCCACACCAGGGTTGTTGCTTATTTAGCTCTCTGTTGCTGTCCCACGCGGCCGCCCAGCTTTGGGAGAAGCTCGTGATAGCGTCTGTCACGTTTGTAAATATTGACCAAGTATTTTGAGCTCCTCAGATCAAAGGAGCCCTAGCAGCGCTGTGTTATGGTTAGCAGAGCTGTAACTGTCTCACACACACACTCTGAAAGGAGGAGTTTTGTGATTGGTTGACAAGTTTGTTTTTAAAACCAACTGTTTATGTTAAGTGAATTGTGAGGCCTCGTTTTGTTTTGAATGTTTCAAATTAACATTTTTTATTTTTGGAGGGAAACGTAAAATGGCACATCACTCTGTTCTTTACATACATAGAGTTCAGTGGCAGCAGAACTCAATCATTAGGAGTCAGAAGAATAGACTTAGTGACCAAACCCGATAACACAAGAAAAAAGACTTTTTTTCATGTGTACAAGGAGTATGTTGTCCCTAGACACTTTCAGCATAAAACAAGGTTACCTTCTCTGTACTTTTAACAGAATTTTGTTTTGCTGGTTTATATATTTGTGCTGCAGAGAGGAGCTGGGAATGAATTGTTCAATATGCTCTCTTGACCAACTACCCCTGACATGTTGTTTGCTTAATTTATTGTGACTGGTACTAAGCGAGGCAATTGTCAAAATTGCTGGCATTTTTTGAAATTCAGAAACCAATCTTAAAACAATACCCGTACAAATAAGGCATTCAGTTTGTTCTTTAATAGATGTTAGTAGAAAACCAATCAACAATTTACACTTTGTGATTTAAACTTGATCTTTATTTTTTTTTTAAGTGCAAGAGTTTCTCATAACAATGTGGGATAGATACTTCCAAATCAAAAAATAAAAAAAAAAAATGGTTGTGTGACAGCTGCTAAGATTCCTTTTTGTATATTGTAGTAAATTTTTGTATTTTAGTGTTTGCCGGTTATGGAGAGAATGTGCCCGTAGATTACTGAGAACACAGCAGAGCATAGCATGGGTCTCTGCACTTGAGTCTGGTCCATCTGATAGTCATTCACTGGTCCATGCATTAGCTGAAGAACTTGAGGTAGGTAAAATACCACTGTTAACTGCGTACATTGGAATGGCCAATGTGAATTTCTAACTATTGTGATATAATCCACATGCACACTTGTGAGTCTGTGGTGATACGTTTTTCTAAAATCAGTTCTTCCATACTGTTGTTGTTGTGCACCTTTTAAGTTTCTATTCATATTTATACACAGCTGTAGAAGGACATGAGTGGGCACACTGCCTCAGAACAAAGGTCCATCTAGCCCAGTATCCTGTCTTCCGACAGTTGCCAATGCCAAGTGCCCCAGAGGGAATGAACAGAACAGGTAATCATCAAGTGATCCATCCCCTGTCACTCACTTGATTACCTATTCTGTTAATTCCCTTTGGGGCACTTGGCATTGGCCGCTATCGGAAGACAGGATACTGGGCTAGATGGACCTTGGTTTGACCCAGTATGACCGCTCTCATGTTTTTATGTCCTTATACAGCTGTTTTATGGTTAGGGAATGTTCGGCCATTTGGCCTTAAGCATTACATTATGGAGTTTCATGATTTGTCTGATTCTTTCACTAAAAAGACATTGTAAAGCTTGGGTTGGTCATACAAGTCAGGCATATTTCAGTTTATTTTTTCTGTTCTTGACCCCTTTACCCATTGAAGTCAGAGAACCCCATTTTGTTTTGTGATCACCATTGTGTTTTAGGAGCTCTGCTTTGTACTGTAACCTTCGTTTTGAAGTGTGACCTTAATGTCCTCTTGCAAGTTCTTGTGTGGATTAGAGCATCCATTGGCGGGCAGATGGGGGAAGCTGTGACAGAGCAATCAAGGGCCATCGACATTGAATTACTCTTCCCTACTGGAACAATGGCAGGGTTCAATTGGTAGGATCATTGACTTTGAATTTGGGGGAAGGAAGGACTGCACCAGCTAAAGCACATGGACCAAAGGAGGCAGAGACTGTTTTAAAAGAGGGGTGCTTCTCTAAGCAAGGGGGCCAGTCCACTGGCACAGGTAAAAAGACCAAGCTAAAGAAGGCAGGAAGGGCTGCCAAGCCTAAGGATACTGTCCAAAGCCAAGACACTCAGAAGGGGAGAGATCAGACTTGGAGCAGGAGGGGCTGTGGTCGGGATTTTGTTTGTTTTTGTGTTCTTTTTAACTCGCTAATGCTTTTTAAGAGAAAATTCTACAGTTAAGAAGTTCTTTTGCTAAGCCTGTGTTCTTTGCTTCTCTGCCACATTGTCCCAGAAAAGTTTAACTAGCAGCCAGAGTTCCCAAGCCAGGTGGGCTCAGGGGGTAACATGTCTAAGCAACTGGGAGTTCAGGAAGGCTGTGGCACTGATTCACAAGTCCAGGCAGCTGGAATGCAGGGCCCCACTACCCAAGAAGAGTGTCAGACATGGGGTCTGTTCTTGGGAGTGTGCCTGAGAGACGCACAACTTTGAACACTGAGCGGTCACTGCTGAGACCCAAGGGGGTTAGAAGCACGTTGGATCCAGTGGCTTAGGTCCACTCACTCCAGACTGGTGTCTGTTCAGAGAGTGGGACTGAGCCAGGCTGTAATAGGCAGGATTTCTGTTTTTAAACTGGATTGTAAATTTTCATTTGACCTTTTAGTAATTTAAGGTAATGGTGATAACATGGTAAGAAAAGTTTATTTTAAAATATATTCTTATGTTGACACTGATCCTTAATTTGAGAGAATTTTAAGCAACTATGTCTAATCAGGCAGACAGCAGTACAGACCTGGAAACATACTTGGCAGTGGCAGGTAGTAACTTATCTGTGACAAATCTGGGGTCCCATTTTTTCAGCATTCTGAAGAATATAAGCCCTCATTTTTCATCTAAAATTTTTTAAAGTTCTAGCCCCTTACTTAAATATACACTGGAGAATGATCAATGCATGGTTTACAGCACTTTAAAATGAGCGAAGCTGAAGCAGGTGATGTTCACTGCTACTGATACAAACTTTAGAGAACTTGGACCTCCGAATATCAAAAGAGGAAAGTATTTCTAGTTCCAAACAACAATGAATATTTAAATAGAATATTTCTCTGGAAACACAGGTGTACAAATCACTACAGTTGGGACAGATTTATTGTTTATATATATAAATATAAAAATCAGCTCTTGAAGTGGTAACTGGGTGGCTCTAGAGATTTACAACTGGATGTGGAGTGCTCTGCCTTTAGGGCCACAAATGTGGGCTATATCAGTAGTGACAAAGCAGTTACCATCTGACAGCTGTTTGGCCAGTTATGAGAATTAATGTCAGTAAAGTGCACTGAGGTCCTTTGATAAAAGGCACTAGAGATGTACTCATGGTTGTCATAGCCAGATCTTTCCTATCACTGACTTTCAGGAATATCCCTTTCTTGCCTCTAGTTCATTCTGGTTTTCTTTGTGGGACAAAGGTGTGGCAGCCAGCAGTTAGGTAGCCGAGTCTGCTTTTCTTATACTGTGTTTTCATTTATCTTTTTGTACTTTACAGAATGTGCATGTGCTGCCACAAACAGTGCTCTACATAGCAGATGCAGAGACTTTCAGTGGATATGAAGAGTGTCACGGACAAAAGAGAGGTATGTATAAATCCTATCTGTACTTCTTTAAGAGAACCTTGTCATGTACAATTATAATGGAGTAGGATGCTTAAAGGAAAACAATCAGGTAATGTGATATTGTCAAGAGGGCATTGTCACTTTGGGTTTTCATCAAGAGATGTGATCCATGTAAACATAGGATAGTCTATATATAGGGCCCTATCAGATTCACAGCCATGAAAAAACATGTCATGGATCGTGAAATGTGGTATTCTAGGAGGGTTGCAGGATTACCACCCTTACTTCTGTGCTGCCTTCAGAGCTGGGCGGCTGGAGAGTGGAGAACAACAGCTGTTGGCCCGGTGCCCAGCTCTGAAGGCAGTGCCACCAGCATCAGCAGCACAGAAGTGAGGGCAGCATGGTATAGTGGGGGTTTGTCACTTTTTGCAGGGGGTCAGGCTGCTCCCAGAGCTGGGTCAGAGCCACCTCTGGGAACCTCCCAAGGCTGCAGGAAGCTCTGAGGCTGCTGACTGGGAGCCCAGTTCTAAAGGCAGACCCGCCGCCAGAAGCAGTGCAGAAGCAAGGGTGTCAATATTACATCCCTACTGCAGTAGTCTTGCAACTTCCCCCCTCAATCCCCTTTTGGGTTGGGACCACCATGGCTATAACACCATGAAATTTCAGATTTAAATATCTGAAATGGTGAAATTTCAGATTTTTTAAATCCTATGATCATGACATTTACCAAAATGGACCTTAAATTCGGTAGGGCCCTATCTATATCGGTTCATATGATAATTAGGGCTGTTGATTAATCGCAGTTAACTCACGCAATTAATTCAAAAAAGCTAATCGTGATTAATCGCACTGTTAATCAGTAGAATACCTAAATTTATTAAATATTTTTGGATGCTTTTTTACATTTTCAAATATATTGATTTCAATTATAACACAGAATACAAAGTGTACAGTGCTCACTGTATATTATTTTTGATTACAAATATTTGCACTGTAAAATGATGAAAGAAATAGTATTTTTCAATTCACCTCATACAAGTACTGTAGTACAATCTCTTTGTCATGAAAGTGCAACTTACAACTGTAGAATTTTTTGTTTGTTTTTGAGTGCAGTTATGTAACAAAACAATGTAAAACTTTAGAGTCTACAAATCCACTCAGTCTTACTTCTTTTTCAGCCAATTGCGAAGAGAAACAAGTTTGTATAATGCTGCCCACTTCTTAATTACAATGTCACCTGAAAGTGAGAACAGGTGTTCACATGGCACTGTTGTAGCTGGCATTGCAAGATATTTACATGCCAGATGTGCTAAAGATTCATATGCCTCTTCATGCTTTGGCCATTGTTCCAGAGGACATGTCATCAGCATGAAAGCACTCATTAAAAAAATAATACATTAATTAAATTTGTGACTGAACTACTTGGGGGAGAATTGTTTGTGTCCTGTTTTACCCACATTCTGCCATATATTTCATGTTATAGCAGTCTCTGATGGTGACCCAGCACATGTTGTTCGTTTTAAGAACACTTTCACTGTAAATTTTGGCAAAATGCAAAGAAGATACCAATGTGAAATTTCTAAAGGTAGCTACAGTACTCGACCCAAGATTTAAGAATCTGAAGTCGCTTCCAAAATCTGAGAGGGATGAGGTGTGGGGCATGCTTTCAGAAGTCTCAACGGAGCAACACTCTGATGTGGAAACTACAGAACCCAAACCACCAAAAAAGAAAATCAACCTTCTGGTAGTGGCATCTGACTCAGATGATGAAAATGAACAGGCGTTGGTCCGCACTGCTTTGGATAGTTATAGAGCAGAACTCGTCATCAGCATGGGTGCATGTCCTCTGGAATGGTGGTTGAAGCATCAAGGGACATATGAATCTTTAGCGCATCTGGCATGTAAATATCTTGCGATACCAGCTACAACAGTGCCAGTGCCTGTTCTCACTTTCAAGTGACATTGTAAACAAGAAGAAGGCAGCATTATCTTCCGCAAAAGTAAACAAACTTATTTGTCTGAGTGATTGGCTGAACAAGAAGTAGGACTGAGTGGACTTGTAGGCTCTGAAGTTTTACATTGTTTTGTTTTTGAATGTAGAGGGTTTTTTGCACATAATTCTACATTTATAAGTTCAACTTTCATGATAAAGAGATTCCACTACCGTACTTGTATTAGGTGAATTGAAAAAAACTATTTCTTTTGGTTTTTACAGTGCAAATATTTGTAATAAAAATAAATATAAAGTGAGCACTGTATACTTTGTATTCTGTTGTAATTGAAATCAATATACAGTAATTCCTCGCTTAACATTGTAGTTATGTTCCTGAAAAATGCTACTTTGAGCAAAACGATGTTAAGCGAATCCAATTTCCCCATAAGAATTAATGTAAATTGGGGGGGGTTAGGTTCTAGGGAAATTTTTTTTGCCAGACAAGACTGTGTGTGTGTGTGTGTGTGTGTGTGTGTGTGTGTTTAAGTTTTAAACAAACAATTTAATACTGTTCACAGCAATGATGATTGTGAAGCTTGGTTGAGGTGGTGGAGTCAGAGGGTGGGATATTTCCCAGGGAATGCCTTACTGCTAACTGATGAACTAGCACTCGGCTGAGCACTCAAGGGTTTACACATTGTTAATGTAGCCTCGCACTCTACAAGGCAGCACAAATGGAGGGAGGGGAGACAGCATGGCAGAGAGAGACAGAAACATACACCAAGAGTGTGTGAGAGAGAGAGACGCGCATTGCCCCTTTAAGTACATTGGCACCACTCTAAGTACACTGCCTTTTTAAGTTGATCAGCAAGTTGAGACAGCAGCTGCTGCCAGCAAGCTCCCTCCATCCTGAACCCTGTTGTGTCCCTCCCACTGCTCTGTGGAGATGGGGTAAAGCGGGAGGGGTCATCCTGACATTAGCACCCCTCTTTCTCTCTCCCCCCACACAGCAATCAGGAGGCTCCCGGAAGCAGCTCCAAGGCAGAGGGCAGGAGCAGCACAGAGCAGTGGTGGGAGGGACAGCTGAACTGCCCAGCAACTGATAACCTGCTGGGCGGATGCTGCACAGGGAACTTAGGGGAACTGATGGGGGCTGCCAGTCCACCCTGGTTCTGAGCCCCCACCAGCTAGCTCCAACGGGCTGCTCTTCCTGCAAGCAGTGGACAAAGCAGGCGGCTGCCAAACAACATTATAAGGGAGCATTGCACAACTTTAAACAAGCATGTTCTCTAATTGATCAGCAACATAATGTTAACTGGGACCATGTTAAGTGAGGAGTTACTGTATTTGAAAATGTAGAAAACACCCAAAAATATTTAAATAAATGGTATTCTCTTATAGTTTAACAGCGTGATTAATCGCTTGACAGCCCTAACAATAATTATACCTCATACCATTATACCTCATTATATCAAATTTTCCACTGAATGCATCCGATGAAGTGAGCTGTAGCTCACGAAAGCTTATGCTCTAATAAATTTGTTAGTCTCTAAGGTGCCACAAGTCCTCCTTTTCTTTTTGCGAATACTGACTAACACGGCTGCTACTCTAAACCTGTGCCTCATGGTGTACTAGAACTCATTTTTACCTCATCCTAATCAGGATATTTAGTTCTTCCTATTCTGTGTACTATAGTTCTGTAATGTACATTAGCTGTATAGGATTTGTCATGTGCTGAATGAGGTGGCCAATGAGCTGCACTGTTTGATAACATGGGTTTGATGGTAAGGCAGTGTTTTAATCCATATGCAAAGTCAATTCTATTGCTGCGTAGGGTAGAGGTCTTTGAGTACAGACAGAGGCTCTGTGTAACCTGTGGCCAATCACTTTAACCTTTCTGTGCCTTAGTTTTTCCCCTCTTCTGTTACAGCAAGGAAAAGAAATAGTAAAGAAACAGCAACTGCACTAGAAAAGCTGTTGCCAAAACGGTGCCAAGTTCTGGGACTGGTCACTCCTGGAATTGTAGGTAAGAGGAAGCAATATAACAGCCTGATTTCAAGATACATACCAGATGGCTAACTTTTTCAGACTGCTATTTATTAGACTCCCAAGTGCTTTCAAGTTGAGGCACAGTCCTACAGATTTGTATGTAGAACATACTAGTATCTCACTGTCTACTAATTCCAAATTGCTCAATGTCTACCACAGTTTAAAGAATTCATGATACTGCTGCTAAGTTACATGGTATGACTTGAAAATTCTTAACTCACATTTTTCAATCTGCATAGAAAAGATTGACTTTGTAAAAAATTGGATGTTCTAGATATTTGAACTAGGATCAAAGGCCTCAGTATCAGCTGATGGCTGGTATGGAATTTCTTCTCGAGAAACCTACTCAGCAGTCAAATATAAAGGTCAGTGGTCTAGCAGACTTGACCAACTCAGACATGATTTCTAGGTTTTCAGACACAAACTTCGGAAAGCACTGTAATCTCTATCCCAGTTGTGATCATATTCACTTCACACCCAATTATTATGGTGTTTTTATTATTTTAAGACCCAAGTGATACTTTGTGTCCAAGTGAGTTATACAGTATTCACATTTCTTAATCTTTGCTATGACTGCAGCTACAAAATAAGAGGTAACTATGTAGAGAGATCATAGGCTGAACTATCTGTATCTCCTAGGCAGAGGATAGCATGAAGCACACATTACATTTTTTGGTTGGGGTCATATTTCTGACCAGTCCCCTAGTTGTATGTTAAGAAAAGACTCCTCAAATATGGGAGATATCTCTAATAAACTCATCGATCCAGATTCCTTGGCCAAACTTCCCTGGATCTGTTTGTTCAAAATTTAAAGAAACACATTGAATTTTAAAATAGCACCCTCTCCCCCCCCCTGCTTTCTGTGTTACAAGGAACATGCAACGGCTATCACTGAAAGAATTTAGAGGGAATTTTCCTTTATTTTCAGTTTTACTTGTGCATTTGACTCTTTGTATATACTTTCCCCAGTTTGAGTGAGTCATCACATTTTAAGAGTATGAACACATGGTTGTAAACCCACAGAAATTGGGAGGGGTCAGCTGTATCAAATGAGACTTTGTTTTTAAATTGACTCGCTTTCATCTTGATCGTAGGTAATATTTTCAAAAGCAGTTGCATCCCTTATTTTTTTTTTACCCAGTTTCCCTTTGTATGTCATTACGTAGGCAAAAGTATTTTAATCAAAATAAAATATTCACATTACGCTTCTTTATCAGTTACTCCAATGGGCTCAAGCAGCAATCGACCTCAAGAAATCGAAGATGGTGAAGCTGGCTTTGTTTTATTGTTCCCTAAAATTGATGGTGTGAAAATCCATACCTTCCACTTTTTTAAAGACTTGAAGAATAGAGTTTTTGATGAAAGCAAATTCACTGAAGCAGGCAAGTCATTTAATTTTATATCAAATACTTTTTGTGCTGTAGCCTCAGTTTTGTAGGGGCTCTGTGTGAAGTGAGTTGTTGTATTTGTGACTGCAAAACTCAAGTTGCCTCCTGGCGGGTGGGTGGGCACAGGTTCCCTGGAAGCATGGACCACCATATAAATGCAAAAATGCAAGGCTGCCAGTGATTGATAACTTTGTCCCCCACAGCAGGGTACTAAAGTACAAAGTGTAATCTTGAGAGGTGATCTTGGATCTCTTCAGTTAAATTTGAGCAATCCTGTTGTTCCAGCTCAGTACATGAGTGGGGATGTTGCAATCCTCGGTACAGTCCGTCTCTTTTGGTAGCTTCCTGCATTATTTAAAAGTCATTGCACACTAATCAGGGCTGTGCAACTGGAAATGTTTCAGATTGTTTGGGATTTTTTAAACTGGGGCTTGGGGGTATTTTTTGTTTCATACTTCAACATCCGTAGTCCCCAAATTGTATGACATGGTGAGAAGCAGCGGTGTGGGGAAGAGAGCAAGAATCCCCTGGTAAATATAAAGTAATATACAGTCAACACACTATGTACTCAGCAAAATGTCTTGCTTGTGAAGAGTAAATTGGCCAGTTTGTGTTTATGAGCTTGCTCACTTCTGCAAATTGACAGGTACCTCATCTGTGACTGGAAAAACCCAAAACACTAAATATTGAGGGAGTCGATGAGAACCAGAGGGGTTCTGTACAGTCCTGCTAACAGAGCTAGCCTTTGAGCACTATAGAGGAGAATCTCAGCATTCATTAATGGGTGGGCGCGTGTGTGTGTGTGTGTGTATATATCAATAAATATATATCTTCGAAAATGCAAACCATGTAGCCCACCACTTGAGGGCACAGGATGACTTGCTTCTCCCCATTGCTGCAATAGCAGTGAGCTAGGCAGGATTACTGAACGTGTTTGTGGGTAGGTGTAAAATAAATATAATGAGAATAATTCAAATGGAGACTGAGACCCTGCCTTAAAGATAAAAATGTTTATTTTATTTTTTTTGTATTCCCAGGTCTTAAAAATAATCCAGAGCTCCGTGTGGTTCTTCTATTTGTCTACAATTCCTGGAAGCCAGGAGCTAATCGGTTTCTTCATCAGATAATCAATCCTTTAAATGAAAAAAGTATCATCTTGGCTGGGGGGCATGTGGAGAGCTTGACGTCACTGAGCTCTGAGAAGTAGGTATCTCTTTCGAGTTAATTTGTGATGAAACACTGTGGAATTGTAGAAGGGTACAGCACTGGACATGAAACCTCTGTGAATAGGGCCGAGTCAGACATCTGTGAAAGGCACCATCCAAGCACAGTGATGTCATTTTTATGGAGGAGAGGAAATATCCAAGGACTTCCTTTTTCTAGCCAGTGTTATTTTTCATAGTAGTAATGAAGTATTAAGGAAAGTCTTGAAATCACAGTGAAATATGTAATGGGAAAGATGATACAGGGCTGCTGCTGCTGTACTCCAGTAGGAAAAGCTGCAGACTTCGTCATATGGCTTTACTTTGTGGCCTGTTACAAAAAGTAGTTTTAAATCTTGGATTCTAGAGAGCAACTTTCAGGTGAATTATAGAGGACATTTCCTACTTTGAAGATTCTCTAATGGTGTGAGTTTATTCCAGTTTGGCAGTTCTTTGCTTGAAATCGATTCTGCCTTTTGAATGCTTTACTCTTCAGCATTTGTGCTCTTTTCTTTCTCATTATGCATGATATAGTAACGCTGTAATTGCTTGCTCATTTTTAGGGTGGCCAGTCTTGCCAACCAGTTTATAAAAGCTTTACATTTCCGATTTCATCATTGATGTGTGTGTAGCTGGCTACTATCATGTCTTCCAATTTGTGTGTTAAATTATTCCTTAAGTGTAGTGCTTCCATTTTTGTCCATTGTAATGTGAAACAACTACTTAATTTCTTCTTGTTAGGCATTGAGATGTCAGTGATAATCCCCTGGGTTTCTGAAAATTCTGTGGCCTGAGATTCCTAACTTTTGGAAAATTGTAGAGACTGAGGCTAGCAATAAGATGCTTCAATATGTAGCTACTAGGGCTGTCAAGCGATTAAAAAAATTAATCATAATTAATCACAATTTTAATCGCACTGTTAAACATTATTAGAATACCATTTAAATATTTTGAGGGTTTTCTGTATTTTCAAATATAGGGTCAGAGCTGAGGGTATGGGGCTTCAGTCGCTCTCTAGGTTTGGGGTGCTGGGCTGCAGCCCCATCCCCGCTGTCCAGGGAGCTGTGGGCTAGGGCTGCTCCAGCCCCCCTGCCACTGATGCCTCCCGCCCCACCCACAGGTATGTGATTAATGTGTTAATTTTACTTTCAATTAATCGCAGGCATTAACTGTGATTGACGGCCCTAGCAGCTATAGTAATGGATGCTCAGACAATGTTATGATTGAATTACTCTTTAAACCCCATTGTGCGCAGGTATTGCAAGTTGGAGAATGCTGTGATACAGTATGTTTGCCAAGGGAAGGGTTCAACGAGGGCAGACCTCAGTATATGTCCATTATGCCTAAGAGATAACAACTTAAGATAACTCCTAAAGCCAGCATTTCCTGGTAACTAAGAAAAGGGGAGAAGCAACAGCAATCACGAGCTTTTACTGTCTATCTCCTTCCTCCTGCTGCCCAGTTTTGTTACTTGAATTCTGAGTACACCACTACCCTGAGATAATGCGACCTGATGTAACACAGGTTCGCATACAACGCGGTAAAGCTCCGACACGCCGCTCTGAGCAGCATGTTAAGGGTGCTGGGCCGGGGCTGAGGGGTTGGATAAGGGGCAGAGGGTCTCGGGGGTGGTCAGGGGCTCTCCTCCCGCCCCCCACCCCCGGGTCTGGGAGGCAGGAGCTGTTGGGGGGCACTTTTGGGGGCCTCGCAGTCCCAGAGTGGCCTGGGGGGATTAGTGGGGGGCCTGGAGCCGCCCGCTGCGCTTCACTAGCCCTGGCCCCAGCCATGTCGCTCGGGGGAGGGGGCTTGGGGGAAGAGAGACCCCCCCCCTCACCGCCCCCCGCACTCACCAGCAGAAGCGGAGCAGCCCAGCCCTAGTCCGCTCCATTCTGCCAGCTCCCAGCCGCGGCGCTCCACTTCCTGCCGCAGGTGAACGCGGGACCTTTCCCAACCCCCCCTTCAGCCACATGGCTGGGGCCGGGGCAAGGAAAGTGGAGCAGGCTGGGGCCGCATCACTCCGCTTCCCACCAACCTCCCCGCACTCACCGGCGGCGGGAAGCAGAGCGCCGCGGCTGGGAGGTGGCGGAGTGGAATGGGCTGGTGCCGCGTTGCTCTGCTTCCCGCAGCTGTCAGTGAGTGCCTGTCAGGGGGTGTGGATTGGGGTCGGAGCAGTCAGGGGACAGGGAGCAGGGAGGTTGGGTGGGGTCCTGGGGGTGATTAGGGACGGGGGTCTCTGGAGGGGGCGGTCAGGGAACAAGGAACAGGGAGGGTCAAAGCAAGTTCAATATAACGTGGTCCACCTATAACGCGGTGAGATTTTGTGTCTCCTGAGGACCATGTTATATCAGGGTAGAGGCGTAATAATTAGTCCAGAGCGTATTAGACCTATATAATTTCAAGGACTAAATAGATACACAATCCCTGCAAACTACTGAACCTGGCACCTAGTTAGGTGATCCCACAGATCAAATCACTATCGGCGCTCAAAGGTGGGTTTGTGCCAAATGTCCAAGAAGGACATCTTTCCATTGCTGAGGCATAGGAAAGGTTTGCCATTGGCTTGTGAATAGGGGGTGTCTGCCTTTGACTTGACTTATTGGAGCATCTTTGTTGCTTTTGTGGGTGCCTGTCTCTTTAGAATATTGTTGTCTATATTGGGTGTTCAGTTCGTATAATTTTCTCGTGCAGCCTCTGTATTTAAATCTAGAGCAGTTTCTTTGGCATCTTTTCTAATTTGGTGTATGTTGTCTTTCAGTAACACTGAGGCTGGCGATTCCTGTGGTGTGGTTGGATTGGCTTTCAGTGGACCCCAGCTACAGAGTGCTACAGTTTTGTTAGACCAGGATGTAATTGATGAACGGACTGTAGAAGCAGCAATGCAGCGTCTCAAAGCAGCAAACATTCCTGAGCACAATACCATTGGGTTCATGTTTGCATGTGTTGGCAGGGGATACCAGTATTATAAAACCAAAAGGAATCTTGAAGCAGATGCATTTAGGAAGTTTTTCCCTAATGTTCCCCTATTTGGCTTTTTTGGACATGGAGAAATAGGATGTGATCGAATAGTCACTGGGAATTTCATACTGAGAGAATGCAATGACATAAAGGATGATCTGCTCCATGGTTATACTACAGTTATGACTCTTATTCATCTTGGTTCAACTAAAGCAAACCAAGTTTAAACATGTTTTTTAAATACACCAGCTGAGCTACTTGTTTGGTTCCAGTGCAGAAAACTGAAAAATCTGGAATGATGTACATACATACTATAAAAGCACCTTCCAAAATCTAAAGTAATCATTTTTGTAATGTTATAAATCATGTAGTCAGGATAGCATTTAATGCAGTAGCAGGTATGGGGAAGCTTTGCATTTTGTGTAATACTGTGCAAAAGTCAGAACTGCAGGTAAATGTACATGTGTTCAGATTTTACAATAGAAGGAAGTTTCTTTCTCCTAAGGCTAGAAGAGTGTGCACAAATGGCAGTGTAGTCCAGCATCAACACTCAACCGTATAGAGAAATGAACCATCCGTATTTTGATGTGATCTCTTATACATAAAGAAGTCTTAAAAAGCTACTGATGTGTATGTGTCTGGTTCCACCTTTACCTGAGTCTTCTCTCAACAGAGATACGTACATTCCATCCAGATTCAGAACTGGCCCTACCTACAAGCAATAATACCTCTTTATTAGATCGAATGAGTGAGAATATCTGGGCAATAATCATGAAGTGTTCATTAAATAATATACAAAATATATGTAAAAGATACAGTGTCTTCTGTATTTAGAGGAAAAAAGACAATTTAAAGGGACACTGAGGTTACAAACTGACTCACTTCAAGAACACCTTGGATTAAAACAATTTTAAGTATCTGACATACTCTTTACTGTGTCTGCTGTTTAATTTTGCATTTCTCAGCTTGGACAATGAAAATGGACAATCACCTTTCTCTTGGGATTCTCCGGTACAAGCACAATGATGCATTGTGGAGGTTGCAGATGCTGCAAAGGGTTTTAAAATGTCCTGTAGAAGCTTAAAAATAAAAATGGAAACGTTTCCATTGGCCTCAAGTTCCTTAAAAGTTTTGGACATTTTTACTGACCCTAAAATGTGGGCCAAGCCATGTTTCTTATAAATTAGTTTTTGCAAAAAGGTCTTTGTTGTTGCTTGTTATATATTTCTCACTTTTACTATAATGAACAGAGAATTTTTCCCAGGCTGCTTTGGGCTTAAGTTTTTTAATGCAGTTTTTCTCTTATTACTCACTCGGAGCAATACAGCTGGACTGATAAAATATTAACTTTACTAGATACTGAATTTATAAAGTCAGAATGAGTAAATTCAGAATTTTATACAAAACACAGTGTAGCTTTATTATAACTCAGATATTTCATGCTTCTCTAATACCAAATCAGGCAACTTATCCTATCCTTTATGTTGTATGTTGGCATCAGGGCAGATTGGGAATTCTCAGAGAAAGCTCTAAAATGGGAGGAAAATTCTGATCCATTGTATTTATTTGATCTTCCGTAGAAAAGGGATTCTTTTTTGTGTTCTAGGACATACTGCTTATGTTTCTGGAAATGGTTGAAAGTAACTATCAATAGTACACACCTTGAAAATTTTTGGCAATATGACATGTCAAGGGAATTTTATGCTCATAGTTATATCGGGACTAGCTTGTTTCTTCCTGAGGGAGAAGTCAGTGGGTCATTTAATTCTCTACCATGTTACTTTGGCATTTAGAAAACATCAGCTTTCTGCATTTCTTCCATCCTGTGTTTGGTAAAGCCTCAACACTGTACTGCTTTGATGTGACCACACTTAACTTTGGATGTATATATTGTATTTCTTCATCCTCAGTTATTTATACCTTTTTTTTTTCTCCTTTGTGCTCCCACAGACATTTGTCACAGGTTTCTTCAAAAACTTTATGGTATAAAATTATATACCTCTCCCTAGTCAATGATGCTGAAATTCTTGCTGAATCAGCAGCAGTATAATTCAGCAGCAGCTGAAGGAAAGCTTATATAAGAACTTTTTAAAGGGCACATATTTCAGATATGTAGCCTCATCACAAGAGCTGCTGAGTCCTTGCAGCTTTTGTTCTCTTCGTTAATCAGACACTTAATGCAGCAGATTGGATTTTTTTTCCTGAAGAGAATATCTGGAGTTTCAGTGCAGACATTTGGTAATCATTTGCTCTATGATTGAAATTATTATAGGGGAGTTTATAGTGTGTGGCCATGATTCAAATTCAGTAGATTCAATGGGAGTTTTTCCATTGACATCTGGGCTTTAGGCAGAGCTCTTGTATTGGCTGTTTCTTTGGGTTTTTTAAAACTAGAAGAATTCATACTGTGACATTATTGACATGAACTGTGACCATATAGATCATTGTTACAACCACCGTCCTATAATTGCACCAAATCTTGTACAAAAGAGGTCAAGAAAGGTGTCTATAGAAAGGTTGTAATTTGCTGGTTATGATTTTGCTCTCTGTATGTGTGTATCTTGTATTTGAAGTTATGAATATTGGGTATGTACTTGTATCTCAATGTGTTTGATTCTAAGTAGCCTCAGTTAAGCATTTGGTCAGCTTCTTGAGAATGGGCACTTACTGAGAATAGTCCTGTCAAGAAACACTTAACTGACAGTGGACTTTGGGAGATGCCAGTCCACATCTGAGCATTCCTGGGAACATTCAAACTAACATATAAATGATGGCGTTGGCCTGCAAAAAGCTGAATCATTCATGGACATGTGACTTGCCCAGGTGGCTACAAAATCCATCTTCTTGCTGTGATTTTGCACAGAAGAACAAAGGGGTTTCCGCCCACAAGAGAGAGAATATAAATGGCCCTGGAAGCCCTCCTCCATTTTTGTCTTCAGCTCTCTTAAGAGAGCCTCTCCGCCCCAAAGAGATGCCTGAAAGAAACTGGAACAAAGGACAGTAACTACGGGGGTGTGAGTGATTGCTCGACCCAGACTAGGAAGGAGTCCAGTCTGTGAAAGCTGGAGATTTAATCTATATCCATTTCTTAATGTATTAGGCTTAGACTTGCGTTTTTTGTTTTATTTTGCTTGGTTGGTAACTTTGTTCTGTCTGTTATTACTTGGAACTACTTAAATCCTGCTTTTTATATTTAATAAAATAACTTGCTTATTAATTAACCCAGAGTAAGTAAGTAATACCTGGGGGAGCAAACAGCTGTGCATACCTCTCTATCCATGTTATTGTCTGCCCTCTATTTATGAGTTTACCCTGTATAAGCTTTATACATAGTAAAACAGATTCATTTGGGGTTTGGATCCCACTAGGTGTCTGGGTGCTAGAGACAGGAGCACTTGCTAAGCCGTTTTCAGTTAAGTCTGAAGCTTTGGGGAGCGTGGTTCAGACCCTGGGTCTCTGTTGCAGCAGATTAGTGTATCTGGCTCAACAAGGCAGGGTTCTGAAGGCCCAAACTGCCAGAGAAAACAGGCTCAGAGGTAGTCTCAGTACATCAGTCCCAAGGGTGTTTCTATGATCGAACCCATCACAGTGGCGTAGTTGAACAGGATCTGTGCACAGCTGATTGCTTTGAGACACTGGTAGTGATTTTAAGTGAGTTTTGAGTGTGGTGGCTGGAGAACAGAACAAAGTAAGTTACCAAGCAAAATAAAACAAAACACGCAAGTCTAAGCCGAATACATTAAGAAACTGATATAGATTAAATCTCACCTCCAGAGATGTTCCAATAAGCTGCTTTCACAGACTGGACTCCTTCCTAGTCTGGGTCCAGCAATCACTCACACCCCCGTAGTTACTGTCCTTTGTTCCAGTTTCTTTCAGGCATCTCTTTGGGGTGGAGAGGCCATCTCTTAAGAGAGCTGAAGAAAAAATGGAGGGGCTTCCAGGGCCTTTTATATTCTCTCTTGTGGGCGGAAACCCCTTTGTTCTTCTGTACAAAATCACAGCAATAAGATGGATTTTGTAGCCACCTGGGCAAGTCACATGTCCATGAATGATTCAGCTTTTTGCAGGCCAACGCCATTGTTTATATGTTAGTTTGAATGTTCCCAGGAAAGCTCAGATGTGGACTAGCATCTCCCAAAATCCATTGTCAGTTAAGTGTTTCTTGATTGGGCACTTACTGAGAATAAAAACAAGGAATCCTTGTGGCACCTTAGAGACTAATAAATTTATTTGGGCATAAGCTTTCGTGGGCTAAAACCCACTTCAGCAGATGCATGGGGTGAAAAATACAGTAAGCAGTATATATATTGCAGCACATGAAAAGGTGGGAGTTGTCTTACGAAGTGAGGGGGTTAGTACTAACGAGGCCAATTCAATTAAGGTGGAAGTGGCCTATTCTCAACCGTTGACCAGAAGGGGTGAATATCAAGAGAGGGAAAATTACTTTTTGTAGTGACCCATCCACTCCCAGTTTTTATTCAGGCCTAATTTGATGGTGTCCAATTTGCAAATTAATTCCAGTTCCGCAATTTACAGTTGAAGTCTGTTTTTGAAGGTTTTTTGTTGAAGAATTGCCACTTTTAAGTCTGTTGTTGAGTGTCCAGGGAGATTGAAGTGCTCTCCTGCTGGTTTTTGAATGTTACACTTCTTGATGTCTGATTTGTGTCCATTTATTCTTGTGCATGGAGACTGTCCAGTTCGGCTGATGTACATGGCAGAGGGGCATTGCTGGCACATGATGGCATATATCACATTGGTAGATGTACAGGTGAATGAGCCCAATGGTGTGGCCGATGTGGTTAGATCCTATGATGGTATCCCTTGAATAGATATGCGGACAGAGTTGGCAACGGGGTTTGTTGCAGGGATAGGCTCCTGGGTTAGTGTTTTTGGTGTGTGGTTGCTGGTGAGTATTTGCTTCAGGTTGGGGGGCTGTCTGTAAGCGAGGACTGGCCTGTCTCCCAAGGTTTGTGAGAGTGAGATATTGTCCTTCAGGATAGGTTGTAGATCCCTAATGATGTGCTGGAGAGGTTTTAGTTGGGTCCTTTCTCAAGAGCTGACCAAATGCTTCACTGAGGCTACTTAGAATCAAACACATTGAGATACAAGTACCTAACCAATATTCATAACTTCAAATACAAAAATGATAAATACATAGAGACTGCATAATCATACCCAGCAAATTACAACGTTTCTATAGACACCTTTCTTGACCTCCTTTGTGCAAGATTTGGTGCAACTATAGGACCTTGGTTGCAACAATGATCTATACGGTCACAGTTCATGTCAATAATGTCACACATACCAAGTTGTACTCTGCACTGTTGGCTTTTTAAAGCAGGAGATTAGCACGTATGGGTCTCTTTAATTATCCTACTGGATGTTAAAGCTGTTAATTGTGGTATTCAGTTTGTTCTGCCCTTCTAGGATGTGATGTTAAGAGGCCTTTCAGGGGGAGTTGGGTGCCTTCCTCTTTGTTACATTCAGTCATTTCTGGCTACTTGGTGCCATGATTTAACTTCGTGAAAATTTAGATAAGGAGAATGTTTCATTCATTTTATAATGCAGTTTTCCCAAAACAGCCAGGACTCTCTGAGTGAAGCAAAAAAAAAATCTGTTCAAAACATAATAAATGCCAGTGTTTGAGTTTTGTGTAAACTTAGTATGGAATGTACCAAAAGGCATTACTGTGCTCTTCCCCAGTTATTAATTTGGAATTTTGTGTAAATTAATTAATTGTACATGTGCCACTAAACAAAATAAACCAGAAGGTTTAAGGTTGGACAATAATCATTTAAAGAGTGAAATGAGCAAGAACTTAAAAGGCTTCCTTGGCAACCTTCAGGCTTTTCAGAGACTTCCCTGAGAAACATTTATACTCAGAATTGCTGAGTTCAGGGCTGACTGCAATGCATCTCTTGCAGACATGTCATCTCGTCCTCGACACACAGCAGAATGGAGATCAGTTTGGTGAAAAAAGGAAAGAAGTGAACACTTCAAAGGCACAAGGCCTGCAGGCCAAAAGTGGTGTTTATGACTTCTGGTTTATAGGAAGCAAATATGATCCTGCTTCTACACACGTTGAATATGATCAGAACGTTCTTAAATGTTTGTTTTACACTGCTGTAAAATGAATAGCCTACGTCTTCCAGATGAGAATACCATTACGTAAAAGGTAATGGAAAAATGAAGTGATTATGATGCATAGCCAAATAAATGTTATATATATAAAATCACACAGGAAAAAGCATTGAAATGACAGCTATCCTGTTTTTAGAGCTAATGGCCCATATTTTCATACTTTCATAACTGATTGGCTCTGGTGTTCCCTCTGTGAAGCTTCCATTTGACACTTTCTAGTTTGACATAATGCACTTCAGCAGAGGAAATGTGGCTCCAGAATTTAAGATGCATGGGAAAAGTACGAAACTTTTAAAGTTATTGCAAAATGCATTCTATTATTTGTTACAAAAAATACTTTGAAGTTTTCCCTTGGGCATTCAACCCCCCATTCAAGGAAAGTACTTAAGCAAAGTCCATGCCTGTTCAGGACAGTTCTTAAGCCTGGCTTAAATTCTATTGATTTTAGTTGGTCTTCAGCACTTGCTTAAGTGTTGTCCTGAATAGGAATGTTTTCCAGAATCAGGGACTCAAATATTAAGATGCATATTCCTGCCCTTCCAAGTGCAATGGCAACTCTTGCTTGTTTTTACAATATATTTGAAACATTTTTTTTAAATAGTGTTGGGTGTTATATGTAGGTATAGTGCATGGAGTATTCATGTTATGTTAGTTTTCCCTCAAAAAGCCCAGCTGGCATAAGGCTTAATTGGGGAATAAGGAATCCTCTCATTATCCCTTGTGTCTTCTTATAGTGGACCTTTGGAAGAAAGCAAGAATAACCTGATGAAGATAAAGAGACCACAAATCATATGATACTAAATCTTCACAATTGCATCATCTAAAAGGCATTTCAATTAAAACCTGTAGGAACAGTAAATCTGCTTTTTTGTCATTTTCTGTGCTGGCAGATTCCTTTTGCTCCAGGTTAATATTGAAATAAGCTTTATTTTAACAGATGAAGACTCTGGGTCTGGTGAGTCATGCCCTCTTTGGGGAGCGGAGAGCAATATACTAGGATCCTGTAAATGATTAAACCACAGTCTGACTTTCAGGTACAGCAAAGGTGCCTGGTGAGACTGAACCTCAACTACGAATTTTGGAAAATCAGGTGATTAAAAACGTTCATTTTCTCATTTACTTTTCAGGTAAAAATGAAGCTCTGCTGTATATCAAATGGGATCTTGGAATTCACTGACGTCCTTCCAAGAAAAAAAGGGTAATACTCTGTTCGTGTACTGTTTCATTTTTTCATCATATTTTATCTCCACTTTTGGAAGAGACAGAAGTTTTCTATTTCTACCATAAGTCAATATATTGATTTTTTTAGTCTTCATTTAAGCCTAAGAAGGGCTATTTCTGACACATCTCCAAACTCCTCCAAATATGAAGCATTAATGGCCAAGTCAGAGAGCTTTGAAAAAAAAATTTTGTTTCCAAAATAAAATATTTGTCATCCCATTTAAGTCAATAGGACTACTCAGATGAGTACATTTACACATGTGCAGAAGTTTGCCCAGCACCTGGCCCAATCTGAATAGCCGCAAGGTAGTGAATGTGTGTAGGTACATGCTTTATGTAAAACTTCTTTGCTGCAGTAGCACCATCTATCAGAGAGTCTCCAAGTGCTTTACAAGCTAAATAAATGTAATCAATGTCCCGGTCAGTTGATATTTTTTTCATGAGTGTTTCTAGGGAAGAAAACTTTGGCTGGCACATTGACAGTGCATCTATACTCAGTAAAAAAAGGTGGTAGATTTTGCTTTCTTAGTATTCCTAGTGTGGACAAGGGAGGTGTACTTTTTGCAAGTGTTAGCAGGACCAGGTAAACCCTAGATCGTGATTTCCATGAATCTATTCTTTGTTTGAAATTATTCACTGAAATTGTTACAAGAATGTGGTTCAGCCAGTGGGTGGCTCACAAATACAAGTAGCAACTGCACTCACTGGAGCTATGAAATTTGAGCTGTTTTGTTTGGACCTAGGTCATGTGGTATGTTACTGTCCCCTGAGCACAACTGTCAGTCAGACCTAGTCTGCATTTGATAAATGATGCTGTTTAGGTACACATCGGATCAGCTTTGAACAGCCCTCACTTCTGGCTGTCCAGTTTGGAAATATACTCCCCAGCTGGCTGCTCAGAGGTGTACCCTCTATGCAACAGGGCAAGCTGGATCTAAATTATGTGGCTCTGTTGCTGGATTCTGTGGCACAATAGAAGTTTTCATGGCCATTTAAGTTTAAATAATGATGGTTTGTAATGAAATACAGAAATAAGACCAATTAGTACAGGAACACTCATGTTTATTTTGATATTGAATTTTATTTGTTATGCTGTCCCCACATTTTCAGCTTTTATTAAATAGTGGATTTTTGTATTGACAACATGTAACCGCAGTGTAGAAGCTGGAGGTTTCGGAAGCTGCATAGGGGACGGTTAGAAGCTTTGTTTTTGAGGAGGAGGTGGAAGTCAGTTTCAGATTATGAGAGAAAGCACATTAGCTGGATGTTTCTGCTAGAATTATCCATCGTGAAACAGCTGACATAGGGGTGGGCTTTTTCAAAAACACTTCAGTGATTTAGGAGCATAAATTCCATTCCTAAATCACTTAAGCACTTCTGAAATATCCCACCCTAGAAGTGCTATAATTGGGGTGTTAACTGAAACCTATTGAGATGAAAGGACAGTTCACACTTCTTGGTATGATTTTTTTTTTTTTCTTTTTTTCAGGCTGGCTGCAAGCTCTGGCAAATATCACTGAATTATGTTCACTTCACCTTTTCCAAGCCATCTTAGCAATTAGAAAGTTACAAATGTCTTCTTAATTTTTTTTAAAAGAAGTTTTGTCCTGGGAGTACACAGGCAGAGAAGTCAATATACCAGCAGGAGGAGCTAGCAGCTTCTGGGGGGGCGGGGAGGAGGGGGAAAGAGGAATTCTTACAACCTGCCTCCAAGATTGAGGGAAGTGACAGAATCCCCAGAAGTAACAGCCAAAGTAGTGGATGCTGCGATGGAGAACAGAACGGTCAGTAGAACAGGGTATTCATATAGTGGGGCTCTTCCAAAAATCCCATGACTGGGTGCCCTGCCACATTTTTAGGGCTCATGTACTCGTAGGAAAATTGGCAAACGTTTCTGGGAAACCCATTGGTCCCAAAGACAGAGAGAGCTGCTACGTTACCTACGCTAAGTATTTTATTAACCTTTTATTTTGTGCTTTGCAGTTGAGATATGGATACATAGATACATCGTCTTACACAGACTATGATCGCAAACGAGAAGGAAGCAACACCAGGTATATACTTTTGGAATACATGAGAAATGGGTAACTTTAAGTATAATAAAGAAAAACAGTTTAAATTTTTTCAGTGTCCTTTTGATATTGGAATGATTTTTATGTTCAAACTATAAGAAAGGCAGCTATGCCTGAAAGGATTTCATACCGTCTAGCATTACTCTTAATGGAAAAAAATTGACAAATGTTTTATCCTAGATTCTTTTGACTTATGCAGTGTTATTTTGTAGGGGGGGGAGTGTTAGAGGAATTCTTATTTTTCCATAGCTCTTCACTGAGCATATAGCTGCTACCAATAAGTGTGTTAAGAAATCAGGGTTTTGTGGTCTAAATAGGTGCTTAACAGGTAACGTCAGTAAAACTGCCAGTGAATGACAGTGTTTCCGGACTAGTATGCTTGGATTTTAGGGTAGTCCGAAACGGGGAGGGGGAAGGAATACCAACCAATCCACAATTCCTCCAGCAAATATTTGAAACATCTTTATAATGTTTCAATCTGTTTTCAAATACCAGTGGAATATGATTTTGTATTGTGTTTTTCTACATGTTACCATAAAAGAGAAAGTTGCTTCAGGCCACATGCATGACCAATGTTCACGAAAGATCTCTTCACACAACTACTCCTCCCACTTACGTATCTAATTTATAATGTAATCATTACCAAATACCTGGCAGGAATTATATCTTCTGATCCCTTAGATTTCATAATTATTTTTTCCAATTCTGTGAGGGCTCTAACTAAAGCAACTCATAGTATGAATGGTTTTTAAATATTAAGTAATTAAAAGTGAGGATTTCTAATGGGACAAACATTTTCTGTATTTCATCTGTCCACTGGTTTCCCTTTTTAAATAACCATCGTTCTGCAAAAGCTCATCTCCTTTCCTTAAAAACAAAAAATAACCCAAAAGATCTGAGGAAGACTAGAATTCCATTTTATCGCAGTAAGTTTGGGAGATTCTGGGCTATCTCTAACCCTTATTTTCTCCCGTAACTTTAGGGTAAGAAGTAGACTTCTGCCAGGTAGACTTCCTTCTGTTTTCCCCTTGATGTTTGGAAATAAAAATCAAAGCAATTAGTAGAATAGGAAACTCCTCTTGTTCTCTTTCCACCTGTTTCTCTCTCTCTGGTGTACCTTGTTACCAATGTTCAAGATGGGTCACCCAATAAGAACCTTTTATATGGGGCACAGGCAGGTCACCTTATGATTTAGTTCTGGAAAGAGTTTTCCTGTTAATTTTAGTCATTTTGTTTCCCCAAATGAGCTGGAGGATTTTCTAACATCTTATGGCAAACCTTTACTGGAATATTCTGGAAGAGGAAGGTGATCCTCAGGAGCAACATTATTGTTATGGTAATAATGTTGCCAAACCACTATAATCACCTTTTGTTTTTCAATCACTTCTTAATTTTTTTTAACAAGCGCAGGTGGTGGCTTCATATAATGTTATTAAATGGAAAATAACATTGACCACTACATACTTTTATGTGATGTTTGGCTAACTTAAATTTAAAATGAATTTGTAGCCTTGTCTGACATTGATCTTTAAGGCAAATTGACATGACTTGCAATTTTGTATAATTAATTTTAAAACCTATGACCTCCCTAAATGCCATTCTTTTGAGGGATTCTGCAATCATGAATAGGACTTCATCCACAAAGAATGCTATTTTATGGATTGACTTCTTTGCATTTAAATCCTGTATTTGTTTAATTTTTCTAATTTTCTGTGCAAATGGTTTCTTGGTTAATACAAACAAGGTGGGGAATAGTGGAAAACTTTGCCATAGGCCTCTACAAAATGAGAGAGGCTCTGAATATTTATTATTGACTCTTTGTTTAGCTTTTATAGATTGGTATAAGATTTCAGTCCATTTTTTTCTTTTACTTTCTAGACCTAGTCCCTTCATAAACTTCCGTTTAACTTGCTCATAGACCTTTTCCACATCTAGTGAAAGTAACATACCTGACCTGCTTATCTTTGATAGGCTTGAATGGATCACAACCAGTAACCTATGAATGCTATCTAATAGCTGTCTTCCCTGATTAAATCCCATTTGATATATACTAGTTATTTTAAGCATAAATGATTCTGTCAACACCTTTGCAAAACTCTTAAATTCTATATTTGACAATGAGATGTGCATAGGTGAAGTACATTCAATCTTATATCTTTTGGACTTTAAAATCACAGCAATATTGACTTCTTTCTTCATATCTGCTAATGTTTTGAAGTCCTGAAAATTACTTAGATGTTTGGGGGAAAGCTGATAAGTCAAAGATTTGTACAATTCAATTGAGAATCTTTCCATACCAGGTGCTTTACTTGACAGCATATTTTGAATGACTGATTTGACTTCCTCAAATTCTTTCTGCAGATGTTCAGGTATAACTGGGAGCCCAACTTCTCCAGTGTAAGAACTTGTATGACAATGCATTTCACTCTTGTGTTTTCTGATACCAATCATAGTATTTTTTTCTTTTTCCTGTTTTAGCCTATATGATAAATTGTTATGGCCCTTATTTCCTATCCCATTGTACTTTTGTTTAAACTGATATACAATACATTCTATTTTCTCTGGCCACAGAACAGAGAGTTGCCCTCTAAGGGAGGGAGGCTTACCCAGCATTTTCCTTGCATCTGTCTTTTTGTGTAACTTCTCTAATTTTTTTATTTCAGAGAAAAAAAACTTGTCTTCTGTATTTTTTCCCTTTTTAATTCTAGAGAATGTCTCAATTAATTTCCCCCTCAATGCTGCCGTATAAACCTTCCATAGTGTATTGGTACGTAAGTTTCCATTTTTGTCATTATTGAAAGAAATTTTGTTTTTGCTAATTACATCATTCAATACTATAAGGTTTTCAAATAATGGATTATTCAGGTCCCAGTTGCTATGCCTCCTACAACCAAACAAATCTCTAAATGTTGTCATGCTAGGAATAGGGACTGACCATGTAAGCTCACCTCTCTTTGCCTCAGTCAGAAAATCCTTTAAGCAAGCAGACAGAGATATATAATCTATTTGCGTGAACAGCAAATGGGGATATGAATAAAACAAATAATCCCTCACAAATGGCTTCACATTCTTCCATGAATCCAGTAGACTGAGCTGTGAAAGATTTTGTTTCAAATATGAGCCAGGGGAATTGGGTTCTTCCTTTCTACTGTCTGATCTGTCAGCTGTAGGATTTGAGGTGAGATTTAAATCTCCCTCAGCAATGAGATCCTCAGAACAAAATGTCAAGACAGGAAGAATAGCATTGGGACAGGCTCTTTGTCCTGTGTTAGGAGCATATACCAAGCACAGGGTAATTACTCTACCCAGTAGATTTCCTTTAACTGTTATGAATTTCATCATCTTAACACTGTTTTACTTCAAGCTGAAGTCTCTTAGCTAGGAGGCTGGCCAACAAAGTGATGTTTCAAGACAGTGTGAGGAACCATTGAATCACTATTTAAAACAAAAATGTAGGTCTTATATCAGCTGGAGAGAAAGTGGAGGGAGAGGCCCTTTTATCCACATCTGGTGAGTATGTCTGAAGTCAGCCAAATTCTGTACATATATCCCAGATATGTTTTGAAACCACTGGATTGAGACAGTCCCTTGACCTCTTTGTGCTGTTTCCAAGCTTTCCTGTGAGAAGGGGACGATCTGGTGAAAACCTCTTAAGATGATATACTCTTTACATGGTGAAATACCTCAAAGATTCTTATGCTCCCTGTCTTTGCATTGGAAAAAGAAAGAACTCCCTGATAGAACTACTTGGCTGCACAGAGTCTGCAATACATTTGTCAGGGGAAAGCTCACAGAAGATTCAAAAACGGTTCTAATGATTTCTCTACAATGTGACTTCCCTTCTTTGAAAGTAATCAGGCACTCTGATAAATGTAACTATTTTTCCTTATTATGATCTATGTGCCATCTTCTCCCAGTACATTAGCAGATTTATTTGTATCTAATTTCTTCTTTGTTCATCCTGGTTACCAGACCCTCCACAGCACCTGTTATGTTGTTATGGTTCCTCTGCATGTTGCTCTCCCATGGTTCCTGTTTTATTGCTTTATTCTGTTATCTCTGAAAAGTAAAAAAAAGAAAAGAAAAAAGTTTGTAATAACAACAATTACTCCTCCCTTCCTCCCCCAGAATAACCCTGCCACTTAATTTCAAATAAACTCACTGTTGCAGCCATTGCTGCTGGTAGTCTCAACCAGGCTGGCTCCACGCTCTGTTGAGCTGGCCCTTCGAGTGTTGGCCTTCCTGACCGTGAATAAGTGACCCAAAAAAAGGGGGATGGAGGAGAGATGAAGAAACACAGAATGAGAAAATATTGGTCAGAGAAGAGAGACTCAGTAAATGAATGATGCTTTCACTAACAATGTAATATTAGCATTTGGCAACTTCAAAACACTTGACAAACTTTAATATTCAGCCCCTTTGTGAGGTAGGAGGGAAACGGAAGAAATTTGCCCAGAACCACACACCATGCCTGTAGCAACGCCAGGATTAGAACTCCAGTGTATGGGTCCCAGCTAACGTTGCTCTGGGCTGCCTCTAAGGCCTTTTTTATGTAATTGGTCACTGTAATACAATTTGAACTAATTAATCATTTAAATCTGCTAAAAGCCCATTCAAAATGCTGAAGAAAGGAATGCTTTCTACACAGCTGTTTTAAACATAGTTAACCTTCTTTTGAAGAGCTCAGTGGAGCTTGAAAGCTTGTCTCTTTCACCAATAGAAGTTGATCCAATAAAATACATTAGCTCACCATCTTGACTCTTTTTAAAAAACAAAAAAAAAAACCACTTTAGACATCTGTCTCGACAGAAGCTGCCAGTTTTGCTCCTTTGTGTCCAGTTTTTGTCCTGTGGTGACTTTAATTCCTCCACACAATGTGTTGCCTTGATGGCTCTATTCCTAGACGGTGTGTTTTAGATGGATGGCTCCGATCTTGTTTGTTAATATACTCTTCTCACACAGGTAATTTAACCAGTCAACATGGGTTTATATTATGTCAGTAATTCACAGATCTATAACTATCCCTAGTGTTCCATTTGCCCCCTCTATGCTCTATTCTTCCCCTTTAAATTCTATTTTGGGAATTCAAGTCATAATGTCCTATAACTTAACGCAATGAAAAAAAAAAACCTGTCTCAGGTGGATTATAGACTAGATTCAAATCAGCCACCTCTTTTACTCTCTTCTAGTATAGCTTGTACAGTCTCCTCCTGGGGTTAGGAGTGCCAGGGGACTTCCACAGACATTTTGAATAGCTTGCAGTGAAATCTTCCTTTTGCTCTCTTAGTAACACCAAGCACTGTGAATACCTTCCTACTTTCCTCAGTAGTCTATCTTCATGCCATTTTTTTAGTTCCATTTAGATACCAACTGGAGTATGCCTAGATCTGCATAGGTGGTGAGGATTCCGGAATGTCCAAGGAATCTCTCTTCTCCCACCCCCTTGTGTGCTATACAGGAAGCTGGCACACTCAGTCCTTGCTCTTGCTCAGCAAACCGGTTAAGCTATCTGTATGGCCCCTTTGTGCTGCTCCACAGCAGGGGCCAGAAGTTGGCCATATAGCATTAATAATTGTTAAAACAGAAATTCATGTTCAGAGCTCCTCTACATAAAACCAGTTCTCTCAATTAAAGAAACGGTTACTCACCTTTGTAACTGTTGTTCTTCGAGATGTGTTGCTCATGTCCATTCCAATTAGGTGTGTGCGTGCCATGTGCACGGCCGTCGGATAAAATTTACGACTCGGTGGGTCGGCTGTGGAGCCCCCTGGAGTGGCGCCTTCATGGTGCTTGATATATACCCCAGCCGACCCAGCGCCTCCTCAGTTCCTTCTTGCCGGCTACTCCGACATAGGGGAAGGGGGCGGGTTTGGAATGGATATGAGCAACACGTCTCGAAGAACAACAGTTACAAAGGTAAGTAACCGTTTTTTCTTTGAGTGCTTGCTCATATCAATTCCAATTAGGTGACTCCCGAGCCTTACCTAGGTGGTGGGGTCGGAGTGAAGCAACGTGGATTGTAGGACCGCTCTACCAAATGCCGCGTCGTCTCTGGTGTGCTGGACGATGGCATAGTGCGAAGCGAAAGTGTGTACTGAGGACCAAGTCACGGCTCTGCAGATCTCATGGATCGGCACCTGGGCTAGGAACGCCGCCAATGAAGCCTAGTCCCTTGTGGAGTAAGCAGTGAGGGGCAAGGTCGGTACACCGGCCAGATCATAGCAAGCGCGGATACAGGACGTGATCCATGAAGAGATCCACTGAGACGAGACCAGGAGGCCTTTCATCTGGTCCGCCACTGCAATGAAGAGCTGGGTCATCTTCCTGAACGGCTTCGTACACTCAATGTAGAAGGCAAGGGCCTTACGGACATCGAGGGAGTGCAGCCGCTGTTCCTGGTGACTGGCATGCGGTTTTGGGTAAAAAAAAAACAAGAAAAATGTCTTGGCTGATTATGGAAGGCCAATATAACCTTGGGAAGAAAGGCCGGGTGAGGCCGAAGCTGCACCTTATCTTTATGGAAGATCGTGTAAGTTGGTTCCAAGGTAAGGGTTCTCAGCTCGGGGACCCACCACGCTGACATGATAGCGACCAGGAAAGCTGTTTTCCAGGAGAGGTAAAGAAAGGGGCAGGTGGCTAGTGGCTCGAATGGGGGCCCCGTGAGTCTGGAGAGGACCAGGTTAAGGTCCCATGTGGGGACGGCTGTTGAACTTGTGGGTAGAGACGGTCCAGGCCCTTGAGGAACCTGCCAACCATGGGATTGGCGAAGACAGAGCGGCCATTCGCACCCGGATGAAGAGCCGAGATAGCTGCCAGGTGAACTCTGACAGAGGATGCTGCCAGGTCCTGCAGTTTTAGGTCCACGAGATACTCCAAAATGAGAGGCACAGACACCTAGAGAGGGAGCATGTTGTGCTGAGTGCACCAGCATGAAAACCGTTTCCACTTAGCCGTATACGTGGCCCTAGTGGAGAGTTTCCTGCTGCCCATCAGTACTTGCTGCCCAGATTCTGAACAGAGAAGTTCTGAAGGGTTCAGCCACGCAGCATCCATGCCGTGAGGTGGAGAGATCGTAGGTCGGGATGGCAGAGGTGACTGTGATCCTGAGTGATCCGGTCTGGAAGAAAAGGCAATGGGACTGGAGCGTCCAGAGGGAGTTCCAGGAGCGTGGTGTACCAGTGCTGCCTGCGCCACGCCGGAGCTACCGGAATCACTCACGCCCTGTCCCTGTGCACTTTGAGCAAGACCCTGTGCACCAGGGGGAACGGGGGAAAAGCGTAAAATAGTTGACTCGTGCACGGGAGTAGGAAGGCATCTGTGAGAAAGCCCAGGGAGCGGGCTTGGACGGAGCAGAAAGCCGGACATTTCTGATTGCTGCGGGAGGCAAACAAGTCGACCTGGGGAAACCCCCACTTTCGGAAGATGGGGTGGATGACATCTGGTCGAGGGGGACCACTCGTGTGAGCAGAAGGACCTGCTCAGGTGGTCCACCAGCATGTTCTGGACCCCAGGTAGAAAGGACGCCACCAGGTGAATGGAGAGGGCTATGCAGAACTCCCACAGTCGAACGGCCTCCTGATGGGGGGGGGAACGGGCCCCCCCTTGTTTGTTGATGTAGAAGATGGCGGTGGTGGTGTCTGCAAGGACCGCCACACAACGACCCTGCAGCCGCTCCCGGAAGGCTTGACAGCAAGTCGCACTGCCATCAGCTCCCGGACGTTGATATAAAGGGAGAGTGTGGATGGGGGCCATAGGCCCTGTGTCTGAATGTCCCCTAAGTGGGCGCCCCATCCCAGGGCTGATGCATCCGTGACGAGGGACAAGGAGGGCTGTGGGCTGTGAAAAGGAACTCTTTTGCATACCGCCTAGGGATCTAGTCGCCAGTGGAGGGAGGCCAGGAGCCACTCTGGGACTGTGACCATCAAGTTCAGGCTGTCCCAACTTGGGCGATAGACTGATGCCAGCCGGGTGGAGTCGAAGTCTGGCATACCTGGTCATGTATATGCAGGAAGCCATGTAGCCAAGAAAACTCAAGCAGCTTCTTGCCAATGAGGTTGGGAAGCTCTGAAGGCTCCAGACGAGGGCCACAATAGACTGGAAATGAGCATCCAGCAGGATGGCTCGTGCCTGCACAGAGACCAGAACCGCCCCAATGAATTCTATTCTCTGGGTCGGTTCTAGTGTCAATTTTGCCATGTTGAGAAGAAGGCCTAACCGACGAAACATGTCCATGACCAAGCGGAGGTGGGACTGCACCAGTTCTCTGGTGTGCCCACAGATAAGCCAGTCGTTGAGGTAAAGGTATACCTGCACCTGCCCTCGACGAAGGAAGGCCGCCACAACTGCCATACATTTGATGAATACTCAGGGGGTCATCGAAAGACCGAAGGGAAGGGCCGTGAACTGATAGTGCTTGCGGTTGACCACAAAGTGGAGGAAGCATCTGTGTGCTGGATGAATCGCTATGTGGAAATACACGTCCTTCATGTCGAGGGTGACGTACCAGTCTCCAGGAAAGGTATAATGGTGCCCAAGGAGACCATGCAGAACTTCAACTTTACCATGAACTTGTTGAGTCCGCACAGGTCCAGAATGGGCTGAAGCCTGCCCTTTGCCTTGGGGATTAGGAAATATTGGGAGTAAAACCCCCTGCCCCTTAGCTCCCTCGGGACCTCCTCGATTGTCCCCATTGTGAGGAGTGTTTGAACCTCCTGAATAAGGAGTTTCTCGTGAGAACGGTCCCTGAAGAGGGATAGGGAAGGGCGATGGGAGGGCAGGGAGGAAGAGAATTGGAGAGAGTATCTCACTTCCACCGTGTGGAGGACCCAGCAGTCTGTGGTTATCAGAGACCAAGCACGGTGGAAATGGGATAAACGATTCAATAAAGGTGGGGTAGACTCCTGAATGAGGTCCGGTACACCGTCCTCAGGCATCCCTTCAAAAGGCCTGTTTTGAGCCAGACAAAGCCTTGGTCGGGCCCTGGTCTTGTCCTGATGGGGGGGTTAGAGGGCTTCCTCCTGCCATTATGTCCCCGCTGCCTATAGAAATCCTGCCTCGGCTGAGGAGGATACGGGCGCTGTTGCGGCTCCTGAGACTTGAAGGGTTTCCGCTGGGTAGCCCATGTGTGCATGCCCAAGGACTTCATTATTGTCCTTGAGCCTTTAAGACTTTGTAGCCTTGAATCCGTCTCTTCCAAAAACGGGCCCTCTCCGTCAAAGGGAAGGTCCTGCAGTGTCTGCTGAAGTTCTGGTGGTAGGCTGGAGGCTTGTAGCCAGGAGATACGTCTTATCGCAATCCCTGAGGACAAAGTATGAGCAGTGGAGTCTGCAGCGTCCAGCGAGGTCTGTGCCTCTGTTTTTCCCTCTTCTGCCAAAGCCCCAAACTCCTCTCTGGACTCAGGAGGTACTAGTTCCTTAAATTTCAGCATGGAGTTCCAGGAGTTAAAATTGTTACGGCTCAGGAGCGCCTGCTGATTAGCAATCCTGAGCTCAAGTCCCCCTGAGGAATAAACTTTGCGCCCAAACAAATCAAGGCACTTGGCGTCCTTCGATTTGTGTGCTGGGATTTGCTGGCCGTGCCGTTCTTTCTCGTTCACTGATGCCACCACAAGCGAGCAGGGCTGTGGGTGGGTGAACAGATAATACCTCTTTGAGGGGGCAAAGTATTTTCTCTTCACTCCCTTAGCAGTCCGGAGGATGGATGCAGGTGTCTGCCAGATCATTCTGGCGGGGGTTTGGATGGTCCGAATAAGGGGTAGGGCCACCCTTGATGGAGCTTCTGCGGACAGAATATCAACCACTGGGTCCTCCACCTCTACCACCTCCTCCGCCTGCAGGTTCATGTTCTGCGCCACCCTACACAGAAGGTCCTGGTGGACACGGAGGTCTATCAGAGGGGGACCCGAGATTGCAATGCCTGCCACCACCTCGTTGGGGGAGGAGGAGGAGGCCGCAGTGGGAAGAAGGTCATCCAGGGCCTCTTGTGGGGCTGGGCCCGGGTGTCCTGTGCCAGTTATCTCAGGACCTGGACCAGGAACTGGTGTTGGGGGAGGTCCTAAAGCAGGGAGGGAAGGCGCCATGGTCTCCATGCATCCCAGGGCGGGCCGACTGGTGGTAGCCTCTGACATTCGTGGCTTGGACGGGGCTGATTGAGAAGCCCCAGACAGAGCACCCTGGGCCTGGTGGTACACCCAGGGCGTCCAGAACGGCCACTGAGTGGGCCCTTGAACTGGACCCTGCTCCTGTGCTTGCCAATGCCCAGCCCCTGAGTCCAGGTGGCTGTGGTCCAAATGGCGGCGTTCGGAGAAACGCGATCCCGAAGAACGAGAAGTGGAACGTGAGGGCTACAGTGGTGCTGAGCGGATCTGCGCCGGGTCACGTCTACGAGGCGATGGGAATGGTGCTGTGACGCTGGGGAGCGGTGCCGGGACCTGGACCAGCGCCTGGATCTGGACCTGGGTCAAGATGATGACTGGCAGCGAGAGCAGCGTCGGGTCCAGGATCTGCTCCTCAACGGAGATCGGCGGGCAGATTGTTGCCAGGAGTCGGACCGGCGCCACAAGTATGATCGGCGCAGTGTAGAAGATCAGCACCGGGAGTCAGAGCGCTGTCGGGACTGCAAGTGGCGTCGGGAACGGTGCTGAGAACAGGATCAGTGCCGTGGCTTAACCGACAGTGCCAACGGGTGGATTTAGGGACAGCTTGCCCCGGGACGGTGCCGCACATACAGGAACCAGTGCCTTGGCATGAGGCTGAGGGGATGCCGATGCCGTCATGGCAATAAGATCCCTTGCGGCAGCAAAAGGCATCCGGGGTGGACGGCAACTGGACCTCAACCACGCTGTGTGTCAGGGAGTCCAGAGGCACCGGACTCAACGGCTCTCCCCTCAGGGCCGGAGTCAGCGTTGCACAAACCGTAGGCTGTGCCCCTAGACGCTCCCCTGTGGGACACATGTGCACAGGTGGTTCCAGGGAGGCTGGTCTCTGAGGAGGCGGGCCACCCTTTTCTGGCTTCTGGTGCTGCTTCTGGCCAGGAGAATGGGAGCAACACCGGGCCGATGAAGTTGGTTGTGGTGCTGGGGTGCGTCGGTGCTGCGGGTCTCGTTCAGACTCCAACCGCGGTGCAGCTCCTACCGCTGCCGCTGGGGCGCTGTGCACCAAGGTGCTCGGTGCCGGATCTTGGCACACCACAGGAGGCTGAGGGCTAAGAGCTGCCTCCATGAGGAGCTGTTTTAAACGGAAGTCCCACTCCTTCTTAGTCCAGGGACAAAACCCTTTACAGATCCTGCACTTGTCTGCTTGATGAGACTCCCCCAGACGCTTCAGGCAAGAGTCATGGGGGTTGCCCGTTGGCATGGGCTTAGAGCGGGAACCGCAGGGCTTGAATCCCGGAGCCTTGGGCATGAGCCCAAGAGAAAAATCGGGCAGGAGGGGAAAAAAAAAACAACCCCACTAATACTAACTATAACTATCAAGAACTATAACTATTAACTGTAAACTATTTACAATAAACTATGCTGGGGAGAGAGGAGAGCAGCGAAGCAGAACTCCACAGTTCCAACGACCATCACGGGCGGTAAAAAGGAACTGAGGAGGCGCTGGGTCGGCTGGGGTATATATCAAGTGCCATGAAGGCGCTACTCCAGGGGACTCCACAGCTGACCCACCGGGTGTTGCTAGGGTCGAAATTCTCTGCAGACGGCACGCACGCACCTAATTGGAATCAATATGAGCAAGCACTCGAAGAAGAATCCTTCAAATCCCCTTTTTCAATTCACAATGTAAATATTTAGGTGCTATTGCTAAAATATTGTTAATGTTGACACTATGCCACAGATACCAGCAATTCTGGAGGACAGTTTGGAATATCCTTCCTTGGTGAACTTTCAGTGCGGCCAGTGTGGACATACTTGTACCACACTTTGGTAAAAGGGGCTCCCTCTTCTAAACAGGCAGAGTTAACATGTCTGTTTTGCTGTTCATGGAAGAGTAGAAAATTTCTGAATAGAGTTCAATAAAACAGCAAAGAAAACTAAGTTGCTAAAACTCAAGTCATTTGTAGTACCTGCTACATGATGCAATATTTGTGGGTGTAGAGAGCAAGTTTCCCAGTAAATATACAAAATCATTTTACAAGACTTCATTCTATCTGAAGACATAAAACCACGATCTTGCCGATGTGACCATTAAAGGTCTGCTCTGAGCAGCACTGAACAAAATGATGGTAAAAATCATGTTTCACAGAACCTCTGTCTACACTATTTCTCCACTATTAGTAGCCATGATGGAGCTGCACCACTGGAAAATTTGGGGAAGGAAAAACCCAGTGTACACACAGCCCTAGAGTTTGTTCGATAGTGTAGCTTTCTTTACTTCATCAGGGGAGTCAGTTAGGATTTCCTGTCCTAAACTGTTGTGTAAAATGTTGCTCTGTTAAACAACTGCCACATTTCTCCCAGAGCTGGCTGCACTTTAGTAACCAGAGAAGTGATTTTTTTTACATATAGGAGCCAAGGAGGCTGTAGGAGTCAAGTCACTGTTTGAAAATCACATTGGATCTCTCTAAATGACAAAGGTAGGAGATTATCAGTTTCTGTTTACCCCCAATAGAGAAACTGTCTCCAAGGGGTATGTGATGGAGATGATGATCTGACACAGAATTACCATTCCTCAGGCCCCATCTTGATCCTACTGTAGTAAATAGCAAAACTGTCAAGAACATCATCAGAAAAAGGGATGGGTCTTTTAGAAAGGCTTTAAAGCTTCACAAAGGCCCCAATCCTACACCTATTAAAGTCCATGACACTCTTGCTGTTTACTTTGCCACAAGCAGGATGGGGCAAAAGAAGAAAAGAAAAAGCCTCTGATAATGAAGTCCCACCTTCCTGTCCCATGGGAAGGGTCAGCCAGATCATTTCTGGGCCCTATGGACAATGGAAAATTCTAGCACTTTTACCCTGCGCTGTACACAACCACTGTGTCTACCACAAGCTCTATCCCTTTAGTTCTATCCTGCTGTCTCCCCACCACTGTCCATTTCTTCATTTTCCTCTCTTCCCTTCCGCAGTGTTTCCCATGTCACTCAGACCTTCCTTCATTTTCTCATGCACCCTCTCCATCCCTCTGTCCATTTCAAATGCTCCCTCTTTTATCACTAATTCTCTCCCATTTTCCCTCTTTGTGCAGGTTCTGCCTCCCAAAAGCATGTTGTGCTCATGAATCCCTGGGCATGATCAAATATAGTATAATACAGCTGTTTCAGATTGCTGGCAGGTTGGGAAGGAGCTCTGGCATAAGAAAAAACAAATCCTAGTGACCACTTTTACTGAAATTCTTTCAGAGCATAGCTGATAAAGATTTGATTATTCAGATACATATGAGATCGAGGATTACTCCCCTCTTCTCCCAGCTCTTTTTCCCACATAGTCCTCTTTTGTGAGCTACCTTCCCCATCAGCCACACCTAAGTTTTATAAATAAGGGGAACATTCTAGCGTTTCCACACATAACATACATAGCCCAGAAATCTGCCATAACAACACAGTCCAGGGTAAGGGGCAACAAGGTAAAGGAGATCTGGGTTCTGTTCCCAACTCTGCCACAGACTTGCTATGTGACTTAGGCAAGTCAACTACTGTATCTCATTTTCCCTATATATAAATTAATATTACTTATACTTCCTAATCTCAGGGAGGTAGTATGAGTCTAAATTAATTAACATTTATGACTTGCTAAGATCCTATGGTGCTAGAGCCATAAAAATTCTTATAAATAAATATAACAGAGCAATCCACTTTGTTTGCGGAGTTTCAAATCTAGACCAAACATAATGCCTAGATTAGACAGGTGAAAAAGTAGGAATTTTATAACACTCAATTTTTCTTACATTTTTCAACCCAATACACTGTCTAAGAGGACAAGTCAAGAATGACATGAACTCACAGGCTGGCCCACCATAAATCCTACACTTAAGCCCCAAAAGATTCAATGATAGCTGGGTGGCCTGATTTATAGGTAACAATGTATTTTAATCAAGCATAACACCATGTACTAGCGATTATTGATCCTTGTTTATAACTCTGAAGAAATGAGAATGGACTGAAGCATCCACCTTGAAAAACCTCTGATCTGCTGATCACCTCAATTAAGAGCTAAAGATTTTCATCTGGGAAACTTTGTCTACGTATAGAGCCTTAGGATATGTCTACAGCGCCGCTCAGACAGCACTGAAGGAAACCGCTGTTGTGTGTTCACACTGTCAGCTGCCTGCGCAATAGCATGTTCACACTTGCAGCGGTATTCGGAGCAGTGCACTCTGTGCAGCTATCCCGTAAAGCATCTCTTCCGCTTCTGCTATTAAGAGTTGCGGGAAGGCGGAGAGGATCCTGGGTCCTGTCCCAATGCCCCATGATGCACTGTTTCGAATCCCAGCAGTCCCATGCTTCCATCCACATTTGGCACCATCAGGTGTTTGTGTACTGTACGTGCTGCCTCTTACGTCTGCAGGAATGGATCCCGAACTGTTGACCAGTATACTGCTCGCTCTGACTAACATGTCACAAGTGGCAGTGGAGTTATTCGTTAAACTACAAAGGCAAGAGGAGTGCGACACTGATCTCGCCACACGAAGTAGCTACAACACAAGATTGGCTGTGGCATTCATGGAGGTGCTGACCACAGTGGACCACTGCTTTTGGGCTCGGGAAACAAGCACTGAGTGGTGGGATCACATCGTCATACACACTTGGGATGACGAGCAGTGGCTGCAGAAATTTCGGATGAGGAAAGCCACATTCATGGGACTGTGTGATGAGCTCGCCCCAGCCCTGCGGCACAAGGACACAAGAAAGAGAACTGCCCTGCCGTTGGAGAAGCGTGTGGTGATTGCACTGTGGAAGCTGGCTACTCCAGAGTGCTACTGATTGGTCGCTAACCAGTTCATAATGGAAAAGTTGACCTTTGGACTCATGTTGACGGAAATGTGCAGGGCCATTAATCACATCCTGCTCCGAAACACCATGACTCTGAGCAACGTGCGTGACATTGTGGATGGCTTTGCACAAATGGGCTTCCCTAACTGCAGACGGGCGATTAGATGGCATGCATATTCCAATTCTGGCACCAGACTACCTTGCCAGCGAGTACATTAATCGGAAGGGGTATTTCTCAATGTTCTCCAGGCACTTGTGGATCACAGTGCGCATTTCACAGACATTAATGCAGGCTGGTCTGGAAAGGTGCATGACACACGCATCTTTCGGAACACTGGCCTGTTCAGGAAGCTGCAAACATGGACTTTCTTCCCAGACCAGAAGATCACCTTAGGGGAAGTCGAAATGCCCACTGTGATCCTGGGAGACCCTGCCTACCCCTTAATGGCATGGGTTATGAAGCCATACATGGGGCACCTTGACAGCAGCAAGGAGTGGTTCAACAATAGGCTGAGCAAGTGCAGATGATGTTGAGTGTGCTTTTGGCCATTTAAAGGCCTGCTGGCACTGCCTATATGGGAAACTGGACCTGGCCGATGACAATATTCCTATGCTTATAGCCACATGCTGTATGCTCCATATTTGTGAAGGGAAGGGTGAAAGCTTCACTCAGGGCTGGACCGCTGAGGCCTTAACGCCTGGAGGCTGAATTTGAACAGCCAGAGACCAGGGCTATTAGAGGGGTGCAGCATGGGGCCATAAGGATCAGGGATGCCTTGAGGCAGCAATCTGAAGCTGAAAGCCATTCATATTTGTTGCTATGCTCAGGAGTGCAGTGCTTGTAATGTTAGGAGGGGATTGTGATTGGTGCAGATGATGCAATATGAAGGTTTAAGATAACTGTCTGTTGGTTTGCAGGGCTCTGTTTGCTTTCGCACCAACACAATTCTTTTATTAAAAAACAACAACCGGAGCAGAGAGACAAACAGAAAAACACATCAGCACTGAGGGAGATGGGGGAAGGGAAGTTCCCAGGAGGAGGTGGGGTCCCAGGATAGTTTAAGATTTGTTTATGTCCAGGGATCATATCCAGCCTTCTCCTTTGGAGTACAGTGCAGCGGGTACTGTACTTCAGCAGTGCGAAACTGCAGAGGGACGGGTGTTGAGTGTAGTAGGTACTGGGAGTCCGCAGTGCTTGAGTGTGACGGGGGAGGAGTGGAATGCAGTGGGTACAGACTGGAGCCAGGAGGTTGATAAGAGTGTGTTGGAGGTGTCTGGGGGCGCATGGGAAAGTTTTGCAACAGCAGCTGCAGGGGAGGGCGGGTGGGGAACTGCTTGGTTTGCAGTGCTAGTATCGCCTGGAGCATGCCCGCTTGGTGGTCCATAACGTTTAAGAGCCGCTCTGTGGCTTCATTCTGGCACACTACATTCTCCTTTTGGTCCCTCTTCTCGCGGTCCCGCCACTCCTTCGAATCCTGTTTTGTGGCCGCAGAATGCATCATAATGTCACATAGAAAATCCTCCTTAGTTCTTCGTGGCTGCTTTCTAATTCTGTGCAGCCATTCAGCTGCCAATAACAAAGAGGGAGGCTGGGCTCCCAAGGTCATCTCTGTGGAATATAAATGCAACATTTTACAGAAGCAGTATTGTTTGCAACACACAACACTAATTCAGTGATTTAAAACACAGCTGTCACTAACTGGCTGACCCCAGGCAAGCACACATGAGCCACAAGACCTGCAAAATGGTGAGTAGCCACAGGAGCAGGGTAAATCAGTGTTCCCAGGCACGTGGCTCTTGGGGAGAGTCAGCACTGTAGTGGGGGCCTGATAATCATTTTCCCCACATTATCCACAGGCTGTGTTCATTATGGAAGATATCTTGCTGCTGAGGGGGAGCAGGGACTCAAGGGAGGGTCTTCTCCAAGACTGTGGCTTCCGCCCTGGCCCTTATGCGGCTCGCCTGTGTGCAGCAATGGTTCCCCTCCAGTAACAGCAGAGTGGCGCGGAAAAGTTACCATTAATGGGGCAAGAAACAAAGCAGCTCTGCCAAAGAACCTGTGGGAGTGGATTGCCCAGTATCTACATGAGGGTTTCCTGGAGAAATCTGAGGGAAATTCCCGTGAAGTGAGGGAGTCAATCAACAGCCTGTTTTGCCGCTCAGACGAGGCATGTGGTGCTACACGCATCATACAGACACAAGCCTGCTTTCTGCAACCCTCCTGTCCCCAAGAACTCTCTTCAGTGATTCCCAAAATCAAATTCACTTACCAGGGGCCTCCTCTCCTGTTTGCGCTTCACCAAGCTCCGACAGCTGTGACTGGCTAGCCTCTGGGGTAAAAAAGAGCTCCTGGCTGCATGCATCTCTGACCTCAGAGTCGTCCTCTGCCTCTGGGTCCCCCTCCCCATCCTCGTCCAAGATTTCCTCCTCCTGGCTCAGTCCACTCTCGGCTGGCATGCGAGCCACTGAAGTATCCATAGTGGCCTTCGCGGTGGAAGTGAGGTCACCACTGAGTATCGCGTCCAGCTCTTTGTAGAACTGGCAGCTCATGGGTGCAGCACCGGAGTGGTGGTTTGCCTCCCACGCCTTGTGGTAGGTGTTCCACAGCTCCTTCGCTTTGATCCTGCACTGCAGTGTGTTCCAGTCATGGCCCCTTTATATCATGCATTGTGAAATCTGTCCTTAGGTATCATAATTCCTACGGCGGGAACGTAGCTGGGACTGGACTGCCTCTTCTCCCCAAATGTCGATGAGGTCCAACAGCTCAGCGTTGCTCCAAGTGGGGGATTGCCTAGTGCTTGGAGCAGGCATGGCCACCTGGAAGGATGTGCTGAGACACTGCACATGTCACCGAGCAAACAGGACTTTCAAAATTCCAAAGGAATATATGGGGTGGGGATGACGGTTGCTCACGTGAGGGCAGGGCAGTAGAGTTCAAACCGATGACCAGAGAGGCAAGAACAGGCATTGTGGGACACCTCCTGGAGGCCAGTCAACCAGGGTGTCTACAACAGCAATGTGGCGCTGTAGCCCCAGTACAGAAAGCTGCATGCTTCTCATCGGGGTGGTTTCTGTGCACTAAGTGGCTTGGCAATGTATACACCTTGGGAGTTACAACGCAGAAAGCTGCTTTACAGCGCAGAAACTTGCCAGTGTAGACAAGGCCTTAGGCAGTAGCAAAGCAATACCATATTAGGCTTCTCTGGAGTGATGAAGACTACAAGGCTAATATTCCCTTTATACAGCAAGTGAAGTTCCTTTCTTTATGACAAGAGAAATCAGTCCCTTGTTTTTTGAGATCTCCCACAGTAGTCTGTGTTATATTCTGGATACAAGATCCAATATGGAAAGACTGAGTTGCTGCCCCTTTGTTATTAATCCTGAACATCCCCTGCGCAAAGCCTGAGTCAATGGACATGGAGTTTAGGATCACCCTGCAAACCAATGATCAGGGAAGCTGCATGCATTCTGTGTGGATGTTATTCTAGTACCTGAATTAGAATAGTGGCAGTGTTCCCTTGCACGACCCATGCACAGGGATCTTTAGCCATTAAACTGTGGACTCAGGGGTCAATGTCTGCGCCCCTTCCCCAGCTCTACTGCATGCATGAGGAGAGGAGTCCCTATGCTTGATCACTCCTGTGCTATGCATCCTGTGTATGTTAAAACCTCTGCAGTTCTGTTGTATTGGGGTCACTTTTCAGCTCCTCTGCCCAAAAGAAAATCTCACTTCTAAAGAACTGCAAGACTGCTGGCATGTATTTTAAAAGGCTAGTAAAGGCCTTGTTTTATTATTATTTCGGTGAATTCACAGCAATTCTAGAAGTGAATACTCTTGCCACTAGCTCCTCTGAGACAGGAAACCCTCTCCATTTCATTAAGCTCCAATGATAGGGAGGACTGATTTAATCAAAATGGTGAATGCAACAGTTTTGATATCCTTTACAACTGTCTCTTGATTATTGAGAGTATTTCTATAAAATAATTTTGCTTCTTCTGATTGTATTTGGTTAAGGGGAAAAATGAGCATTCAGCAAGTTTTCATTACATCAGCTGATGAAACAAGTCTAGTTGTGAAAAGGGACTTTCAGAGGAGCAACTGAGTCTGCTCCATAGAGGGCCCAACATGGATTTGGAGGGATAAAGAAATGAGAAGTGCAGGAGGCCTAGTCAGTCACAGCCAAGGGAAGGCTGCAAGTGAGCAATGTGTGAGAGCTTTTGGAGCAAAGACCGCTCGTGGAGTTAGGCCACAAGTTAGTGGTCACTAATAATAAAAGTGAACTAGACTGTATTTCAGGGATTAAAATGCTGGCTGGTAAAGGTGGAAATATGTGCAGATAGTTTTATGACAGGGTATGAGCTGGAAAAGTACTGTTGATCTACTCCCTTGCTGTTAAAGTGTGACTACTGATTGGGCTGACCTATATACATCTGAGTTAAGTCAGGGCACTAATATTAGCCCTGAGCTAACTATAGTCTCCAGATACTCAGGAGAATAAGCATAAGTAAAAACAGGATACCTGGGATGTCTAGCAAACCAAGTATATGTGAATAATGCAGATAGTGAATCGTTCATTTGTGTAAAAAAGTTTCCTGTGTCATGCTGGAACACGAACCTGATTTATTATCTTAATCTCCAGTATAACTCCTAGCGCTTTTTTTTTTTTTTTTTTTTTAAAATACCACACAACTGTAAAATGTTACAGGAACGTTTTTTGGCTTATGAAGTACCAGTGTTTTAAGGTGGCCGACAAATGTATTTTAAAGTAATAACTGTGAGATTACTGTTAGTGCTGACTTGTACAAACATCTACAATCTTGTCTATGCTAGACAGGGGTTGCTGGTATGGCTTGCTATACAGGCAAACCATCCTAACGGAGATGCAGTTTATATCAGAAAAAGGGTTCTCTTGCTTATGTCAGTTCCCTGAATTAACTTCTTTTCTGGTTTAATTGTGTCTACACTAGGGCTCTTTCTGGCATAGCTATGTCAGCTAGGGAGGTGATTTTTTTCCCCCCATGCTCTTAACTGACGTAAGTATGCTGGCAAAACTTAATTATAGTCCAGACCTAAGGTAACAGTAGCTGTAAGCCGCTGGCATTTTTGGCATTTTTTTAGTAACTTAAATAACAAACAAACTTGAACCTGAGCTTGCTCCTGAACGTGGCTGTTTCTAAGGTTGTCCTCTTCAGATTCCTCTGTACCTGTGCCTTTAGTGCTCCTGGACTGGAGCTAACCCTCTTAGTGTGGCTACCAAATTGACTCAGTAGAATAGCTCAGCTCTCCCCATTCCCAGCACAGCCATACAGAGAGAGTCAGAAATTGTCCCTGTATGTGGTAATTCTATAGTACATTTTATTTTTACAGTTGAAGGGTAAAATTCTCAAAAGTGCCTAAGTTGTCTTTCAATGGGACAGCGTATCCTATATAATGAGATGCTTTTGAAAATTTTAGCCAGTGTTCTGATTTCTGAGCACTGCAGCTGACGGACTTCTACCTCTACTTTTTTGAAAACTGGCAATGTAAAGTGAGTTATACCTTAATGTGTTGTACTCTCTGATTCTGGATATGCCTTCAGTTGTTATAGGAAACTGTGGGTCACAACGAGCTTTTGTAAAGTGACTACAGCTGACAAAGCTGAAAAAGGCATTCCAGAGAACTACAAATTAGAAAATAAAATATTAAGAGCAAAAGGGTCGATTAATTTTGCTGAATAATCATGCGTATCTAATGTATAATTCATTACATAATTTTAAATTCAAATAATTAGTATATGATTACCTGAAAATAAATTTCTACTTGATTGACTAGCTTCAGTACTCTGAAGCACTTTTACCTGCAAAGGAAGTAGAATGCTCCAATTACAAGAATTCCTAGAACAACTACTGAAGTCAAGAAAGCTGCAAACAGTTCACTTTTAATTTGGGTCTTGAGACTAGGTAGCAAAACTTCTTCACAACGGGCTCCTGTATAGTTCTCAATACACCTGTGAAACCAAGTTTTATATAAATTAGATTTTTTGGCAGGAGGGGGATCATTTTCTGACACAGTACAATTAATTTATATTCATTTCTATAGTGCATATTCATATAAATCCCATTTATAGAATGATGGAAATTTCTGACATAATCCCCTTTGATTTTTGTAACATGACTGCAATGGGATAAAGAAGCATCATTCTCCCCTAAAGTACACTTCAATTATCTCTTTACTATATATGCATTGTGAATCCAGTAGCTACATTATGCTCTCCTGCAGACAAACCTGTGGAAGGGGCAGTTTACTTGGAAAAAAACAGTAAGTTGCAGTTCAGTTCCCAGCACGTCCTCTTAGTGGAGGGCATGAAGTTTTCCTTGCCACACAGGGAGAGGAGAGTGTGGCCTTCCAAATGTACAGAAATAAAATCAGTGGAGAGGAATCATGCTGCCTGTGCCTCCCTCCCTGCACCTTTTGTAGATTTACCTTTTTCTCTCTATCCAAGAGCTGCTACTGTTATGACCGAGTGAGGAAATGGGCATTCATTGCGACATGGGACGTGAAAAACACTTGACAAATTGCAATGATAGTTACATTTGTAGTATATACAGTGAAATACCAGGCATACCAAAACACATTATATGTTTTTAAAAAGCAGTTGCACTCACAGAGGGACCCAGTTAAAAGGCTTCACTGCTACTGCTACCTTGTGTCAAGCTGGTCAAAAACTTTTCCAAAACTAAGGAGAGGTAACTTCTTTGGCGATCACTGTAGCTTCTGACACAATGTAACAAAATTCCTGCTAAGTGTATATTAGTGTCAGGAATCAGTGCCTGGACCAGATCTAGTCTAGAAGCAGGGCCTTCAGGAGAGCCAGGCTCTGGCAACCTAACAGTCTGGTATGTAGTAGGCTGCTTGATTGACTGAAAGAGCCTTCAGACCAGCAGCAGCTCCAGTTCAGTGGCTGATCAAAGCATTTGCCCACAGCTGTGATAGCTGCTCTTGCCTTGCCTCACTCCAAGGTCACCCGGTCCTGTCTCTCTGTTCCAATTCCTGACTGTCGCTGACCCTTGGCTTGGTGCCTGGCCTCAGACTCCAGCTCTGATGCTTGGCTCAGTTTCCTTGCTATTGATTCCTGCTCTAACCACTGGGCATGACCACCCATGTCCTGGTCACCAACAATTACAAGCAGTGCTAAAATGTGTGCTAAAGGGGTATACCTCACTGAGCTATATGCACACAGCCAGGTAAGCTAAGCACCACTTTACACATTTGATTTTCCAACCTGCCAATCATTTTACCAAACTACAAAACAGAAGGGTGACTCTCATGAATGTTGTATCTATCATGAGCTCTCCTAATTTCTCTTCATGACATCCTGAGATGGACTATGTTACTTCAAGTTTTACAGTAATGAAGAATAGAGGAAGTATTTATAAGGATTTGCAGGAGCTCCTACAACTAACCCAATAGGCTCGCCTTGAAGATCTGTCCAATATCTGTCCTGGCTGTTTGGATGCAGTACTGAGTTCTAGATTTTTAGCCTCCATAAGTAGAACACTGATTTGTGATTTTTGGCATGGTGCTTTGTGACTAATAGCTCAAGAAATTCCATCATTCGCAGTAAATGCTGTACAAAGGGCCAAATTGTGGCTTCGCTGTACAAAGAGGCTGCATATTGGCAGTAACACTTGGGTTTTAGGAGGGGTTTTCTGAAGCAGACAGGGCCTGATCATCCACTACCTTGTACTTTATGTAGTCCTTTACCCCTGTGAAAAGTTACCCTCCCCGTTTCAGAGAGGTGTAAATGGCTACACAAGATCAAAGGTAACAGATAATCGGGTTTCCAGCACCAGGATTATTTGGGGAGGCACAATATAATACAAAATCTATTGTTCTGTGATACAGGTGTATACTTCATTAAGTCTATAGAGTCTCAGGCCAAAAACCCCTCATCTGAACACTTCTCCCAAGACGCAAACCATCTACCTACTAATCCAAGATGACAAAATATACTCCACATGTATGAACTAGTGCACCACAAAGGATCTTTTTTTAAAGTGCTTTAAAAAAAGCACTCTGAGGAAAATGAAGAAAGGTCTGAAAAGCAGACTATCATTTTTTCCTCATTTAATTTAAAAATGGTCACACTTTTTTCTTTCAGATTTTGTACTCAAAATTTACACTTTTCAGACCAAAGCAAATTTTTACTTCAGAAATAGTGAACACTTGAGTTAGAGCAGCATGAACCTGTATAGCTATAGTTAATACCCTCATTATGCTTAAATCAGACATAAAATTCATGCTACTCTATCAGTGAATTGGCTCGAGTTTGACCTCTGTTTTAGGTGAGCGATATGATTCATATGCCATATACAGTTATGGTTATTGTAGAAAGTAGTAATGACTTTACATGTGATCACCATCGTTGTTTATTTAAATGGAAATAGGCTTTTAGGGAAAAATATTGATTTTATATATACTGTTTAAAAATTGTGAATGTATCACTGAAGAATTACTAACCAAAAACGTCACTCTGGAAAATTCAAATTAGACTTGGCAGATCACCTTTTACATGTTCCTGTTTGCTATCATTCGAATCAGGATTTATTACACTTCATAAAGATTCAGTATATTATCATCTTGGCTATGATGACAGTGCAGTGCAAAAAAAAGACTGGGCCAAATTCTGTTCTTAATGATACCATTGTCAATCTGGGTAATTCAAGTGAAGTCAATGAAGTTATGTTACATTTACACTAGTGTAACTGAAAGAAGAACTTGGCTTGCTTTTTATACAACTGTAGTCCAGGATTCAGTTTTGCTAGGTTATAGCCAAATATATGGGCCAAATTATGTAAATATGTTGTATAGCTACAAAAATGGTTGCATATTAATGTTGGAAGGGCTGAGTTTGCATCCCTGTTTTGGCAGACTTTGGCCCTATATACAACTTCACTTGTCATATTGTCTCTGATTAGAACAGAAATAATCTGGGGGGAAGTGCACAGGTGGAATTATGACATCAAGAAGCACATGTGCAGAAACGTATAGATCACAGTTCTTGACCCTTTGGCCCAATCTCAGAATGTTCCTTGTTGCTCCGGTCAGTGAGTTCTGCAGGGAGACAAATTCAAGGCAGAAAATTTCACTCCCACTTCTCCCTCCCACACTGCCCCGTTGTACACAGGTTTCTTGGCAGGCACCAGTGTGCAATCCCCTGCTAGCATTTGACCCATAAACTTATGTTACTGTGAAAAGGTTTGTATACAACATTTCATAACTGTTAATTGGATTTAGAACTAAATTACCCATTGACTGAATGTTGTTCAGTTGGTACTGGTGATATTATAACCAGTCTAACTTAATGGTCTGTTCATAATTCATATCATGTAAAAGTCAAAGAAATCTATTTATATAGGCTGAGGCTACAATACTTATTTATGGACATTTCTTATCTAAAGTTCTTTTAAAGACTGGCTGACTGCACCATATAAAACTGGAAAGCATTTTATTCAGTAACCATACTGTTTATATCAGCTAATTTCTGTATCTCCTTTCCCCATTTTTCATTACTAGGGACTTTTGAAGGAAAACAGGATCTTTGTAGTTTCGGAGTACATCTGTTCCTGCTTCTTACTCTTGACTTTGAAGTTACAATCCTTTGTGACATTACAACAGATTGCTATAGCTGCTATTGTAATGACAGAAAGGATTATTGGCTGAATTCTGTAAGGTGCCACTGGCTGTTGAGGATGTTCAGTGCCTTGCGTGACTGGGCTCATAATCGTACACCTCTACAACAATATACTGTAACATCACAAGGACTGAGACTTTGTCAAGAAAAAGAAGTTGGAGTTGACTATCCAACAGAGGACAATTCTAGAATATCTGTAGTCAATTGCACAAAGAAATCTTCCTGATTTCTCAATTCCTCTGGCACACAGAGATCATAATCTCAATTTGTTGTCCAAATGTTTTCTCTCATTTTCAGTCATCAAATACCAATAATGACTAAATGAACACCATTTTCTTTAAGTCCATTGCTTGAGACCTGATCTTCTCAAATTTACTATCCATGCAGAAACTTGATTCCTGAGAGCTCTCCAGACCCCGCTTAATCAACTGATAACTGTGAGATAACATTTCAGAAATTCTCTGTAGATTTTCATATAATGCAAGTTATTTGCATAGTGTCCTTCATAAAGGAATCACAAAATGTTTCATATTGAGAAATACAACAGAAATATAGCTTTAAAGAACAATTTGTCTCATTCAAATAGAAATGGGAAACGATGTACAGAGCTGCAGAGAAAAACAAGCACAGAAAAACAATGTATATGTATTTTTCTTGCATTTAACTATTATTGAATACTGGTGACAGGAAGAATGGAAGCATACAGTGTTAGGAAAGGGAAAGGTGAATAGGTTTCAGCATCACATAAAGAAGAGTTTTAAGGCAAGAGTAGAAGAGGAAGTAAGTGAGTGACTTAGAGGGAAACAAAATGCGTCAGGAGACGTGAGAGAGACACTGTCGTGAAAAATCACAGAGAAGGGTCTGGGGGAAGAGCAAAGGTTAGAAAAGTAGAGTCATCAGAGTAGACACATTGGGTGGGATGAGGTGAGTAGTCAAAGAATATTTTAAAAATAGGAGGAAAACTTAGAATGTGATTGTCAAGGCTGAATCCCCATTCTGTCACTCCAAGTGCAGAAAGTGGGGGCCCGCAAGGATTTTAATACTTGCCATTCCAGGCTTGTATTAAACTCCCAAGGTTACAGCTTTTCTCTGACCTTGGCTTGGTAAATGCTGCCACCACCCAAATGCAAAAAAACACCCTTTAAACCCAGGAAGGAGCACTTGGGAATTCCTCCCTGTGGGGTACCCTTAAGCCCTTTCATACACCACCCCCCCCCCCCCGGGGGAAGAGCTGAAAAAGAAAACAAAGGAAATTAGCTGTGGCTATCAGTTAATCAAACAACATGCACAAATCTCTTACGACACCAAAAATCCAATCCTGTTCTTAAAAAAGGTAAATTTTATTAAAAACAAAAAGGAAAAAAATACATCTGGAATTTAGGCACTTTGCTAGATCTTAAAAGAAACAGTTACAAAAATTAAGCACCCAAAATAGCTTTGTTGGGGGTTCAACTTAAAGGTTACAAGCAAACAAAAGCATCAGGGGTTAGCACAGAGGACATCCACAAGCCAAAATAAGAAATAAACCTGATAGCATCTAACTAAACATTCCCTATCCAAATTATTTCTTCTAGGTATGGAAGATACTTTTTCATACCTGGTTCAAACCTTACACAGCATTTCTGCTTATAGCATTGCTGCTCTGTGTTCCAGCAGCCCAGAGAACAACAGACAAGGGAAAACTTTCCCATTTTTTAACTTCTAGCCTTCCCATTTGTTCTTTTGGTCAGGTCCCCACTCCTTTTCTTTTACCTGTGGGCTTGTTAACTCTTTACAGGTAAAGCAAGCAGAGAACAGCTACCAAGAGGGATTTTACAGCTAGCTGGCTGGCTGGGTGTCCATAAAAGGGAGCTCTCCCCTCCCTTCATTTGTTATACGCCCCCCAAATTACAGACAGTGCTGGTCAGCCTGGTTTAGGTCGGGTGCACACCGGTTGGGATTTCTTTCTGGAGGGTTAGGAAACAGTTACTAAGATACATGCACCTCTAATTTTACTAATAATTACATGGAGAACTAAACAGTACTTTTTAAAGGACTACAATGACTTAGAATACAGGGACATTTTCACCTGGCTGATTCTGGGAAACCATCCCGGGACAGTGCATCAGCCACTTGGTTAGAGGCTCCTGAAATGTGTTGTATTTAAAAATCAGTCTTGAAGAGCTAAACTCCACTGAAGAAGTTTTTTGTTAGACGCATTGACTGTGAACCCACTTCAGTGGAGCATGGTCAGTCTGCAGGTGGAACCGCCGTCCCTAAATATATGGCATAGATTCTCCAGAGAATACACAATGGTGTAACATTCTTTTTCTGAGGCTGACCAGTGGCTTTCCCTCTCAGAAAGTTTTTTGCTGAGAAATACGACAGGATGGAACTGTTGATCTGGTCCTTCCTGCAGTAAAACTGCTCCCACACCACGCTCAGATTCATCTGTGGTTATGACGAACGGTTGTTTGAAGTCCGGGGCCTTCAGTACAGAGTCAGAAGTAAGGGCCGCCTTAAGCTGCTTAAAAGCTTTCTGACACTTCTCAGTTCACTGAACTGCATTTGGTTGTTTTTTCCTGGGCAGGTCTGTCAGTGGGGTGGCGATTTGGCTGTAGTTTGGTACAAATCATCGGTAATACCCAGCAAAGTCCAAGAATAATTGGATCTGCTTCTTTGACTTAGGGACAGGCCAATTTTGGATAGCATTTACCTTAGCCTTTAGGGGGTTGATAGTATCTTGACTCACCTGGTGTCCACTGTACGTTACCCTAGGCATATTTCACACTTTTTGGCTTAAACAGTTAATCCTGCCTCCCTTATGCGCTGAAAGACAGGTTGGAGGTGTTCTGCCCATGAATCTGAGAATATAGCCACATCGTCAAGGTAGGTGACTGCAAATTCCCCAAATCCAGCCAGAAGGTTATCTACCAATCTCTGGAAGGTGGCGGTTGCATTTTGCAGTCCGAAAGGGAGCACATTAAATTCATACAGTCCTACATGGGTGATGAAGGCTGACCTTTCCTTGGCTGGTTCATCTAGCGGCACTTGCCAGTAACCCTTAGTTAAGTCTAAGGTGGAGATGAACTGGGCACGTCCCAGTTTCTCCAATAGCTCATCTGTGTGTGGCATTGGATAGATTTCTGGGCGAGGTATAGCCTTTAGTTTACGGTAGTCCACACAAATGTGGATTTCCGTGTCTGGTTTGGGAACCAGAACCACTGGAGAGGCCCATGCACTCTCAGAGGGGCGGATTACCTGTTCGTAACATGTCCTTGATCTCCCTTTCTATTGCGGTTTTGGCTTGAGGGGCCATCCGATAGGGTTGGGCTCTAATTAGGCGAGCATCACCTGTGTCAGTGGAGTGGTACGCCCGTTCTGTCCGTCCTGGGGTGGCTGAAAACATTGGCGCAAAGCTGGTGCACAGCTCCTGGATTTGCTGTTGCTGCTTACGCCCAAGGGTCATGGAAGCATGGAAGGCTCACCTCTTCCACGCCACCATTGCTTTTTCCTTCATAGTAGACTTCTTCAGGCCACTCAGTGTTGTCTCTCTCCTGGGCTGTAAACTGGAGAACTTTGATTTCTCGGGAATAAAAGGGCTTTAGAGAATTAACATGGTATACTTTAGGTGTTAGGGTAGGTCTGGAAATGCTATGAGGTAATTAACAGCTCACAGGTGCTCTCGGACCACAAATGGCCCCTCCCATGACGCTTCCATCTTATTGGCCTGGAGCGCTTTCAGGACCATGACTTGGTCACCTACTCTGAAGGAACGCTTTCTGGCATGTTTATCATACCAGGCCTTTTGCTCTTTTTGAGCATCCTGTAGGTTTTCTCAAGCAAGGGCTAGAGAGTCTTTGAGGGTGTTTTGCAGGTTGGTTACAAAGTCCAAAATGTTAGTTCCTGGAGAAGATGTAACCCCCTCCCATTGCTGCTTCACCAACTATAATAGCCCCTTAAAATCATGGCCGTAAACGAGTTCAAAGGGTGAAAACCCTAAACTGGGATATGGTACAGCCCTGTAGGCAAAGAGCAACTGCTGCAACACTAGGTCCCAATCAATGGAGTGCTCATTCATTAATTTACATATCAAAGTCCCCTTGAACTTCTCCACTAGGCCATTTGTTTGATGGTGGTAAGGGGTAGCAACCAAATGGTTCACCCCGTGAGCTTCCCAAAGACGTTTCATGGTCCCTGCCAGGAAGTTAGTTTCCGAATCTGTAAGGATGTTGGAGGACCAACTTACCCTGGCAAAAATGTCTGTCAATGCCTGGCTCATGCTTTTAGCCCTGGTGTTGCTTAGAGCGACTGTTTCCAGCTATCGGGGGGCAAAATCCATAGAAATCAGTATGTACAGCTTTCCTCTGGGTGTCTTCTTAGGGAAAGGACCTGGAATAGCCACAGCTACACCCTGAAATGGAACCTCAATGATCGGGAGTGGCTGGAGAGGGGCTTTGACCTGCTCTTGGGGCTTTCCCACCCTCTGGCACACTTCACAAGACCGGACATAAGTAGAAATGTCCTTGCCCATTCCCTCCCCATGGAATGACTTCCCCAAATGGTCTTTGGTCCTATTCACCCCAGCATGGCCACTAGGGTGATCGTGGGCTAAGCTCAAGAGCTTTTCCCTATACTTATTTGGAACTACCAACTGTTTCTGAGGATGCCAGTCCTCCTTGTGCCCACCAGAAAGGGTCTCCTTGTATAAGAGTCCTCCTTCTATAACAAACCTGGACCTATTAGAAGAGCTGAGAGGCGGTGGGTCGCTCCGTGCAACCGTCCAAGCTCCCTTGAGTCTCTCATCCACTTTCTGCTCTGCTTGGAACTGCTCCCTTGATGGTAGAGACATTAGTTCCTCACTGGGTTGTGGACTTGGGCTTGGTCCCACTGGAAGCGATGCAGGTGATGGGGTTGTTTCCGTTGACTGTGAACCACTCTCCCCGCTGGTGCACTAGGTGGTATTTTAGGCTCCGGTTGAACCTCTTGCACTAGTCTAGCTACTGCTGGTGCCCTTTGGTGCTGGTTCCCTAGACTCTGGTGGGGTTGCAAGCACGGGCTGTGGTGCTGAATGCGCCACCAGTTCCAATCCTTGGGAATGGTTCTGGCTGGGTTCCAGGAACTGGATTTACAACTGCTGCCATAGACTCTGGTCTGGAGTCTCATTCCACCACCTCTGGCTGGGTTCCTGTAGAAGGCTCAGGAATGGAGTTAGGTTTGGAGGCCTGTTTAGCCTGGCTGCAGATGACCATCCCCACCCTTTTTGTTAGCCTCACATGGTTGGCTAAGTCTTCTCCCAGAAGCATGGGAATGGGAAAATCGTCATAGACTGCAAAAGTCCATATCCCTGACCAGCCCTTGTACTGAACAGGCAGCCTGGCTGTCGGCAAGTTAAAGGGTTGCACTGTCACTTGGGCCTCTGGGTCTATGAATTTGGGGTCCACCAGGGATTGGTGGATAGCTGACACCTGTGCTCCAGTGTCTCTCCACGCAGTAATCTTTCTCCCACCCACACTCACAGTTTTCCGAGGGAACTTTTACACTGAAAACTTTGGCACTGTTCAGTTTAGGCACCTATGGGGTTCAGCAGGCATTTTGCCAATCGCAGAGGAGCCAAAACTGGGATTTAGGCACATAAGGCCCCTTGTGGATCCAGCCCTAAGTACCTTCCCAAAGCCACACAGAAAGCCTGTGGCAGAGCAGAGAACTAAACCCAGGTCTCCCAAGTCTGAGCCTAGCATCCTAACCACTGAACCAGCTAAAGCAGCAACCCCTCACCGGCTCTTTGCATGTGTGCAGCCTGAAGACAGACATCACACAGAGCAAGGACTCTCACCCGTTGGAGAGAGATGGACAAACACAGGGATGAAGCAAGAGATACAGAAAGAGACAGGATTTACTGAAGATTTATAGGTTTAGTCTAGGAAAGCTGGAGGAGAGTCGGGATTAGACTAGGGGCTAGGAGAGGTGAAGGGAGGAAGTAGAAATAGTTGCCACTCACATATTGGAATTTCATGGGGGAGGCACCTTGAGGAGGTGCAGGAGTGGGGGTGAGGTAGAGGGGTAGCTTGAGGAAGAGAAAGCAGTACGGACCTGACTATGTGAGGACTGTATAAAAAGTCAGGTGGCAGGAAATTGAGAGGCTTAGAGAAGGTGCCGTAACCTTAAAGGACCCTTGGGGACACTACTAACATCAGCCAGTGAGTTACTTCTGTGTAGAGGACTTCCTAAATCTGTGATCTGCATGGTTATAGACCCACATTAATTTCTTTATGGATGGGCAGACACACCATCAAGTTATACAGGAATTCTAAGCCATGGATGACTTCCCATCTGTGGTGGCACATTGTGCATATCTCTGTGATAGTATCAAGGGGAAACTATGCCATCTGTAGTACTGCCAACACCAGGCATTTGAAAATTATGAGGCTGGGCCCAAAAAAGTAATGAGATTGCCTTACAAACAATAAGATATGTTTAAAAATAATTGTGTTCTTTTTATTTGCTTTTTGTTTTTTGAGCCTTTAGGGTGCACTTGGTTCATGTGTTCAAGCTTTTCTCCACAACCATGAAGTGTAGAAACATACCTTTATAAAAAAAGAAAGCTGAGATTTTCGCATAATGTCTAGACTCCAGGAGCTGAGGCATTTTTTTTTGAAACATCAAATGTTTCAAAAGTTTGCACCACTGAGTCTGAAATAGAAAATGTACCTAATTCCATGGATATGATGGCTGTACTTATGTGACACACTGGTAGTGTATACAGCTGTCCTAGATCATTACCCAGAATCATGCCACTACTTCCACATTCTGCCCTTTTCTCCTATAGTATGTAACCAATTTACAACCACAACTTGCTGCCTTTGCTTGAGCACTCAAGAGAGGGACCATTTATTAATTATGGTGTCAATGGCAGTGCAACTGGCAGGGCTGGATGAAGGCACAGGAGCTACAGGCCTATGCCTAAGGCCTTAGTTCCTGGAGTTATGTGATGGGGTCAGACTTTTTATTTTTTTTTTTTAAGTAAATGTCTGGTCCTCATTGTTAAAAATGTGACACTTCTGCCACATAGGTAATAGCAGCAAAAAGACCATGTTTAATATATCACAAGAACTCGGGGGTCACCAAATGAAATTAATAGGCAGCAGGTTTAAAACAAACAAAAGGAAGTAGTTTTTTCACACAACGCACAGTCAACCTGTGGAACTGTTTGCCAGAGGATGTTGTGAAGGCCAAGACTATAACAGGGTTCAAAAAAGAACTAGATAAGTTCATGGAGGATAGGTCTATCAATGGTTATTAGCCAGGATGGGCAGGGATGGTGTCCCTAGCCTCTGTTTGCCAGTAGCTGAATGGGTGACAGGGGATGGATCACTTGGTGATTACCTGTTTTGTTCATTCCCTCCGGGGCACCTGGCACTGGCCACTGTCGGAAGACAGGATACTGGGCTAGATGGACCTTTGGTCTGATCCAGTATGGCCGTTCTTATCTAGGGACCCTCTTGACAAATAACTAAATCAGCTAAAACCTGGGAACACTATCACAGTACTCTCACTTGGACTTGCAGGTCTCCCTTGAAATATCAGTAGTACTATTTTCAGAAGACTGAGAGTCCATTTGTTCTGGCAGAGTTAGGTACTGGGGCTCAGCTGTCTTAACATGTGGTTGGTGCCTAACTGAGAGCCTAGTGCCCCTTTGCAGGGAAAAGGGCATGGAAAACACCATTTTCCACCAGCCCATTGGATTGGGGATAATGGAGACTAGAGATTATATGTCTAAACCCAAACTTCCCTAAAAATTGCTTAAGCTCCTTGCCACCACAGAGTGGCCCATTATCAAACATTACTGTGTCACTTATACCATGTCTAACAAAATAGGTTTGACATGCACAATCACCAGTTTAGCAGTAGTATCTCCTAGTAAAGCTATCTCAGGGAAATTAGAATAATAGTCTAGAATGCATTTTTTCACCAGTAAATGTAAACAAATCTATGCCTACTTTGCTCCAAGGGACCAATTTTTCCAGTGCCACCAACATGGGCTCTTTTGCTTAACCTGTCATGTATTTTTGGAATGTGCAATGGGTCTTGACCACTTCTTCAATGTCACTGTTTATCTGAGACCAGTATAAAACATCTGCAGCCTACTGATGCAATAACATCTGCCTGACTTTAGAGCAGGGGTGGGCAAACATTTTGCCTGAGGGCCACATCTGGGTGGGGAAATTGCATGCAGGGCCATGAATGTATGGCTGGGGCAAGGGGTTGGGGTGCGGGAGAGAGTGCGGGGTGTGGGAGGGAGTATGGTGTACAGGAAGGGGCTCAGGGCAAGGGGTTGGGGCGGAGGAACAGTAAAGGGTGTACAAGGGGGCTCAGGGCAGGGGGTTGGAGTGTGGGGTACAGGACGGGTTGGGGTGCGGGCTCTGGCCCGGTGCCACTTACCTGGAGTGGCTCCGGGTTGGCAGCAGCACCGCTAAGGCAGGCTCCCTGCCTGCCGGGGCCCGACGCCACTCTCAGAAGCAGCCGTCACCACATCCCTGCAGCCCCTGGGGGCAGAGGGCTCCACACGCTACCCTCGCCTGCAGGTACATCCCCCGAAGCTCCCATTGGCCGCGTGTTCCCAGCCAATGGGAGCTTCGTGTGTGGAACCCACAGATAAGGGCCACAGGGACGTGGTGCCGGCCGCTACCGGGAGCGGCGCAGGGTCCACAGCACCACTGGGATGGCAATCCCGTGGGCTGGATCCAAAGCCCTGAAGGGCTGGATCTGGCCCGCGGGCCGTAGTTTGCCCACCCCTGCTTTAGAGAGAGCCTGAAACAATTGTTCTGAGAGGTGTGAGCTACAGCCTGCCTCTTAATGGGGTGTTAACACCAACACCCACTTTTGAAGGGCCCTCCAACACCACTCCAACAAAGCACTCCGTGTATGGAAGGAGAAAAGTGCAGCAAGCAAAGCCTGCCCACCCAGGCAGATACTCTTCCGACTCTCAAGGGGAGGGAGGCCCCTGAAACTGTTCATGGAGTGGAGTTGCCCCTGCTTGATTAGCAGGGGAATCAGGCCCACTTTGGCGCTGGCTCTCCAAGGTGAGACCAAGAGGGAGCTTTGGCTATGGTGTGTCTAGGAGTAGGACTTGATTGCCTCAGTCAGTAGCTGGGCTTCCTCTTGTCCTCTTATCCTCTCCGCTTCTGTCTTATCATTTGTGCCTACCCCAACCTTTACCAGTTTGGCCACTCTCCACTGGGAATAGCCATTACTTGAAAATAACCTGCTTTTACACTGCTCATTACTGGGTGTCCAAGCTTCATTAGTATACTACCAGTTACCACTGCACCTGGTGGCTGTTTCTGCTCAGCCTTAAACACCAAGGATATTTGTGTGGACACTTTGAAAATCCCAAGTACTGTATACTCAAGCAACTTGTGAGCAGCCAAATCCAAGCTGTGAAAATTGCCTGGGCACATAATTCGCTCACACTAGTGCCCCTTGCTGGGGACCCAAAAAGTTATTTGCATCTACCCAAGTTTTTAAAAATGGCCATAGTGTATGAACTTGCCCCTTCTCTGCTTCTTCTTCTATTTCTGCAAGCTGTGAGCAGAGATATATTCAACTTAAACAGTGACCAACTCCTGTTCCTGATCTCTATCTCCTAGGCTTTTCTATCTGTTCAGATGCTGATGAAACAATGGTGTCCGTGCAGTCCACAGATTCCCTCAGAGGATTGCTGAAGCATCTAAAGTAGACTGGGAGAAGGGGAGGGGCAGAGATATTCAGAAACAAGGAGAACAGCAATGCCAGGAGAGCAGAGCACCGTATAATAGTGAAGCTTTGAAAAGATATTCTCAGTATTGGGTCCCCCAGCCATAGTGGACTCCCATCCACAGAGATTTTCAAAGAGCATGCACTACCCACATTCTGCTTCCCTTTCTTGTCTGAGTGCCCAAAACTGGGCATCCAAATTCCTCTGCACAGATGTAAGATAAAATAAAGAAGAAATAATTTAGTATGAGATTTGTACCACAGATGACAAAATCACAGCTTAGTACTCTTCTCCAGCTTGTTAATGATAATGGGACAGCTGTACATCTCGTGCTCAAGCAAACATCTTTCAGCCTCATGCTTTACAACACACCTAAGGCATTTGGATTTCACATTATGTTCTGTGTGTTTGTTACTTATATATATTTTTTAAATTGGATACTTCAGTGTTGAATCTCACCCTGTGTATGGCGACAGGTGCACCTTTGGCTGCTGAAGAAATTAAGCCAGTATTAGAAATGGCACAAAGTGAAGACGGCAGCTGACAATATATTAACATATGCCAGGTGCATTTAGAATCAGAAAATGTTATGCTGTGCAGAGAAAGTTTTTGTGCTACCCTAGTTCAATTACATACAAATATCCACTTCTGCCAAGTGAAAGTAGCTGTGAAATATTTAAGAGCAAACGGTAACTATCAGTTTCTCTATAAATCCTCTATAAAAGAGCCATATTTATTTTAAAGGATGATGCAATTCTACTTTAGACACAGATCATAGTTTGCAGAGTTACAACAGACTATATTGCATCATGTATCCTGCATAAACCCTGCTTGCAACATGGCATTTATCACAATGTGCTATCTATTTACATTAATGTATTTTAAGCGCTTTTAAAATAGTTTTCAGGTCCACATTTTTGTTTTCTTAATCCTTTGCAATCAATGGTGCCATGTCAGTGATTCATTCTTTGGCCTGGAGAATATGGTTCTGAAACCCTAAACTCCAGTCATTTTTTGCATTGGCCACAGCTGGTCATATTAGAGCAACTTGGAGGCTATACTATAGGGTGACACCAAGTCCCTGCCACTTTATGGAGCTAGGCAAGAATAGGAAACACAAAATTTGATCACTTGCTTGGTGATGTCAGTCTTAAGGAAGTTTTAAAGAATCAAATATTTTTGTTAATTCCACTGCACAGTGATGCACTTTTTTTCCTATTATTTCTATTCACATCGCTGCTGATTACTCAGATATCTGTGTGTAAACAGAACCTTTCTCATTTATAATTAGCCGTCTTCTCTGACTGATTAAGGAACATGCTTGGAATGAGAATATGCTTAAATAGAATGCTTCTATTTAAATTCATATAAATTGATAAGCAGCAATTAGATATACAGGAAAAATACTTCAAAGTTGAAATGGGGTAGTGAAGAAATAAGTTTTGAGTGCTAGAGTACAACAGAGATACTCTAAAGAAGTTAGCTTTTTGCCCTTCCAGATTGCAAAATACCTAGTGCCAGTCAGTATCTGATTTACATAAGATTCCATTTGGAACCCTTTTAAAGTGGAAATCACCTATGCTTACAAGCGTGCATTGCTAAAGAATTAATTGTTCAGGAAGTCTGTTACTCCAAATATACAGTTATCACATTAGATACACCTCCTTCACTATATATTGTGGTTAGGCAATTCCTAAGACAGAATGCTTTGAAACTGTATCTGAAGTTGTATAACCGACACCATCTAATTTTAATGGTCCACTTTTCCCCTACTTATTATTGCTATTAAAATGCTGGAAAGGAGGGTTTCTTTCTAGTTAACCAAAAATAAGGATTTTTCTTGACAGACTTTTATTTTCAATTCTTCTGCATTAATTTAAATTATATAATGTGAGTTAGTTTGGCCTAGTAGCTAGAACAAATGACCTGGAAATCGGGACTCCTACATTCTATTCTTATCTCTGCATTTGATTCACTCAATGATGCTGGACAATTATCCTCAAGGATAAATCTCAGTGATGCGCAGTGAATATTTTAACAAGAGTTTCCTGCAAAAATGTTCTCCCTTAGCATGTGATAAACCCATGTACCAGAGGCGCGTGTGCTTGCAGAGAAGGATGAGGGACTGGATAGTGTATTCAAATGGAAGAGCAAAAAGCAAATGAACAAAGACCCTTTGTCATAACCATAATCAAGGAGAGAGGTGACAGAATGTGTTATGTTTGTATCATGTACATTTCACTAGAAATGTTTGTACTTTTTTATTCCAAGAAAAATATACTAAGGTCACAATTGTGAGTAGGCCCACTTACGTCAAGTAGTGTGTGAATAAGGGTTCCAGCACTAGGTCTTGGGTTACTGACGATATAGCACAGTGCTCAATTTGTGTAATTTGAAATAGAACTGGGGATTGATTGTGTGAAGACTTATTACAGGCTTTTGGATGCATCCTTCCCAGAGACATTTGCTGAATATAGCTGTGATTTGGTGTAATCTAGTACATTCCAAAGGCAAAAATATGCACTTCAGAAGGTTTTTGTTTGTCTGTTCCTTTGTTTTCAGCCTCAAGGATAAGTAATCTCTGGCAAAGCTTAGCCAGTTACGGTTAAATTTTAACACTGTCCACTACAGGCAGGGAAATTACTTCCACCCAATCTTCAATTTGGTAGTAGAACCTCAAAAGACTCGGAGGGCACCCTTGAGCACACTACTAATCACTCTGACCCTCAGTTTATCCATCTGTAAAGTTAGAATATTTATTACCTATCTCACAAGAAAAGTGAGTCTTAATTCAAGGAGTAAGAAGGAGATTAAGTTGTTGATTTTGATTAACCTTGAATGGATGTATGTATTTGAAGAAATTGGTAATTTTTTTAATGTAGACACAGGCACTTTTTAAAAATCACAAATCAATATTTTACTGGACCAACTTCTATTGGTGAAAGAGACAAGCTTTGGAGCTACATGGAGCTCTTCTTCAGGTCAGGCTCTTTGTAGCTCGAAAGCCTGTCTCTTCACCAACATAAGTGGTCTAATAAAAGATATTATTTCTTCTACCTTGTCTCTCTAGTATCTTGGAACCAATAAGTCTACAACACTGTAACAATAAATTAATTGATAGCACATTAAGATCTTTGGAAATAAATAGGGTACAAAGCCTAACTTCATATAAATTAGAAAATTAAAGATTTAATAATTACTGAAATCCTGTTAAAGAATTTTTCACATGTATGTTACCCTGTGTTCTTCTTGCTTTTTTCTATAAAATGTATCAATTAACAATTGTGAAAATTCTCTGTTCTGATGGGCTGTGTCGAAGTATTTGATGTTTTAATTTTAAGTTACAAGACTTCTACATACAGCGGGTAATATCCCTAAATTTTCAAAGTGTGATGGAGAGTTTTAGCTATGCATTTTCCATTGATTTGAATTATATGGCTAAAATCTCACGCAAGGTTTTGAAAATTCAGGAACCAATTAGTAACAGGGCTAGAAGAGAGACAGAATGGACCATAACAGTGGTTTAATAGTTCTCTGGTGGGCCTGTAAATTTCAGAAGAATTTAGGTTTTCATTTAAAATAAATTAAGTTTCTAACCCTTATGGCTGAAATCTTTCAAATGTGACAATTAGCAGCACTGTTTTGCTGAATCTATTGACCTCTTTAACAATAGCTGAGAGGTGGATTGACCTATTTCAGTAGAAGTTAATTCTGAAGCTTAATTATGCTGATTAAAATGTCAACTTTATTAACTATTCCACTGCTAATAATTTTAGAAGAAATAGTTAATATATGCATATCTACTGTGGCTAGAAAATATAAAAGTAAGAAATGTAAAACTTTTATGAGATCATATAATTATCCCTTAAAAAACAATGCAGGATTGTTCCCTGCAGTCTAATCTTCAGAATTTCGTCTATTTTAGATTGGAATGTCCAAAGTGAGATTATTCACAGTTTAACAGATCTCACCATTAGAAGTTTTTCTGTTTTGTTTTTTTCTTCCTAAATATTTCAACCCATTACTCCTATTACATCTGAAGGCTGAAGGAAGCCACCAGGGAATGGGGAACAGAAGTCACCAAGCGTGAGAGAAAGAGAGCCCTAATGTTCTAACATCCATAAACATAAGCTTTCAGTTAAGTGCCAGCTTGCCAATTGAACCATTTAAGTTAGCCAGTTCACTTATCTCAAATGAAGAATAGTTTAAAATTAGCAAAAGCAGACCTAAAATAATATACTGGGTAACCTTTTCTTCTTGTGTCTCTGATGGGTGATTTGGCAAATAGATAGCAGCTGTTTTTACATGTGGAAGGGGAGATCTTATCTGCAAAGATAGGCAGTGTTAGGTCTTTCCACATTCTGTTACATGATCCCCTCCTGGAGGTCACGTATTAGCTTTCCCCAAGCACTATAAACCTCTGTCATATGAGCAAAGCATACACAGCTACTATGCTGCTTTTTTGTCAAGTGGCTTTTTTAGCTGTCCCCCTGAAGCTGTGCTTTGTGATTCTTTTAATTGGGTTCATAGAGCACAAACAGCCTTCACTTATGCTTTTGGCCTCCATTACATCCCCCCCCCTCAAAGTAAATATGCTGTCTCCTCCCTATTTTGTTCAGGCCACACCCTTTTTATATTATAACACTTTGCTATATAATGTGTAGGAGAGGAGGGAATACACTTGTATCCATTATTGCCTCTCTGTATGCCCTTCCTCCAGTCTCTTCTCTGTGAGATTAAGGGCATTTTTCTCCCTTCTGTACTGCATAAGAGGAGGGGAGTATAAAGCTCTGAATTATAGATACCAATCTGAATTCTGAGTACCTAAATGGGTACTGCCTCATCCACCAATTTTTTTCCCCAAGCATACACAGCGTTTGAAACCATTGCCCTTTCCATGGACCAGACAGAAACATTAACATTAAACCACATGATCAAGAACTGCTGAATTTGCACATACAAACATGTTTACAACAGCAATGGACACATACACATTTTCACCTAACATGCTATATTTCTTTAAAGAAATGTTGTTAAACTAGCATAGTATCCGGCCTTCCAATAGCTAAATCCAGTGTGTCAACATACAAACTTAAATTTCACTCACCTGCAAAATGGACTGGATACAGTAGGGATCATATAACAAATCCCCCCATTTAGACAAAAAGATCCATAACTGGTGCCACAGAGCTCTTCATGATCTGAAAAGAACAGATACAAAGAGAGAGATTTGTTTTACTCAGGAGGAATCAAGATGTGAAAAAATTATACCATGTGGTGATTTGGGTTTTGTTTTGTTGTTTTCTTTAAATTAGAACACAAAAGATACAACTGGCTTTAAAATACTAGAAACTAATAAGGGACAGTTTTACTCTCCAACATATTGGTATGTACCACCATGTAGCTAATAAAATCAGTGATTGTAACTGTGAATACAAGTACTAAAGTTGATTTTACAAAATATATAGCAAATATACCAGCATATCAGAAGGCAGGCTTAAAGTTTGAGGAAGTGGGAGCAGTTCCATTAGTAAGGAGTGACAGAGCTTTGAAATCTTCCTCGTGGCTTTCACATTTGGGGAGCATAGTGAATATGTTGGGCCAGATGGTAGCCCTTATCAAGACTGCTTTGCACTGCTTTAGTGGTGCAAAGCAGCTTTAAAAACAGCTATATGGGGATTCCTGCAGTATACAGGAATCCACATATGTGGAGGCAGTATAGACAACCCTATACTCCTCCTCCTCCCAGTGCGGCCAGGGAAAGGGGAGAATGGCCTGAGTGCTGCTGCAGTCTAACTGTCCCTGGCAGTGAATGGCCCCTTGGACCTTTAGGCTGCTCCAACCTTCAGTGAAAATTGACCCATCCCCCTGCTGGCTCCAGCCAACTTTGGGCCACCCAGCTGCACCAAGCACCATTCTGGCACAGCTGAGGAGCTAGTTCATTAATACTTGTGTGGAGAAACTGCAATATAAGATTTCTCCAAACAATTACATTTGTTTCTTATAATGTAATTTCAAAAGAGTACATTTTTCATGATTGATTTTAAACATGAATTTTCAATGTAGGCTCCTTAATAAGCTATCCAGATCCAGCATTTGGATGCTCAGATTGGAATTTAGAGATGTAATTGTCCATTTTATGTACCTAAATCCCAATCTGGGCATCCAAATGCAGGATTTGGACATCCTAGTAAGAAGTCCATGTTTTAAAACTGGGGTAGGTGGGTGGGTGGGTGGTATATGCAAGTGAGTATATAGCCATATATATGTGTGTGAGAGAGATTTTATTAATCTCACTCATTAAACCCAAGCATTTCCTTTAAAACAGGAATAGAACAGGCCTGTGACATCACAAACCTGAGAATCATGTGTTATCTCACACTTTAGGTGTGATTATTTTCACTGTTATTTCCAGCCAAATCTGAAAATGAGACTGCAGAATGCCTACTGTTCGCGTATGGCAAAATGTGCCTTCAGCAGTGCATACAAAATATACTATTATGGAAAAAGGTATCTTGATTTTCATTTTCATATCTACTCTTTTGGAATAACCAATGTAACTCACTTGTAACTCCCCTGGGCCAAAACTGTGGCTGCGAACAACAATCCGCACTAGCAAGTGGTGTTAAAACATCCCACAACAGGGAGCGCGCCCACAGGCATTGCAGTCTAAGTGGGCACAATGCTTCCAGGAGCACCAGGAGAGTTTGGCCATTGCTATATTCTTGGAAGAGGTGCAGTATGCACCATATCCATACAGTACACTGGGCTGGCACTACAAATTCTGCCCTCTCACTGTCCTCTTTGGGTTATATAGTGATGCAATTGGCAGTGGAGACCCTGGGTGAAACCCTGGCCATGTTTAAGTCAATGGCAAAATTTCCATTGGATTAAATGGGGCTAGGATTTCAAAATCAATGGGCGTTTTGCTGTGGACTTCAACAGGAATTTGCTGTGGGCCAAAAAAAATCTGATGAGGTTCAACAAGGACAAGTGCAGAGTCCTGCACTTAGGAAGGAAGAATCCCATGCACCGCTACAGGCTGGGGACCGCCTGGCTAAGCAGCAGTTCGGCAGAAAAGGACCTAGGGATTACAGTGGACGAGAAGCTGGATATGAGTCAGCAATGTACCCTTGTTGCCAAGAAGGCCAATGGCATCTTGGGCTGTATTAGTAGGAGCACTGCCAGCAGATCAAGGGAAGTGATTATTCCCCTCTATTCGGCACTGCTGAGGCCACACCTGGAGTATTGCAGTTTTGGTCCCCCAATACAGAAGGGATGTGGACAAATTGGAGCGAGTCCAGCAGAGGGCAATGAAAATGGTTAGGGGACTGGGGCACATGACTTACGAGGGGAGGCTGAGGGAACTGGGTTTATTTGGTCTGCAGAAGAAAAGAGTGAGGGGGGATTTGATAGCAGCCTTCAATTACCTGAAGGGTGGGTTCTAAAGAGGATGGAGCTAAGCTGTTCTCAGTGGTGGCAGATGACAGAACAAGAAGCAGTGGTCTCAAGTTGCAGTGGGGGGAGGTCTAGGTTGGACATTAGGAAACACTATTTCACTAGGAGGGTGGTGAAGCACTGGAATGGGTTACCTAGTGAGGTGGCGGACTCTCCATCCTTCGAGGTTTTTAAGGCCCGATTTGACAAAGCCTTTGCTGGGATGATTTAATTGGTGTTGGTCCTGCTTTGAGCAGGGCATTGGACTAGATGTCCTCCTGAGGTCTCTTCCAACCCTAATATTCTATGATTCTATGATTCAACAGGGCCAGGATTTCAACCCCCATGTCCACGTGCTCAGTGTGCAAGGATCAGAACTGTGCACAGACCCAGTGCAAATTATCAGGGGGACAGAAAGCTCTTTGTGCCCTCTCCATCCTTGTGCATCTTCACAAGACCAGGCACAACTTAACTCTATATGTTCACACTAAGGTCAAAAATAAAATACAATTTTATTTTTAACCAGGGTGATTTCTATACTTATAATACACATTGACAATTTGTTTACTGCAAGCTTACTATTGAGAACTTTTCAAGTATTACACTTGTGTGTACAGACCATTTACTATGGTGTGAGGGGCGGGGAGAAAACAGCTAAAGAGAAAATTTACTAACAAGTCTTTTTGAACAGAAGCTGTAAATAAATTAAATATGTTTTATTATCTCCATGTAGATATGTCAGTATAACCAGATTTGGGGTCATGTCATCTCCTGAATGAAAGGAGGGGATGAAAAAAGTAGAAATCCTACTCTATTGTCTCTGAAACTGCTGGAGGGAAGGGGCATCATCTCCTGGCATACCCTCACGAAAGTTTTTGTGAGAGTTAATGAGATCCTTGTTAACTTCCTAGAGTCATGTCCAGCAAGTTGTCTTTTATTACTCTATAAGTAAAAGTAAGGCAAAGGCTCTGGCTTACTCAAGAGCCATGCTGCCATGGGGGAGGAGGACCTAGGAGTAGTTGATGCCACAGCCAACCTCCCAAATGTTCTGAGATCTACAGGATATTCTTGTAGAACACAGAACATCAGCCCTCTCTGCAGTCCCACTAGATATGCCTCCACTCCATGGCAAAATGCCTCAGGAACTCTGGAGCGGGAGAGACGTGTAGAGAGAGAGAGACAGTGTGTGGCAAAATAATCCATTTGAATAATTTGAGTATAATACTCTGTGGCTGTGGGTGTAAATTACAATAATGAATATTGTCATTCTTGAGAGTACAGTAACATCAACAAAACCAGTTCTTCAGGGAATCTCATCACAGACTAAATTCCTGGATACACTGCCACTCTCCAGAGCCACGACTTGCAATGAAGGGGAAAAAAATATATCCTTCATTTGTTTAAAGTAACTGCCAATAAGCGGGCTATTTAGAGAATACCTTTACACTCATGTGGGTCAAGTATCTCATCATCAATCCATTGGTACTTTTCAGTCATTCTGATCTGAGCAAATAATATTTTGCTGCTGTTTATTCAGTGACACTATGTAAAGTGGCCTACACATTTTGAATAAATGAAAGAATAAAATAAAATACAAGATGCTATAATATCAAGAAAAAATATTGCTATCAATGTCACAATTCATGGTCACCTCATTAGATAATTTTGACCAAATTCTGCCCTTAGGCATGCACAACTCTCACCAGTGACAACAGAAGTCAAGTTTGAGCATATAGGGCCAAAATTTGCCCCTTTAAGCTTACAGTCAGTGATCTGGAATACTATAATACAAGTATTATCTGAGTGTCAGAAGGGGTTCTAATACAGGTAGGAACCCAGGTACTTTAGCATCAGAGAGGGTGGAGTATAGCTTGACACTTTTTGCAGAGATAAACTGTTTTAACAACAAGACCTGCCAGTTCATCTAGCTAGTAGTACACTTTGCTGACAAAATAAACTCATCTAACCTGAATTGCTATCTCTATTTTTATTCTGAGTCTATTAAATTTGTTGTTAGGAAATATTGTGTTTTATTTTGAAAGACCTAGCTATGCCTTTTTACAAGTGAAGTTAATAAACTGCTTTAATCTAAAAATTCAAATTATAAGCTTGGAGAGTCAAATGTATTCTACAGTTAGATTAGTATTACCAAGACAGAAAGGTCATACAAGATAAATGTTGATGAGAGGGAAACATTATCAATATCAATCTAGATTATAAATAAATAATTGGATATTGTCATCAACTTTTCCAATTAATACCACTGTAGAAATGGCACCAAAATTCTATGGATATTCTATGTCATGTATATTTGTATTTTGATATATTGCTTTACTTGCTGGGGAAAGAAAATAAAGGTGGGCCAACACATTTTATTTAGAAAGTGGTCAAACAGTTGCAACTTTATTGAACCAAAATTAAGCAAAATTGATTCTTGCAGCCCTAACACAGCAGTGGTTCAAAGTGGAAGAGGCGATAGTGTACCCTCTAAGTACTCATATAACTAAGACCTACTCATATAACTAAGACCTACAGTTTCAAATTGGCATATTCAACACTTTATATGCACACATAGGTGTATGCACGTGCACATCTCCAAGCAGCCTTGTGCTCATGTACTGGGCCCTGTGTGTGCATATTCTGGTCAGACACTTGCTAAATTGTATGCACACCTCTATCTAATTTATTTGAGCATAAGCTTTCGTGAGCTACAGCTCACGAAAGCTTATGCTCAAATAAATTGGTTAGTCTCTAAGGTGCCACAAGTATTCCTTTTCTTTTTGCGAATACAGACTAACACGGCTGTTACTCTGACACCTCTATCTGTATCCATTGAAAATTTGGGCCAGAGTGCCCTATGTGTTGGGGGGTAAAAATCCTCCACACCACCTAACCCCATAGAAACCTCCTCCCCACACGTATATTTGTCCCCAATCCTCCGAATGTTTTAATCTGGCCCTCGAGCTCCAGCGGGGGAGTGGGGTCCCGGGGCTTGCCCCGCTCCGGTGCTCCAGCTGGGGAGTCGGGTTGAGGGCTTGCCCCTCTCTGCACGGCTCCCAGAACCAGTGGCATGTCCTCCCTCTGGCTCCTACGCGTAGGGGCAGCCAAGGGGCGCCGCACGCTGCCCCCACAGCTCCCATTGGCCAGGAACCGAGAGCTGCAGGGGCGGTGACTGCGGACAGGGCAGAGTACAGAACTGTCTGGCCACACCTCCGCGTAAAAGCCGGAGGGGGGACATGCCGCTGCTTCTGGGAGCTGCTTGAGGTAAGTGTCGCCTGGAGCCTGCACCCCTGACCACACTGTGCATCCCAACCTCCTGATCCAGCCCTGATCCCCCTCCTTCCCTCCAAATCCTTCGGTCCCAGCTGGGAGCACCCTCCTGCACCCTCAATCCCTTATCTCCAGCCCTAGCCCTCACCCCCCCACCCCAACGCCCAATTTCGTGAGTATTCATGGCCCACCATACAATTTCCATATCCAGATGTGGTCCTCGGGCCAAAAAGTTTGCCCACCCCTGGGCTAAACTAACTACTCTTTACCCAACAAACATTGCCCTAAAGTTGCAATCGTGAATAAAAAAGAAAAAGAACTCAAAACTGTCAGGTGGTAAATTAGAAAGGATCTGCTTTGTCCTGCCTCCTTTTATAAGAAGTCCTGGGCCATATGCCAGCCCACCCCAGAACTTCTGAGAGGTATTAAGATTGGCCAATGCAATCCCTTCTTACAAAAGTTGAAAACACTAGTCTACTGCCCCAGGAGTAGAGTTGGCTCTCAGGAGAAGCCACAACAATCTAACACCACCTGTTGTAATCCGTGCAACTATAGTGAACTATAAATAAACATCTGAGTAAAAATAAACTTACAAGAAATTACCTGTTCGCATATTATTCTGACAACAATTTTTATTCTTGGTTAGAGGCTAGTTTTCTAAAACAGCACCTAAAGACAAAAATTAAATTTAGCATTTTAATCCTATTGTATTTTGCCTGAGTAAATAGCTATATGGATGTATTTTCATTTATGCTGCAGACTAAGAAGTTTCTCTACTGTAGACAGAAATATTCTGTTATACTATATGTAAAATCAATTAATTTTAAAACTAATGGCAAACATTCATACGTACAGTCAATTTCATAAACCTTTATGGCACAGTGCTACTGATAAAGCAGATATACCTTCAGACTCGTTTGAATAATGAAAATATTGAAAAATAGTTCTACAGAGGAATTCCGCCTCGAAGAGAATGTAGTCATGCAGGACTTATAGTGCTTGATGCTTTTAGAAAATCTACATTATTACCTACATTGTTGCTTTATAAATTCCAGCGCACATTACAAAGCCAGTCATGATTCTGAAGTCAAATTAAGTTTTGCTGCAGGATTGGGCCCCACTTTTGCCATTCACTGGTATGTGAAACTTACTGTCTCACAATTCTTGGTTTTGTTGTTTATTTTCTATTTTGTCTGATTGTAAAATTAAATTAGAAGCTGAGAGTTTAATAAAATTCAAAAAAGATAATTTTTTTTATAAGGGATATAAATTCTTCTACTTCAGGACACAAACCAACCACTACCAGAGACAGCTAGGACAAAGTTCCCTTTTGTCCACTGTAGCATTTCCTGTAACTTATTCTAAAACATCTGGTTGTGGCCACGGTCAGAGAGGTTATTAATCAGATGGATCATTGAATTGGACTGGTCTGGTAGAGCAATTCCTATTTTCTAAAGTTTCCTATTTCTGAATTTATTTTGTTTTAATTCACATATCATACTGTATAGTAAACCACTAAAAATAGAACACGTAAGAATAAATGAATTGTGGCAGCATATAGCCACAGGTTAGGAGAAATACGGAGAAGTACCACTGCCAGTAAGAGCACAATGCCAGCAGAGGACAATAGCCGCTACATCACCTTTAAAGAGGATGAAGTATTTACTCCTCTTTGCATCATCCATCCAAGGTATTTCCTTCATCCCAGCATTTAAAAGATTTTTTCCAGTTAAATGGCAAAACAAAGAATTTATGAGCATTACTAGAAAGAAATGCCTACACCTGAACCTCTCTAGTTGTACAAAACAAGTTTATATAGAAGCTTGTTTCAAAAGATTAAAAGGGTTTGTACTTACCGTATAATGTAAGTAGATAATTCTGTTCCTCACAGAAACTTAAATCACTTCTTTACTCCTTCCTTAAGCGTCCTGACCCTACAAGAGAAATCTAAAATGGCAACTCCCTACATTACAAAGATGTAATACCAAGTCTCCACCCAAAGGGCAGTCCTCCTCTTTGGCTCTCTCACACATACATACAACTTTATCCACTGTAAGTGTACATAACAAAACAGAGTTAAAAATAGTACATGGCACAAAACAAACAAAAAAATCTCAAAAATGATTTACCTCACAACTAAAATGTTTACAACAAACAAATTATCTTGCAGATGTGGTATGTTCAGCAGAACCCCAGATATGCATTTTATACCTGCTGTTAAAAAGCTGAAGACTTATGTGTGTGCACAGTGCAATGTGGGTGAGGTTGAGAAAAAGACAGAGGCCAAGTATGGGCCAGGGGAAACGCCCCTTTGTGCTCACAAAAGAGTTCTCACATTTTCACAACTGTAATCCTAGCAGATACTCGATTATAAACAAGTGCTGTATTGTAGGTGATATTTGGCAAAAATTCCAAAGCAGTGTCCAAATTGCAACATAAAAAGAATAAATTGCAGCCAAGTATCTGGTTACAAGGTAAATTTAAACAAATCAGAAAACTTTTACTCTTAATATTTACCCCATAAAATATATCGTTCCTCTTTTTAAAATGACCCACTACTGTGAAATACCTAAGAGCTCTCATCCCAATCAATTTAAATAAGGTACATGACCTAACTTTACACTAACTGCTTTACCTGGTTTAATTAGCTGCAACCTCCCCTTTACTGTGATAGCTTGCCTAAGCTTTGTTTAAAGGAATATCTTATCCAAATGTTTGTACCTATTGAAAACATTTGTTCTTTAAGATATATCTGTTCTTAATATAAATGTGGAACAAAAAATGCCCTACTTAATCTCACGCAAATTCACTTATTTTGGCCCATAATCCATTACTTTTTAGACATCCAATACATAACTGAACCTGGTTAATTCTGTTATAACAAACTTCCCCACTGCCACTATCAAACCCATATAGCCCAACATATCAGAAACTTGCAGAGACTGAATTTCCAATGCCTGGCCCTTGTGTAGTCATTTACAGCTGTGCAAACTAGGTGTAAACTAAAGTGAATGAAGAATTTTGATCTGGTGGTCATTTTACATTCAAATTACACAGGTGTAAATGACTAGACAGGGTGTGAGACAGTAGGGAATCAGGCAAACAAACCTCTATCTAGTCTTATTCTATTGTAATTCTTACTTCCAGCACAAAGCAACAAGTTTAAAATAACTATTTCCATGCCCCACCCACTGTAACAAAACAGTAACTTACCTCAGGCTTTTTCTTCTTTAAGCTTTGGATCCTGGAAGCAAATGAAGATTCATTCCATGGAAGAAGCCTCTCTATCAAAAGTAACTTTATTCAGCTAAGGGGAAAATATGAATTTATTTCAGTACTTACATGATTGTCGGTAATGCCAACTTTAGGCAGATGTTTTAAACTCCCTGACCCTACCCTGATTGAAACCTTTATGAAAAGTGTAACTTCTTTACTGAAACGTATTTCCAATCTGTTTTATTTTTTCCATTCTACTAAATACAATATCTCTTAATGCTACAGTTAATTAGTGGGAAATGGATTCACCCCCCACACAAATTTCAACTAGTTCACTTTATGACCTGTAACTTTTACCTTACCCTCACTAAACTTAGAGGGCCCAATACATCCCTGGTGTAATGCTGTTGAAGTGAATACGGTTACATCAGGGATGAATTTTGCCTGGGTATATCTCAGCTTCTGACTCCACTTTCTGTTTTAAAATAAGAAGGTACTATTCCATATGTTTTGGAATTGATCAAAACTGAAATTAGAACCCCTATAAATTAGTGTCCAGGGGGCACTTGAATGGGGGCTGTCTCTCATCATCTCAGGTGAGTATAGGGTGACCAGATGTCCCGATTTTATAGAGACAGTCCCAATTTTGGGGTCTTTTTCTTATAAAATTGGGACAGGCTCATATTACCCCCTACCCCCTGTCCCAATTTTTCACATTTGCTGTCTGGTCACCCTAGGTGAGTACCTTAACCACTGGGCTAAAAGTTATGATCCAGCTCCCTCTCCCTTCTTGCAAGACACAAAACCCTTTCCTTTGGGGAGTCTAAAACTGACTGATCATCCTGGGCCTCTGGCCAATGTAATTTAGGGTAAGTTTCTATATTTGGGGTGAAAAAGAAAGAAATACTTCTCTGATAAATTCATTTTTAAAAGGCATATGTTTGAAGATGCTTAGATGTTTGGAGCATGAGACTAAGACCTGGGGAGATGGATTAGTAGGCAAAATGCAGGTACAGCAAAGTAAATAAAACTATCACATGGCTGTGCATATACATAAATACATTTTACTTGTATGTTAACTGCCTTATATATGAGATTTTTGCTTACTTTACATAAATTATAATAGCAATAATATGGAATAAATTATTTGTTATTTATATAGATGTCATGAGCATTTCCATAGGAGTTTAACATGGATTAATGTGAGGAAGTATTTAAATGCTTTATCCCTTAGATCAAGAATTTTAGATGTCCTACATACAGAATAAGTTAGTATTCCAAAGGTTAAAAAGAACAGTGGGACAAATTCTGCAGCCCCTACTTGGGTTATAATCTCATTCCCATTGAGGAAGATGGCAAAACTCCCACTAAATTCAATCCTACTTTCATTGTCCATCAGCCATGACTCAGACTAAACTCCTATTGACCTCAATGGGAGTTTTGTCTGAGTAAAGACTAAAGGATTTGCCACAGAGACAATATATTATCTAAAAGTTTTACAGTTGTCACTTGTACTGTCTGAACCCTGGTTTTCAGAAGTGATAATAATCTGCTGCCAAAGAAAAATGCCTTACATGCTATAGGGCATTATCTGTAGGAGAAAAGAACCCTTTCTAGTAAAACCAGATTGAAATCAGTTCAGGTAATCTTGTGTGTGTGTATGGGGGGAATTACAAATGATGGTCACTGATGGGTTTCTATTGCATACATATACAAGTAGAGTCAAGCCTTCCCCCCCTTAAAAAAGTTTTGAGAAAACTATAGTAAAAACATAAACCAAGCTGTATATACAAAAATACACCATCACAAAACATTTGAGACTTCATTAATTACTCGGCTCTAGGAAAGAACACCTTAGCATGAGTCAAAGGGGAAGCCAAAGGATAACCATTGTCAGCTCTTCAATTTTGGGGGCTGTTCTATGCTGAGGTATAGCTCATGTAGATAAAAGCAGCCTAGGGGTTCTTTCCGTGAAGGTTCTTCAGGTTTTTTATTGGTGAAGGAAGAGGGAACAATAATACTTTTTCAGCCACACCCCCTCCTTGATCCCCTTCCTGCACTAAGATCATGAAACTTACAGTGGGGATTCTGTACAGAAAGAGTGGCACCTTTCCAGAAGCATCTCACTTTCTCTCAGTTCCTGCAGCTGGGAATTGTTGGATGTCTGAACCTTCTGCTGACAGAAGCAGAAATGATATGGCTCACTGGGAGGGCAATATGGCTGCAGAGGCTTTCCTAGCTGTTGCCGTGGCCTATAAGATCTTCTTTATGGGTAGTTAGTTCTATGTATCGTTTTTGCATATTCCTTAACTTTTGTAAAAAGACCTCCAAGTCTCACCACTGGCTCTCTCTTCTGCACCACATCAGATACAGGTTCTGGTTCTCACCTTTAAGTTCTTTCACAATTTAGCTCTGCCCAACTTATCCATTCTTATATGTTATCACATTCTTCCTGTCCTTTCCACTCTACAACATTGCCAGCTTCCATTGCTCATTTCTTTCACAGGCACCTCCATGGTTTCCTCCATGCTGCTTCTTATGCACAGAACACAATAGAATCATAAGACTGGAAGGGACCTCGGGAGGTCAGCTAGTCCAGTCCCCTGCACTCATTTTCATTTAGGCCACAAATCTGCCCACTTTCAAATACTTTGAGACCTCTTTTACTGTAATGCCTATAGAAAACTGCCAATTTATAACTGGTAATTGAATGGACAGTAGAGGACTTACAATATTGTATCTTTTTGTATATCTTAAATTTACTGTTTAAACTTAGCCTCTTCAAAACCAGCTAGCTGTGCATATATCTGGCCTAAGAACCTGAGTTTATGTATTAATGTTTCTCTTGTCTCACTTCCTTCCTTCAACTTGATTTTTACAATCACTTGAGTCTTCTTTTAAATAGATAATACATTTTTGGGAAAAGGAACCATCATTTACTTTGTGTTTTCACAATATACAAACAGGTGATTGGACTAAATACAAGGACAACACGGTGAAATTCTACAGGAGGTCAGACTAGATGATCTAATAGTATGTTCTGGCCTTAAAAATCTATGAATACATAGCATGGTGTGGCCCCAATTCTGAGTGGTGCCTCTAGATACTGCCATAATAAAAATAACAGCAAGTATTTGAAAACTCATACCTGAAAAACTATTTCAGTAATTTATCTATCATCTTTAGGGACTTTTGTGGAAATTATTTTTAAAAAGTGTGTGGTGAGCAAAGCACCATAAAAATAGGGAATATATGTGGTTTTGCAGCTAATTTAATTCCTTTTTTAAAATCTGCTTGCACATGCAAGTCCTCCAATTTCCCTTCCTCTTGGGATGAAGCAAGTCCCAGATGTATAGAATAGCTGGCAATTTAATAATTTAAAAATATAAATTTAAGCTCAAGTACACCGGAAATTAGTAGTATAAAAGATTAATTGTTAGTAAGCGTGCAGGGGGTAATGCAAACAAGATCATTTAGAGACGGATCATAGTGCTCTGAGCAAAGGGCTCCTCCCAACCTTCAATCACAGAAAGAGCCACTCTCATATATGGGCTTCAGTCACCACTGTAGGGTGAACGAGCACTGGACAAAACCCACTGCTTCTCTGTTATGCAGTTTCATGGATCCAACCTGTGCAGAAACTCACTGGCTGTTCGCAAACCATAGCCCCAAATCCACCCTGTACTGCAGAGCAGAGAACAGTTGCAGAGTGCACAGGTGTGTGTGGGCCCACCCACAGAAATGATCACCCACCATGAAGCAGAAACCCAGCTTTCCACTCTGTTTCGGGCCTTGTGCTTCTGCATAAGAGAATATATACATTGAATATATACCTCACAAGCTCTATTCTGCAGTTCTGCAAAGCTTTTATGCACATGCTTAAGTCCCATTCACTTAAATGGGACTACTCACATGCCTAAAATTAAGTATTTGTTTACATGCTTTGTGGAATTGAGGCTATTGTTATTAACAGATCTAATTAAATTTCATGGATTATAGAATTCCAAATAATATAGCTGACATTAAAGACATATCAAATGGAACCTTCAGGTAATAGAAGAGGCAAAAATATAAGTATCATATTATGTTCTGCTGACATTAGAATTTTTTAATCTATGTGCTGTAGTCTGTCAAACAATTATTGTCTTCAGAACTGGTATCATGATAAGATACAGAAAAAGCATCAGAATAGAATTGATTGAGGTAGAATCCTGTCTAGATTGTGTCTATTTAGGGTTGAATACATGAATATGTGTCTGAAATTTTCTCTATCGAGATACCAAGTAAAGTGATACCATCTAGCAATGTGGGTCCTGTCATTTCTAAATAGAAAGATTATTTCCAATATTATGTAACAAAATGCTTCTCTCAGCTAGTCCCTTATTGATAGAGATTTTTGTGACTTTCAGGATTTCATTTTCAAAAATGAAAATGTACAGTTAAGTATACATATTTGCTGGCCTATTTTGTGTGAGCAGTTACCACAACGGCGTGTTTAAAGTAGGCATTGCACATGCAGGTATCCAGTTATTCATGCACGCAAATAACTGATTTGTGTGCAGAATGCTGGCGATTACTTATGCAAATTACATGCAAGATGGTGTATGAGAGTTTTTGAAAATCAAGTCCTCAGACTAGTAATATGTTCCTTAGACAAATAAGAAGCATAAGCACTAAGGGCTAGATTCACAGAGGGACTTAGGCACTGCGGTGCTCAGACTTGCACCGCCTAAATTGCAGATGGCTAGAAAAATCACAAAACCCTGAGCATTGGACAGCAGAGAGAGGGTGGCGTGGGGTAGCATAGACTTGTCTGCAATAGGATTAAACAATGATTTTGTGCTTTCCCCCAGCACTTCCAGAGGCAAAGTGCCTACCATGTGCACAAATGCCATTGAGAACTGCCTGCCATGAGGCTATGTCTGAAAGCCATAATCCAGCCTTCTTCTCAGTTGCACTACCAACCGTGAATGTAGTCTTTACAGAAGAACGAGGGCCTGATGGGGTATTTTTCATTCCCCATCCCTTCTCCTTCTTCATATGTCAGCTATATTTGGTGGAAGAGGGAACCAGCAAGTTATAAAGTTACATTTGGCTGGATCCAATATCAGTGACATTGAATTGTAAATCAAATAAAAGGAAAATGTTGCCAAAGAAATCATATTGGGGATGTTACAGGCACATGGAACTGACACGGCAAAAGTGCAGAGGAGCAGCTAAATGTTTGGAGTATTGCTGAAATAATTCAGCAAATGGACCTGTGCCATGCAGATACCTGACTGATTTGTATTGCAACAATTTGTAGATAGGATCCAGCATCTGACATGCTTTTGGTGAAATTAAAATAATTTGGCAGTGGATCGATGACTTGTTGGTTTTGAATTTTGAGAAACACGTTTCTCTGCCCTATCACAATTCTCAGCTGCTACTGTGGAGCAAATGATTACATCACTGCTAGAGTGGAATATGAAAAGAATATCTTATTCATATATTGCCCATATCGATAGGCACTGTGCCTGGCCCACTGGCCCAAAGAGAAGCCACTATTCTACCCAAAAAAGAACTAAGAAAGAACTAAGAAAAACATAATCCACAAATGAAGAGCTAGTGAAGAACATAGACACAATAGTCAAAGATGAACTGTCCTAAATAGAAAGACCTAGCACTGAGTGTTAAAGACAGCTACCAAGACAATCTGACAGATGTGGCAGTTTATACATGTGCTTTTGTTTCTGACAGAGCAATAACTTTTGATCTGGATTAAGTCTAGGGTTACAACAAAGACAGAAGAAATGAATCCCACAATTAAAGGTGAACCAGAAGGCACTGAAGATGATCCATGTGAGTACAAATACATTTTAGTCATATAACAGGTATGAGGTTTTGTAGGTTATAATAAACAAGCTAGCCTTCATGTCAGAAATGTTTGAGTATCTACGTGAGGGCGTGTGGGAATGCAAATATCTTTTGGGTTGAAGAAGTTATTTTGGCCTGGCAGTATTTTTGCAGGTGGAAATATGAAAAACTTCAGTTCATGCCTCTGCCAAGTTGACAAAACACAACAGACATTTTATAACTATTGATTTTGCATTCCTGTAACTAAGAACAATGGCTAAATTTTTAAAGTAGACATTTTCATACTGGTAACTGGTAATGTGTCATTTATGTTTTTAAAAAGTAAGTGGCAGGCATACTATGTTTACAAGTGACTGCAATGCATGCATAGTAACTACTTTTCATAAAGATTTTTACTCTAAACTTGTTCTTCTAAAGAAATTTTCAATGCACTTATCTTCATTCTGTATCTAACCACTGTTTTATTTTGCTGATCTCTCTCTCTCACACACACACAGATCTCAGTACAGCTCAATGTGCTTGCAGACAATGGCCCACATGGAGTAATTTGCTGGATTAGGGCCCAACCATTAAATCTACTTTAGTCTTGAATAGACCTAGTGATTGTGCCTCAATGATCTCCTTTGCTCGCAGATGGTGATACTACTGCATAAACCTGTGTTGCTTGTACCTGTCCCAAAACTGAATTCTTGACTTTTACGGTGGAAGGACCATCAGCAGACCACCACTGAATGCCTTAACATCCAGGAGAAAGGACAAGCAACAGCTAAGTCCCCGACACAACAAGATCCTCTAGATGTTGCACCATTAGGGAACCAATCTATATACAAGAAAGGGGAACCTTCTTGATCAGGTCCCCCTGGTTGCCTTTATACTGGGAAGAAAAGTAAAAAAAGTGATCAGATGAGTCTCACAGACACCAAGGTCAGATGGGACCATCACGATCATCTAGTCTGACTTCCTGCACATTGCAGGCTATGGAACCTCACCCACCCACTCCTCTAATAGGCCCATAACCTCCAGCTGAGTTACTGAAATCCTCAAATCTTGATTCAAAAACTTCCAGCAACATAGAATCCACCATTTATTGTAGTTCAAACCAGCCAGTGAGCTGTGCCCCATGCTGCAGAGGAAGATGAAACCCCGCCCCAACATCTCCGCCAGTCTAATCTTCCTTCTAATAAGAAAAAGAAAAGCACAAAAGGCAAGTTAGATGGCCTTCAACCCCAACATTTTTACTTGTAATACAGATTTTCTGGGTAGTACCTCACAGGGCAACTACTTCGAAATCTAGTCTTTGAGATGGGAATCAATGCATCTAAAAAATTGAATCTAAATAACCTGCTAGGGGCAGAGCTCTTCTTGACCTGCTGCTCACAAACCGGGAAGAATTAGTAGGGGAAGCAAAAGTGGATGGGAACCTGGGAGGCAGTGACCATGAAATGGTCGAGTTCAGGATCCTAACACAAGGAAGAAAGGAGAGCAGCAGAATACAGATCCTGGACTTCAGAAAAGCAGACTTTAACTCCCTCAGGGAACTGATGGGCAAGATCCCCTGGAAGAATAACATGAGGGGGAAAGGAGTCCAGGAGAGCTGGCTGTATTTTAAAGAATCTTTATTGAGGTTACAGAGACAAACCATCCCAATGTGTAGAAAAAATAGTAAATATGGCAGGCGACCAGCTTGGCTTAACAGTGAAATCCTTGCTGCTCTTAAATACAAAAAAGAAGCTTACAAGAAGTGGAAGATTGAACAAATGACCAGGGATGAGTATAAAAATATTGCTCGGGCTTGCAGGAGTGAAATCAGGAAGGCCAAATCACACCTGGAGTTGCAGCTAGCAAGAGATGTTAAGAGTAACAAGAAGGGTTTCTTCAGGTATGTTAGCAACAAGAAGAAAGTCAAGGAAAGTGTGGGCCCCTTACTGAATGAGGGAAGCAACCTAGTGACAGAGGATGTGGAAAAAGCTAATGTACTCAATGCTTTTTTTGCCTCTGTCTTCACGAACAAGGTCAGCTCCCGGACTACTGCACTAGGCAGCACAGCATGGGGAGAAGGTGACCAGCCCTCTGTGGAGAAAGAAGTGGTTTGGGACTATTTAGAAAAGCTGGACGAGCACAAGTCCATGGGGCCGGATGCATTGCATCCGAGAGTGCTAAAGGAGTTGGCGGATGTGATTGCAGAGCCATTGGCCATTATCTTTGAAAACTCATGGCGATCGGGGGAGGTCCCAGATGACTGGAAAAAGGCTAATGTAGTGCCCATCTTTAAAAAAGGGAAGAAGGAGGATCCTAGGAACTACAGGCCAGTCAGCCTCACCTCAGTCCCTGGAAAAATCATCGAGCAGGTTCTCAAGGAATCAATTCTGAAGCACTTAGAGGAGAGGAAAGTGATCAGGAACAGTCAGCATGGATTCACCAAGGGCAAGTCATGCCTGACTAATCTAATTGCCTTCTGTGATGAGATAACTGGCTCTGTGGATGAAGGGAAAGCAGTGGACGTGTTGTTCCTTGACTTTAGCAAAGCTTTTGACACGGTCTCCCACAGTATTCTTGCCAGCAAGTTAAAGAAGTATGGGCTGGATGAATGGACTATAAGGTGGATAGAAAGCTGGCTAGATTGTCGGGCTCAACGGGTAGTGATCAATGGCTCCATGTCTAGTTGGCAGCCGGTATCAAGTGGAGTGCCCCAGGGGTCAGTCCTGGGGCCGGTTTTGTTCAATATCTTCATAAATGATCTGGAGGATGGTGTGGATTGCACCCTCAGCAAGTTTGCAGATGACACGAAACTGGGAGGAGTGGTAGATACGCTGGAGGGTAGGGATAGGATACAGAGGGACCTAGTCAAATTGGAGGATTGGGCCAAAAGAAATCTGATGAGGTTCAACAAGGACAAGTGCAGAGTCCTGCACTTAGGACGGAAGAATCCCATGCACCGCTACAGACTAGGGACCGAATGGCTAGGCAGCAGTTCTGCAGAAAAGGACCTAGGGGTTACAGTGGACGAGAAGTTGGATATGAGTCAACAGTGTGCCCTTGTTGCCAAGAAGATCAATGGCATTTTGGGATGTATAAGTAGGGGCATTGCCAGCAGATCGAGGGACGTGATCGTTCCCCTCTATTCGACATTGGTGAGGCCTCATCTGGAGTACTGTGTCCAGTTTTGGGCCCCACGCTACAAGAAGGATGTGGAAAAATTGGAAAGAGTCCAGCGGAGGGCAGCAAAAATGATTAGGGGACTGGAACACATGACTTATGAGGAGAGGCTGAGGAAACTGGGGATGTTTAGTCTTCAGAAGAGAAGAATGAGGGGGGATTTGATAGCTGCTTTCAACTACCTGAACGGGGGTTCCAAAGAGGATGGCTCTAGACTGTTCTCAGTGGTAGCAGAACAAGGAGTAATGGTCTCAAGTTGCACTGGGGGAGATTTAGGTTGGATATTAGGAAAAACTTTTTCACTATGAGGGTGATGAAACACTGGAATGCGTTACCTAGGGAGGTGGTGGAATCTTCTTCCCTAGAAGTTTTTAAGGTCAGGCTTGACAAAGCCCTGACTGGGATGATTTAGTCGGGGATTGGTCCTGCTTTGAGCAGGGGGTTGGACTAGATGACCTCCTGAGGTCCCTTCCAACCCTGATATTCTATGATTCTATGACTCTATGAATCTAGATACTTTTGTTGTGAGAGACAAGCTAATACCTTCCTCAAATTCTGGGAAGCCTTTCAAAATATTGGAACCTGAATGTCACTAAGACTGACTTTGACACATTTTATTTAATACTCTTTTATTTATTTACATTATACAAAAATAAAAAGGGGCATCTAATCAAAACTTTACAACCCCTTGAAACAAGTTATAAGAACAAATATAAAATTCCTTCTCTGAACCTTATAGTATTAAGTAGAAAACATTTAACCTGAGATATTTCCTGTGCTTCTGACTTATTAAGATGAGGAATTATGCTTCTTGAAGGTTGAGGGCCCAAATCAATCTTGAGAATTTAGAACAAGGATTGTAGTTTCTAGAGTTGCAATAAGGCCACGGCACCAGCACCTATGTTTTGGTCTCCATTTCCAGAAGATATTGGACCTCATCCAATAGTAGTGTATAATTAATAGGATTTCTGAAGAGGAATGGAAAGTTTTAGCATGACCTGAAACTGAAGGGCACTGTCCCATTTGATAAACTCTGAACAAAGCTACATCCTGCCATGCCTGTAAACATTTACACAGTTAGGAGCTGAAATTAAAATTAGTTCTATGTCCTCCAGCAAAACTGTGGTTTCACTGTAGCTACAGTAGAATCCAATGGATACAAAAGAGATATCTCTGGCAATCCTAGAACGATTAGATCCAAACTGTGCTTGACATGGAAATTCCTTAAAGAAACAGTGGAAGGACTGACCTTGGATATCAGCAAGAGAGCTACTTATACAAAGACTGACTCAATGTCAGTGCCATAGCTGTTAATCTGGTAACTGAATTTTATCACCAAGAGCACCAGCAAACAATGATGGTCCTTACCAAGGACCTAGTCATCAAGCCTGAAATGTCATGAAAGGCTCACAAAAGGTATCTTCCAAACTACTGATCTTCTTAAACCTCACAAATGTCTTACTACTTACGGCTTGTCTACACTTACCAGTAGCTCAGCACTGCTGCAATCGATGCAGCGGATGTCGATTTAGTGGGTCAGTGAAGACACGCAAAATCGATGGGAGAGCGCTCTCCAGTAATCCACCACTCCGAGAAGAGTAAGGGAAGTTGATGGGAGAGCGTCTCCTATTGACACAACATAGTGTAGACACCACAGTAAGTTTACCTAAGCTATGGTGACTCCAGTTACATTATTCACGTAACTGGAGTAGTGTAACTTAGGTTGACTTACTGTGATAGTATAGACAAGGCCTTACTCTCAGGGATATTTTCCAGAAATGGGGATATTGTCGTTCAAAGGGTATAACAAACCATAACTGCTTGTAATTAGTAGTTATTAAAATAAGGACCAGAAAAGAAAATGCCCTCTTCCAAAATCCATTTTCTTTGATACTGTGAACATAACCAAAGAACCTGGGTGGGATTCTAGCTTGTAAAGTTTGTCATATTTCCTGTTCTCTGGAACATTAGAGACTGTGTGGTTGGGGGCCATTCAGATTGTAACATAATGACAGTTTCTAAGACCCTGCACAGGCATGCAGGGCTTAGAAGTTGAGCAACAGTAAGCTCCAGTGCTAAAACCCTGCATAAAAATGCAGATTAATTATTGCTGTATCACTCTGGCATTTGGATTTCGTTAGCTGCCACTAAGATATGAGGTGTTTTCTCTGGAATATAGAGAAAAGTGTGGCGCACAGGAAATCCTGCAAGGAAAGCCAAGGGACAGCAAAGCTTGGGGAGAAAACTTAGCCGGAGATTTCTGTTATGTAAGTATGCTTGTTATATAAGTTGCCAACACAGCCAAACCCCAGAAAAATAGTAAGTTTGGACTATATATATAGTGGGTACACGTCATTCAAAATAGGCTATGAACCTGACCTGCTTATAGAGATCTTAAGGCTCTACAGAAATGATAATATTCTATTTATTATCATCCGTTTAATTAAAGGCTATACTACTAACACCAACATTTATCATGACATGGTGGTCACAGATCAAATTTTGACTTTACAGCAAATTTAAGGAAAATCTTCCATTCCTAACATTTTATTAGGAGTTTGCATCCAACTGTTCATTCGTATATTCAGAAACCCCAGTTGTACAGTGTCAGATATTTGTCCCTCTTTTTTTCATCCTAGTTAATCCTATATAATGGTTAATTACATATAGCTCAGCACAACTTCAAATTTATAAAAATATTTATAGGCACCCTTCCTATACTTTGCGCATCTACCATAAATTAAACCCCCACAAAATACAAGAGGACTGCCTAGGAATATTATGCATTCTATCTGCCACCAGTGAAAAATTACAATAGGTAAGTAATGAACTTGTGTTCCCTCAGAGTATCAAATGCACACATAGTGGACTAAATTCTGCCTTAAATTACACTTTGCAACTCCACTGAGCTCAGACGGGTTGCACAAGTGTAAATGAGAACAGAATTTGTCCCATTATTTAAATGCTTGGTTTTGTATTTTAATCTTTGAGTTAGCTGGCAGATGTATAAAATCACATGTACAGTATACAGAGAATTCCCATTTAACTGTATCCCAAAGAGGCCCATGTACAAACATTGTTTACTCCTCTAAGTACTTGGACTATATTGTGCTCATAAAGTTTGCCCCATATAGACCCATTTCATACATGGATATATAAGCAGCTGGTGGGTAATGAAGCTTCAAGCACAGCTCTAATAGGTATTAAACTTTTCCTGACTTATCTGTCTGAAGACTCTGGTACTCAGAGCAGCTACACGTGTGAGGTGAGGCTGCTGCAAATCTGTCAGGTACATAAAGGGATATGCAATTTCTGGTATTTCATGTAGCGCTCCACAAGCAGATTCAAGTCCTGGGACTATGCAAGGGGAATTATTAGTTAATCAGTTTTAGATGAGAAACTGGTATAAATACACACCCCAAAACCCCCACAAGTCACACTGTGTGCTCATACATTTAATTTCTCCTCTACAATAATCCCAGATCTCACTCTCATAGAGCCTTATCCCCAAACACACTTTTGTTTAAAAGTGTATTTTTAAAAAGCAGTTTAAGTGTAATAAAATGTTAAGGTTCGCAATGTGGTATTACTTTTTATATTCATAACTCAGAGTTATAGATATTCCCCTACCAGATTCCCAGTTATACCTCTCTCTCAAATTTTTGGTAAAGTTGAGATTCAGATCCAAACCTCACAGCTCAAGACCATTCTTATTAGAAATTGGTATATTAATTACCAATTTCGCCAGTGGTTATTTGATAGAATAATAGGTCCATATCACTTCTGAGATACTTCAAAATATGTTGTAAAACTTTAATTTTAAAATGTGGTCACTGGGTGCTTCAAGTAACTAGTTTTTATAAACTAAGCACAATCCAGACACAAAATAATTGTCTAGAAACCTCTTGTGGGAGAGAAGTGTTAAAAACTGACTTTTAGTCTTAATTCCCTGCATTTTGTCAGTTTAAAACAGGCTCTTAACCTTATTTTGTTGTTTATTTTTTGCATTTAATTTTGTATTAATTTGTTCTACTTGACCGGCACTTACCCCAATAAATGAGTATTATTTACTCTATTGGTGTAATCTTTCTCAGATAGGACAATCTGCTGAATCAATGTAATCTCTAGTCTGCCTCACGGAATCTTGCAGCTGCTCACTCTCTTTGTGATTATGTAATTGTTCTGGTGTACATGTAAGCAAGCAAAACTTTAGTAAGTGTGTGTGGGGGGGGGAAAGAAACCTTTATTGTAAAAGCAAAATTAGTGGAGTCTTGGCACTATACTAGCAGCGCACAAACATTGCTCAATTGAGGACTACAATAGCAACATGCCAGGAGCCCCAGGGCTACATTTAATTTGCATAGACAGTGTCAACTGTTGCAATCTTCATCTTTAGTGTGATGGTACAATTCCTATATAAATACAAGTCCAAACATGCAATGATTCTAGCATCCATTTTTAATCTAGAAATGCAGCCTATGAAAATTCTGGGGTTCAGAATGCAAACATTTGTCTTCATAATCATCCACCTCAGTCTGCAGAGATGATGGCTCCCAAGATCCAAAACACTATACTGACTTGAATGACATAGCCTGCTGAAAAGACAAATCCCAACATGCAATGCTCCATCTTGGTCTAAGTGCACAGAAAAGATGAGCCCGCAGAAGAAGATGGTTAATCCAAGCATCACAGCCTCAGGGGACAAGAGGTTTTAGTGGCAACATGCCATCCTGACCATGATGGACTTTGCATTAAACTGGAATACAATGAGCTAGGGCCTCTTTATCCCTGGCAATTGGACACAGGTTTCCTATAATTCCAGAATTTGCCAAATGGTCCTGATTTTTCTCTCGAGTGCAACCTTACATCCCTATTCTTGAAATACGCGACTCAAGAAAGACCATGACGTGGTGAGCAGTTTGGTATTTTGCTGTGGTGCTGCTTGGGGCAAATTCAGGATGGTGATGCCTCACATCTTCCCCTGCATATTAAAGATGTGGTAGCAAATAGCACCAGGAAGCCACAGAGGTGCCTCCATCCTCATGTGGGGAAAACCAAATAAGGCAACTTTGCACCTTACCGTGCACTAACAGCCAACCTCGTTGGGAGCAACAAATCCAAGTGGGTTGTCAGGTTAGTACAGATCTGTCCTTCCTGCCCCCACTTCAGAACAACACCTCAGGGCAGGGCCCCGTTTCAGGGATAGGATGCTCCTCATGAGTGACTCCCCGCCCCGCTCTAGGTTGGGGCTCCCACCTCAATAGCTCCTCCCCTCCCCCAATGCAGGGCAAGAGGGGGAGGGTCTCTCCTCCATAGCGCTCCCCTCCCCAATGTAGGAGGACGAGGTCTTAATAGCTCCTTCCCTCCCCCAATCTAGGGCGGGGGGGTCGCTCCTCAACAGTTCCTCCTCTCCCCCAATCTAGGGCGGTGTGGGGGCGGGGGGGGGGGGTCTGTCCGCAGTGGCTCCTCCTCCCCTCCCCCCTAAGGCGACGAGAGCGTCTCTCGGGAGCCACCCCTAGCCCTCAGCAAAGGGTGGAGTCCTACTTCAGGAGCCCGCTCCCCTCAGGCGCCCCTCCGTTGCCCCATCCTAGGGTGGTGAGGCCTTTCCTCAAGGGTCCCCCTCCCGAGACAGGGGCTCCTTCCTCCCTCCCTTCCCCCCTACCGTAGTACTACGAGCCTTACGCAGTCAGTCATCTCCATTGGGCCTGCATGCCCCACGTGACGCTGAGCGTGCGCCCCGAGCCGAACTGAGCTGTCACAGCCAGTTGTTTCCTAGGCGACCCAGAAGAAAGGGAGCGCGCCAGAGAGCGAGCGAGCACTAGGACAGGGCACGTGCACGCGCCACAGCGAGCCAGAGTGCGCGCGCGTTGGAACCCCGATCTCTTGAGAGCGCGCGCCAGCCTGATCCCGGGAGCTGCTGCTGCTGCTGCTGCAGAGCGGAGCGGGATGTCAGGATTCCGGGCATCAGGTATGTGTCTCCCGGCCCCGCCCCCCCAGCACTCCCTCAGGGCAGGGTTTGCACACGTGCCCAGTCCCACCCGCAGTGGGAGGCGCTGGGGACCCCCCTCCGTAATGTACCACATAGCCCTGCAAAACACCTCCGGCCTCTGCCAGAGCAGGGCATCCCCCAGACAGCGGGCTGCGTGGGTCAGAGAGCAGGGCATCCCGCATATAAAGGGGCTGTGCAGGTCTGTATGGCAGGGAGCAGGGCATCCCCCATATAATGGGACTGTGCGGGTTCCTGTAGCAGGTAGCAGGGCATCCCCTATATAATGGGGCTGTGCAGATCCCTGTGGAGAGAGCAGGGCATCCCCCATATAACGGACTGTGTGGATCTGTATGGCAGGAAGCCCCTCATATAACGGAGCTGTGCGGGTCTGTGTGGCAGGGAGCAGGACATAACGGGTCTGGATGGCAGGGAACAGGGCATCCCCCATATAATGGGACTCTGCAGGTCCCTGTGGAGAGAGCAGGGCATCCCCCATATAACGGGACTGTGCAGGTCTGTATGGCAGGAGCAGGGCATCCCCCATAAAATGGGGCTGTGCGGGTCTGTATCTAAGGGAAAAGGGCATCCCCATGTAACGGGTCTGTATAGCAGGTCTGCATGACAGGGATCAGGGCATCCCACATATAACCAGGCTGATCGGGGCTGTATGGCTGGGAGTAGGGTATCCCACATATAACAGAGTTGTGCGGGTCTTTCTGCCAGGGAGCAAGGTATCCCCAATATAATGAGGCTGTGCGGGTCTGTGTGGAAGGAAGCAAGGCATCCCTCATATAACATGTCTGTATAGCAGGGAGTAGGGCATCCCCATATAATAGGGCTGATTGGGCTGTATGGCTGGAAGCAGAGCATCCCCCATATAACGGGGCTGTGCAGGTCCCTGTGGCAGGCAGCAGGGCATCCCCCATATGACGGAGCTGATTGGGGTTGTATGGCTGGGAGCAGTGCATCCCCCATAGACCAGGCCTGTGAAGTCCCTATGGCAGGGAGCAGGGCATCCCCCATATAACAGGGATGTGTGGCTGGGAGCAGGGCATCCCCCATAGACCAGGGCTGTGAAGTCCCTGTGGCAGGGAGGAGGGCATTTCACATATAATAGTCTGTGGGATCCTCATGGCAGGGCATGATCTTATGATCCTATATGATCTTCTATGTCAGGGAATTTCCCCCCACCCCTCCTCATAAAGCAGGCTCTAGAGCAGAATGTTTCTCTTTCCCAACCCCCTTCATTTTACAGCCTGTAAATTGCTATGTGCTGGAGCAGGACAGGTCATCCTTCAAACATCCATCCATGAACAGGCTGTGGGCACCCAATGGCATGGTGCATGGCAGAGTACTGCCTTCCCTACATATTGGGATTTCTGTGGAGTTCCTATAGCAAGCTGCATTGTGATCTGCCAGTCTTCCCTGTCCCCAAGATAAATATATAAAACTGGTCTGCTGAGGAGTTCCTAAAGCAGGTTACGTGTCAGTCCATCCTCTCCTTTCAGTGGATAGAACGAGGAGTGCTTGTGGCACCTTAGAGACTAACAAATTTATCTGAGCATAGGCTTTCGTGGGCTAAAGCCCACTTCATCAGATGCATGCAGTGGAAAATACAGTAGGAAGATAGATAGATAGATAGATAGATAGATGACATGAAAAAATGGGAGTTGCCATATCAACTCTTAACGAGACCAATCAGCAGGAGAAAAAAAAACTTTTGTAGTGATAATCAGGATGGCCCATTTCAAACAGTTGACAAGAAGGTGTGAGTAACAGTAGGGGGAAAATTAGCATGGGGAAATAGTTTTTAGTTAGTGTAATGACTCATCCACTCCCAGTCTTTATTCAAGCCTGATTTAATGGTGTCCAGTTTGAAGATTAATTCCAGTTCTGCTGTTTCTTGTTGGAGTCTGTTTTTGAAGTTTTTTTGTTGAATAATTGCCACTTTTACATCTGTAATTGAGTGTCCAGGGAGGTTGAAGTGTTCTCCGACTGGGTTTTGAATGTTATAATTCTTGACATCTGATTTGTGTCCATTGATACTTTTGCATAGAGACTGTCCGGTTTGGCTAATGTACATGGCAGAGGGCCGTTGCTGGCACATGATGGCATATATCACATTGGTAGATGTGCAAGAGAACGAGCCTCTGATAGTGTGGCTGATGTGATTAGGTCCTATGATGGTGTCCCTTAAATAGATGTGTGGACAGAGTTGGCAACGGGCTTTGTTGCAGGGATAGGTTCCTGGGTTAGTGGTTCTATTGTGTGGTGTGTGGTTGCTGGTGAGTATTTGCTTCAGGTTGTGAGGCTGTCTGTATGCGAGGACTGGCCTGTCTCCCAAGATCTGTGAGAGTGAGGGATCGTCCTTCAGGATAGGTTGTAGATCTTTGATGATGCGCTGGAGAGGTTTTAGCTGGGGGCTGAAGGCAACGGCTAGTGGCATTCTGTTACTTTCTTTGTTGGGCCTGTCCTGTAGTAAGTGGCTTCTGGGTACTCTTCTGGCTCTGTCAGTCTGTTTCTTCACTTCAGCAGGAGGTTATTGTAGTTGTAAGAACGCTTGATAGAGATCTTGCAGGTGTTTGTCTCTGTCTGAGGGGTTGGAGCAAATGCTGTTGTATCTTAGAGCTTGGCCATAGACAATGGATCATGTGGTGTGGTCTGGATGAAAGCTGGAGGCATATAGGTAGGAATAGCAGTTAGTAGGTTTCCGGTATAGGATGGTGTTGATATGACCATCGCTTATTAGCACTGTAGTGTCCAGGAAGTGGATCTCTTGTGTGGACTAGTCCAGACTGAGGTTGATGGTGGGATGGAAATTGTTGAAATCATGGTGGAATTCCTCAAGGGTTTCTTTTCCAGGGGTCCAGATGTTGAAGATGTCATCAATGTAGTGCAGGTAGAGTAGGGGCGTTAGGGGACGAGAGCTGAGGAAGTGTTGTTCTAAGTCAGCCATAAAAATGTTGGCATACTGTGGGGCCATGCGGGTACCCATAGCAGTGTCACTGACTTGAAGGTATACATTGTCCCCAAATGTGAAATAGTTGTGGGTGAGGACAAAGTCACAATATTCAGCCACCAGGTTTACCATAACATTATCAGGGATACTGTTCCTGATGGCTTGTAGTCCATCTTTGTGTGGAATGTTGGCGTAGAGGGCTTCTGCATCCATAGTGACCAGGATGGTGTTTTCTGGAAGATCACCAATGGACTGTAGTTTCCTCAGGAAGTCAGTGGTGTCTTGAAGATAGCTAGAGTGCTGGTAGCGTAGAGCCTGAGGAGAGAGTCTACATAGCCAGACAATCCTGCTGTCAGGGTGCCAATGCCTGAGATGATGGGGCATCCAGGATTTCCAGGTTTATGGATGTTGGGTAGCAGATAGAATACCCCTGGTCAGGGTTCTAGGGGTGTGTCTGTGCAAATTTGTTCTTGTGCTTTTTCAGGGAGTTTCTTGAGCAGATGGTGTAGTTTCTTTTGGTAACCCTCAGTGGGATCAGAGGGTAATGGCCTGTAGAATGTGGTGTTGGAGAGCTGCCTAACAGCCTCTCGTTCATATTCCGACCTATTCATGATGGCGACAGCACCTCCTTTGTCAGCCTTTTTGATTATGATGTCAGAGTTGTTTCTGAGGCTGTGGATGGCATTGTGTTCTGCACGGCTGAGGTTATGGGGCAAGTGATGCTGCTTTTCTACAATTTCAGGCCGTGCACGTCGGCGGAAGCACTCTATGTCTAAGTCGAGTCTGTTGTTTTGACCTTCAGGAGGAGTCCACCCAGAATCCTTCTTTTTGTAGTGTTGGTAGGAAGGTCTCTGTGGGTTAGTGTGCTGTTCAGAGGTGTGTTGGAAATATTCCTTGAGTCGGAGACATCGAAAGTAGGATTCTAGGTCACCACAGAACTGTATCATGTTTGTGGGGGTGGAGGGGCAGAAGGAGAGGCCCTGAGATACAACAGATTCTTCTGCTGGGCTCAGAATATAGCTGGATAGATTAACAATATTGTTGGGTGGGTTAAGGGAACCACTGTTGTGGCCTCTTGTGGCATGTATTAGTTTAGATAGTTTAGTGTCCTTTTTCCTTTGTAGAGAAGCAAACTGTGTGTTGTAAATGGCTTGTCTAGTTTTTGTAAAGTCCAGCCACGAGGAATTTTGTGTGGAAGGTTGTCTTTTATGAGAGTATCTAGTTTTGAGAGCTCATTCTTAATCTTTCCCTGTTTACTTTATAGGATGTTGATCAGGATGTTAATAGATGTGCACTGGGGTTCTGGAGGTAAGACGTGTCAGCATAGCACCCACCATACAAATAATAGGTGGACTGTGGATTTCTATATTAGTATATATGGCAGTGCACTGCCCTCAATACAACAGGCATACTCTTGATTCCCTATAGAGGGTGTATATAAGTAGTAAGGTGTGTGGGCATTACCCTTTTTGTAATTGCCCCGGGTGCAGGTCGTGTCTTAGATGCCTTTCTCTGCTCATTATTTCTATTAAGTGCATCATTAGTTTATTTATAAATATAAGTAGAGGAGGGAAAATGGATTCCAAAATATTTGTACTTAATGTAAAAGAAGATACTGAACAGTAAATATTTGTACTGAAGATGTGGTCGCTAGTTTAGAAGTTATTCTGAATCTGGTCACTTCTTTTGTTTAAACAAAAAAGATATAAGCTCTGGCTGGTATGGAGTTGTATGAAATATGTGGAGGGTTGCCTAGGGTTTGATCCAGTTCTTAGATGCTGTTGAGTTTTCCAATTCCATGATTTGTCAATAGCTGTAAAACCAGAAAAATTGTTTTCCATCATTGCTTAGTTGTACCTTGCTAGTCCTGGTCTACATTGCTGGTTCTTTCACGAGGATACAAGTAATTAGCTACACCTTAGCAGGTGTATGATTAAGAATTACATGCTTGATCCTAGAAAGCGGCCTTGGGAACCACCTTATACCATATTCATTCCCAGATGTAAGTATAAAGAATCCCAGGAGTCTGGGGGCATTAATGCCATCTTCCCTTACCCACCCCCCCATCCATCTTTTGTGTGATTTCTTCAGGATAATGCTTCTTGAATCGTGCCTTCATTCTAAATGCTGTAAATCCATAAAATTATGTTGTGACTTTTGTCAACAAGGTTCTGACCTACATTAGCATGGTATTACGTCACAGCAAGAAGACCAGCAATAGTTTTTGAAGGCCAAATCCATAAGGACTCTTTTTTTTAATCAAGAAAATGTTTAGTTTTCCCTCTGTAATCTGCTGCATAGTTATGTAGCACAGAATTAGCAGTCTTTTTTTTTTTCATTACACATATGTATAGGGATGAAATCAGTAAACGCTGGAGATCCATGTTCAAACATAAGATGTCATAGGATGTCACATTAACTTCATTTAGTGAGGTTCCTAAGTTAACATAAATCACTATTTCAGTTTATTTTCCTATTGTCCTGGGGCTGGTAAATATGGTTTGATGTAAATTTCTGTATTCTGTACATGCATATTTCACAACAGACAATCACTTGGCTGAACTACAGACTGAGTGCACACCCCTTGAGCCAAGTTTGCTTGTAGGTACAAAAGATTTTATAAGTAATAGGTATAACTCAAGTGTGTATAATATATAATATAAATGTAACCACACGCACACATAAACACATCTTCTATATTGAATCCAGTGTGTGTAATATATTGTGAGGTGCATTGCCATATATTGCCGGCTATCTTTGCTGAAAAAGTTAGCACAGCAGGACTGAGCTAAGCATTCTGTGGTAGTTTTAATCTGAAGATTCTTTTGCTTGTATCCATTTAAGTGAAAACCAGTGTTGTTTTATTATTTTATTTGTTGTGACCATTAGTTGATATTTACAAATAAGGCAAGATTTCGTTTCTGATTTTTTGCTCAATATATTGTAAAAATTGTATTATATGTAAAGGGTTGAACTGGGATAATACTGGTACTGAATGGTTCTGCTAGTTCTTGTGCAGATACTGTAAATTCCTGCAGATCAGGCATGTCAGAATACTTGTAAAAAGTTCATTAATGTAGTATGAGCATGTTAGAGATATTCCACACAAATTAGACAACAGCTGTACGGTATTGACATATAGAGTCTTCTGTTGTGAGATGAGATGTTGGCATTAAATAATTGTTACCTTGAGCTTGTGAACTGTTGCGAGACAGTGTACTTTGTGCAGAAAAGGAAAGGAATGCTTCTCCCTCTCTTACGAAAGGTTCAGAACAGGAAACTAGTGCATGCTGCTTTGGACACACTGTGTCCTGGGCAGCACTACAGTGGGCTGATGGTCAGAAAAGTGACTGCAGGTCCAGTTCAGTGAGTAAAGTGCCTGCGTGCCTGAGGCAGTACATATGCTCACTGACTCCGGCATGTTTCTGAACAAATTGTAGTAACTTCATGTTCATTTTTCTCACTGAGTTGCAGAATTGACTATGCAGCCCCTGTATACAGTGTGGTGTGTTTCTCTGACAAAGGATGAGAAGGTCTGGGTCAGATAAGAAAGTATATGGCTAGCCTGATGGGCGACTACTCCAAATTCTACACAAAAGGAATGTGTATCAAGAGTGAGCAGTTATTTCAGTCTTAGAACTAAAATATAACAGGCTGTATGCAGACATAACTCCTGCCAATTCATGGGGCAGTGGAGGGGGTGTTAGTAAGGGCATGACAAAGGTCTGCTAAGCAGGGATCTACCCTGATCTAGCATGCATCGGGCCATGCTTGCAGTGTGTGTGTGCAATGAATAACCTAGAACTCAGTTGAAATGTCTGTGACTGGGTGAGGTAATATCTTTTATTGGACCAACTTCTGTTGGTGAGAAGAGACAAGCTTTCAAGCTTACACAGAGCTCTTCTTCAGATCTGGGAAATGTACTCAGAGGGTCACAGTTAAATACAAGATGGAACAGATTGTTTAGCGTAAGTAGTTAACACATATTTCAAGGGACCATTCAAGGTGAAGTGGCCCATTAACACCTCTCCAGTCATAGGGGCAAAAAATAAAACTGGGGGACAAGAAGGAGCGGTTAAGAGGGTTATAGATTGTTGTAATAAATCATAAATCCAGCTGTGACACTGAGAACATTTTCCCGCTGAAGAAGCTTGAAAGCTTGTCTTTCTCACCAACGGAAGTTGGTCCAGTAAAGACATTACTTCACCCACCTTGTCTCTCTAATATCCTGGGACCAGTACAGCTACAACACTACATGTGATTAGTGACAGATATTCTGGATGCAACAGAGTGGCTAGAGTTAACTGTTCCCATAGGCACCATGCCTGTCCCAATGTATGAGTGTGTGGGTGTTGATATAGCTGTTTTAGAGGGGCACAACTAGAAAGCTATGGGGATTTATGCAGTTCAGTACCCACCACAACCATTCGCGTTGTTATGCCACATGGCTATTTTTGCTGCGATGGCTAATGGCAATTTTCCTGCATCCCTGATTGGCTGGGTGCTGGATGCTCGTTTCCTCTTGGATTGTCTCTGTGCTAATGTATGGTGAAGGTAGCTCTGAGTCTCCCTTTGTATGGACAGCTTTTAGCAAAGGGGGATGGAAGTAACAAATTTCTGGGATTGTTAAGGGGATTTGTGTTTTAGTATATCCAAAGCACAAGCGGGAAAAGTTAGACTGCCCTCCCTGCAGAAGTCCAGCCTCTTTACCAGAAGGCAAAAGTCTACATGTTCCAGCATCTGCATGTGTTTAAATTTCCTGCCCTACCTGAATGCAGAACAAGCAGTTACTCTAATTGTGCTACATAGTGTAAACACTGTACAGGAGAATAACTCTTACCTCTTTAAAAGGGTAGTGAATGGGGCTCAATGTAAGGATGCCACCTTACTCAACCAATCTGCTCCCTGGATGACTCGGTTACTTTACAGACAGAAAGTTTCATCCTTGTTAATGCTGCAGAGCTAATATAGCCATGGGAAAGTGAGCTGGAGTCTATTCTGCTGCATGTGTTATCATCAAAAGTGTCAACTAAGTTCTATTTGCAGAATCTTGATTGCTAGTTGTTATATAAGAGGAAGAAAATATTAGATTTATTTATTTATTTTGAATCCCAGATTGAGTGCCTGCTCCCATGGAAACCAAAGGCAAAACTCCCATTAGCTTCAATGGGTGCAGGAGCAGGCCCCGAGTCTGCCGTGGAGCAATACAGAAAGTTTGTTCTTTTGACTTGTAAAATTGCTATGACTATCGCCAAGCCAGAATAAATACAAAACGTCACCAATACTTTTAGAGTTGCTTATCAGTTTAACTCCACTTTAACGTATTCTGTGAAATTCCAGATTTATGCTTTTCAATATAAAATAAAAATTCTTGCTTGTTGTTATTGTGGGGCTAAACTTGCCCTGTGCCACCCTTTGCATAGGCCCTTGCCCCTGTGGGAATCAATGAATAAGGTGGTTACAGGGTGCAGGAGGCCCTGAAGTTGCACAAGAGGTAATGGGCGGAGTCCTTCACTGTCTCTGTCCCTGAAGACCCAGTTACTCAAGCTATATGCTGTGCTTGGAGTTGGCTTGCTGAGAATGATATAATAGAGTTTAATACTTAATTTAGTTATAGGGTCCAAATCAGCCCTCAGTTACACCCATGTAATCGCACCAAAATCATTGGTGGTGCATGAATTTAAGCAGAGGCAGAATGTGTTATGTAAACTTGAGAAGCATATGGAGGTGATTCAATTTCTAAATAATTATTAATTGAACATCTGCTTATTCCTTGGTTTATTAAAAAATGTAATGTTTCCACTGTAAAAATTTCTCCCTCTGTCCCACTTCCATTTTATCTTTTCCCTCATCCTGGGCTACTATGATCATTTAGATTGTGAGCTTTTCAGGGCCGGTACCATGTTTTTCCTTGCTTTATAAAGTACCATGTACATCTATGGCACTATATACAAATATAATTACATTAAAAAACTATGTTAAAGGAACTTTAGGTTGTGAAGTCAAGCACTCAAAAATTAGGAAATGCCAGATTAAGATTGTCTGTGCAAATGTAATTCACCCCCTTGTGTGTACATCCTTTACACTGAATGAGGCAGGGGGTCCTGTGGCAAAAATGGTAATCGAAATTAAATACTGTATCATAGTGCACCTGAATAAGGCAGATTTAAAGATGCATGGGCAACCTTTAATCTGGAATTTCCTAACTTTCAAGAACATGACTTTTCAGTCAAAATAACAGTCTTGTAACGTATAAAAACCTCAGAAATTCTAAACAACTAACAGAAAAGAGAAAACATTCTTCTATGTGCAACTCTACAATCCCTCAATGAAATATTAACAGCAGGATTTTAACCTTAAACCTGCAGCACTAACCTCTGCTACTTGAGCTACAGAAGGAGAAGGCAGTTGTCTAAGAGTTGAGGGTTAGGCTATGGGAGCCAAGTGCTGGCTCTGAAGGTTGTAAGGAGGATCCTCCCAACCCACCTTTCTCACTCTCTCCTCTCCTGGAATTGTGGGAGCTCCTGCCCTATGTGCTGTACCCAGATAGGGGGTGGACCACTAGGAACATATTTTTGATCCAGGGGAGTGGTTGGGGAGAGCCTGGCCTGGCTCTCTCCCCTCAACCCTCCTCCTCTCCCGCCCTAGAAGCTCCTAGGCTTTCCTGCTGCAGTGTGTGCTGATGCTGATGCTTTGTCAGTGTCATGAACCTGACTTTAGAATGTTCATATCAGTTGTTATTTTGGCAGGCTGCCAGATTTTTCCTGAGCCATGCAAGCAAGGGATGAGAGATGACCATTTTTAACAATATATATCTTAGCTAAATCTGCATGAAATGTCACAGGACAAAGAAAGGGCACTTTAATAGCTAAAGGGCTATTTCCCTGTTGAATTTCAAAGGCCTTTTGTAAACAATGGGGGTGGGGTGACCAGATGTCCCGATTTTATAGGGACAGTCCCGATTTTTGGGTCTTTTTCTTGTATAGGCTGCTATTACCCCCCACCTCCGTCCCGATTTTTCACACTTGCTGTCTGGTCACCCTAAATGGGCGTGTCAGAGCTTCTCAAGAAAAAAAAAAGTCACAAGAAACTTTTATAATGGAAAGTGCTAGGAAACTTAAATGCAGGGGTCACTGCGAGCTTCTCCTTGTAATTAAAGATGAGAATTCCCAAACATAAAGGGTAAAATCCTGATCCTATTGAAGTCAGTGGGAGTTTTGCTATTGGCTTCAGTGGGTATGTCTATGCTGCAGTTAAACACCCTGCAGCTGGCCTGTGCCAGCTGATTTGTGCTCTCAGGGCTCTCCCCTCATGGCGTCCCAGAGTCTGAATGTCTACTCTGCAATTTTATAGCCCTACTGCCTAAGCCCCGCTAGCCTGAGTCAGGTGACATGGACCAGCCGCAGTTTTTAACTGCAGTGTAGACATACCCATTGAAGCTGATGGCAAAATTCCCACTGACATCATTGGGGTCAGGATTTCACCCAATATGTTCATTTGTCCAAGTCCATCGTATAATTTCTGGTGGGAAATCCACCATCTGAACTATCAGCCCTCCTAGCCGAAGGTATACCTCTCTACTGATTTACATTTTCCATATGAAGCCTTAGACCTTCTTATTGCAAAAACTGAATTCTAAAAAGTTTTTTAGTTAGCTCATGAGCTCTTAGCTGTAATAATTTACATTAGCAAACTGCCAAGGTATGATCACTGGGCATGTGATATGCATCAGTCAGTAAACAACCCATGACTTTTCTCAGTATTTAATAAGCTAGTGGAATTTACAGGCCCCTTCCAATAAATTATCACATTCTTATCTGGAAAGATAAAATTAGTAGGTTTGGAAAACAGCTTTTTTTAAGTAGAAATGGGAGACAGCTCAAGGTACTCATGTTCACTTACACAGTTGATCCATAAATAAAAGAACCTTTAAAATATGCACTTGTAACTATTATTCATCAGATTTTTCTCTCTATCCTTTCTGCCCACTCACATTCTAAGTAATTTGATTGTTCACTGATTATTTTTAAATAAGTAGGATTTTTGAGCAGGGAAACAGATAGTAAACTACATAAATAGAAATGTTTAACTTTTAAAGGTGTTAGTCATAAAAAAAAACCTCAAAAGGGCAAATACTCCTTGGAGTCATTATAATATGTGACCATATCGTATCTTCCAGTTGGGACAACGGCGCTTAGAAAGCTCCAAAGTTCACTTAAGAGTATCTGACACAAGTTCCCCTTGGCAAGAAGAGATTCAGAGGAGACTGCGGAGTTCACATGATCTCTAAGGGCTCTGTGATCCATGGGAAAAGGAAGTTCCAAAGCCTCAAGAGGGCTGAGAGCTGTCCCTCTCTAGTGCTGTCTTTCTCCACACGCTTCCCCCCTCCTCAAGAGCCATGATGCTATTGATTCTTTAACCCATGCTTGTGTGATACCCACCCTTTCTCAAAAGGGTCTTTCAGGAAGTTAATCATGCTAGGTGTAACATTAATTTAATTTTACAAGTCATCAACCTGCCTAGCAAAGATTATACTGTGAAGAGAGCAGTGGTTCTCTAGCGCCACCTTGGCATTGCCCTCCCTACCCTGAGCTCCATGTCCCAAGTTACAGTGAGCAGGGGCAGAGGAGTTTATATAGGCTCGTGGTATGGGGGGCAGCATGCTGCAGATGCATCATCCTCTCTGCTCTGTCATCCCCCACTTTTCTTTCTTTTGCACCCAGTTTAATTTATCTTTGCTCACTTCCCTGCCTTGCAATGGAGGGGAGCATATGGCACTGCAGTGTCCATCTGGTTGCTATATATATGCACTTATCATGCACTCCTCATGCAGGAACCTGTCGTACATTTCTTATTCAGGAAAAACTTGCATTGACTTCAGTTGCTCTTTAAGTGTTTATTCTTTCCTGTGAATGGGACTTGTTCACAAAGAGTTAACAAAACAGATCCCTATTTGTGCATCCTCAAACTCCTATGTTAGTAACATCTGTATTATGGTAATGTTCAAAGGCAATAAGGATTGGGGGCCCCATTGTGCTGTGTGCTGTACAAACATAGATAAGAGGCAATCTTTGCCATTTTGGGTTAAAGTCTAAAATATTTTTTGTTGGAACAATGTGTATGGTGATAGGTATCTTACCTTAGATATGCAGATAATACTGTACATCTAATTAGTAAGTCAGTCTTTATATTTTTGCTCCATAGCACAAACCCACTTCTCAAATTTTTGCTTAAGTGCAAAACCAAACATCCTAAATACTTTCTATTTTTATTGTTTTATCTGATAATTTTAAACAAACAGCTTTTTACATGTGGGGTTTTAGTCTAGAGCTGTGAGACTATCTCTCACAGCTCTAGACTAAAACCCCACATATAAAATATATATATATAACCCCACATTATATAAAGAGACATTAAAATAATCATATTTGTTACTATGTGTTAATGACCAGGTCCTACAAAATCAAGTAGCATTGCCTCCTGTGGGTCAACATATGAGTGTAAGGGTCTGTCTGTGTAGACTCCTTTGCCATAACAGGGCTTCCAGTTATTAAAAACTGAAATAATGTTAACAGTATAACTTTCTATTATGTATTTCGTTGGTTCAGAGAGATACCAAAATAAGTATATTTTTAAAAAATCACAATTTTGCATGGATTCGTCTAACCTACAAGTAACACTTAAGATTAATACAGCTAAAAGGTCAAAGAAATGTATCTACCTTTTCAGTTTGTTTACTTTGAGCGTTTGACAGCTAGCCCTGTGTGTACTGCCTATTTCCCCCTGTCATTAGTTTGGATCTTTCACACAGCAGCATGGGAGAGAAAAAAAATTAAAATAAGAAAATGTAATTGTAAAACAACAAAGTTGGTAGGGGGAATAAGAAGCATGTATATTACCTGAAACTACCTTGGTCTTTGGAGCAGGGCCTATCTTGTTATATGTGAGTTCAGTGCCAACGACAGTGGGGCCCTGATCTCCTGTTAGAATGTGTAGGTCATACACCAGGGGTGGGCAAACTTTTTAGCCTGAGGGCCACATCTGGGTATGGAAATTGTATGGCAGGCCATGAACTCTCACAAAATTGGGGGTTGGAGTGAGGGAGTGGGTGAGGGCTCCGGCTGGGGGTGCGGGCTCTGAGGTGGGGGCAGAAATTAGGAATTCAGGGTGTGGGGGGGGGGGGCTCCAGGCTGGGGCAGAGGGTTGGGGTGCCAGGGGAGTGGGGATTCCGGCTGGGGGTACAGGCTCTGGGATGGGGCTGGGGATGAGAGGTTGGGGGTACAAGAGGGTGCTCCAGGCTCAAACCAAGGGGTTCTTTAAAGGTGTTGTAGCGGCTATTGTCCTCTGCTGGCATTATGCTCTTACTGGCGGTGGTACTTCTCCATATTTCTCCTAACCTGTGGCTATATGCTGCCACAATTCATTTATTCTTACGTGTTCTATTTTTAGTGGTTTACTATACAGTATGATATGTGAATTAAAACAAAATAAATTCAGAAATAGGAAACTTTAGAAAATAGGAATTGCTCTACCAGACCAGTCCAATTCAATGATCCATCTGATTAATAACCTCTCTGACCGTGGCCACAACCAGATGTTTTAGAATAAGTTACAGGAAATGCTACAGTGGACAATTATGGAATAAACTTCCCAAAAGGGAAGTTTTTTCCGAGCTGTCTCTGGTAGTGGTTGGTTTGTGTCCTGAAGTAGAAGAATTTATATCCCTTATAAAAAAAAATTATCCTCTGTAATCCATATATCACTAATACTTTTTTGAATTTTATTAAACTCTCAGCTTCTAATTTAATTTTACAATCAGACAAAATAGAAAACAAACAAACAACAAAACCAAGAATTGTGAGACAGTAAATTTCACATACCAGTGAATGGCAAAAGTGGGACCCAATCCTGCAGCAAAACTTAATTTGACTTCAGAATCATGACTGGCTTTGTAACGTGCACTGGAATTTATAAAGCAACAATGTAGGTAATAATGTAGATTTTCTAAAAGCATCAAGCACTATAAGTCCTGCATGACTACATTCTCTTTGAGGCGGAATTCCTCTGTAGAACTATTTTTCAATATTTTCATTATTCAAACGAGTCTGAAGGTATATCTGCTTTATCAGTAGCACTGTGCCATAAAGGTTTATGAAATTGACTGTACGTATGAATGTTTGCCATTAGTTTTAAAATTAATTGAGTTTACATATAGTATAACAGAATATTTCTATCTACAGTAGAGAAACTTCTTAGTCTGCAGCATAAATGAAAATACATCCATATAGCTATTTACTCAGGCAAAATACAATAGGATTAAAATGCTAAATTTAATTTTTGTCTTTAGGTGCTGTTTTAGAAAACTAGCCTCTAACCAAGAATAAAAATTGTTGTCAGAATAATATGCGAACAGGTAATTTCTTGTAAGTTTATTTTTACTCAGATGTTTATTTATAGTTCACTATAGTTGCACGGATTACAACAGGTGGTGTTAGATTGTTGTGGCTTCTCCTGAGAGCCAACTCTACTCCTGGGGCAGTGGACCAGAGTTTTCAACTTTTGTAAGGAGGGATTGCATTGGCCAATCTTAATACCTCTCAGAAGTTCTGGGGTGGGCTGGCATATGGCCCAGGACTTCTTATAAAAGGAGGCAGGACAAAGCAGATCCTTTCTAATCTACCACCTGACAGTTTTGAGTTCTTTTTCTTTTTTATTTACATGATTGCAACTTTAGGGCAATGTTTGTTCGGTAAAGAGTAGTTAGTTTAGCCCATGGGTGGGCAAACTTTTTGGCCTGAGGACCACATCCGGATATGGAAATTGTATGGTGGGCCATGAATACTCACGAAATTGGGGGTTGGGGTGGGGGGGTGAGGGCTGGGGCTGGGGATAAGGGATTGGGGGTGCAGGAGGGTGCTCCCAGCTGGGACCGAAGGACTTGGAGGGAAGGAGGGGGATCAGGGCTGGGTCAGGGGGTTGGGATGCACAAGGTGGTCAGGGGTGCAGGCTCCAGGCGACACTTACCTCAAGCAGCTCATGCAGCAGCAGCATGTCTCCCCTCCAGCTCCTATGCAGAGGTGCAGCCAAGCGGCTCAGCATGCTGCCTCGTCCGCAGTCGCCACTCCTGCAGCTCCCATTGGCCGTGGTTCCAATGGGAGCTTTGGGGGTGGCGCTTGAGGTGGGGGCAGCGTGCGGAGCCCCGTGGCTGCCCCTACTCATAGGAGCTTGAGGAGGGACGTGCCGCTGCTTCCGTGAGCCGCGTGGAGCCACAGCGTGCGTGGAGCAGGGCAAGCCCCCACCTGGAGCGCCGGAGCGGGGCAAGCCCCAGACCCCGTTACCTGGTGGAAACTCGAGGGCCAGATTAAAACATCCGAAGGGGCAGATGCGGCCCCCGAGCCATAGTTTGCCCACCCCTGCCATACACAGTACTTATTGTCACTTTTTTAAAAATTGGGTTGACTTCGTTTTGACTGAGTCCTTTAAGCTTCACTTTGAACAGCGAAACCAGTCTGGTTGCCACTTTTTGATTCTCATGCCATTAGCACAACATTATTTAGATTTCCTGTAAGATTGCAGGGGAATGATTCACTTTAAAACATAAAACAATACCCACTTTTTTTTCCCCCACTTAATTTTGGAAGCATTGGATAAAGTTAACTAGATAGAGGAAGAAGATTCAGGTATTGTTCAAGTGACAAATTTAGAAATAAAAGGCAATGGTTGATAGTGAATGAATTAGTTCGTATCTGATGGCTCTTTAACGGCTTAAATGAATTGGGATGTTTTCCAAGTGAGCAGGTATCCATATCCTGCTCCAAAAAACACTGCCTAAGTTGGCATGCTTATTAGAGAGACGAGGTGGGTGAGGTTATATCTTTTATTGGACCGACTTCTGTTTATTGAGAGAGATAAGCTTTCACCAACAGAAGTTGGTCCAGTGAAAGATATTACTTCACCCACCTTGTCTCTCTAATATCCTGGGATGGACACGGCTACAACAACACTGCATACAACAATGGCTTCCTTATTGACAGCCTCAGTGGAGAGAGTGTGGATTTAATGGGTCATATGCAGAATGAGCTTTCATCTCGCGCTTGAAGTTGGTACCTCTAGATCAGGGTTGAAGCACTGACCCATACTGGCCTGGAGGCTTGCACTTGCGCTATTGACTGTTTTGTAGAGAAATAGAAGATTTCACTCTCAGCACCTTCCATCCGTCTATGCCTTTCACAGGCTCTGAAATTCACATTGAAGTATATTTATCTTTTAGATTGTAAGCTGTCTGGAGCAGGATCTGTCTCTTCTGTTTGTACAGTGCCTAATGCACTGATCCTGATTGGGGAAATACCATAATTTAAGTGATTATTAATAATAATGTTTAAAAGAAACAAAGGGCCAGGAACAAAAATACAGCTCTTGTTAATTAAGAATTAGGTACTGCAGAGAAACATCTGGTTTAGTGGTATTTTGTTCCTCTGGAAGGACTCTGGACATCTGATCTTGGTGCTATACAGTAGTTTCATTGAAACAGTTTATCAAAGCTGTTTCAATGAAATAGAATGTTTTGCTATTGCTTTCATTGCATGCACAGAGCATATTGCATGAACAGCATTTGGCAGGAGCAATCATAGTGTATCTGAAACCTTTAATTATATATTGTAGGCAGCTCTGTCTGGGTCAGAAGATACCACATTATCAAATGACATGCTGTAGTCATTCAGAACTCATGCAACAGCTTGATCATTCATTGAATGATTGGTCTCTATCAAGCAGGTAACAGCAACATTTTCATTAGAGCCTAGGTGTGAAATGGCTGAATCTCTTGTTACCTGATTGATATAAGAAATGAAGGGAGCTGTGTTCAGTGAAATTTTTACAGCAGCGAAGACAGTGAGTATTATGCACTGTGTCACACTTCCACTTGCTGTATGGTACTAGCAGTTCAAAAAGTTTCCAAGATATTTCAAAAAAAGGAGTACTTGTGGCACCTTAGAGACTAACCAATTTATTTGAGCATAAGCTTTCGTAAGCTACAGCTCACTTCATCGGATGAGCATAAGCTTTCGTAAGCTACAGCTCACTTCATCGGATAGAATGCATCCGATGAAGTGAGCTGTAGCTCACGAAAGCTTATGCTCAAATAAATTGGTTAGTCTCTAAGGTGCCACAAGTACTCCTTTTCTTTTTGCGAATACAGGCTAACACGGCTGCTACTCTGAAACAAGATATTTCAGTTTCATTGAATTTCATTTTGTGAGTGTATGCAGCAACACTTAATATTATATAAGCTCTGTTTAAACACAAATTAAAGAGAAATGAAGAAAAATGGTAATGTTTGGGGATATTTACACTATTCCGTTTTCCAAACTAAAGATAGAATAAGCTTATGATTAAAGCACAGGAGTGGGAGTTAGGAAATCTAAGGCTATGTCTACACTGCGCACCTTACAATGGCGTAGCTGCAACGGCACAAAATAAAATCACCCCCAATGAGGGGCAGTAGCTTCGTTGACAGGAGAGCGTCTCCCGCTGACGAAGCGCTGTCCACATTGGCACTTTTTGTGGTTAAAACTTTTGTCGTTCAGGGGGGTGTTTTCTTCACACCCTTGAGCGACAAAAGTTTTAACAATGAAACTGCATTGTAGACAAAGCCTAAATTATATTTATGGCCTTGCCACATACTTCCTGAGTGACCATAGGCATTTCACTCAACCTCTCTGAATCTCAGTTTCCCCATCTGTACAAGGGAGATAGCATCTGTGTCACACAGGGATGTGAGGCTTACTTCATTTGTTTGTAAAGTGCATTGAGATTCTAAGATGGAAGCTGCTATTGAATGGTAAATTATTAACTGTAGTAGAGTCTCATTAGTGGCTGATAGTTTTTCCCAGTCTGACAAAAATATAGCAGTTCTGGGTTTGGCTTGCAGCTATTCCGGATATATGGGTTCCTGCTCTGGACTTGTCCATCTGGCAGAGTCAGCAACTGCCACAGAGAATTTGCAGGGGGCGGGAAATCATTTTTCTTCTTTTAATGCCATCTCTCTTCTCCAGATTTCACTCTACCTAAAAGTCCGGCTGCTAATTTTCTCTTTCCTAGCACTTATGCTTTAAAGAAGAAACAATAGAGTGGTGGAACTGAGACTATTTGAAGAATGAAAAAAATTCTGGCCTCGCACATTAAATTGGTCTGTAACTAGCTACAGTGATACCAATTAATAATAATAATAATAATAATAATAATTAATAACGTGTTTTTCCATATCCCTGGTTTCTCAGACCACCAAAGAACTCTCTGCCTTGCAGTAGAGGAGTTACATTTTCAGTGCAAACTATATACCCATTTGGGCTGGGATCAGCACTTTTACATTTCCCCTAGGAGAAGTGATGATTGTAGCATTTATCATACATAAAGGAATCTACCATAAATAGCTGCCAAAAAGTAGATCAGCAAAGAGAACAAATTCAGCAGTATCCAGGATCTCAGAAACCTTTTCAGCTAGTAGAGCTGATGATGAATTAAGGAAATCACTCCCTCAGTGCTCTCCAAAAGCTCCCATTTTGGAGCAATAACAGATATGAGTGGGTGTATGTGGAAAGGTGCCAATACAAGTTCCTGACAACAGAATTCCATCTAAAAGAGACCATTCTAGTATGTCAGAGCATGAGGGTGTTGAGCATCCTGACTAGACCTAGCCCTGTGGGTGAACATTCATGCTCACTTGAAAAATTGAGAGTCCACAGACAAAATACTGTGACCTGGATTAAAAAATATTATTGCCAGGAGAATAGTGGACTTGTCCCAGTGGTGATCTGTTGGTGCAGGAAGAATATCTTTCTGAAGGATGTACTCCAGTCCCTGGTCACCCTAATTATGGATGTGACTCTCCTAGGCTATAGGGAAGAAACAAGACAAAACAGTACAGTACAGTTGATCCAAAAGAAAAGTAAAAAAAAAATAATTAATTAATTATATTAATGTGGTAAATATGAGGGTATTTCATCTGTCTTTTCTGGAATTGGAAAGAATGTAAAGGAAATCATGTACTGGTCTAATCAGACAGCCCTTTGCCTTTAGCAGAGAGAAATGAGGTGCAGGAGACCAAGGTCCAAAATCTCTTCTTTGCTTTCTCTAGCAGAGGGGAGGAAAAAATGGAGTAGACCCAGATGTCAGAATGATCTCCCAAGGGAAAACTCTGAGAGTCCAAACTCCAGGTTTTCACTGTCATGTGCAGAAATCACCAACAAAAGCCTGATCACCTCTGCTGACCTTGGCAGAAATAAAGCTGCTCTCCTCCAGACACTTCGTGCATTCCAAGCAATGGGAATGTCAGGACAGATGGGCTTTATTTCAGATAAATATTGTATATTTAGAGGGGTTGGATTGACTTTGTGGGAGTTGGGCTTGGTAACCTTGCTTTGCCTTGAATAGTGGAAGGGGAAAGAAGAGATTAGCCATCACGGAAAATAAGCTGATACATGCTGATGATCAGGTTCAGTATATGACCCTTATACACTATTTTTTCTTCCCCTCTATCTTGGGCAACAAGACTTGACTGATGGCTTAACTTTAAATTACTGTTTCATCATACCCTTGCTAAGAGATCCTTCCCATTCATTACTGAAGGAACCACCCATCTGCTCACAGGGATCCTTATGAAATAAGCAAGGGAGGAAATGTATGGCAAGGGCTAATCAAATTTATGATATGAAGCCACCTGCTGCCCTAGTCTCCTGTCATTGCATTTAGGTTGGTGGTGTTTGAACTGCCAATCATCCCATAATATAATCTCAAAATAAAAGGAGGGTCTGGAAGTTAGTAGTGGCCTTGTATTAGAGTTGATCTGTGGCATATTCAGGGAGACTAGTGACATTTTTATCCCTCTTTTTAGATTTTGTCTCTGTAGTTTTTGTTTTTGGTGTGTATGTGTGTGTATATACACTTAAACCAGTTCTAGGATTTATGCACTGGCCCATGTTGCCTTTTTGATAATTATTGTTTTCAGTTGTATTTTGGTTAATGCTCAGAGGCCCTTTAGAAATAAGCACCTAATAACTAAAAATCTAGTAATAGATAGTAATGCTGTGCAACTGGTTGTCTAGTAAATTGTAGCACACATTTTCTTCACAGACCTTTTACTTTATTTGAATGCTAGAAGCTGGGACTGGATGACAGGGGATAGATCACTTGTTAATTGTCCTGTCGTGTCCAGTCCCTCAGAAGCATCAGGTACTGGCCACTGACAGAAGGCAGGATACTGGGCTAGATGGACCATTGGTCTGACCCAGTATGGTCATTCTTATGTTCCATTTGGATTACTTAGTGTAAATCTCAACACTAACATTATAAAATGTACACATCTGAGATGGCTACACTATTACAGCTAGTATGGGAAAAGGGATATTTGTTTTATTTTAAATGATTGTGTGCAGTATAGATGGAATTTTAACATAGAAGTATCTGAGAAAGCCCATACTAGAAGATCTGAGCCTTGATCCTGCAGTATTCAAGCCTGTAAAACATCCATCAAAGTCAGCCCTGACAGGGGTACTCAAACTCATTTACAGAGTAAGTTCTTATTTTAAAAACATTGTCTTGTGGACCACTTCTGTACCATTCATGATTTTATGACATCTTTGTGGTAAGTACAGCAAATGCTTATGTGGAGAAGTAATATTAAAAGTGTGTCTGTGTGTGAGAGAGAGAGTGAGTGTTAGTTAGTCAGTCAGTCAGTTGCTGCAGGGGAAATCAGAGAAGTCAGCATTTTGTGACCAACCAGCTCTCAGAGGCCTATCAGCAGTCCATGGACCCCAGTTTGAGAACTTCTGGACAACAGAATCCACCTCTTGAACTTTCATTGGTTAGTTCTCTGGTCTGTCAGCCACTGAGTGTATCTTTGGATACTTGAGTAATCCTACCATGTGCTGAAGGATGCAGAATCTGTAGTCTTAGTCACTATTTTTCAGTATCTGGAAAAAGTTAGTTCTTGAGCTCCAAAGTTAAATAAACAGATAATTTGACTTGTTCAGCTATGTTTTTACTTTAAAAGTCTTACACACCATCTAGTGATGATAGTGCTCTGGGAAGGGCACGACAGCAGCTTAAAGCTTTAGCCTTATGGCCAAATTCTGCTCTTACATGCTCCGATGTAAGTTCAATAACTCCACTGTCTCCTGGTGTGAGAGAGAGCAGAGTTTGTCCCCTTGTCAGGAATATATTTTAGAATGCCACATTTTCTTACCCTAAGAGGGAAAGCCTTTGACAATCAATATGACTGATTGTGTTTTGGGCCATTTCTTTTCCTTTAGCAAAGCAACAATCAAGTTAAAACAGACAGGAAAAACAGATCTGTGTAGCTTCTCACATTTGTATGGCCCATACGGTATCCTCCTTTCTGCAGAATGAAGGGAGGCACTTGTAGTAACTTGCTACAAGATGAGTCAGGCAACAGCTTATGTGGGTGAGAACAGCCTGAGTGGCATGCTTCCAGTGTGACATACATCATAATCACATATAGCACAGGAGTTCCTCAGGGCTCTTGAAATGAGGCATGTCAAGGCTCAAGGTGGTTTGAGCTGGCCTCAGCACCACAGAGTCATGCTCCATAGCCTATCCACAAACCAGCATGTGAAGTAGTGGCAGAATAATTGTATGTGAATGCTGCTAGAGTTTGAACTAACTGTTCTGTAGCCTCAGAATCCCTTCAGAGGTTGAAAGCATTTGGCTGTTCAGAGAGGACCAGTTGTGTCGACTTTTCCTGATGGGCCTTGGCTAGGGTTGCCAAGTATCTGGTTTTTGACTGGAACACCCGGTCAAAAAGAGACACTGGCGGCTCTGGTCAGCACCACTAACCAACCATTAAAAGTCCAGTCAGCAGCACAGTGGGGCTAAGGCAGGCTCTCTGCCTGCCCTGGCTCTGCATAGCTCCCCGGTAGCAGCCGGCATGTCTGGCCCCTAGGCGCGGGGCGATCAGTGAAGCTTTGCCTGCTGCCCCCTGCGCCAGCTCCTCAGCTCCCATTGGCCAGGAAGCGCAGCCAATGAGAGCTGCGGGGGCGGTGCCTGCACATGCAGGCAGCACACACCCGTGCAGAGCTGCCTGGCCGCACCTCCGTCTAGCTGCTTCTGGGAGCAGCATGGAGCTAAGGCAGGCAGGGAGCCTGCCTTAGCCCCGCTGTGCCATCAACCAGGAGCTGCCTGAGGTAAGTGCCACACGGCCAGAGCCCAAACCTCCTCCCGCACCCCAACCCCCTGCCGCAGGTCAGAACCCCCTCCCGCACCCTAACTCCCTTCCAGACCCCAGACCTCCACCTGCACCCCAACCCCCTACCCCAGGTCGGAACCCCTTCCTGCACCCTAACTCCCTGCCAGATTGCGTACCCCCACCGGCATCCCATCTCCCAGCCCCAGGTTGGAACCGCCTCCCTCACACTAACTTCCTCCCAGTCCCTGCACCCCCACCTGCACCCCAAACTCCTGCCCCAGGTCAGAATCCCATCCCGTACCCAAACTCCCTCCCAGAGCCCACACCCACACCCAGCACTCCCTACCCCAGCCCTGAGCCCCCTCCTGCACCCAAACTCCATCCCAGAGCCTGCACCCCACAACCTCCTCCTGCACCTGCATCCCCTAACCCAGCCCTGAGCCCCCTCCCACACCCACACTCCCTCCTGGAGCCCGCACCCCCTCCCGCACTCCAACCCCCTGTCCCAGCCCTGAGCCTGCTCCCGTACGCCAAATCCCTTGGCCCCAGTCTGTAGCCCCCTCCTGTACCCCAAACCCCTCATACCCAGCTCCACCCCAAAGCCTGCACCCCCAACTGGAGCCCTCCCCCCTTCCCACACCCCAACTCTCTTCCCCAGCCCAGTGAAAGTGAATGAGGGTGGGGGAGAGCGAGCGACAGAGGGAGGGGGCTGGAGTGAGTGGGGACGGGACCTCAGAAAAGCGGCAGGGGAAGGGTGGGGCCTCGGGAAAGGGGTGGGGCAAGGGTATTCAGTTTTGTGCAGTTAGAAAGTTGGCAACCCTGTCCTTGGCCTCCTTGAATTTGGCAAATCCCATTCCCAGTCCTGTGGACACTGCTGCCATCCATTCCTCTGACAACAACAGCATGGCATTTTCTATGTGTAGGGGGATGGTATGTCCATGTCACTGGATTATTAAAGAAAGTTCGTGTTCATTTAAAAAGGCATACCTGCCAGAAAAACCTTTTCTGTACAATTGAGGGTCTAAATCCAATTCTTGAAAAAGTTGAAACTCATACCTGTTCTTTATTTCCCATGCCATCAATTGCTCCTCCTTCAAATTCTTCACCATGTCTTCAGTGTCATTCACACAAGGTGCGCTATCATATAAATATATAATAATTTAATGGAATTATCAAGATGTACAGATTTTCCAAACTTGAGTAACTATGTCATCATATTGCTGAAACCTTTGTCTAAAATTAGATTGTGAGCTCTTTGGAGCAGGGCCTAGGTCATTTAAAAGAAATTGCTCTGTAAAGTACCTAGCACATTTTTGTGTGCTGTATAAATAATAAAAGTGTGCCCCAATTTTTGTAGCCCAGAGAGATTAGCTATTGGAATCTTAAAAATCATATAATTTTGCTTGTTCCTCTTGCACTTTCCTCCATTTAATCCTGTCATAGTTCTAGCAGCTGAGATCTCTGACAGCTATTACTGGAAACAAATGAAAGCCTGGAATCCCCGGTTTTTCAAAGGGTATAAAACATGAATTTCAACGGTTCCTGAGCTGTCAGTTGCTAAAATCATGTCTGAATTAAGTATGCTTGTTTGTTGAGAGTGAGGGCTGGTGCAAATAATTGGAATTATGTGGTTTTTTTAAAGGACTCATATCTCATGAACTGTAAAGAATAGACAGGAATGATCGCAAGATATCAGACCTTAAAACTGTCACTGAACCCTTGATCTAACAGTACATTGTTGGCACTATGCCAGGACCTACTGTAGCAAGTTCCTGATCTCAGGCCAGTGTAACTTTAATTCTGTGCATGTATCCTTGTTTTATTGGAGACATTTTATTGATTTTGCTGTTCCTTATTTTTGTAATTGAAACAAGTCTTTAAAACAAAATTACTTAGTCGTTTTGGTGAACAGAAGATTTCATATATACTCCCAGTAAGGAATATACTGAGACTGCAGGTTTCGCTTTTTCTTAGGAGGCAGCATGGTATAGCACAGTGGTTTTCAACCTTTTTTAATTTGCGGACCCCAAAAAAATTTTGAATGGAGGTGTGGACCACTTTGGAAATCTTAGGCATAGCCTCAGTTGAAAACCACTGTTCTGTGGTAACAAGAATCGTTCACAGAACCTTTCAATATAGTCTGCAAACCACTAGGGAGTCCATGGACCACAGGTTGAAAACCACTGGTGTAACAGATTGGCATGGGCAGGGAGCCAGGAACACAATAGTTCTAATCCCAACTCTGCTACTGACTTGTTGCGTGGCTTTGGGTTTTGTTTCTAGATTCTAATTAGTGCGGAGGGTCTCAAACTGTGGTCCGCGGACCACCAGTGGTCCACAGGCTCCCTTCAGGTGGTCCGCAGATAGTTCTCGCTAAGGTGCATGCCTGGGCGGCCACACACAAGAGAATGAAGGGCCACCCACCTAATTAGTGGAGCCGCGCAGGCATGGCTCCACTAATTAGTTGCCTGAACCCTGGAGAAGACGCACATATAAGGTGAAGTGGTGGCCTTGGGGGGAATAGGTGGTAGGTGGGAGGGGGCAGTGGAGTGAGAAGAGGGGATGGGAGAAATGTGGGATGTGAAGGGCTGCGGCAGCCAGAGAAAGAGGCAACTTTCCCCAGCTCCAGGGCTGCAGCTGCTGGGGAGAGAGTGCCATCCTTCCCAGCCTCAGCTCTGTGGCTGCTGCGGCTGCTTCCCAGCCCCAGCTTGGGGGCTGCTGCGGCGGGGTAGAGAGGGCACATCCATCACATTAGAAAGGTAAGACTACTGATATTAAAATATGAGTTGTGTGCTTTTATTTGTAGAACAAAAAAATGTTAATTATTATTGTTTTTTTATATAGCGCTTTTATCCAAAGCGCTTTACAATAGTTAGGTAATAGGACAAACAACATTTGGAAATATCATTAAGTGATCTGCCGAGACCCTCAGCAATTTTCAAGTGGTCCACTGAATTAGTGGATGGGTGCAGTTTAGAGGCCATCACCACCCAGACAAATTTTTAGATTTTATGAATAGTGATTATTGAAAATCAAATTTAATCTTCTGATCTCAAGAAGGGATCTTCTGATTTCAAGAAATCAGCCACATAGCCAGGTCAATATATAATTCAGATCTTACCCAATAATCACGCCACTGCCAATCCTTTAGTAACTAAAATCTAAAGGTTTATTATAAGATAAAAGAAGAAGAGAGTTACAAATGGTTAATAGATCATTACATACAAGAATGGCAATGTTCTTATACCAGGTTTGTAGCAGTGACGTTATAGACTGCTGGCTTGTAAAGTCTCTGGTAACTTTCAAAAGATTGGAAGGTCCTCAGCCCATAGTTCAAATATGCTCCTTTTAGTTGTAAGTCCACAGTCCAGAGAATCAGAGCAGGAAAGAGAAAACATGGAGATGATTCAAGGGTCTTTTATACCCTCTGCCATGTGCTTGGAACATTACTGTCCCTAAATTAAGCTCACACATTACAATTTGTGGAAAATTATTACTGGCCCAAGAAGGAGTCCAGGGTCAGATGAGCATGTCACATGCCCTTACATGGCTTGCTGACTCACAGGGGCCACTTGGAAGCTAAGGCGCCTTCAGAAAGAGACATCTGGACAGAATGAGTTTCTTCTATGGCCCATTGTGAGAGTTAATTGCCTTTGGTGGGCCATCAACACAAAGCTGTCTGGCTTCAATGTAGATTTTACCTAGTGGGAGTTACCCGAGGAACAAAGACATTTGGAATATAAATCTATAGCCAATATTCATAACTTCAGATACATAAATGATACATGCATTTAAACAGGATAATCATCTTTAGTGAATCATAATTTTTCCATTGACAACTTACATGACATACTTTGTACAAGTTTTGTTGCAATTGTCAAATAGTGGGAATATTAATGATATAAATGGTCATATATCAATCATACAGCGTCCTGTATAGAATCTGTTTACATCAGATTTCCTTGTATGTGACACTACCACAAATGCAACCAGGGGAAGAGCCCAAACTAATCCCCTTGTTTAAAAGAAAGACAGCTGGTGGTAGGTTATTGAAAGGAAGGATGAGCCAATGGTTAGGGCACTAACCTAGGATTTAGGAGACCTGGGTTCAATTCTCTTCTCTGCCACAAACTTCCCATGTGACCTTGGGCAAGTCACTTAGTCTGTCCGTGCCTAGTTCCCCATCTGTAAAATGGGGAAAATAATACCTAACAGGGGTGTTGTGAAGATAAAAACATTAAAGAATGTGATGCATTCTGAGATCTACTGATGAAAAGCACTATTTAAGAAATACATGGTGATATTGTTATTATTTTCTGGTACATCCTTCCCCTCGTCTGTCATCCTCTGAATTTGCCTATATATTTTTGTGGTATTTGGAGTGGGTGGGGTTTGAAGGATCTAATGGTTGGACAGGGATGGTTGTTTTAGTTGCATAGGTGATCTGATGGGATGAAGTTGGTGGACTGGACTTTTTTTTATTCTTTCAGTTAAGGATTTATGTCCTCCCTGTGTGTATGGAGTTTTGTACAAAACTTCTAAAACTAGGGGTAGGTATTTTAAACATAAATATGAAGAAATAAATTATCCATAGTTATTTGCATTGTTGATGTATCCTTGTTGGTCCCAGGATCTAAGAGTGACAAGGTAGGTGAGGAAATATCTTTTATTGGTCCAGAAAAAGATATTACCTCTCTTACCTTGTCTCTCTCAAGATATAAATAATACATTTTGAAAAGCTTTACTCCACCTTGCAGGAAAAAGAAAAGAAAAAAGTACCCTTTATTTTCTGTGCTTTCTTAAACTATTGCTTTCCGGTGCTTCAGTAATCCTCTTTTATATTCTACCTAAAATAACTAATGAATCAGTTAACTCCAGTCAGATAAGTTCTGAAAACCCATTACACATCAATTAGTGAAATGTACTGCTGACCTTCCAGTTACATAGAAAATCAATAATTATTTTAATATTTCAGTTCCATTGCAGAGAAAAATTAGAGCCTCTCGTCTCCAAAATACAATTCAGATACAGACACTTAATGATTAGCAACTAAAGTGATTTAAAAAAAAGTGTAATTACCTAATTAAACTCCAAAATATCTACTTTAATTGTCCGCTATAAGAGAGAAATGGAAGACAAATTAAAATTTTATGCAGCAGACATATTGTAAGAGGAAATATTCTTCACAGCGCCATATCTCAGACCATACTTGTGCTTAGGCTAAAGGTAACTGTGGATATTAGCCCTTTACATCTGCATAGTTCAGCTTTGCACCGGTCCACCATACCCTTACTATGGTTGGTGAAGAGGGTGGCGGTTCTTCTCCCTGGCCCCTGGAGCAAGGTTCTGAGCCATTATGTGGGGTGGTGAGCTCATGCAAATGTGCTCCCTGCTGCCCCTTCCCATCACAAGTGGCTTTTTATATACCCTGTTTGTGCGTCTTGCTGCTCCTCCTCTCTCCTGTAGTACCCTAAAGTTATATAGCAACCTCTGTGGAACTGCTCTGGGAGAAGGAAGGGGGCAAGAGCTGGGTCTCAAAACTAGTTCCTTTCTCCATTCCTCCACCCAAAAAGACCCTAAGTCTCATTCCCAAGTACAAGTATTAGGTATTGACACCCAACTGACTAACAGTGAGCAGGGAAGGAAACTAGACTTCAAAGATGTGCTTTGTATGTGCATTTCCTTCCTGACATTATCTTTCAGAACTCAGCTGGGGTAGAGATGTAAAGTGATCTCCAAGAGTCAGGAAGGAATTTTACCGCCATGTATATTATTGCACATTAGGCCATATAGATAGTGTGGGCTGCTTCACCTTCTGAGGCAGGATACAAGATTTTGATTAACAATATGCAATACGTGCACCACGATGAAATACAGTAATTGTCTGTGAATTTACAAACTAAGCCACCAGGCTATTTGTCACTAAAAACTAAAACTACAGGGAGTTATTTTGGATTTGGGAGAAGATCAGTGTATTTCATATTAATAGGCTGACCACGTGCCATTATGCAGTTGCCATTAAGATATACAGTAAAACTACAAATTCATTCAAATTAAATGTATCCTTGCTGGAAAGGTGCCCATAGCATTTATGAAAGATGACGGAACCTAGCTATTTTTCAATAGCAGCAAGTTTCTGTTGTAGTGTAGTGTTTTTTAATGTAAAACCTTCACCTCTAGATATTTAATTTGACTTCCTTGTACCAGTTTATAAAGAGAAGAATTTGAAAGCCTCGTCATAATTCAAAAATTGTGCTGCACACAGTGTTGGAACACACTTCAGTATTCAGTCTACCAGTGCAATTTTTTAACTTTTGTTTTTATAAATTTCCAAATATGTTTAACAGTACAGCTCTGCATGGGAGGAGAGAGTGTAGTCCAACATTTAGAAGAGTGGACTTGGTATGCGGATATTTGGGTATATTCATATCTGTGCTCCATCCTCAGTGTATGACACTGAGCAAAAGTCAGCCTTTGTCTCTGTTTCCTGTCTGTAATATGAATATTTTATTTAATTGCCTCTCATGGATCGGCTTTATTAAAATGTATTCAGACACAGAGAACTATATAAGTGCAAAATAGTGTGTGTTTATTTTTGGGTTTTATGCATTTATTTTCTATCCTAATGGTAATGCTCTGAGCCTTCCATGTGGGAACAGAGTATTGCTCGTTGTTTGAGATTTACTGCTCTGGAAGATTAACGAGCAATACTGATGGTCTCCAAAGAAGTTCCGGTCCAGGAGGATGGTGCATATGACTTGGGTTTACAGGGGTGAGGGATTTTAATTGATGGAAGTGGGAGTCCACAAGGTTCCAACAGGACTGAAGTGTCCCTTGGAATAAAAAGAACACAAAAAGCAACCTTAACATTTCATTAACCTTAGAAAACATGAATAAAATCCTGGCTCCATTGAAATCAATGAGATCTTTGCTGTGGACTTCAATGAGACCAGGATTTTCACCTCAGATGTACAGTTAACTGTTTCTAAAAAATAAGTATGAAAATACTTAAAAAGTTAAGCTGAGAAGTTAAGCAACCCAGAACTGTAGGTAAAACTTCTGTGTGAGAAAAAATAGGAGCAGTCTAGCATAACAAAACGTGGCTTTTCTATGAAATCCTCTTTACCTTGGTACCCCCTCCAAACACTGACTAGGCTTACCTTGATTAACTTGTGAGAGCTGACGAGATCGCAAGACATGGTTGCTGGCTAGTGACTTTTTTTAGTAATTTGAATTCCCTGGATCACCAGGGAATGAGCTAAGGCAGGGGAGGGCAAACTTTTTGGCCCGAGAGCCACATCAGGGTTGCAAAACTGTATGGAGGGCTGGGTAGGGAAGGCTATGCCTCCCCAAACAGCCTGGTCCCCGCCCCCATCTGCCCCTCCCACTTCCCACCCCCTGCCTGCCCCCCTCAGAATCCCCAACCTATCCACCCACCTGCTCCCTGTCCCCTGACTGTCCCGATACATATCCATCCCCTCACTCCCTGACAGGCCCCCCGGAACTCCCACCCCCTATCAAACCCCCCCTGCTCTCTGACCCCTGACCACGACCACCCCGAACCTCTGCCCCATCCAACCACCCCCTGTTCCCTGTCCCTGACTGCCCCACGGAACCTCCTGCCCCTTATCCAATCCACCCCACTCCCCACCCCCTTACCATGCCGCTCAGAGCAGCAGGAACTCACAGCCACACTGCCTGCACTCCCTGGCAGGAGCGGCGGGCCAGAGAAATCAAACGGATGCTCCGGGACAGAGCCCCAGACATGCTGCTTCTACACTGAGCTGCATGCAATTCTAAGGGGGGCCGCCACCTCTACCCCACCCCTGTCCATGGACTCCGATGATGGGGTACTCTCATCCATGCCTGAGGATTTTGTGGACTGGGAATATGAGGAGGAGGAGGACGAGCTTGAGGAGAGCGCACAGCACACAGTTCTCCCCAACAGCCAGGATCTTTTTATCACCCTAACTGAAATACCCTCCCAACCTAACCAAGCTGGAGAAGGGATCTCTGGTGAGCGTACCTTTTTAAATATAATACATATTATAAAAGCAAACATTTTTTAATGATTAAGTAGCCCTGAGGACTTGGGATGCATTCGTGGCCAGTACAGCTACTGGAAAAGTCTGTTAACGTGTCTGGGGATGGAGCGGAAATCCTTCAGGGACATCTCCATGAAGCTCTCCTGGAGGTACTCTAAAAGCCTTTGCAGAAGGTTTCTGGGGAGAGCAGCCTTATTCCGTCCTCCATGGTAGGACACTTTACCACGCCATGCTAGTAGCAAGTAATCTGGTATCATTGCATGACAAAACCTGGCAGCATATGGTCCCAGTGTTTGCTGGCATTCAAGCAACATCCGTTCTTGATCTCTCTGTGTTATCCTCAGGAGAGTGATATCGTTCATGGTAACCTGGTTGAAATAGGGGAATTTAATTAAGGGGACATTCAGAGGTGGCCGTCCCTACTGGGCTGTTTGCCTGTGGCTGAAAAGAAATCCTCCCTGCAGTTAGCCATGCGGTGCCGGGAGGGGAGCCTTGGTGCTGAGCTGTTCACGTTTGGCTAGCAGGGATCTTCCCTGATACCAGCCACACAGTGGGGTGAGGGGTAAAGCAATCATCCCAGAGAATTGGATGGGGGGAGAGGGGGGTTAGTTTGGTTTCTGCTGCTGCACGTTAACAGGAAAACCGCAGCACTAAATGGCCAACTCAACGTGTTTTGCTTGGTATGGGAGAGGAGGGCGCTGCTGTTCTGAAGCCTGCAGACGCCAAAAGACTATGGCTTACCATGGTCACCTGCAAGCCAAATTCTGTTACCCGGCACTGCGTGTGTGATCTCTAACACCAAAGCCGCAGGCACTCAATATAAGATGCAAATTGCGACCTTGTACCAAAATCTCATGTGCTATGTAATGTGAATAGTGTTGTTCATCATGAAAGAGTATAGCCATTGTTCTGTAAAATGTATCTTTTTAAATACTTCACTCCCTTTTTTTCCTCCAGCAGCTGCAAATGTTTCAAGCCTCCCTCCTCCGTCCCAAAAGCTATCTCAGATAAGGCAGCGAAAAAAAATGCACGTGCGATGAAATGTTCTCTGAGCTCATGCAGTCATCCGGCACTGACAGAGCTCAGCAGAGTGTGTGGAGGGACACAATAGCAGAGTACAGGAAAGTGGCTGATGAACGTGAGGAGAGGTGGCAGCAGGAAGATCAGAGGAGGCATGAGGCAATGCTGGGGCTGCTGCGGGATCAAACAGGCATGCTCCGGCATCTGGTGGAGGTTCATGAACAGCAGCAGGATCACAGACTGCCGCTGCAGCCCCTGTTTAACCGCCCTCCCTCCTCCCCAAGTTCCATAGCCTCCTCACCCAGATGCCCAAGAACGCGGCGGGGGAGGTCCGGGCACCCAACCACTCCACCCCATTGGACAGCCCAAGCAACAGAAGGCTGTCATTCAAGAAGTTTTAAAGTGGCCTTTTCCTTCCCTCCTCCCACACCCCACCCAGGCTACCTTGTGAGTTATCTCCCTATTTTTATAATCAATTAATAAAGAACACATGATTTTTAAACGATAGTGACTATTTCCTTTGCAAGCAAGCTGTGATCGAAGGCGGGAGGGTGGGTGGCTTACAGGGAATTTAGAGGCAACCAAGGGGGTGGGTTTTCATCAAGGAGAAACAAACAGAAGCGTCACGCAGTACCCTGGCCAGTCGTGAAACTGGTTTTCAAAGCTTCTCTGATGCGCAGCACTTCCTGCTGTGCTCTTCTAACCACCCTGGTGTCTGGCTGCATGTATTCAGCTGCCAGGTGATTTGCCTCAACTTTCCACCCCGCCATAAACATCTCCCCCTTACTCTCACAGAGATTGTGGAGCACACAGCAAGCAGCAATAAGAATGGAAATATTGGTCTCGCTGAAGTCTGAGTGAGTCAGTAAACTGCGCCAGCGACCCTTTAAATGTCCAAATGCACACTCTACCACCATTCTGCACTTGCTCGGCCTATAGCTGAACAGCTCCTTACTACTGTCCAGGGTGCCTGTGTACGGCTTCATGAGCCAGGGCATTAAGGGGTAGGCTGGGTCCCCAAGATAACTATAGGCATTTCAACATCCCCAAGAGTTATTTTCAGGTCTGGGAATTAAATCCCTTCCTGCAGCTGTTTAAACAGACCAGAGTTCCTGAAGATACGAGCGTCATGAACCTTTCCCAGCCATCCCACGTTGATGTTGGTGAAACGTCTCTGGTGATCCACCAGTGCTTGCAGCACCATTGAAAAGTACCCCTTGCGGTTTATGTACTGGCTGCCCTAGTGGTCCGGTCCCAAAATAGGGATATGCGTTCCGTCTATAGCCCCACCACAGTTAGGGAATCCCATTGCAGCAAAGCCATCTAGTATGACCTGCACATTTCCCAGAGTCACTGCCTTTGATAGCAGCAGCTCAATGATTGCGTTGGCTACTTGCATCACCACAACCCCCACAGTAGATTTGTCCACTCCAAATTGATTACCGACTGACTGGTAGCTGTCTGGCCTTGCAAGCTTCCACAGGGCTATTGCCACTCGCTTGTGAACTGTGAGGGTTGCTCTTATCTTGGTATTCTTGCACTTCAGGGCAGAGGAAAGCAAGTCACAAAGTTCCATGAAAGTGCTCTTACGCATGCAGAAGTTTCGGAGCCACTGGGAATCATCCCAAACCTGCAAAGCTATGCAGTCCCACCACTCTGTGCTTGTTTCCCGGGCCCCGAATAGGCGTTCCACGTCATGAGCCTGCCCCAGTAACACCATGATCTCCAAATTGCCGGGGACCGCAGTTTTAGAGAAATCCATGTTCCCTGTCCTCATCACCGCGCTGCATAATAATGCACGAGGTGTTTACAATGGTCATAACTGCTGCAGTGAGCTGAACCGGCTCCATGCTTGCCGTGCTATGGCATCTGCTCGGGCAATCCAGGGAAAAGGGCGCGAAATGATTGTCTGTTGTTTCTTTCACGGAGGGAGGGAGGGTTGACTGACGACATTTACCCATAACCACCCACGACAAATTTTTGGCCCCATCAGGCATTGGGAGCTCAGCCCAGAATTCCAATGGGCAGCGGGGACTGCGGGAACTGTGGGATAGCTACCCACAGTGCACCGCTCGGAATGTCGACGCTTGCCACGGTACTGTGAACACACACCGCTGAATTAATGTGCTTAGTGTGCACTCGACTTTATACAATCTGTTCCCAAAAATCGACTTCTGTAAAATAGGAGTACTTTCGTAGTGTAGACATGGCCTCAGATGGTCACCCATTCTGCTATTAAAACCAGCCCAAACCTGCTAACCTTTAGAAAGATGAGTAAAACCAACTTTTTAAGCGTGTCATTGCAAATTTTCTGTTATTTACTGAAGCAAAATAAACTACACCTCAGGTGACAGTTTGGAAATTTGAGGGATGATGTGACAATAAGAGGATGCTGTCCCTGAGTAACAGCTCCAGTAGATCCCAATGCTTGCCCTGATTAATAAGCTTATTACTGAGAGAGCTAGTAGTGACCTTGATATTTAGGTTGCCTAACAGTTTCCATTATAAAAAATTCTTCTTAGGCTTTACTTTTTCTAACACCTCTACTATTTGCAGCAGGCCTTTAAAATTCAGCAGAGAGAAAACCCTCAGGTTAGAGAAGTGCCTTTTCTTTGTCCCATGAAATTCTGTTCAGCTTTAGCCAAGTTACAGATGGTTAAAAATCATGATTTTCCCTGCTCTGGTTTGTGTTTTTTCAGGAAAATTTTGGAAGCATGACAAAATAATAACTGAACACAAACATTTGAAAGATTCTGGGTTTATGGTGCCATGAAGGTCCCAGAAGTGCAGTGGCACGCACTGCATTGAGAATCCTGGGTTGCTGCTGGAGCAGCAGTAGGGAGTGGTGAGCCATATCGAGCTCCCTCCAACCTTCACCACAACATTATACCTGGCATGTTGCCCCAGAATCCAATCCCCATCCCTCCCTCTCTGAGGGGGCACCAAATTGAGCAGGTGCTCCCCCAATTTCTGGATTTCTGGGAAAAGACCCAGGCTGGGCTCCCTCCATAAGTGTCCTGGACTAAGTGTACATAGCCCCAGCCCATTCCTCCCCTTTGGAAACACAACATGGGACAGAAGCACTCCAGCTCCCAAGGAGTAGGAAAGAGAAAGGGCTGGACTAGGCTCCCTCTGAACCCTGCACATGGAACCAGAATCCTATTTCCCTACTGCAGATAACCTTCTCCTGCTGTTAGCTAATGTTAGGTCCTGTACCTCACGCTGTGCTGCAGTGCTGAAGGTTCAGTGTTCAAACCTTGATAATGATACATAATGAAGGGATTGTTACAGTTGTACATAATAGAATTTTTTTTTCATTTTAAAATCTGGGAAATTACATATAAATAACCTGTGGGTATGGATTATGAGATAGTCTTTAATTACATGATCACATACTATTTTTCCACAGCATTCTGGTTCATTCTTGGCACAGGATGATCCACAAAGGGGTAGAATTAAGGCTGCATGAGCAGCTGCAAATCTGGCATTTCCCAATGTTTGAGTGCTTGATTTTCCAACCTAAACATCTTTCTTTTAATATATACTTTTCTTTGTAATATAGTACTGCATATACACTTGTTGACCAGTAAAGTCTTCATGATTGCAAAAGCCACCCTTGCTTTCCCTTTCTTTTTAATATGAAACCTTCTGAAATCCCTCTTGTTCCCCTGCAAACTCCTCTGGAATTCCTTACGTTAGAGATGTCAGAAGGATTAGGAATCTGCAATGTAAACATTTGATGTACGCCAGCATGTTTCCAAAATGATAACAACATTCATTTACTGTTGATGCCTGATATGTGATATTTTAATGTTCATACATTTTTTTCTAAACAGCAGTTTTGTTTTGGTTTTTTCAAAACAAGCGTTCATCTTGTTGGACTACCTACATGCCATGTTTGGGGTTCTAAAAATTGACTTCTCTGAATGCAGCCCTTTTTTTTTTTTTTAAATGTAATAAGTACAGAAACATCTTCTTACACTGAAAACCAACTGCATGGTTTCCTTCAAACGTTCAAAAAGCATTCATTTAGAATGAGAAATATATTTACTAGAGCCCTGATGGTGAGAGTCATGTGTCAAGCCTAACCAATTGTAAGAGGAGATATTCATTTTAAATTTTAAGCCATATCTGTACAGGAGTTGGTGAAAACTCTCTCCGCCGCCACAGCATCTACAAAGCCCTAAAGTGCAGAACTGTTTGGGGCAGTGGCCCTGCCAAATCCTAGTTATAGTCACACAGTTATAAAGTGGAATCTTTTCCAGTTGTGAGGAGTTTATGTTGTTGGATCAGTTACTGAGCCTCTGTTGAGGCAAAGCCGTGTCTTGAGGGACTAAATTCTAAGTCTACTCCACTTGAATTGAGGTCATTGTTGCTCACTGAAGTGGTTACAGAGCTGTAGGCTGTAGTTTATAAACTGGACCCAAGTTTTTCCTGACTGAGGAATGCCAGCAAGGAAGTGTTGTGTTCTCTGTCGGGGAAGATTCTTAGTGCCTCCCTTCAGAAGAGCAGCCTATAAGAAACATTTTTGAGGCATCACTTGATGTGGAAAATGTTTCCAGCTATGGACCTGTTTTGAACCTTTATTTGGGCTGATTGAGAAGATTACAACAGGGTAAATCAGACAGCCTCCAGAATTCTCAGGGTTTCTTGACTCGTTGCAATAGTGTTTCAGGTTTCAGTAAGGTGCATAAATTGCACTAATAGTGCTGGTTAATGATCTTTTCCTGACAGTGAATGAAGGTCACATCCATGCTGATCTTATATTTTTCCTTTTTTTTAAAGCTCTCCTCTACCTTCCATGCTGTTGATCATGAAGTTTTTTGACACATCTGTGGTTCATACCCAGAGGTACGTGGAGCCACTCTATTTCTTCCTTTTTTAAAAGATCCCAGAGCTGTACTATTAGGTGATTAACCACTCCCTCCTCTCCTATGATGACTCCATCCATTTCTCTTTCCCTCTGGGCTTCTAGATAGCTCCATGACTTAACTTATGATTGACTAACAGGCATAGCAAGAATTTTGATGTTCCCATCACTTCCCATTTAACTTTAGAATAGGTATAATTTTCATTCACAGATTGAGATTAGAGCCTAATGTAAAAAAAAATTTCCAGTGTATGTTCTATTTGTGTAAATGCTTCAAAGTCACCGAGAAGTTGAAAAATGGGAAAATCCTGTAAAACAACCCTTAGCAACCCTGGCATTCACTCCAGCTCTTCATTTAATATTGCTGAATTTATTCGCTTTCAGAGCATGCTTCCAGGGTTCTCCATTCCCCCCCCCCCCCCCAAGGTTTTGCCAAGGTGGTGTGTGGAGGAATATGAGGATGGGATGGTGGAGGTTAAATTTTGTTGCTTTGGTCAGGTAAATAGTTCTGGTTTAGATTTTCATTTCCTGTTTGTATTCTTTTGTACAAGAATCTAGAACTGTGTTATATGTACTTTTAAAGGAATATTACTAAATATATAAAACTAAATAACCTGGACTGTGTGCTCTCGATATTCAGTGACCTCAGTTCAGCTGCACAGAGTACAAGTGAGCACAGAGTTTGGTCCAAAATGTTTCAACTGCACCTTCCCCTCCCCTCATCCTTTCTTCTCTCTCTCTCTCTCCCTCCCTCTTCTTAGTTCTACAGTGCACACATAGCTTGTTGTATTTGCATATATGTGCTAAGGCTGTGTAATAAAATATCCTGTTTGTAATGAAAAAGTACCAGGGTACAGAGTTTTAAGATTACTCTTGAATTTTTGTGATTACTATCTGGGTGAGCAATATACACACACATTCTTGCACACTTTTTACTCTTATGTATCACCTTTCATCCCAAAGTGCTTTCCAAACTGTCGCGCCTACATATAGTCCCACTGAAATTCAACCACCTCTTGGTTGGCAGGCAACAGGCAGTTAGTGCATTGTATGGCCAATAATATGTAAAGCAATCCATAAAGGTTAACAAAGTAACTCAAACAGGGAAGAGTTCTGGGTAACAGCACCAGTGCAAACTCCTACTCTAGTACCATATCATATATAATATCCAGGCAGAGCAGACAGGAAATTTTAAGATCTTATCTGAGAAGGACACACAGTGAACTGTATAGAATTTAATTCATCTACCCCAGAAGAATGAAGGGCTAAATCAACCCTGCTGAGATTTGAACCTATGATGTCAGGGAGTCTATACATGACAGACGTAAACCACTGGCAGAGGGGTACAGGGTTGGGGGAAAGCAGAACCACCATTTTACCCCTGGGAAGAAGGAGGCTAGGCATTCACCTCCCCATTCCCCTGTTACTTGTCCCAAATTTTCTGTACAAGCAGAGGAGCCCAAGAGGTGCTATCATTATAAGTCCACTGAGCACCTGAGGAATAAGTGTCCCTTGCTGAGTGGAAGCCGGCAGCAAGTAACACATGAAGTTGCTACTTCTCCAAGCCAGGCTGCGGCCTCTTTCCACACAGGATTTGTAAAGCTTGTTTCCACACAACCAAGCAATGAGCATATGCATGCAGTTAAAATCAATGGTGAAGTGCTTCTTGGATTGAGGGACACATGTGCTGAGATTTCTGTGGTCAGGAGGGACCTGATCCAGGAGAAGGATTTGTAGCCAGGTAAAATGGCAGAATTAGAACTGGTGGGAGGTTACAAAGTCCTTGCACCTTTAGCTAAAGTACACAGGCAAACTAAGTATTTGCAGGCTGAACTGACTGTTGCAACGGTGGCACACAATTTTGTACCATTTCTACTAGGGAATGATTTCTTAATGTGGCAGAATCTGTCCCAGGGTTGGTTAGCAGTGAGAAGGAATTTTGTGCTAGAAGCCCCGGTGGCGGGGTGGGGGTGGGGTGGTGAAGTCACATGGGCTGCTGGGGGAATAAGAGGGTGTCTCTTAGATTCCTCTGTAGCAGTAAAGAATGCAGCTTTGGGGGCAGGGATGGTTGTGGCCAGTTCCTGTAGCCCCGGGGCTCAAGGCAAGTTCCAGAGGGAGGGGCTGGACGGAGTCAGGTCCTGTCTCGCAATCATTTCCCCGGGAGAGGGGAATGTATCACCTTGTTACAGGGGAGCCACCCCAGCCGCTGACTGCCAGGAAGTTGCAGGTCAGCAGGGGGCAGGGCCTGCCCTGGGGTGCACAGAGACATGTGTCCTGAAGGTGGAATTTGGGGTCCTGGTGACCGCTGCAGTGGGAACAGACCCCAAGGACTGTGTAGCTGGAAGCAAGCCCAACCTGAGTGAAAAGGGGGGAATTTTGCTGGCCAGTGAAGGGTCTGTCATAGCTGGTAGCTGTGAGCCCACAGCTGGACCAGGGTCACCTTCCCTTTTGGGGGACACTGGGATGTCTGGCCCAGAGGGGAGCCCAGAGGGGGAACCCCACACAGAAGGTGAGGGGGGGCCAGAGAGTCCACCCACCTTTTGTAGGGAGGATCTTTCCCAGGAGGAGGGTGAAAAGTCTGCATTTAAAATGCCAGACCCCTCTCCTGTGGATCAGGTTTTAAGAGAAAATTGGGGGTCAGATCTCCGGGAGGGGGAAGTCCATCCAGCTGACCTTTTGGGAACAGAAAGTGGGGTGTCCAAAGGGGTCTTACCAATCCAAAGCACCCCACTGAAAGATGTTGTTCTTGGTATGCGTGTAAGAGATAAAGCTGTCTCTCCAAGACAAGAGGGGAAAAATCTCTGCATGGGTGAAACTTCACAAGGAAGTGAAGTCCAGCCCAGAGAAATTCCAGAGGGAGGGGCCGAGGGCAGGCATGATTGCAGTACACCTTTTCCTTGCCAAAGCCCCAAACCCATGCCTGAATTGAAAGCCTTCTCCAAAGAGGCAGAGGAGTCTGCATCAGAGTGCCTACCAGGGGGCACAAAGAACTGGGAAAATGCGGTAGAAACTAAACAAGCTAAATTGTGTGAACAAAACCTGTCCACCGTAGATTTGCTGTTAATCTTGTGTCTTTTACTATTTCATCTATGGGTCAAGACAAAGGAGTTAATACTAGTGGTTAACCCTTTAAAGATGTGGGACATACCTGATTTGTGGAAGAAATTGTTGTACATGCTAGGGATGGTGACAAGACAGCCCCACAAGCATATTATTTTTCACCCTATACCTGTAAACAGACTGGAAGCTTGGCACAGCAGCAAAAGCATAATAGGCCCATGCTGCTATGTAGAAGGAAGCCAAGCTGGTCACCTGCCATATTTGCTATACTTTCTGCACTTCGGGATGGTTTGTTCCTGCGCCCTCAATAAGGCTTCTTTAAAATACAGCCAGTTCTCCTGGACTCCTTGCCCCCTCATATTAGCTTCCCAGGGGATCCTGCCCATCAGTTCCCTAAGTGAGTCTAAGTCTGCTTTTCTGAGGTCCAGGGTCCATATTTTGCTATTCTCCTTTCTTCCTTTTGTGAGGATCCTGAATTCAACCATCTCATGGTCACTGCTGCCTAGGTTGCCACCCACTTCTACTTCCCCTACTAATTCTTCCCTGTTTGTAAGCAGTAGGTCAAGAGGAGCACAGCCCATAGTCGGTTGCTCCAGCACTTGTACCAGGAAGTTGTCCCCAACACTCTCATTGTGTATATCCCTGTAACTAAATAACCCATCAAATGAGAAAGAAGCCTTGTGGAATACAAATGAAGAAAAGTGCTAATTTCAAAGCAAGTGGTCATTGTGTGTGCTGATCGGAAGTCAAAGACTCATAATGTATTCCTCACTTTCCATCATCAAAGGAAAAACCCACATAGGTAGTGATCCTGTCAGTTTGTTTTCTGTGAGAAGAAGCTGTAAGTATGGATTCAAGGAAAGATCCTGGATATCTGGACTGTTTGGACTTTTACAGGAAAGTGTACCAGATGCAAAGGAAGCTTACAAGAAGTGGAAATTTGGACAGATGACTAGGGAGGAGTATAAAAATATTGCTAGAGCATGCAGGGGTGTAATCAGGAAGGCTAAGGCACAATTGGAGTTGCAGCTACCAAAGGATGTGAAGGGTAACAAGAAGGGTTTCTACAGGTATGTTAGCAACAAGAAGCTCAGGCAAATTGTGGGACCCTTACTGAATGGGGGAGGCAAAGTAGTGACAGATGATATGGAAAAAGCTGAAGTACTCAATGCTTTTTTTGCCTCGGTCTTCACAGACAAGGTCAGCTCCCAGACTGCTGCACTGGGCAACACAGTATGGGGTGGAGGTGAGCAGCCCTCAGTGGTGAAAGAACAGATTAAGGACTATTTAGAAAAGCTGGACGTGCACAAGTCCATGGGTCCAGATCTAATGCATCCAAGGGTGCTGAGGGAGTTGGCTGATGTGATTGCAGAGCCATTGGCCATTATCTTTGAAAATTCGTGGCGATCAGGGGAGGTTCCAGATGATTGGAAAAGGGCAAATATAGTGCCCACATTTAAAAAGGGGAAGAAAGAGAAACTGGGGAACTACAGACCGGTCAGCCTCACTTCAGTCCCTGACAAAATTATGGAGCAGGTCCTCAGGGAATCCATTTTGAAGCACTTGGAGGAGAGGAAGGTGATCAGGAACAGTCAACATGGATTCACCAAGGGCAAGTCATCCCTGACCAACCTGATTGCCTTCTGTGATGAAATAACTGGCTCTGTGGATATTGGGAAAGTAGTGGATGTGATATATCTTGACTTTAGCGAAGCTTTTGATACGGTCCCCCACAGTACTCTTGCCAGCAAGTTAAAAAACTATGGATTGGATGAATGGACTATAAGGTGGATAGAAAGCTGGCTAGATTGTCGGGCTCAATGGGTAGTGATCAACGGCTCGATGTCTAGTTGGCGGCCGGTATCAAGCAGAGTGCCCCAAGGGTTGGTCCTGGGGCCAGTTTTGTTCAACATCTTTATCAATGATCTGGATGATGGGATTAATTGCACCCTCAGCAAGTTCGCAGATGACACTAAGCTGTGCGGGAGAGGTAGATATGCTGGAGGGTAGGATAGGGTCCAGAGTGACCTACACAAATTGGAGGATTGGGCCAAAAGAAATCTGATGAGGTTCAACAAGGACAAGTGCAGAGTCCTGCACTTAGGAAGGAAGAATCCCATGCACCGCTACAGGCTGGGGACCAACTGGCTAAGCAGCAGTTCTGCAGAAAAGGACCTGGGGATTACAGTGGATGAGAAGCTGGATATGAGTCAGCAGTGTGCCCTCGTTGCCAAGAAGGCCAACGGCATATTGGGCTGTATTAGTAGGAGCATTGTCAGCAGATCGAGGGAAGTGATTATTCCCCTCTGTCTGGCACTCTTGAGGCCACACCTGGGGTATTGTGTCCAGTTTTGGTCCCCCCACTTCAGAAGGGATGTGGACAAATTGGAGAGAGTCCAGCAGAGGGCAACAAAAATAATTAGGGGGCTGGGGCACATGACTTACGAGGAGAGGCTGAGGGAACTGGGGTTATTTAGTCTTCAGAACAGAAGAGTGAGGGGGGATTTGATAGCAGCCTTCAATTACCTGAAGGAGGGTTCCAAAGAGGATGGAGCTAGCTGTTCTCAGTGGTGGCAGATGACAGAACAAGAAGCAATGGTCTTAAGTTGCAGTGAGGGCGGTCTAGGTTAGACATTAGGAAACACTATTTCACTAGGAGCGTGGTGAAGCACTGGAATGGGTTACCTAGGGAGGTGGTGGAATCTCCATCCTTAGAGGTTTTTAAGGCCCGACTTGGCAAAGCCTTGGCTGGGATGATTTAGTTGGTGTTGGTCCTGCTTTGAGCAGGGGATTGGACTAGATGACCTCCTGAGGACTCTTCCAACCTTAATATTCCATGAAAATTCTACTACATTATAACAAGATACTACAATGCAAGTAACATTCCACTAGTTTTCATGAAGTTCAAACACCAAATACACTCTTATACATTTAACAAACACTTTGATCTATAAGAATACACAAGTGCATGGGACTCTGGCATGAGCTGGCACCTGGTCTGCCAGTGTCACACTAGGTATAATTCATTGTGTGTCTTGGACTTTCTGATTTTGTTCCTACATGCTTGGGCTATTCTTTTGTATGCCTCCTTATCAGTTTGTCTTTGTTTCCACTTTTTATAGGATTCCTTTTTGATTTTCAGGTCATTAGAGAGCTTGTGATGGAGCCATACTGTCCTCTTACTATTCTTCTTATCTTTACTTTGCTTCGGGATAGTTTGCAGTTGTGCGGTTAATATTGTCTCCTTCAGAGACTGCTAGCTCTCCTGAACTCCTTTTCCCCTTAGATTGTCTTCCCATGGGAGTTTACCTTCCAGTTCTCTGTGTTTGTTAGTCTGTTTTTTAAATCCATTATCCTTATTCTTCTGCTCTCACTCCTTCCTTTTCTTAGAATCATGATGTCTATCATTTCATGATCACTTTTACCCAAATTGTCTTCCACTTTCAGATTTGCTACCAATTCCTCCCTGTTCGTCAAAATCAAATCTAAAATGGCTGTTCCCCTGGTTACTTCCTCCATTTTCTGGAACAAAATGTTGTCCCCAATATATTCCAGGAACTTATTCGAAATTTTTTGTTTTGCTATATCATTTTTCCAAAAGATGTCTGGGTAGTGAAAGTCCCCCATTACTACCAGATCTTGCGTTTTGGATATTTGTTCTAGAAATGCCTCATCTACCTCCTCTTCCTGATTTGGTGGTCTGTAGTCAAATCTCCTTTCTTTTATCTTCCCATCACTCAAAAACAGTTGTGGGGTTTTGATCAAACTTTCCTTTAAAAATATATCACATTCGAAAATTTCAGCCCAAAAGGTAGAAACTTTAGGGAGCTATGAGCTTCTTAATACAAAGCTCATCTTGGGAAGTGTTTTGTAGCCTTATCTACAATAGTCTCTACCTTTACCCTGCTGTAGGCCCAGTTCAGCAAATTACTTAAGCATGTGTTTAAATCTCATTAAAGTCAATGGAACTTAAGTAAGTGCTTTGCTGCTTTAGGAGCATAATGAACAAACTTATAGCTAGGGCCTAAGCCAAGGTCTATTGAAGCCAATGGAAAGGCTCCCATTGACTTCAAATGAGTGTTGGATCAGCCTGCAGTGCATCAGAATGAGTTTATCTAAATACATATGCAATTCTGGTTTTAATCAGATTTTTTAATTGCAAGTTTTTAGATCAGTATGGTATATATGTTAGTCTATACAATTATTTGTTATTTTAAGGCCAAATCATGCTTGCTCTATTCAGATGAATATTTCTATTAATTTCAGTTGGTCTACCTGCATGAGTAAAGTGATTAAGATTTAGACCCTAGCCTTTTGAATACTCATGCATATAGGCAATCTAAGAATAAATTAATTGGCTTTTATTGTGTTACAGGCATACAGTATATGAAATAATGCTTTGGAAATTGCTATTCTAGTAATTATTGTATAGTCGTTATACTAGCAATTTTAGGTTAATTATTTGATATTAAGGGATTGCTGAGGGCCATACAGTCAATATATTAAACATCTTTATAATATCCTATGAATTTTTGTTTTATTTTATGCATTTTTGGAAAAAGAAGTATAGGATACCTAAATGATCTGAATGTTGCAACTTGTAATTGGTTTAAGTAATGTTTACAACTCAGGAGACATTTTAGTACAATAATGGCAATTTTTCAATGTGAATGTCAGTTATACCCTAACTTCATACATTTGTATGGCACTCATTATAATGTTCTCCTAATTAATAAGAGTACATTTTTGTCTTTTACCAACAGTCTCCTTAACTTCATTGTGGCTAATTACATGCACTATATAACCCTGGAAACAGCTTTTAAAAGTCTCTCATTATATTACTCAGATTCATTTTTATTTTTTATCACTACAGTTTCCGAAATACTTAATTTAAAAGGGCAGAGGCTTGTTTTGTTTAGATTTATATTTTGGACTTTTACATTGTTTTTTACAATGTAGGGTTGAATATTAGTGCTTGTGACAGCAAGGCACATTAGCTGCTGCCAATGGCTTCATTCTAGCGAGCTTGTCCACTACAGTTTTGGTGTTGCACCTCAGTCCTGTGATACAGCACAAATGCACAGGCATACGTTTGGCCTTGAGCAAAGATTGCCCGTTATGCCAAACAGGTTAATGGGCTTGATAGGTAAAAACATTCTCTAGATACTAGACAGATCATTATACATGAGAGTGTGAGTTAAGACCAAGGAGAGCTTTCCTAAAGATGCTAAGAGATTTAGCAGCACAAGTCCCACAGAAGTCATTTGGACTTGTGCTCCTAAATCCTTTCACCTTAACTAACACTCTAATATGTACAAGTCTGTATAGTATGTAGAGAATAAGCTCCCTGGACTTTGTGAGGACTTGTGCTCCTAAATCTCTTTGCCTCTTTTGAAAATCTGCCCCTAAGACTTGCCCATCACTCTACATTTTCTGATTGTTTAAAGCCAAGCCTGTAATGTTATTTAAACGTAAGGGTGGGGTGGGGAGTGGAAAGCTACAATAAATTTGCAAAGTTCTATGATGAGGCAGTCTTAACCCAGAACAGAAGCATCACCAAAAAAAGGGGGGGGGGGTTGTGGCATTTGTGGGAAACTGCTGTACAAACTGCATTATATGGAAATGAATGTTACACTAACTGCAACTGAGTTCTTGATAATAAGTTTTACCTCTTGTAGAAACCTTGCCTTGAAATGCTGAAAATTGTCTGCAGAGGAGCTGAAGTTAGTTAAGTACTGGAACAACTGCTGATTTATTTGCATCTTTCAACATGACCAATCCCCAGTAAGTACCATATGAGAAAGTTACAAATGCTTTTCCATTCAATGAGTCAAATCCCATTCATGCAAAATCCTCTGTGCCAAATTCTCTTGATCCCAAGGAGGTTGCATCAGTATTGCTGGGAATAGAATTTTAAGTTTCGGATAAGAGATGCAGGATTTGCTCAGTTGTCTGCGGACCTGGAATTAGTGCAACAACAACAAAGTGAATATGCAAAAAGAAAAGGAGTACTTGTGGCACCTTAGAGACTAACCAATTTATTTGAGCATAATTCTGAAGTATTGTTAATAGTGAATGACCAAGAACTAATATATAAAATTATTTTCAGTCTATCTAAATTTTTGTTTTCCTCCCAACAAGCCTGTGTTAAGATTATTTGTCAGCACTGTTTCATTTGCTTTTTCACGGTCACTTCATTATCTAGCTCTCATTTAATCTACTTAAGAGTCTAAAAGGTTAAAAAAAAAAAAAAACACCACACAGTGAGAAGCTGAAAGGGCTTCTCTAACTCTTTTCACAGTTTGTTCTGTAATACTGGTAGTCAGACTGTGGTCCACTTCCAAACTAAAAGCCAGCAGCTTCAGCTAGTATGTGGTACAAAAGCATTAAATCAGAGAAGAGAAATGTCTAGCCAAATACCAGAAAAAAATCTCCTGCTAATTAGATCTTTTTAGACAGTGAAATAATTTTCAGTGGAAGTGGCAAAAGTCTCATTCCTTGAGGAGACATGTAAAATTAGACTGGACAAAGAACTAAATAAAGGGACGCTGGCTAGATGACCCAAAGGATCTTTTGCACTCATTTCTATGGCTGTGTGAAACAATCATAGGTCATTGCGAGCCTTTTACTTCAGTCATAATAGTGTCTTCACATTGTTAAAGGGACCTTCCCAGGTAATCTGTGCAGTGGTTCTACTCCCTTCTAATTCTAATGTTTAGACTCTGAGCAATACTGCCTTTTCCCACCTCTTCAATTTAGACTTTCGTCCTTCTTCATCCATGTCTTATGTTCCTGGTTCCAAACTCTTACAAGACACGATTTAGGCAAGAGGTCTTCTAAATTATTCAGTTTTTATGAGAAAGATGAAGTCTTATTCAGGTTGGTTGAATAACTGGAGGATTTTAATAAGCTCTTTTAAAAAAAAATCATTGCAGCTTTTGCAGTCAAATAAGAAAGGAAAGTTGGGTATAAGACACTTTTTAACTGCATCACTAAGAAAGAAAAATACCTTCCCAACCATCGCACCTATCTGTCGAAAACCTGAATGAAATAGCGTGGCATTTCTTCAGAAGTTAACAAGCTCTCCCGGATTAATGCTAAAGAGGTTTATGGTTGCAACACAATGTGAGTCAAATGGAAAGGGAGGCATTCACTGGAATCTGCAAAGAATCTGTCCCTGCTGGGACTTGACAGGCAAACCCTTTACACAAAGTTGTCCATCACATACACTATATATTAAGTACTGGGCAATAACTTATTTTTTCTCTAAGTAAGTGGTATCTTATTTTAAGTGATATAGACACACATACATGGTTGGATTTTACCCTTGTATGTGTACATAAAGCTCTCATTAACATTAAGAAGGAGAGAAAATACATAACCAGTTTTTAAATTATGTTCTATACATATATGGATGGGAAGAATTTATCTTGGATCCTCCTATAATTTTATTCCTGTTCTTACTCTATAACTCTCCTCAGAAGTCCTAGAGCATTAGCAACCCTTTCTCTGGTTGAGTAGGGCAAGATGTGGCACCATTCAGAATTTTTCTAAATATTGACCAGAGGTCAATGAAGGGCAATAGAATGGATGTATTACCTTAGAGCAGTGGTTCTCAAACCCTGGGGAAGGCCTCCCAATGAAAGCGCGGTAATGTGTCAAGGGAGGGACAAACTGTGTGCTTCTTTGAAAGAAAAGAAAAAAAAAGAGCTCTGGCTGTCAGCCCTGGCTGGCTCTGGCTCATGCAGAAAGGCCATGCACACCCAGGAGGCGGAGATAAATAGGACAGCCAGAGCTCTGTCCCCGGGGCTAACAGCTGGAGCACCACCACTTGGGCTTTCCTCCCTCCACCCCCTCAATCCCTCACCAGGAGGCAGCCCAGGCTCGGGTTCTCCTTCCCGCCACCCCTCTAACGCCTCAATCTCTCACATCAATGCAGCGGGGCTCTGTCTGTCAGCCCCAGGATAGCAGCAGCAGCGCAGAAGTAAGGGTAGCAATGGGGCACTAAGTCTGCTGCGAAAAGTGATATTGACGAATATTACTTTTCTCATTGCCACCCTTACTTCTGTGCTGCTGGGTGCCCAGCCAGCAGCCGCTGCTCTCTGCTCTGTTGTCAGAACTGTGTGTTGGTATATGTACTTGAGAAGGGGGCGTAAACAACTACAGTCACCAAGAAGGGGAGCCCAATCAAATAAGTGTGAGAATCACTGCCTTAGAGTGATTTGTACACTGGTCAGTAAAATGCTTGACCATTGTTCACTGATCTCACTACAAAAAGGAGAGGGTTTAGTTCATGTAACTACATGCCTTCTTTTCATTGACTCTCTTTTCTAGTTTGCAAGTATACTTTGCTACATAGTTCATAGTTTGTTTCTTTGTGTGTTTGTTGAATATTTATGTTTATATTTTATGTGCATGAAAAGGCTTCAACCCTGCAATCTAAATCCAATTTTGCCCTTGTGTGCATGTGAGGATCCTATTAACCTCAGTGGGAGCGACCTTTCACAGATGAGGATAGACTTTGGCCCCATATAACATTTCTCCACATGTATTATCAAAAGTGACACATAAATACCAGTAATCAAGCCTTTTTCCTTCATTATGGAAAATTTTAGTCCTGCTACTTGTGGAAATTTCCCGTTCCTTACTGATTATATTTTTTTCCATTTGCTTATTCATCATTTTTAGGCCTTCAGTAGAAGGTGGAATTTCAGAAGTTGAGATTATTTCACAACAAGTAGAAGAGGAGACCAAAAGCTTAGCTCCTGTACAACTTGTTAACTTCACTTATCGAGATTTACCCCTTGCTGCGCTTGATCTCTCTGTGGCAGGGTCCCAGCTCTTGTCAAATTTGGATGAGGAGTACCAAAGAGAAGGGTAAGTGCGAAGGATATCCTAAAGGATTTTCATGGTTTACAGAAGGGAAAGCCATGAGATGGAGAGAGAAGGCCAGCCAATTACACTTGAATCCATTCTAAAAGCATCTTTTTCTAATGTAGCTATTTAGTTGTTTTCAGACTCCTTGCAATAAAGTAATTTCTGTCTCCCATGTGAACGTAGTGCATATTAGAAAACTGCTATCAGTGAGAAAACTAAAGTTTGATTCATACTAAAATGTTAGGTCAACCCAGCTACATCACTCAGGGGTGTGAAAAAGCCACACCCTTCAGCGATATAGTTTTAAGCTGACCTAACCCCTGGTGTAGATAGTGCTCGGTCAATTGAAGAATGCTTCCTTTGACCTAGCTACCGCCTCTCGGGGAGGTGGATTACCTGCTGCGATGGTAGAACCTCTCTCGTCAGCATAGTCTACACCCCTCCCGTCAGTGTCTACACTGAAGTGCTACAATGGCTCAGAAATGCTGTAGCATTTCAAGTGTAAACAAGCCCTAAATTGTGTCTTTTGCCCTGACTTTTGGCTCTTCCCCATAAAAACAAAACAAAAAAAAATGCAGAAAAGCCATTCCATAGGTCCTCTGTGACAGATGCCTCAGGAGAGTGTTCCATGGTGAGATGCAGGGGTCTGTGACGGTGGTCCACATGTTTGAATGGACATTTCCTGACCTGGTGATTATGATTATGCAACACAACCTCCTAAGCCTCATGCAGATTATTTCTGTTTCTAAAAGAAGAATTTGCTCTGGGTAGGCTGTGAATGAGGCTGTTGCTATTCAGAATATATATGCACAATAATGTTGTTCTGATAGAACATACGTGCCGATTCTGGCTACATTTACACAGGGAGTTCAAATCAAGTTCATTATATTTGTTAGAAAATGTCTTTGGAAATGAGAGAATAAAACACTTACTAAATATACTCTTCAACTGAATATATTAAAGGTACTAAATGAATGTTTAATACTGAATCACAATATATAGGAGAACAGCAAAGCATTTTACCTAGATCCATTATTTTTATAAGTAGCGGTCTGTAAGTAGCTACCTTAAAAATTTAACAAACCTAGCACCTTTATTGTCTAAAACGCAGGGAATACCCACAGTGGGGAGTGTCTGAAGACTCTGTTCTCCCTTCAGACATATGGATGCAACTTCTGTTGGTCTGAAGGACAAACTGAGCTTTTTACAAAGGCCCATTAACAAGTCAAAATTACACTGTAATTTACAGGTAAAACAAGTAGCATTTAAACACATTTTACTTATGGTAGTAGTAAGAGTTGTTTATATTTATGCCTGTATCTGTAATTTTCACTCCATGCATTTGAAGAAACGGGTTTTTTACCCACAAAAGCTTATTCCCAAATAAATCTTTTAGTCTTTAAGGTGCCACTGGACTCCGTGTTGTTTTTGTAGATACACACTAACATGGCTATCCCACTGATAAATGACTGCACAGTGGCTCATTTGGAAAGCTGTCTCCCTTAGTGTGAATCTACATAAAACTAGCATCACCTTTGATAAGGAGACCAATAGCCCAACATTGGATTATATAGCTACTGTTCATTACTATTTCCGTTTATATCATACCAAATCTATATAGCTACTTTTACTGCAAGATCTATCTAAAAACACTTCACAGTAAGTCAATCTGAGACTTCGAGATGAAGACATAAAAAGGTTTATATAAGCTTAAAATTATTGACAATTAAATATGTTTTAATGTACACTTAGAAATCAGCAAAGATGAGATATCCTTGATCTACACTCAGCAGGTATTCCATGCTGCAGTCAGGAAGCAGAATGAGGGGAAAGTTCTTGCCATTAGTTTTTTTCCAAATTGGACTTCGTGAGATGTTTTCAGAAATTCCAAACAAGGGGAAATAAATTTCAGTTAGATGATATAAATATGATGCAATGCCACGTGTGTCTAAAGAGGCACTTTATAATTAATTTGAGTATGCAGGTGTAAGCCTGAGGCTATATTGCTATTGGATAAATATAAAACAAGATTAGTGCAAGTATTCAGCCCTAGTAGCTGCAGATTTCACCATCTGAAGCGCCATTCTTCAAGGTCCAAAGATCTGTTAGAATGGATACTTCAACTGCTTGCATCCTGGGTGCAGAAACAGACCTGTCAGTCATGGGCAGCAGCAGAATGCCCCACTCTCTGAAATTCCCTCCAGCTTTATCTGCCTCCGTAGTGGCCAGTGGCTCAGCTCCCTGCTATGAAGCTTTTCTGTGGAAAATTCCAGACTTTATTTCAAATTTCTGACTAGCAGATCGGTTGAAAAATGTGTCTGTCTAATTCCCATCCCTGTCACAGGACTTCATTTGCCATGTTGGGAGATTGCCCCCTCAACTGTGCTTCCCCTTTGGAGGCATTTGCAGCAGTTGGTGCTCCTGCAGGCCTCAGGGAGTGAGTTAGGCTGAGAAAAGTCAGAGGCAAAGGGAGAGGTCTTTGCAGTCTGCTTCACCCTCTTACCTACTGTTTTTTGTGGGAGCTTGGCTGTACTATGGGCAGAACACAGTTTCCTCCTCACAGCCCAAACTGGGCAGGGTTACCTCAGTCCACCCTTCCCCAGGCAGGAAAGAAGCTGAGCAGGATTGGAATAGCCGGCTCCAGGGGCAAGCAGCTCCTCCACCCCTATCTCCAGGATGGGAATGACTTCAGAGGGGCAGCGTGCCAAATGGTAGATTAAACGTAAATCCCAATAATCCACACCAGCAACCATGCTCCCAACTGTGAAGGTCAGTCACCTCCTCCCCCACCTCTGTCTCCCCACAGGCTGTATATGGAGGGCACTGGACCTACCACAGACTCTGCCAACATCACAGACTGCAGCAAGATGTCTTTGGAGCTATCTCTCTCTTCCAGCTGCCGCCTCACCTCTGTAACAGGCGTCCTGGGATTCCCAGGCTGCCACCTCCAGGGAAAACACACAACCATATGGCAAATCCGCTTCCCATGCAGTAGAGAGGGGTAGATCTTCTGTGAAAGCCCATCTTTGAACCTCAGGCCTGTACCTTCCTGAGAGACCCAAAAAGGGCCTGTGCTGGGGAGAGGACACAATAAGTCCCAGCCTCTTTGAAAACAGGGAGATTGCTAGACACTTGAAATATTTTTGGAGCAGTCTCTGAGCCCAGTTTCTCTCCCCCATCTGAAGCAGGATTATGGAGATAAATTCTCAAAGGGTAATTAATTAAACTTAGTGGTGTTTTCCCTGCTCACCTTCACAGAGTTCAGTGTGGCAGATCCATGCAAAAAGAACCAGGCCAGAGACTTGTGCGGACTCCTCTGGGCATGCCTGCACATACACACAGACACACACACAAGAGGGAATTCTTCCTTTTTGGGGGGAAAGGCCTGCTGTCTGAATCAGAGTTAGGGAATCAAATAATAAAAATATATATTAACAATAAACAAACAAACCAAAAGACGTGGAGGATAGACTTATAGGCAGAGTACAGAGTATTGTGAAACTATGCTTAGGACAGGTTTCAGAGTAGCAGCCGTGTTAGTCTGTATCCACAGAAAGAAAAGGAATACTTGTGGCACGTTAGAGACGAACAAATTTATTTGAGCATAAGCTTTCGTGAGCCACAGCTCACTTCATCGGATGCATGCGGTGGAATATACAGTGGGGAGATTTTATATCACAGAGAACATGAAACAATGGGTGTTACCATACACACTGTAACGAGAGTGATCATAGATTCATAGATACTAAGGTCAGAAGGGACCATTATGATCATCTAGTCTGACCTCCTGCACAATGCAGGCCACAGAATTTCACCCACCGACTCCTGCGAAAAACCTCTCACCTATGTCTGAACTATTGAAGTCCTCAAATCGTGGTTTAAAGACTTCAAGGAGCAGAGACTCCTCCAGCAAGTGACCCATGCCCCATGCTACAGAGGAAGGCGAAAAACCCCCAGGGACTCTTCCAATCTGCCCTGGAGGAAAATTCTTTCCCGACCCCAAATATGGTGATCAGCTAAACCCTGAGCATATGGGCAAGATTCACCAGCCAGATACTACAGAAAATTCTTTCCTGGGTAACTCAGATCCCACCCCATCTAACATCCCATCACAGGCCATTAGGCCTATTTACCATGAATATTTAATTATCAAAACCATGTTATCCCATCATACCATCTCCTCCATAAACTTATCGAGTTTAATCTTAAAGCCAGATAGATCTTTTGCCCCCACTGCTTCCCTTGGAAGGCTATTCCAAAACTTCATTTGATCAGGTAAGGTGAGCTATGCTTAGGACCGTGGTTCTCAAACATTTGTATTGGTGACCCCTTTTACTCAGCAAGCCTCTGAATGCGACCCCCCCCCCCTTATAAATTAAGATTTGCTAGGTGGTCACATGACCATCAATAAATAAACTCACCAAAATTTAACCTATTGGTTATCTGGTCTTTAACCAATGCCATTTTTTATCAGAAGGCTTCTCCACACTACAAAGTGCAGGAGAAAATGGAGGATATATAATATACCTCATTTGGAATATCTGTACCTAAAAGATAAGCCTGTTCCTGACCCTGGAGGAACACCGCATTGAAGATTCTATTGTAACAGATCCGCGGACCTTAGGGCGATGAAGAATAGAAAAACGTGTGTGTGCCACAGATTGGATACTGCACTTGTACAAAGGATGGGAACAAAATAACCGAAAGGTTCTATTCAACCCTCACTGTTACTGTGAGGTTCTCATTAAGATATTGGGAGTTGTTCAAGATGTTGGAGAGAGTGGACACCAAAATAGAAGTGTTATTATAAGGGAAATTGTTAACCAGAAATCTAGTGAGTGTTTAAAAATGAGTTAAAAGTAGCTTCAGGTGCCACTCCTAATTTTTATGGTTTTATGTTGGTATTTTCTATTTTATAAAAATATTTTCTCTCTCGACTGCTGTGTAAAAGACCCGCACAACTAATGGGAAATTAATAGGAAAGAGTGAAACTGACTATAGACAGAAAATATTAAATGCACAAATAAACAAATGGAGAAAATCCTAGATACATTTTTTGTAATCTCATAATAGATTAAAAAACTTAGCCAGAAGTGCAAATGTTTTGGGTTTTGTTTTGTGTGTGTAGGGGGGCAGATTGTTTAATTTAAGTAATGGACAGTGTCCCTAAATATGAAGAAAATGAGTCTGGTCCATAGCTTATGCTCGTTGTGTTTTATCTGGTGGATATACCTGCATGGATTTTTTCTTAACTATTTGTCTTAGTTTGTTGCTTCTGTGCTCAGCCACATTTAAAATCTACTTACATTTGCTTAGGTAGAGAGTAAAATAAACTATAGAAAAATGTTAAAGAAAAATGATGGGAAGTAGGATAAGAGGAGGAAGCAGAGAAGAGAGAGCAGCTAAATAGGAACTCTGGGGGCTGGAGTTGTTGAACAGCTGGGGATGGAAAAAATGGTCAAAGACTTGTCAACAATATTAGGAATTTAAACATGAGAATAATAAATCTTCATGCTTTTAATTTTCAAATCATTGTACAAACAGTAATTAATGCATTCAACCTTCCTGTGAGAAAGGGATGGAAGTATCATTATCTACATTTTACAAATGGGGAAACTGTGGCACAGAATTTAAAGGCCAAATTTTCAAAAGTGACATTTGATTTTTGGTGCCGTAATTTTTAGGGAGTGAGTTTAGGTCATTTTATTCAGTGGGAGCAGAATCACAGCCCAGGAGTATGAATTTCAGAGATGCTGAGCACCAGCAGCTCTCAGTGAACTCAATAGCAAAACTTCCACTGACTTTAATGGTGCAGGACCAATCCCTTGGTGTCTTAAAATAGTCACGAGCCTAAGGCCAAACAGCAAGTCCTTGTATTACAGTAACTCTTCTAAAATTTTCTCTAAACAAAGCTTTTTGGATAGACTTTTTTTAAAAACGTTCCTGTGTTTATTTTAATGATTTCTTCTTGTGCAATGTTCTTGGCAGTCTTCTCCAGATGTGAAGTGTAGAATTAAGGCTGGATTACATCTTTGTGCTGCTTCACTCCCCTTCTCCAGATGAAATGTCAGTGCATATTTATATAGATGTGATTTAGGATTCTTGCACCTGAATCTCTCAGCCTTTGGATATTTTTAAAATTGCTTCTCTTTCTGATTCATCAAAGTTCTTTTCATAGTCTACACTGTAATAAAAGACTCTACAGCATGGCTTGTTTTATTCCACAATGACCTGTTTGCAGATGAACCACAGTAAAATCACTTTAATAAAATTAGCATAATGAAGTCAAGAGGTGAAATACTGGCTCCAGTAAAGTCTGGGAGCTTCACAATTGACTTCACTTTGGGGCCAGGATTTCACCAGTACTTTGTTCACCAATACTATTATGATGAACTGATATAACCCTGACACAAGGTGGCATAACCTGTAGTTATATAAAATAGGTCCCTCATGTTTCTCTTCTCTTGAATGAATTCCTCTCCTATAGTTCTTCAAATTTCTTGTTCTCTATCTTATGGTGGACCATGCAAAGTAACTCCAACTCTTCCTGTTACTTTGAACATTTCTGTGCTTTTAGAAATCTGTTAGTTATTTCTGCTTTGTAATAAAGAAGTGATGTTTTGGGGTAAAGGAATGTTTTCTTTTTCCAAGGTATAAAATTGCATACTGACTATCTCTGCATAACATTCTTCATATCTTTTTAGAATCTATAAAGCTTTTGGTTAAGTTTACAGAAAGCAGCACATTACTCACAAGATCACAGGTATTGTGTTAATTGAAAAAATAACTGGACCCTAATTGTACAAGAACTTATGCACATGCATAAATTTACATGTATGTGTTAAAGTATGTAAATATTAAGCATTTGCATAAGCCTTTACAAGATCAGAGCTATAGTAGTGACATTTCATGGAAGATTTTGCACAGCAGCTGTGCAGTGCTGCATGTCACGACAATGCTTCAACCCAAACTACTTCTGTTACTACCATGGAATGTTGTGGGGTGTTTTCCTTCATTATTCTTTGTGTTGCTGTTGCTTTTTATTGGTTTTCTTGACAAGGTCAGTATTCTTATTCTAGATTTATTTTTCATCCTTGTTCTTGTTGTCTTATAACAGATTTAAACATTCTGTTCTTTCTGGCATTTTACATTGCCTCTTCATTTTCATTTTGTTTTTTGTGATCTCATTTCTTATTATTATTTTATTTGTAAAACACCAAGAATGTGCTAATTTTTTTCCTTCAGACAGTTTAGTCTGGCTTCTAAATTTGCATCAGATGGTGCTAGCGTCTTCATTATTTCTCTTTTTTTCCAAATCTTTGAATTATTATTTTGATTTCTGCCTAGTATTTTAGTTGTTTTTCTGCAAGATTTAGAGGGTCATTAACTAAAATGGGTTTAAGTTTCTGCCTTTCTTCCTTGGTTCGCCACTTGATACTATACAGGCTTGTACTATCCTACGTCACTCCTCTCAATTACTCTGTTCAACTCACACAGGCCCATGAAGATATCAGACTGATCCATGATGAATTACCCAGCCCCAAGGAGGGAGATGAGGTAGAGAGCTTTTAAGGCTGAACTGTCTCATTCAGTGAGCAAGCTCTCTCTCTCTCTGTTTACAAAAGTAATGTTTGGTTGGTTTATTGGGTTTTTTTAAAACATATGCATAACTGCCAGACATGAACTGGGGCCAGAAAGATGGAACAAAAGCAAAACGGCGAAATGTACTGAAGGAGACTGTAATGATGATTTGTTCTCCTGTGCAGTACTACATCATTGTTACTCTGTGTGCTCTGGTCCAAATCTAAGACCTGCATTGCAGCAGAAAATGTTTTCCCTCTTTTCCACTTTGAGCATTCGGCACTCTAAATTCTGTGTGATAACCGGCTCTTTATTGCAGAACATATAAAATGTTGCACTGCTCAGTCAGTATGTTACAAACATGTTCCATGATTTAGAAATGTCTTTCTGATTCTTTTCTGACACAGATCATTCAAAGTCTTCATGTGAACACTCTTACCTTCGGTAGGTTGTTTCTGTATGTGTCATGGTGCACAGGACTCTTTCAGCCTGATCTACATTAGCCTTTCTCCCTAATATTTCCCACCAGTACTTCCACTGGTATAGCTAAACCAATGGAAGCACTAATACAGGTAATGCAGTGAGTGCCCGTGTCTTACCCAAGATGCCGTGTTGACCTGCTGTGCGTAGCTAGTAATTACACTAGTAGAGCTGCAGTGGTGGTAGTAATCTCAGGGAAAAGGCCAGTGTGAGTGCAACTTGAATACTTGGTAGTATGCACAGTATGGTACAAGCTCAAAAGCAAGAGCAGTTGATTCTTCACATACCTGACCCTACATAGGTCACCTTTTGATAGGTTCCCATTTGAACACTCGCACACCTGTAATACTAAAGGAGGAAACTTTATACCAGAGCTGTCAGAAAAGAAAGTTTGCAAATCTCCTAAGTATTAAAACTTATTTAAAGAAATAATTCATGAAGTTATTCTTAGCTAAGCCTCTAAGGAGCAATCCAGTTGGAGGGTACAAGGCTGTACGTGTCTCTCAGAGTTCCTCAGGTCTTCTAGGTGCTACTTGCAAACTCCTGCCAGGCTCTGCTGCCTGGTTTCCCTCATCCAGGTCTAGGCTGCTACCCATACTTGTTGTATTTTTATCACTTCCTGGTCTGGGTCATGCCTTCTGTTGGCTAATTGCTAATCTTCATTTGTGTCCATCCCTAGATATAACCTGTTGCCCAGTTTTAGCCTGCAGATCATTTTGAGGGAGGGGAATGCTTACTAATTAGCCAGAAAGGCTGGTTACTATGCCATGAATATTTGGTTGGTTGGTTTGTTTTGCAAGACAGGGAAACAGAAACAGTGACAGATTTTAGTAGCTTGAATGAAGTGATTGTGGTTGCTCATTACCAAATAAATGTGGTAATTTTTTCCCCAATTTTGTTCAATGCTGAACATCTTTTTTAAAACCTGTGCATTAGTGCATCAAATTAGGCTAGTAATAGATTGGCTTTGCAAAAAGCCATGTTAAAAGTGTCTTTTTAAAACATTCCTGATCATTTCGATCAATATATATTTCAAATGTCCCATAATAAAACTGGGCACTTGTATATTGACTTCCATGAAAAGATTCCAATCTGCTTTACAAACATTAATTTGTTTTACCTCATATGGGTGTTGTGAGGCTAAGTGTTAAAAATAAATTCACATTTAAAATAAAATGTTAGGAAAACTGTCCCATCTTCATTCACACACCCAGTCCTGAGTTCAAAGTTCCATTTTCCCCCTTGCTTTGGATTTCGGAGTTTGCGATGTCTTCAGTTATTGTGGTGGAAACGCAGACTCCTCACCCCAGGCTTGCTATGCCTCTGTCTAGTGGTCAGAGCAGATGACTTGCTGTGTGAGTTTGGGCAAATAGCTGAACCTCTCTGGATAATTTTCAGTATATGTGAAGTGAGAATGACAACTAAAGGTGTATAATTCCTTGAAATCCTCAGATGACAGATTATACATGAGTGCACCCTGTTAATAAGTGAAGGAGCAGGTGGTTTTCCAGTTTTTAATTTTAAAATGTGTTTGTAATTTTGAGATAAAGATTTATAGGAGGGGTGGCCAACCTGAGCCAGAGAAGGAGCCAGAATGTACCAATGTAAATTGCCAAAGAGCCAGAGTAATACGTCAGCAGTCCCCCCATCAGCTTCCCCCCTTCCAGCTCCCAGCGCCTCCCACCCCACCGATCAGCAGCCCCGCTGATCAGCGCCTCCCCCTCCCTTTCCGTACCTCCCGATCAGCTTTTTCATGGCGTGCAGGAGGTTGCGGGGGGGGGAGGGAGCGAGGGCACGGCGGGCCAAGGAGAGTGTGGGGGAAGTGGTGGAGTGGGGGCAGGGCCTATGGCAGAGCAAGGAGTTGAGCAGTGAGCACCCGCTGGCACATTGGAAAGTTGGCGCCTGTAGCTCCAGCCCCAGAGTCAGCGCCTATACAAGGAGCTGCATATTAACTTCCGAAGAGCCACATGTGGCTCCTGAGCCACAGGTTGGCCACCCCGATTTATAGTCTGTTAATTAGAAAGAAACTTAAGCATTCTATGCTTTGCAGTTCACCTTTAAGAACAATGCTTTCCAAACTATAATACGATACTTTCGTTGCAAAGTTTTTGTACAGAATGAAAAATTGCTACGTGCATAGACAGCCAGTGCAGAGCTAGAGAGGTGAACTTTATTTTTCATGCATTATCAGTTCTTTAAGTAGTTACTAACTTAAACAATTAAATAATAATGTTAATCATTAGAGTGCCAGTGCGTAGTATATGCTGAGTAATGCAATCTATTTAAGTGTATGTATGTTCAGTGTCCTTAGAAGTCTTAAGAATAGGGAGATTTTTAAAAGTATGTAGCTAGGCCCTCTACTGATCATGCTGAGAATAGGAAAAAGGGAAAAGGAAGCGTTAAGCTAAGGAAAAGGAAGAGCTAAGAATTGGCGAAATAGAAGAGAAAGAAGGTGTAAGAACAAGAGAGAAGGATTAGGAAAATAAATAAGGCTATTCCTTATTGTAGATAAAAATATAACCACCAGGAGGGTGATCAGAAAATTATTCAAAACTAAAATAACAGCCATAATGAAGAATGTGATCCTGTTTTGAAATTAATGTAAAAAAAACCCTACCAATAAATCTAATGGCAAAAGGTCTCAGTCCACATAAAGGTCTGTCCCCAGACAGTTTGGAGGATTAGCACTTAAGTATTGAAAAGAAGAATAGTGGTTAAAATATGTGACCCAGAAGCAGGAGTTAGAGGTTCTATTCCCTGCTCTGCCACAGCTCTCTGTGTGCCTCAGTTTTCCTGCCTGTTAAAAGGGAACAAGTATACTAAGCTGACTTGCCAGGGATCTTGAGAGTGAGGTTTAGCTTATTTATGTTTGTGAAGCAGCTTAAGATCCTTGGATAGAAGAACATCAGAGTATTTTTTTTTTATTTTCCCACAAAAAGAATAAAAAGTCTGAAAGAGAACAACTTTTGCTTCACTTTTCAGTCATGTTCCTTACAGCTTGTGGCACTGGGAGTGCTTTCAAAACCAAGTTCTATAAACCAACCTAGTGCGGAAGTTTGCAGTGTTGTTGTAGCCACATTGGTCCAAGGATATTAGAGAGACAAAGAAGGTGAGGTAATATCTTTTATTGGACCAACTTCTGTTGGTGAGAGACACACACTTTCAAGCTCTTCTTTAGGTTTGAGAGCAGTTGTGAGCACTGGAATGAGATCTAGAAGATAAGGGAGTACATCAGCTTCCATCTATGAGATACTTTTTTCCCTGGTGACCAAATTGCAAATATGTGCCACAGACAGCTGGGAGGATTTTCCCCCTTGTTTTACCTCAAAACCCTATTTCTTCCCAAAGGCCTTATTTTTGAGCCACCAGCAGAGGAGGACCGAATGCAACTCCTTTAGGAGCCTGTCACTATCTCACCTTAAAATTGGGCTGAAGATTAGCATCACCCCTTTTTCCCAACCACCTATGTGCCTTTAATTTTTCTTTTTTTTTTTTCCCTATCTTTTTGGTGCTTTAGTTTTTTTGTTTTAATAATTGTTTAAAAATCTACAACTCCCAGTCTTTTACAGTTCATGTAGTGGTGTTTTGTTTCACATTTTTTCAGTCAGCATGTTTGAGACAGAGAAGCAGTATCTGGTGATTTCAGATGTTTACTCCAGAGTCTTGATGCATTTGAACTAAGGATAGATCTATATACTGTAAACCTTGCCAGATCTTCTTTCAAGTTTAAAGTGTCTGCACAGGAGGTCTTTAGGGTTAGTTAAGCAATCCCCTGGGGGAAGGAGCATTTCACTGAAACGTTCTTTTCTGAAGAGACTCGAGAGCTCTAAGTCCCTTAGTGATGCTTATGTAGCATTGAGACATACCCATTTCTCATTTTTGAAGATGTGGCATATGGCTGCATCAGGGAAGGCTGTGTGATGCTGATATGGTGGTGGGGTTTTTTTTTTCAGGTGTTTGACTCCCACATGAATTATGCCTCCATTGAATTTAGAGTTATTAATTCAGAGGTGGTATGCACCATCTCCCTCCCCCACGTACCACCAATATCCATGTATTTGCATTTTGTTCATGAGAACCACTGCATCCACTTGATCACTGATCTTACCACCCTTCCCTTCTCCAAGCACCCACTGCCACCTTTTGTAACATCATAGGCACTGCCTCTGGTGCACAGGGTAGGCTGAAGCACGACTGCATGCCTGCTTTGGCAACTTTTTCCAAGTCATCACAAAGATTAAGTGGTGTAGTGGTCGAAGATCATAATTCTCACTTCCAGAGGAACTACCACCAACTTCATTACTTTCCAGTCTAACTACAAAGAGTGAGTCTTTGCCCTGGCCTTCACAAATAAAAGCACATAACACACACATCAAAACAAACATACAAGAATTTTTTTCTTCTTGGGGATTGAAGAAGGGACCACACATGACAGATGTTAGTCGTATTGCTTAATGCATTGTTGAAAAGCACTCAGATATAATGGTGATGGGCCTGTTATAAAAATGTGACTAGAACAGAGGGTCTTGTTGAGTCCTCTAGACCAGGAAGAACTTCCTCCATAGTACAGGTGCAATTAAGGATGCCCATTAAATTCAGGTAGTTTCAGTTGATATATGTAACTAGCATCCAACTCTATACTAATTCAGAAAATTAGACAAGAGAAGAGGCTGTATTTAACAGAGAAATTAATAAAAGTAAATAGGATTTGGACTGATGGTCACATCTATTCTAGCAGCACTTCTCTCACTTAGAGTCCATTACTCTTTACCTTCTCTTCCTCTCTCTTTCTCTCTCTTCTCCCCTCCCTGCCCCCCTTGTTTTATTTCTTTAGATCTAACTGGCTAAAGCCGTGCTGTGGGAGACGAGCAGCTGTGTGGCAGGTATTTTTGCTCAGTGCAAGTCTCAACAGTTTCCTGGTAGCCTGTGTAGTGTTGGTGGTGATTCTCCTGACTCTGGAACTCCTAATAGATATAAAGCTTCTCCAGTGTGAGTAGCAGGCTTTTTTAAAAAATTTGATCGAAGATAAATGGTGTTTAGATTTAACTTGCTTGGGGGAGGAGGGTTGGTCATGTAAGTAGTTTAAAAGTTAGATAATGACCTTTACTGTACTTTTAATACAGTGGAACCCTGGTATAGTGAAGTCCTCCCCTTCCCCACAGAGCAAATTCGTTATGGAACACATTTTCAGAGGATGCAGGTAGAATTCACCTGAAAAAATGTGCCCACACCTTGTTCACCTGCAAAAACTGCACACTCCCATTATGATAACCTTCTCCAATTTGCATACACCAGAAAACAGGGCATTTGTGCAGTCAAAAGGACACTTCTGTGGTAGTTATATGTATGTATGCAAATAGGTATGTGTGGATTTTGCTGGTGCAGTTGGTGCTCTCTCTTTTAGTAATTTGTCCCTATAAACAGAGATTTGTTGGAACTGAAATTACAATTTGTGTCTGGCAATGCATTGAAACAATTAAGGCTTTCCTTCTACTTCACTAACATATTGTAAGACAAATAACAACAACACAAGTGAAGTTTTGCTATATCTGAATTCACTCTACACAGGTTCCATGGTACAGGCAATTTTTAATTGTGTTGCTTTGCTTCCTGGTTGAGCTGTTCTTTCACTGTTCTCTCCCTCCATTCTTTTTTGCTCAGTCACACAAAACTCATCTGAATGTAAGCGCCAACAAGTTTTCCTGTGCTAAATATTAAAGGTGCCCTTTAAAAAAGAAATTATGTAGAAATATATAGAAATAACTATAAGGGGTTTAGACACACCCACAATGGCAAAAAAATGAACCGTTAAAGATTAAGGAACTCTAGGGTGATATTCTTGAGCTTTGCTATTTGACTTCAGTGGTCTCAGGATTTCATCCCAAAGATCAGTTTATGTAGTGTAATGGAGTGCTGTAAAGCAGTGGTTCTCAACCAGAGGTCCAGGGCCCCTAGGCGGGCCGCGAGTGGGTTCCAGGGGGTCTGCCAAGCAGGACCAGTGTTAGACTTTCTGGGGCCCAGCGCAGAAAGCCGAAGTCCCACTGCTGAAGCATGGGGCCCTGAGCCCCGCCACCTGGGGCTGAAGCAGAAGCCTGAGGAACTTAGCTTCACGGTGCCCTCTGTTGCATGGAGCCCTGGGCAATTGCTCTGCTTGCTATCCCTTAACACTGGTCCTGGCAGAAACCAGTTATTGTGGCACAGGTGGGCCATGGAGTTTTTAGAGCATGTTTTTTTGGTGGGGAGGTGGGGCTCAGAAAGAAAAACCCTGCTTTAAGGGTAATATTAAGGGAGCCACTATTAGCAGCAGCCTGAGTTGTTGTTTTATTTTATAAGCCCTGTAAGAAGGAATGCTGACTGGGCCTTCCCCTACACCCTACCTATATTTGACCTGGTCCCTTTATACCTATCTATATCACACCTCAAACATTTCTATGAAACCATCCCTTCCAGCCTCAGACAACCCCATCAGCTATTTGTGAGGCTCTGCCATCCTTGCTAACCCAACTCCTCTGTAAACAGGGAAGTCAGGAGGCGGCACCAAAATGCAGTCTTCCAAGTATTTGGGGTTATCGGCTATGGGATTCAATCTTTAGAGCTGAACTAAGAGAGGATCACAGAGAAATTCAGTGATGGCACTTTGATAGGTCAGGTGTGTGCCTAAGGCCCATTGCATATGCCTAAAGTTGTCACTGCTAGTAGAGCTAATGGTTGAATCCTAAACACTGGATTTATTTGCTTTTGTGGGTTTGTCTTAGACTTCTAACACTATTTCGGAAGGATCTCCTGCATTCTTTACCATTTGTTTCCCCATCAATACTCCTCTCTGAGGAGTGCTGCATGTGACATCTTTCAGAGCCCACCAACCTCTACCCCAGAGAGGTTTGTGCCAGGCAAACAGATGGTACTAGGCTGAGCATTTTGTCTCTGCGCTACTCTCCATTCTTGCTGGCCCTGTGCGTAAAAGACTGCTGCATGGCAGTTCACTGCATTGACACTAAACCATCAACACACCACGCTTCTCATTATTTCATGTAGCTTTTGTTACATTAAATTCCTTGGGTTTTGTTCTTTAACCGCTTATGGAATATATGGGAGGAGTTAACATAAATACTATAATTCTGTGAAACGAAGACTGTACTTTTAACTTAATCTTTCAAAAGCCATTAGTGTGCAATTATATTTTTTAAAAATGTAATTGTAGCATATAATAATTCCCTGTAGTATATGAAAGCAACGTATACAAGTGTATTAAGGATATGCTATTGTACATCACTGCCAATTTTGTTTCTAATAAAAGCCATTAATCCACATTAGAGACTGCAATCACCAAGGAAATCTGTTTTCTTAGAGTGTTTTTAATGGTTTTGAATTACATGTGCAAAAATATTGTAAAAAAAATTAAGCTTCTATGATTGTTAAAATCCCAGGGCAAAATTCTCCTCTCAGATTCTTGTGCTGATTTCAGTTGCACTTGGCACTTGTTCAGTGGGCACAACTCCTTGTTGTCATCAATGGAAATTGTATCTGCAAAAGTGCAGATTATGCAAATGAGAAATTAATAGACCTTGAGTGAATTTAGCATGAAGCATATTTGATATGGCAGACTCTATGTACATTAACTAAATAATCTCTTATTGCCCCAGTAATGTACGGAAGCACTGTTCTCCATATTTTGTGGATGGAGAAATGAAAGCAGATTAAGTTACTTGTCCAGGGTCTGAGAGAAGGGGTTCATTAGCAGAGCCATGATTAGAATTCTTTAGTTTTTGGCTCCCTGTCCTCTCTAGACCATGCATCTCCATCTCTTTGCCAAACCACTTCCAATAGTGGTGGGAGTGACTTACTACTGCCCTTTTCCTGCGATTGGATAAATATAGGTACATCTGTATACCTGCATGAAGTCCTATTGAAATCAGTGGGGCTCCACACAGGTGCAAGAATCCACCTGCATGTATCTGTTTGCTAGATCTGGGCCTATGTAAGTACTTGTATAGCTGTACAATGAAAATGAATATAAAGATGAAACCATGCCTTAGTGGGAATTTGTTTGGCTTTATTTCTTATAAGGGTTTGATCATTTCACAGTGTTAAAACAACAGTGTGACAGCTCAGAAGAGAATTGCAGCATGTTTGGAAATGATTTTTAATGATTTTTAGAGGTGCTGAATTTCTATAGCTCCCTTCACAGGTACTGGAACTAGGGGTGCTGGGGGAGCTCCTGCACCCCCTGGCTTGAAGTGGTTTCAGTTATATACAGGGTTTACTGTTTAGTTCAATGGCTCTCAGCACCGCCACTATAAAAATTGTTCCAGGACCCCGTCTCCCTTTTGAGTTCAGTGGGAGCTGCAGGTACTGAAAACCTACAAAAAAAAAAAAAGATAAGTCGTACCCTTTGACTGTTTTTTTGGTTTGTTTGATTTTTCGTCTTTTCTTTAAGAATGTTAATTTTTTTAAAAAAAGTTTACAAGCCCAAGAAATTCAGAGGTAAGGCTGCACTTCTACAACAAGCCAGATTCACACAAATAGTAGACTGTGACTGTGCCCCACTAGAGTTTGGACAATGTAGTGTTCTCACATTGTTTCTGAAGCAATCGTGTTGTTTCTACAGTTCAATGTGAGGAAGTCTGTATGTTCAGTTGGATGTCTTTAAGGAAGAGAAGGCAATTGAGAGTGGTGGAATGCCAACTCGGTTCATGGGACATTGATTCAGCTCTTGTTCAGGAACTTCTTGCCTGGAAGGTTCTTTGAAACTGTTTACTGTTGATACCACTCGGGCGCTTTAATTGTGTCACCATCGTGCAGTATATCTAGCAGTCTTTGCTGCACATGTTGCAATATGAGAAATCCATTTTGCCCCACCCCAAATTACCATATGTTATACCTTGCTTGCACACTAGGGGGCAGTTGGAAGACTGCATGTCAATGGATTAGGATTAGAACGCTCCCCGCAAATGGATTTCCCCCATTTCCCAGCCCTGCCCTCTTGTTTAAGCAGCGTGCTGTTGAAATTATCTAAAGTATTGTGTGCTTATTTCTTTTTTATTAATCAATAATTGTGATTGCTGAAATTCATTGGTACCATACATGGCAATTTCTACTGACCCCCTATTACCATATTTTAAGGAATATCAGTGGCAACTAAAATGATGTTATTCCTTGAATCCTAATCCCCCTTATCTCCCATTATTCTGCTACAACCTGGCATCTTCATGCACACAAAGATGCCCAAAACACTTTTCCATTGTGCAGTAATTCAACCTATCTTCTCAAGCAGTTTTGATCCTTTGTAGACAAGCTCCTAGGACCTGGGCAGGCACACGGTGTTTGGGGGTAGAATTTCTTGTCTTCTTTGCGTTTTTTTCTGAGACTGCAGGAATGTGAACTTTGATACATGTACTGAACATGACCTTTCAGTGTTCTGCTTTGCTATGTGAACAAAGCTCTCCTCATCCTAGACACCCACCATGTGCAGATAACCTTGCAGCTGAACTTGTCCAGAAAGTCCTCCATGTCTCAAAGGTATATTAACCCTTTATAGACAGCCCAGGCCCGAATCTTTCTGGCGTGGTAATGCAGTGGTCCTCAGTGGGGTAACACAAAGACAAACTTGGCAGTTTGACAGCTATATGCTTACTGAAACATATTGTATGAAATGGTTTCATTCCTATAATACATTTTTCTTTATTTTGAACCTGCATTGACAGTTTAGAGTTAAATGTGTTCATAGTATGTGTATTCTGTGAGCAATTCATCTTTATTAGGTGGTTTGATGTCAGATGATATTTCACATTTTTCTAATCCAGCTCAATTGTATTCAAATATTGTTAAAAATTACATTGGTTCTCCAAGGTATTTCTAATACTGGTCTCAATGCAGGTGTTCATTTTGGTTTTGTAGAATCAAACTAACTGTGAGTGGGGCAGGGACCTGATGCCTTGTTCTTCTGTGAAACCTGTGACCTATATGTTCCATAGTTAGACACCTGAATAAGCAATCAGTTCTGAAAATCAGGCCACTTACTTAGGTGCCTAATATGGATAAAGGGGTCTATGTTCATGCATCTGTTCTTGAAAATCTTGGTCCAAACAATTATTGGTCTTCCAGAATAAATTAAAAGATTTTAAAAAATTATTTAAAGGAATAATGACTAGTTATTTTTGTTAGTTTATAAAATTTTACTCTTAAGTTTTCAGTTGCACAGGATTTAGTCTCATCTCCTAGTAAAGCCAATCAGACTTGTGCCCCTATATCCTGGAACAATGACAATACAGGGTATTGCGCACCAAAGATTTGATTCTGTAGCAGCTCCACACATAGGACAGATGCAGACTCTGACCTGCAGTGTCATTCCTGTGTTCCTCTTTTCCTACAGGGCTTCAAACTGGGCTGACAGCTTTTGATAGAATTGTGATTCATCTCCATCGCAAGCAGCCCACTGCCCCAACCAGGATGTGGGTGGTCTGACCTAGTCGTCAGAATAGAAGTCAGGCTGGGTCAGATACCAGGAGGTCAGAGGGCAAATTGGGAGTCAGGAGGCAGGGTCAGGTTACCAGGAGATCAGGCAGTAGGAGCAGGTGTTGCAGAGGATGCAGTCCCTAGCAAGGGAAACCCAGTTGCATGGACAATTTCCTGTTCCTGAGATTGGTTTAAATAGAAACTGAGGACCAGTCAGGACCCCCAGCATTCCACCAATTAGATCCCAGGATAGGAGTCTTCTGACAGAAGTCAGCTTCTATTCTGACAGTAATTAGGAGAACACTGGTTGGTGGGTTGGAACTTATTAGCACCTAAGAGCCCTATGGACTAGGGTTCAAGACACCCACTGCCTCCAAAACCTCTACTAGAGAAAGGGAATGGAGAGTCTCCACAATCACCAAGAAGAACTGGCTGAGAGGAGAGTGGCACAAAAGCCCCTTCCTAAGGAGTACTTTTCCTTTCTCAGATTGTCTTGGAGTAACCTGTCCCACACTGCTTATTCCAACTCCTAACTTTGTTTTTCAGAGGCTCCAACTGCATGTTTCACTACTGGAGTGACTTGCAGCCTCCTATCCACAGGTGGCTTACCACCAAGGTGACCTAATTTCAAAACAGAAAACTGGGACGAACCCATTCATTCCTTAGCCTCTCTCCTGAGACTTCCAGTTAGTGTAGGTTTTAGTGGTGTTGGCAACTGTGAACAATGTCACCTGGGAACAATGAGTGAGATCACCTACTGATTTTACATAAGGCACTGAACAGCTATCAGATAACAACTTTATGGTCACTACTGACCTGAATTGATTTGAATGAGCAACTTAAGAGGGTAAAGCTCCATGTCCCATTGCATCTAGTCCCTTTGTTATATTTTCATTATAGTGTTTCAAATGATCTGCTTCTCCTAAATGTAAGTGGTGATGGTACTAGTCACCATTATATATAAGTTGCTACCTGGTACTAAAATTATGCTTCATTATATTGTGTTAATTACAGTTTCAAGTGCATCACAGTTTGCAGGAATTATTCACTGGATCAGCCTAGTCATCTTGTCTGTGTTCTTTTCAGAGGTATGTATAATGCATGGTGAAACACAATTGATTTGGATGCAGGACTCAGTCCTGCTCCCACTGATGTCAGTGGGAATTTTGATGATAGGAACAGGAGCAGGAACATGATGTGTTTTAAAAATAAAATAAGTCCGCTTTTGCCATTCATATTTGGAAAACCAAAAGATCTTGTTTGTATTGACAGTCGTTCTCTTTATTAGAGATAATTAGAATGGACCGGGAAAAATGGGAGAATGTTGCCATACAAATATAAGAGCAAAATTGTGAGGAGAGATAATTATACCTGTATCATCCCAAATCAGTCCCTTTAAATGATGGGAAACAGGCCTGGCTCTGAAGTCTTACTCCAGGAAATTTCTCATTGGCCTCAATCAGAATTTTGCTGTAATAAGAAATCCAAGACTTCATCTTATACAAAGCTTGGTTCTGAATAAGAATTAATCATGTCCTTTCATGATTTACTTAAGCAGCTCTCTCTGTTTTTTCTAAATATTTTCCATCCATCTATATTACTGCTGTATAGGAAAGTAATTAAATACAGCAAATTAGATACAAAGTAAGACTGAACAATGGTGAATTTCTGTGCAAATGTGTATTTGTACCATAATTGCATAAATTCATTAATTGGAAAAGCCCATATTGATAATACAATAAATGACTTTAAATTGAAGTAATTGACTGTAGTTTGCAACTTTATTCCAAAAAATTGTCATCTGTATTGAACTATTAATATATCTAAAGTGCTTCCAAAACAGCAATTTGGATTATTCCTCCGGGACATGCTATGCATATTGTTACAAAAATCCTATTACGTGGTTGTGTGTTTTTGAATTACACCAACATCCATGCCATGTCAGAAGACTCCCTGGAATATCTACAGTCCTGAAGAATATTTTTCTAGTTTCACTAGGGGAAAGGATTTGCATCCAAATAAAACAGAAGTTAGAGGCTGCACCCAAGAGTTCAGTTTAGCTTAAAAGGTTATGAGTATTCACCTGAGAAAAAGCAGAAGCCTTGATAGTCACAGCTGATGCTGGAAACCACTCTTGTTGGACAACTAGTTAGTTATATTACACAGCCATTTATTTCTATGGTTCTATTAATGGATTAAAAAAAATACCAAATTTAAGCAATGAATACACACAACCCTAAACAATACACTTTTGCTCCCAACTTTCAAATCCTGAGTCCAAACCTTTCCTACTGATTATGGTTCAGAAATAAATAAATACTAAGATAAACTTATTTTGAATATGATAGGCAAAGTTGTTTGGCTACCCTCCATCCCCATTTTGTGTCTGTATTGTATTTTTTCTTCTCTCTGTGTTTAGGACAATACGGGTATTGGGAGTGAATCTCCCCTCACTGCATTTAGTACCCCTTGTTCTAATCTTGTTGGCACCCACTTTGCAGTTGGCTTCCATCTTTGCAAATTGATGAATTTCATTCACCCGTTTGACCAAAGTTTGAATGTACATTAAAAAAAATACCACCAATAAAGACATGAAGTAGCCATATGAGGCGCACAAAGCGGCTAGGATTTTTGGAATTCTGTTCATCAATCAAGCTTCTGGAAACTTTTAAGAGTCCTAGACTGTGCTAATAATAGCTGCAAACATCATGTACTTCACCACTGTGACAGAAGCAGCTCCACAGACCACCTGAAAGCACTTTATAAACCACAGATCGAGAACCACTGGGGAAGGGGAAGAGTGAATTTTTCACCTTTGCTGCTGCTGTTGTTTTGCTGGAGATAGTTCTCTACAACATTGGATTAACAGGGCAGCAACAAATCTGTTTACATTGTGATGATTAGGATCAAAATAGAAAAGAGAAACTTATTTTTCTCATCTAAAATGAACGCTTAGAATTTCCAGACTATTGTCCAATGCTCCGGAAATTGCAGGCCGTGAAAAAGGCAGAGGATCTCTTACAGCATTTTCATTACATTTATTTAATTCCTGTTCCTCATGTAAGTGATTTGTCTTTGTTTGGGGTGGATAGAAAAGAATTTTGCTCTGTGGTTCGGTGAGGCTTTTACAATCATTCACTGTTCAGACCGGGCTAGGCAGAGAGATGGTATAATGATTTCACAAAGAGGGTAGGGTTTCGTTTGATTGATCAGACCGTATCAGATGCCTGTTGAGTATGATCCATCACTTATAATACTATTTTCCCCAAACCACACAAAGGCACTTGTGCTCAAAATTTGGAAAATTGTGGATTGATCGAAATCTTTGGTTATAATGGATAACGTTTGCAACTTTAACTATAGTACACCCATTTTATTGTCTCATTACAGTTAAATAAGAGCTGGCTTTCTGCTTGGTTGAAATGTAGTGGACAAATGTGCCAGGTACTTGCAGCCGCTAACAAAATTAAGTTGCTACTCCTCGAGCATTTTCCTTCTATCTTTACACTTGTGCTACAGCCACAACTCTTAACCTGAATTTACTGCAATGTGTTAATTTTATATTCTCCTCGTGTTAGTCTCCGCAAACTTTCCAACATATCACAATATCTTTTTTCAGTGATGTGCATATAACTTTTGCAAATGCTCAAATTAGATTTACTGGTTGTGATGCTTTGCCTGTTAGTGTCTGTTTACATATGTCAAGCCCGTACACCAAACAATACCCAGATGTTAAGACAGAAGAGGAGATAGAATGTCAGAGGGATATTGGGGCAAAAAGCAAAAGCAGCAGTCAAGGCTAATTCAGGATTGCACCATATCAAGAGGGTAAAACCAGCCCTGATTATACTTGGATGAGAAAAGGCAGACAGAGGACTTGGCATCGACTTTGGTAAGTGGCGTAGGGTCTGAATATATTTTAAATAATCTTATGACTTTGGTATTAGCGGCCAGATTCTGCAGCCCTCGCTCAGTCCAGTTGTTCCATTGAAGATAATGGGACTCTTCCTGTGAGAGAGGCCTGCAGGTGTGGGCTTTTTTAGCCTGTAGTACTCCGCTGTTGCATTGCTTTATATAGGCCCAATTCAGCACAGCATGTAAGCACTCTACTGACTTTAGTCACAGGAGTAGTCCCATTGAGGTCAACAGGACTGTTCCCATGCTTAAAATTAAGTACACACTAAATCAGGGTCTTTTTTTCCCCAAAGGTTTTGGAGTGGGAGAGCATTCAGCAGGGTTTGGGGTTCCAGTAGTTAAGGTGTTAATTGTCTGGGTTTTTTAAGTTTGAGTTAAAATGTATTAATTGGCTTGTCGCATTAAGAAGAGAAAGAGGACAAAATGAAACATATCACTCAAATTACATATAAACAAAAAATATTCATTGTAGTCTCTCATACTTGTACTCCTCCTTCATAATAATCTCTAGGAAGATTAAAACGTCTTAGGGGAGAGTCCTACAGAATTTAATTAGAATTAAGCCAATATGGTTCTGTAGACATTACTGGGGGAAAAGACCTATAGAATTTAAGAGAAAATAATATCCTTTCTGTATATTTTTCTAAAAAATCCTAAAGTAGTAGTATAATTCTCTATTAAATGCTGTATGTTTCAAGCAACCTATCAGTATAGAAAAATTAGAATTTAATGGAAAAGTATATGATTCTTCCATAATGAACTGGAACTTTACCTTTCTGAATGTTTTTCTCCATTCCCTATGCATACTAGTTTTATTATCATAGGGTTCCTTACATATGCTGGATTGTTGGCCATGTATGTGTATTGGGGGAGTTGTTAAGAAGAATTGATATTGATAACATTTGGTTTTGGGAACAGGTGGTGCAGAAGAAAACCTAGAAAAAATTACATGGATTTTATAAACTGATATTTAAAAAAATCAGTTAAACTTTGGCTGTGGAGTCTTTAATAGAGTGCAGAAGTTTAACTTCTAATGTTTTGGAAATCTAGCTCTGCTCAGCCATCCAACTTTGTCGCTATACAACAAGGTGGATTCAGGAGACCATAGGATTTTGTGGTGGGATAGGACTTTAGCACAAAGCCTTCCTAAAGTTTCATCCCTCTTATCTCAATCACATTTCTGACCCATGCAGTGTGCTAAACTGGTGCTTCAGCTGGACTCTCTTCAAGCTTGATTTCTTGCTGCTGATGAGATTCCTGCATCTTCTACACCATTCACCAGGGATGTAGATAAAACCCCTGGTCCAAACGTGACCAGAAGGAACTTCTGATGTAGGAAAGTCAAAGACTAAGTTTGTATCAAATTCATATTTGCTTCAAGGTAGCGTGATGTCAGCAAATAGGTCACTGAGCCATGTCCGTAAAACAGTTCTGAATCTAGAATTCTGAGTTTAGAATCCATTGTCATTCTCAATTACTATATTCTAAGGACAAACTTGGTACAGTGCATGTTACAGGAAAGTTTGTCTGAATGCACCTGTAGAATTTAGATACTATGTAATATAGGTAAAAAAAAAAAGAAAAGAAAAGAAAAGATAGTTGCTAGTGTTAGAGAATTTATGTGTTTATGCCTGCAATCTTGGTGTCACTCTGCTATTGCAGTTAATTATTAATTATTGTGGATATATTGTACAATAGAACGCAACAATTATAATGCAGAGCATGTGGAAAATATTTTGTACTATTTTAATAATGTGTGAGATGTTGTCAACTCTTACCCTTTTCTTTCCTTTTCCTTTTAGAAGTGTGACTGACGAGAAGCTGAATGAGATGATACCCATGTGGTAGAACCCTGAGTGTCAGGTTAAAGATAACATGTTCCTGAGTCTCCGGTGGTATGGTAATGGTAGGTACTAATAATTGGGGAAGCACTTCTAAGAACTGTCAGCCCATAAAAAGGTAAATTAAAACACTTCTAAACAGTATTTGAAATGAGTAATTAGTGGGATGACCTGGGTTGCAGGAGATAAAACTCTCATAGATGATGTCATGGAGTGAGGGGGAGTCAGGACCCTGCACCCCCACTTCCTGCAATTCACCGTGACTCTTAGCCAGCCAGTAACACAGAAGGTTTATTAGAGACGACAGGAACACAGTCCAAACCTGAGCTTGTAGGCACAGACAGGACCCCACAGTCAGGACCTTCTGGTGGGGGCGGGGAGATTAAAACCCCAGACCTGGGGCTCCCTCCTCTTCCCCAGCCAACTCCAAACTGAAACCCACACCAGCCATCTCACCCAGCCTCCCCCCAGCTCCTCCTCCAGCCTTTGTCCAGTTTCCCGGGCAGGAGGTGTCACTGGGCCCCAACCCCCTGGCTCAGGTATCTTCCCTCAAGGGAAGTCTCCCATCCCCAATGCAGACAGTCCCTGTGAAACTCTCCTCGCTGTGCTGCGGTGATCCAGGTGCCAACGTGTCATTGCATCTATGTTCCATGAAAAATGTGCAGCTGTAACAAAACCATCTTCTGTGGTTTTCCATATTAAACATATGTGAAGTTTAAAAAAAAAAAACACTCCCAGGTCAATACTCCCCCCTCCCTACCTGCGTCTACAGGTACACATACACTATAATGATAGAAAATGTCTATACATAAATAACAGAATAAAACCCTTCTCATTTTTGCCTTTTTCTTACAGAGACCAGTTTAAGTGGCATTGTATCATATTGCTAGAGTTCATGCTTAAACTTTGGTAAATATTATAATCACAATTCAGTTTTAATTCATTTCCATTTCCATTATGCAAACAAGATGTTCTAATCATTATTCTCCTTTGTCTTTCAGATCCTGCCACAGATTTTGTTTTTAAATGCACTGTACAAATATATCACATTAAGTATATTTTTGTTTGCCCAAGAAATATGTTGGATTGTTTGGGGAAAAAAATTAAAATGTTATTTGTAAATAACACCAACATTTTTTTATTCCAGTATTTTTCTATTTATCATTTACTTGACAGGTTCAAAATACTATATATGGAAATTTGTCTAGTTACGCTTTTTTGAGTGTAGGAGTTCTCAACAACCACCATGGAAGCGTGTTGCCAACATGTGTTCTCTGTGAAGGCCAGGGGTTAGTGAGAGAGGGTGATATTAGCTTGGAATTACATTAATAAGCATTGGCTGATGTGTACCGAGAACACTGCAGGTGTATGTTTCGGATACACACAGTGTTTAAGACACATTAACCATGCCCTCCTAGCTATATGGCCACAAAGCAGAAAATGAATGCATGATTAAAAAGACCTCTGTACAATTTTTTAACTTAACACTTTATAACATTTGATAAATGATCTGGAGGATGGTGTGGATTGCACCCTCAGCAAGTTTGCAGATGACGCTAAACTGGGAGGAGAGGTAGATACGCTGGAGGGTAGGGATAGGATACAGAGGGACCTAGACAAATTAGAGGACTGGGCCAAAAGAAATCTGATGAGGTTCAACAGGGACAAGTGCAGAGTCCTGCACTTAGGACGGAAGAATCCCATGCACCGCTACAGACTAGGGACCGAATGGCTAGGCAGCAGTTCTGCAGAAAAGGATCTAGGCGTTAGAGTGGACGAGAAGTTGGATATGAGTCAACAGTGTGCCCTTGTTGCCAAGAAGGCCAATGGCATTTTGGGATGTATAAGTAGGGGCATTGCCAGCAGATCGAGGGACGTGATCGTTCCCCTCTATTCGACATTGGTGAGGCCTCATCTGGAGTACTGTGTCCAGTTTTGGGCCCCACACTACAAGAAGGATGTGGAAAAATTGGAAAGCGTCCAGCGGAGGGCAACAAAAATGATTAGGGGACTGGAACACATGACTTAGAGGCTGAGGGAACTGTGATTGTTTAATCTGCGGAAGAGAAGAATGAGGGGGGATTTGATAGCTGCTTTCAACCACCTGAAAGGGGGTTCCAAAGAGGATGGATCTAGACTGTTCTCAGTGGTAGCAGATGACAGAACAAGGAGTAATGGTCTCAAGTTGCAGTGGGGGAGGTTTAGGTTGGATATTAGGAAAAACTTTTTCACTAGGAGGATGGTGAAACACTGGAATGCGTTACCTAGGGAGGTGGTGGAATCTCCTTCCTTAGAAGTTTTTAAGGTCAGGCTTGACAAAGCCCTGGCTGGGATGATTTAGTTTGGGATTGGTCCTGCTTTGGGCAGGGGGTTGGACTAGATGACCTCCTGAGGTCCCTTCCCACCCTGATATTCTATGATTCTATGAATGTTCTGTTGATGAAAGGTGCAGCCCTGAAGACTGAAGGCATCTGTCAACAGAACGAGCAGCTCTCAGGCTTGTTTACAGGAGCCCTCCCATGTGTCTGTATTCTGTTCTGGAGACTCTGCCTCTAGGTTGAGAGGCTGGGGCAGACTTCATGGTTGCTCTTCCTTTGGTCTCTGTCCAGAGACTATCAACAAGGGTGCTGATTGTGAGGGTGGTTTTCCCTGAGGTGGACACCTATCATCTAGAAACTGGACCAAGACCCACCAGTTCATTCCACATACACCACGAAACAGCCGTCAAATAATTATTCACACCAGCACAATAGAGGTAAAAAGCCTTTGTCACTGGCTACCCTTAAAATGAGCTAGCCAGACCCCTTAAAATGACAGTATTGCAGCCTGATTAAAACATTGTGGAGAGGACTTAAAGCAGCAACTACATTATGTGAAAAATCTTTTTTATGCCCCCTCAATAGAGTGTTTCAGACAACCCATATTCAGGGTTGTGAGCCAAAGTGTTCTGCTGTTTATTCTCTTTGTAGTGGATATACCTTATTATTCCAAAGATAAATGTCTGTGCATTCTGTCCACAGCAAAAAGAAATGCATTTCATAAGCAGTTTCTGAGTATATGCTAACTATTTAGCAGTCCTCCAATTACTCATTGACTTAAAATTTCACAAATACTTTCTAAGCATAGGACAAAATGGGCCAAACTCATCCCTCATGTCGCTCCATTGAAGTCAATGGAGTGGCAACAGGGAAGAATGTGTCCCAAGATTTAAATGAAGGAATGTTTCCTTTTAAATTTCCTATTAACAGCCTGCTGCAGAATTTACTTTGCCTGGCTTTTAGCTTACTTGCTGAAACCTTCTTTGCAAATTCTTGATCAGAAACTCAGCAGATTTTTACAGGAGAAACAAATCTTCCATTATAGACATGCCTTCCAGGATTTGATTCTGTTTCTGGAAAGGAGCTGGTAAGGTCTGGGCTTTTGAATATGACTTTTTTTGTTTTTCAAATCCTTGTTCTTTTGGAGCAGGGACTGAGAACTCTGACACTTATAGGACAAGTATGGAATGTCAACCAATGTGTGTTTTCAATGGGAATGCTGTGTAATGAAAATGCTGTAAGTGCAGGACTATTCAGATGTCCTAAGAGCCTGATCTTGAGATTTGCTGAGCACCTGCAACTCCAGTTGACTTCAGCTCCACACCAGGATTTGAATTTACTCCCATGTTCATGCTCCCACATAATACTGCTGAGCGTGGAATTGTTAGAGGAGCTATTCCTTAGATGGAACCTTAAAATGTTATGAAGTTCTTTCTGCCATTTGAACAGGGGTTTTTTTTTGTTTGTTTGTTTGTTTGTTTTTTTAATATGGAGATATACCTATCTCATAGAACTGGAAGGGACCTTGAAAGGTCATAGAGTCCAGTCCCCTGGCGTCACAGCAGGACCAAGTACTGTCCCTTATTTTTGCCCCAGATCCCTAAATGACCCCCTCAAGACAGTTGCAGTCTTGCCCCACAGGCGGCTGTGTAACAGATTAATGTAGTGACCCTGTGAATGGTTCATCAGTGTGCTAAATTTGTTAATCATTTTGGGATCCTTCAGATGAAAAGGTACTTTATATATGTAAGTTTATCAGCAGCAGCATTGGTTCCTGATGGCAGTTCAAGGTCCTATAACACTTCTCAAAGGGGAAAAGGGTAATCGCACTAATTATCCTGACTGGCATACCCCCTCAGATGTCCAATGCTGTGTGTGAGCTATTTTTAAGTGCACGTTAGCCGATCCATTTGCCTGTGTAATCACTGAACTACTGGTATTGTTCTTTTAAAAATTCTGGGTTTGATTATGCAGTGCCTTGCAGCCAGTGTAGTAATTTATATCTGTGTAAAGTGAGTATAGAAGGCTACCCATCTGTTTTGGAGCAGTTTCAACTCACTTTGTTCAGGTGAAAACAGCTACAGAAAGTGCAAGGCAGTGGATAATCAGGCTCTTGCGTATGAACAGTGTTATTCAGAAGAACCCAACGCTATTCTGTGTCTACGTTACAGTTATTGTATTCAGAGTGTGGTAGCAGCATAAACCCAGAGTTTTTGGTTTTTTAATATATTCATATTTGGAATGAATAGAAGACATGTATATTGACAGCCATTTTCATTCTTTTTTCCTGCAAAATTCCGACTCCTTTCCTGGCCTGGGCACCTCTCTCACATATCTACCAAGCTCTCTCTGATTAATTTTATTTTTAGACATGCAGAATAACATTTTGGTGTACTTTACAAGCCACACATCTATGTTTTAATCCTCCTCTTGCATGTAAAGTACATTTTAATCTGAGTTCTGCACTGCCACAGGCAGAATGGAGCCATAACTTTTGTGTGAGTGAAATTACAGTAATTTTTAATTTTAATTTGATCTTTTAAAAACACCAACACCAGAGAAAAATGTGAAAGATGCTGTTGGAATTTTCATAGAAATTCATCACTGTTTCATGGTATGTTCGCTTATTATTCCTCCTTTCTAACTAAATACATTAACCTTATGCTGTTTGCTTAATAGCGAGAGTGGGTGCAGACATTTTCCTCCCTGCACTCTGACTCCCTGGGACGTTAAAATGAGGAAATGCTCCTTTGCTGTGGAGAGAGAGAACAGCAGCCCAGGAGCATGTAGGGGTTAATTGTCTTATTAATTCCAGGAGATTTCTGAATGAGTGTCATGCAAATTATAATAAATTGCTGTCTTTTTCTTAATATTTCTTGTTAGACTATTTTGAGAATTGTGGTTCTCGGTATATGGGATTATATTGAAAACAAAATAGAGGTAAGTACCACAGCCAATGCTGTTTGTATTTCAGCATGGCAAAGTACAAATAATTAACTATTTCTGCAGTGTGTGCTTTAGCTATAAGAGTTGATGCATTTACACTGTCAGAGATTTATGCATGTTACTCCTTGCACACAAAGGTGAAATTAGATGCAAATTAAAACACTGTCTACAGTGGGAAGTATCAGACCGATGCTGGTTAGAACAGTGTTTTAAACACATTTGTTTCCATCACAGTTTTCGTGTGATTTTGCTGACTGGTGTGGATAAGAATTTCTTTTTGAGACCCTGTGAGTTAAACTGTGATTATATGATCCCTGTCGACATTATAATGATAACAGAGTCTGAGGATCTGGTTAACAATATGATTGAGATTTGTAGTGTAGATGAGGCCTAACCATGTTTCCATAATCAAGTTAAAACTAGAGCTGGTAGGAAAATTTTCATCAAAAAGAGTTTCTGTTGGAAAATGCTACTTTAACACCAAACATTTTCACTAAATTGTATAGATTTCAACAAAAAATCATTTTTGGAAAAAACATTTCAAAAATGTTGAAATGTCCCATTTTAATATTTTCAGAACTAAAACTCTGGATTTTTTTTTTTTGTTTCAAAAAAAAAAAAAAAATTGGCTTTTCCTCCCAATCCAGAGGGGGGAAAAAAAAAAAAAATCAAAATCTCAAAATTTCTATGGGGGAGAAAAATCAGTTTTCAAACTAGTTCTAATGAAAACCCTGAAATTCCAAGTAAATAGCCCATTTATGGGGACATTAAGTATCGTCTGCAATATGATTTTTTAACTGTGTTGTTAACCCACTCCCCAGACTTGATTCTGGCTGTAGTATAGACAAGGAATAGACTAATCCCCCACCATACAAATAATCTGTCACAGTTTTATAAACAGAAAACAAACTCCTGTCTATACTTGCCAAGGAGACCATGGCTGGAACCTGCTAGCAATAGTGGTGTTCAGGCATGTTTGTAGCTATTATGGTTCTGACCAAGAGTAGATAAGGCCTTAATGTACATAACTAACAAAATGGTAATTACTTAAGAGTTTACACAGCTAAAGTGCAACAGTAGTTAGTGTACATTATAATTTCAGTAATTATAGGATTGTTGTGATAGAAACAGGGATTAGATGGAACGTAGAGCTAATAAACTAAATGCTGTGCGGGAGAGGACAGGAAATTTGGTTTTCATTACATATAAAGCCACATTTAGAAGTGCGCAAATCTTCCATAACTAAACCTCAAACCATTTTATCTGACTTGCATATTCCAAGTGAGACATACAGTATGGGTTGGAAGCCAGGTGGCACTTGATATTATCCAGCAAAACATCAATTTCAACAGAGTTTCATTTCACTTTTTAAAGGGAAGTGTTATATTCTAGCATCCTCCAGATGGTGCCAGTGAGGATTACAACTTGTTATTTGCATCTTTACAGTGGATTATGTTTATGTTCAGTTCTTGATGTCTGTTGCTTACAGTGGGGTACATCCGGTTTCCCTGTGCAAACCATGAGTAAATGGGCCTTGAGCTTGGTCTTTCCAAAGGGGCTGGGGGGCACAGAATTTTGCCTTATGCCTTTCCAGGATGTGGTGGGCCAGCCCAAGCATTATTGTTAGCATTGCCCTCAATTCCATTCTCTCTGCTTTTCCAATGATCCCAACCTTGACATGCCATTTGTCCACTTCTCCCACAAACCTTTCCATGCCTTCTCCCCACATTGCCTTCCGCACATGGAATTGCCCTTCCTGAGCTGATTCCCCATGGCCACTAACCTCTCCTTATTCAGATCTCTCCTGAAGATCCATGTTTGCCAGGACACCTACAGGAAGCTAGCCAGCTATAATAACACGGTCATGGAGTCCTTGGGGATAGTCTTTATATCTCTGACAAACACAGACTATCCCAGCATTGAATTACTAGGATGTGGTCAAGTGCCACCTAGTCACTTTACTTGTTTGTTGTGCCCCTTTACTCCACCTCTTTCTCCCTACATCTTTTTAAAATGCAAGTTCTTTCAGGCAGGGACAGTGCCCTATTTTGTGTTTGTACCGCACCTAGTGGCTGGTAATAAATAGCCATAATAATGCAGCTCCTGGGTTGTAATAGCATTTGGGGCATCACTTCTACATGGAGATGTTGGCCAATGGACTAGTTGCAGACCTCCCTGGCCATGGCTCCCCCACACTTCTAAACCTGCGGATGATGTCACGAAGGAGTTCTGCTTCACAGCATACAGAGGATGCAGCTTTTTTGTGGCCTGCTCACCTCACCTCGAAACACACACAGTTTATAACTGCACCACTTTTGTTAATGAAGAGCCTTCCAGGATCACTAAGGAGGGTGGGAGGATTTGTGACCCTTAGAAAGGGTTTGAAAAGGCTATTCATTAAAAATCTCTCTCATTTTAGGTATTTGATGGTGCTGTAATAATTTTATCCTTGGCTCCAATGGTGGCCTCTACAGTGGCAAATGGCCCAAGCAGTCCTTGGGATGCCATCAGTCTCATTATCACTCTGAGAATTTGGAGAGTTAAGAGAATTATTGATGGTAAGTGGTGATTAAACTTTCTGTCTTGAGAACCGGTTGGTTGGGTAAGAAAAGGATTGTAACACTCAGAATTGCTTTAGAAAATATCTTTATTGTTCTACTTCCTCTAAATTTTAAAAGCAATGAACAGTGTTGCGACTCCCACTGGTGAGAATAGGAATTAATTCCATGGCTCCTTTATGAATCGTTCTTGCAGCTGCTCTTTGCCGCCCTCAGCATCCTCTATCGTGCCAGTCTACTTTCAGTTCCTGCCTCTGGTATAACTTTGTCTGATTCCCCATGCTTTCTTTGCATCTTGGAGGTTCCCCACAGAAAGTTTTCCACAAATCTGTTTATGCTATTAATTTGAGCATAATTAGCTGTGTGCCAGGGCTGTTTTGCCCAGGATTCCAGGACATGCCTCCATTGGGAAGCACTTGGAGAGAAGCGAGAAGCTCGAAGAGTTAAGACTGCAGAGAACAGGAGCAGTGTCTGAGCATGAAAACAAGAATTCAAGGAAGGGGCTATTAGCATAGGTGGAGGGCAGTCAGATCTATTATTAAACTGTAAATTGTTTTACTATCGGTGTATGGGATTCCAGGATGCAGGGAAGAGGAATGCAAAATGAATGAGGCCAAGGCAGGATCACTTTGCTTCTGTGAGAGAAAGAGCGTGTCACAGTGGCATTTGTGTTCTATACACTGAGGACTCCCAAGTTCCAAAGGGAGGGTATGCAGCCCTGTACGGGGAAGTACTGAGACCAAAGTTCAGGATCTGATTCAGGTTGTGAAGAACATCAAGAAAAACAGTAAAATGTGCATAGTCCCCTGAACAAAGTGAGCTGGCCTTAACTGTGACTTTGTGAAGATTTCAAAGGCATAAATGGCAGGTAGGCATCCATCTCCTATTGGAAGGCAAAGGGAGTTAGGTGCCTAACTGCTGTTTGTACCTTTGAAACTCTCACCCTTAGTCTACTGTTTCCCTCATATAGTTATTTCCTGCAGTTGTATTTAGGAGTCTATGTTAAAATGCATAGGGCTCTGGAATAGCTCTTCTCCTAGAAGCTGGTGCACAGCCATATGTTTCAAATGTTATCGGGACGTGCGGAATACAAAACAGAGAATGCTCTTGACCTGCCATTTAGAGGATCTGTGATAAGTGGTGGAATAGATCTACATTAGTGTAAATGTATTTCAGCTCTAGTTTTTCCTGTAACTCAAGTGATGGTTCGCAGCTTGGGATCTTGTGGTTGCAGGTGATTGAATTCCTTCTTCAAAAGAAATGCTATAGTTCAATCATAAATTGCTGTGTTTCATGCAGGAATTACTGAGTGAAATCCTATGGTCTGTGTTACACAGTAAGTCAGGTCGGATGATCATGATGATTCCTTCTGGTTTTAAAATATATGCAGACATCGCCTCTGATAAGCTAAACTACTGCTGAATTTCTTCAAGCACTTGTTTGTTTTTTCCAGCATATGTGCTGCCAGTGAAAGTGGAGATGGAGATGGTGATTCATCAATATGAGAAGGCAAAGGTCATTCAAGATGAGCAGCTAGAAAGACTAACCCAGATCTGCCAAGAACAAGGGGTAAAAATTCCATTATATTTTTATTTACGTATTGTCTGTCAAAGACACTGGTTTCATAAAGACTGAAATAGCTCAAATAAGTTGCCAAGGTCAGAGATTTGAAAAATTATTACTAGGAATTCTATTCAAAGATGACAGACTTCAACTTTAGAACTCTCTAGGATGCTAAAGTTTCTAGCAACTTTCAGGAAATTGCAGCCTGTGTTGTACTTATCCTTACCTCCCATTTGTAGGTATCTTCAAACCAACATTTGTTGTTTGACAGGTTGTCTTTTCCCCTTGCTCCTGTATGTGTACCTTTCAGGGGATAGTAACTGTTTTTTTTCATTTTTAATGGAAGAGAATAACTTCAATAACTAATTTATCAACTATCGATACATCAGTTAGACTCTTTTGACCAACTCAAAAATGCTGCAGAAGAAGCTTCTACCTAGTTTTTGGGAAAGTAAGCCAGTACGCCCCAGTACAGCTTCCCCAGGCGCAATTTAAAGGGCCTGCGGCTCCCAGCAGCAGCTGGAGCCCCCGGCCCTTTAAATTGCTGCCAGAGCCCCGGGGTAGTGGCGTTGGGGCTGGGGCAGTGATTTAAAGGGCCTGGGGCAGTAGCAACAGCCAAGCCCTGGGCCCTTTAAATCATCCCCGGAGCCCCGCCACCGCTTCCCCAGAGCCCTGCTGACAGAGCCCTGGGGAAGCGGCAGCGGGGCTCTGGGGACAATTTAAAGGGCCCAGGGCTCCGGCTGCCGCTACCAGCCAGGGCCCTTTAAGCCCTAAGCTAGAGCCCCCAGCTGCCGCTGTTACCCCCCGGGGGGGGGGAGGAGGCACCTTCCATTACAGGGTGGGCCAGAGCTGGCTCTGACCTCCTGCAGCCCCACCCCTTCTGCCAAGGCCCCGCCCCTTCTGGGGGCCAGAGCTGGCCCCAGCCCAGCCCCGTACCAGTAAGTCCCTAGACTTACTTTCACCCCTGCCTAACCCCCACTGTAGATGCAGCTATGTCAATGGAAGAATTCTTCCATTGACCAAGCTGCTGCCTCTCAGAGAAGTGGGTTAACTACATAGACAGAAAAACCCCTTCCATCAATGTAGGAAGCATCTACATTATAGTACTACAGTGGCACAGCTGCAGTGCCGTAGCTATGTCTCTAGCTGCTGTAGAATAGCCATAGCCCAGGTCTCCTAGCGCTCTGTGATCACGGATTGACAAATGTAGCTCTCATTGCATTAAGGGGAGTTGTGTATAGTCTGAGTTAAGAAATTTCCAGTGCCTGTTCTTTTCATAGTCTGTTGTTCATAGTTCTGTTTAGACATGGTTTGTAACTTCAGCCTTAACAAGTTTCCAAGTCTTAGGCCCCAGGCTTCCCAAAACTTACTTACGTTTAAGTACATGTGTAAGTCTTTGTAGGGTTGGGGCCTTAATTGTTCCAGATGTTAGTAACAATGCTTAGCACAACTTCACATCCATTAACTAATTCATCCTTCAAATGCCTTTGTGAGTTAAGTAGGTAAATAATATTATTGACATGTAGCAAATCGCCAAAGACTCACCAGCGCAGCACCTCCTGCTGGTCGTCTTGGGAATTAGCTCAACTCCAGCTCCAGAGTACCCTCTGCTGGCTAGTGTCTCGCCTACCACAGGCCCCATGTCCCTCCCGGACCCCGGTGCCCCTTTACCTCCCCTTACTCTGGGTTTCCCTTCCCAGGGGAACCCCCAACCCTCTAAACCCACCTTGCCTCAGTGGCTACTGCCAGTTGTCATCTAGCCCCCACTCACTGGGGCAGACTGCAGTCTGTCATGGCCACTCATCATTGGCAAGGGGTTAGGACCAGCTGCCTCTGCCTATTCCCAGGCTGCACCTCTGTAGCCCCAGGACCTTTGTAGGTCTTCACCAAGGCCTGCAGCCTGGGGGTTTACCAGGCTGGAGCTCCATAGCTCCCTTTGCCCTTTTCCCCAGCAGTGCTCTGCTTCAGGTACATTTATTCTCCCAGGCAGCTAGGTCCTTCCCACTCCAGGGCTAGAGTGAGACTTCCCTCAGCTCCTGGCTCACAGGCCCTTTATAGAGCCAGCTGTGGCCTGATTGGGCAGGCCACACCTGCGGTCAGCTACTCTCTCAGCAGCTTTCACTCCTTTTCCTAGCCGCAGCCCTCTGCAGAGCTGCTTTTAACCCCTGTTTTGCGAGTGTGGGGCAGCCGCCCCACTATACACCGTTTCAGAGATAAGAGAGAAGTGATAATTAACTAAGACCATGCAGTGATAGAGCGGGGACTTGAACCTACAATTTCCTGAATCCCATTCCAGTGTCTAATTTTATAGCCCACGCTATTTGGTTGCCACTCTTTCCTAAAGGGACAATGTCAGGTAAAAATCATCCATTTTTAACAAGTGCATTTCTGTATCCATGTTACGGGTAATTCCTTCAACTATGAAAACTTAAAAAGTATTGGGCCTTATTCTCTCTCACTGTCTTAACATGGGTGAGGCCGCTTTTCCCTGACAGAGTGATATAAAAGGGTCTGAGAGTAAATGAGAATTAGTCCCATTATAGCTAATTTTTCACAGTTTGTGCATGTGTTTTCCTTCCTTCATTTTTCTAACATTGGACAACAAGAATAAGCCAGTCCCTTTTTCTTTGAGTGTGTGACATTTCACTTTTAGGTTCTCATACACTAGCACAAGGCTAAAGGCTTTAGTTTGAGACACTGCAGGATAATGATTTTATTTTCCTTTTTGTTTTTCAATTAAAATCTCTCTTCACTGGAATGGGAAGAATGAATTTTAGTTCAGGGAAATGTTTCTCTTGATCTGAGGTTTGGTGAAAGCTTTATTTTCACAAAAGCTAAATTTTGGGATGCGTTTCGCTAGATGGTGCCCAGGAGAAACCATTTCAGAAGGAAGCCTGTCATCCTTACTCAGGGAAATCTCTCATTCACTGGGAGTTTTAGTTGTGCAGAAAACACAGGGTCAGTTGTCAAGAGAGATGATAGGCTCATTTCTGGCACTCAGCCCAAGCCAGGCTGAAGCAAGAGACAGAAAGGGCACCACTCAAGCACTGGGCGCAAGACAAAGGAAGACATACAGTCCAGAGGGATGGCAAAGTATCAGAAAACTAGAGCAAAGTCCTACAAATGCTTTCTTGCATATATGGTTAAATACTGTCAAAACCTAGCATCCATAGTCTGTGCTGTAATGGTTAGTGCACCCATACATCAAACAAAAAGAAATGTTGCATTACTTGATGGAGTAAATCAATGGAAACAGAATAGGGTCTCTCCTAGCTTCGAGGTGGCATCAGCTACAGAAAAAATATATACTAAAGAAAAATGACAGCATACTAATCTCCTTTGTTTTCATATCTTGCATTCCTGCCAAACAAATGTCTGAGCTATATATTATGAGGTAAATGCACTAATTTGCCTCAACATAAGACATTGACACAAGAACTGCATCCTCCCTTCGTAAACTGACACTTTCATAAGCGAGTGGAGAATAAGCTGTCAGCATTATAATAGTCAAATTGACACTGTATGTAGTGTGTGGTTGAGAGAACGTATCTTAATGTTCTTTAACATCTAAAATTCTGCCCGGCTTTCGAACACCAGCTTTTACACCATTATTAACATTTTTAGCTTTTTAAATGCAGACCTCTTCTCCTTGGAGCTTGCTGGGTTGAAAGTTTGCGTTCGTATTTTTGAGGTAACTATGTGGATTTTGCACAGGAAAATTCCAATAAGAAGAGGTTCCCCTACGATGGTAACATCTGGAAAAGACACATGCAAAGAGGAAAAGGCATTATTTTTAAGTTTCAAAGCATCGTATATATAGTGAGAGATTAAAAATATGGGGCAGATCCATAGCCAGAATAAATTCCCATAGGTCCAATGGAGCTGCAACAGTTTACACCAGCTGAGGATTTGCCCCATAGGTGCGTGTATGTGTGTAAGGGTCAGTTCTGAGCTGCTTATTCAGGCAAAATGCTCAGTGACTTCAGTGAGAGTTTTGCATGAGTTAGGAACTCAGGTTTAGTCTAAAGAATCTGGACAAGAGAGAAGCAAGCGGACTAAAAAATGAGTACTCTTCCTGAAGGTTATATTTTGAGAGCAAGCTAGTGATTCACATTGATTTACAAATTATCATTCATGGGTCTGGTAGCACTGCCTGTAGTTAAGGCTGCCTGACACTATCCATTGTAAGATCCTGTTTTCAGTTCTTATAATTTTGCCAGACATTAACCATGGGGACTGAAATTTTTCATTTCTGCTGTCTGCCTCAGGCTGAATTTTTCTGGAAAATTTCACCCAAAATGGTTCAGCTGTTTCTGAAAAAACAGTTAGGGAAAATATGTTGTTTTGCTCATGTTAAAAAAAAAAATTCTGGCTACCTTTTCTTGAGTGTCCCTCTAATGCCCCTTGGCTTTGGAGCAAAATTTTCACATTTGGCAGGATGGTGGCCTGTGTGTCAGGGATGTGCTTTTTTTTCTGTGAAAATCTGCCCAAATCTGACCAAGTTTTAAGCCTTTGAAAAATCACATTTTACACATTATCCATAAAGACTTGCTGGGGCTTTGCAGCTAAATTCCGTGAAGATTCCATCCATGCTGAGTACTCTCCAGGCCAGGTCTGAGCAGGACTTGCCCTGGAATTGTAGCTCTGGGCTGCTGCAGGCTGAGTCCAGGCACCAGAACTGGAGCACAGAGACTGTCTCTCCTGTGGTCTCCATGCACCCTGTGCTAGGTCCAGGCAATGTGGAGGAGAAAGCTGCCTGATTCAAATGCTGAGGGGACAAGAGAGAAACCTGAGGAGGGGAGCAAGGAGAGTAAATTGAGACCAGGGGCTTGGGGATGAGGGGAGACTAAGGCTGGAGGTGGCAGGAAAGAGGGGAACTGGAAGTTGAGCTGGGGAGACTAAGACCAGCTGAGCAAGAAGACTAAGACTGAAAGTCAAAGGAGAAAGGAGACTGGGATGGCAAACCTCTGGGGTGAGAGGAAGGAGGTGGGGGAAGCAGAGAGAGACAATGATTTTATAGATATGACATATTTTGTTTTAAAGAGAGTAAAATGGACAGATCACATTATACCACTTTGCACATAACATCATAAGTTGTGTGTACAATTTATCTTTTGTAAATGTGTTATAGAATAGATCATAGAGCAGATGTAACAGTGAAGTCTTCTTTAAAAAAATTAACAAACAGAAACTATATGTATCCAAATACTGACTTGCTCTTTTAATTGCATTTATTTTTATGGGGGGAGCTTAAAGGGGGGAAGGGAGATTGGCAGATGATCAGATATCACATCTATAAAATACATATCCATTCTGGAATGACAGAAGAGGCATGTATTTGCAAACATAAAAAACTCTTTCCAGATGTTGAATTTTGGCTGGTCATACATTTGAAAGTCAGAATATATTTTATGAATTAAAGTACCATGCACTACTATTTCAATGTTTTCAGTGTCCCGCTGAAATTGTTTGAATTTGTGGTATTTTATTCAGTACCCACGTTAGAAAAGCTACAATTAAAAGAGAAGGCAGTCAAGGTAGAAAGTATTAAAAATACTGACATGACATAACTGCATTATTTCACAAAACTTCAGAAATATTAGAACTCACAATAATAAGTATTTATAAAATGGACTGGGTTAAACTATGCACATTGTAATTTTGTACTAAAGATTATAACAAGCATACAAAGTTACAGGTGAAACAGTTTTATTAGACTACCTTAAAATAAAAAATGAATCCAAAGCTTTCATTAATGGTGCAGATTCCAAGCAAGAAAGGTGTAGCTGTAACTTTGGTGTCAACTGTGAGGGAATTTCCATCCCACTACCAGTTCTGGTCATAGATCCTCAGTTTATGAACTTTCTTGCATACCTTCTTGCTTAAGAATGCTTCAGCTTATGATCCAACCAAGACTGCAAATACAGTCCTATCACAAGAACTGCTTTTCTGTCAAACCATGCAGCATTGGGTTTTTCATCATTATTAAAACCATAACTATGGAAGCTAAGATGTATTTTTTAACTTAGTAATTTGTAAAACAGCTGCTAGTTTAATGGCATGGCTATTTAGCTGGTAAAATTACGTATCAGAGAAATCACTTATGTTATCCTTTTGCAATAACTTTAATTTATTTCTAACTATCAGTCATTTTCCTAGTGAATGGCAGGCAGCCAAGGTCATCCTGTGTTTCATTCTGACCATAAATCGTTAGTTTGCAACTGTCTCCTGGTTTTTATTGTTACCAACAATGGCTAAACTAATGGAAATAAACATTGGATTGTATCCCAGTGGCAGATGAGTTTTAGGGCAGGGCATTCTGTACAGACAGCACTAATAGAATTGAGCAAAATTAATGCTAGTGCATTAGACAGGAGTTAGCTTCTGGCTAAAGTGTTCATTGATCTCTCCAAGGCTCTGTCAATCATACTCTGTTGCTGGACTGTTAAAGAGAAGTAGGATATGATTCACTGCTAATTCTGTCCCTTCTTGATTCTTATGAGTGTTATACAACAACAGACAGGATGGGTGGCACTGTTTATAAATCCAGTCAGATAATGGCAGATGTTCCCTAGAGTTCCATATTGGTCTCTGTCATTTTATCTGTTTATAAATAATTACCTAGTGCATTGCATTAAGTGGGGATATGCATTGTAATGCACTCTAATTCTTACTGTTTTGTTTACAGCCAAAGCATCACTAATTGTGTTTTAACAGCATGTACAACTAATTTTGCAAACGGCAAGTTAGTTTAATTCTCCCAACAATGTAGTAAAGAGCTTTACCTCCAAAATTTACACTCTAGTTATGACTCCCTTTGTTAAATCCAATGATTGGATCGTTTCAAAAGCCAATTAGAATTTGAAGGCAATTTCTCTCAAATCGGTGTAACTACCAACCAAATCACAGGCTTAAAAAATATTAAGAATCTTGAGATGCTTAATGTTCTGGCTTAGAATTTGCTCAGCCAGTGATGTAATTGTTCAGTTACTATAGGCTGAAATGGTAAGAAATACTATGCCCAGTATAACACCAGAAAAAGGGTTCATAACAGAAGAAAGGAGTTGCCTAATCTCACAGAAAATGGCTTCAAACCCCTTTTCCTCAATAATGAAAGCACTAACGCTTCAGTCACGCACAACACATTTATTTTACTCACTTCAGCACATATAAATATGGAACCCATCTTGACTATAGCAATTCATATTTTAAATAATAGTGTAGACATAACAAATTATCCACAGTGAGTGAGTGTAAGTTTGGCCAGTCTCCCTTTTACCTGTTTCAAAAGAGGCATATGACCCAAGTCCTGTGAAAGTTCCAGAGGTACAGCTGAAAAAAGTGCTCCAAGTTTTGACTCTCAGACAGTGGGACAAGATAGATTCTACCAGTCTAGAACGAAGTGTAATCTACCTGGTATTTTCTGAAGCTACTGGAAACCTGGTTCCTTTTAGATAAAAGTTTTTCTTAGATTGTAAGCTGTTTGGAGTGGGAACCATGTTTTCTAGTGTGGGATTTTTTTGTTTGTTTTCCCCCCCAGCACTTTGGACAATAGGAGCCTGTTCTTGATTGTGGCCTTTGGATTCTACCACAATATACCTGTTTAAAACAATAAGCTGGTTTTACAATATACCTAGTTAAAACAAGCCCAAAAATTAAGACATTTTGGAAAGCTGTTAGAGACTCCATGAGGGAGATAACAGGGTGTCAACTGTTAGATAACTCCTTAGTATGTATATTAACTTGTCTTGAAAACTCTGTATCTTATAAAAGCCATAAAGAATTGATCACTCCTAGTTGTTGCTACAATTACTACAGCAAAGTGGTGGAAGAGGAGTGACTGCCCTCTAAATCTATTGGCTGGTATCTAAAAGTATGGGAAATTCTGATACTAGAATACTTATCCCATCAAGGCAGAGGTTTAGAGGGGAGAAGCAAAAAAGATAATTACTTACAAATCTGATGGAAATTTTTGGAGTTTCCTGGAAGAGGGTCATCACCCGCCATCATGTCTGATAGTTTGAGAACTTTCTTTGAAAATGAAGGAAGGGAGAAACCCCTTTAATAGTCAGTTAAACTCAAAATTAAGATAATAAAATAAGGAGGATAGATAGGAACCATCTTACTACTAGTCATAACCTTTATTTTTATTGGCTTGTTTATACTAGATAAACCTATTTTAATAAATCCTATAGCAGTATTGCAGAATCTTAAATGTCTTATCTTAAGTATAAAACACAACAAAAAATTAAGTTATTTAATCTCTCTAGATCAGGGATCTGCAACCTTTGGCACGCAGCCCGTCAGAGAAAGCTGCTGGCAGGCAGGGACGGTTTGTTTACCTGCAGCGTCCGCAGGTTTGGCCGATCACAGCTCCCACTTGCCGTGGTTCGCCATTTCAGGCGTATGGGGGCTGCGGAAAGCGACGTGGGCCGAGGGATGTGCTGGCCGCTGCTTCCCGCAGCCCCCATTGGCCGCGGACGGCGAACCGCAGCCAGTGGGAGCTGTGATCAGCCGAACCTGCGGACACTGCAGGTAAACAAACTGTCCCGGCCCGCCAGCGGCTTTCCCTGACAGGCCACGTGCCAAAGGTTGCCGATCCCTGCTCTAGATGAATAATTGGATGTAACTAATTTTAAATTGATCCTTTGAGTAGATCCCATTTGTGAGCTAAAATGATTAGAAGATGTCATGTCTCATTCTTTATTTTTCCCTAAATATTTTAATAAATATCCATTTGTTTTTCATAGCAGTATTAGTTTATAATAGCACTAAATGGTGATTTTCCCACTCTCTTCTTTTCAAACATGCTAACTTAAATTAATAGACTTTTTTGTTTTGTAAACATTTTTAACAGAATTTCATGTATCTTATTTACTGTTGTCAGTAATCATTTTAAGGGTTTGCATCTCAGTTGGCCAAACTGTATAGATTACCTTACATAAATAATGGACAAAGTGGGAGTGTCATAAAGATCATTAATACAACACACTCACTCTTCTGTCCTGGTGGTAGAAAAGCTGTAGCGGACAAATGGTAGCATTTTATGCCCACTTTCCACTGATGTAAATGACTGCACAAGTTTCGTGACAGTGATGAATGGGAAGTTAGATGCTGACAGTTCCAAATGGAGGGGGGAGAGCCTACCGCAACTCTTTATAGCTGGGTGGGTTTCAGTACAGTGTGAGAGTCATCAGTATTTCTGCTATTAACTTCTACGTTTCTGTGTCCTGCTGCTCAACACACATGCATTCCACTGAAGTAAATAGAACTATGCTGATTCACACTAGCTAAGCATCTGGTCATCTAAGTGAATTCCTTTAACAGTCACTCTGATCCTCCATGTTGGTCTTTAGCCAAGCTGAACCAGCATAAAAGGTAAGGGTGAAAACAGGACAAACAACCGGATCATATTTGCAAAGAGGAATAAAAAGGGATTCACATATTGTTGGGGAAGTGTATAAGGCCTGTATATGCTTCTCATTCCTCAAAAACAGGGGAGGGAAACTTTCCACACTACCAGAGATATCAAGTACAGATTTCTGAGGTAGATAAAACTAGATGCTTTGTAGAAATTACTGGTTTCAGAGTAGCAGCCGTGTTAGTCTGTATTCGCAAAAAGAAAAGGAGTACTTGTGGCACCTTAGAGACTAACCAATTTATTTGAGCATAAGCTTTCGTGAGCTACAGCTCACTTCATCTGAGTGAGCTGTAGCTCACGAAACCTGATGCTCAAATAAATTGGTTAATCTCTAAGGTGCCACAAGTACTCCTTTTCTTTTTGTAGAAATACTGTACATAGGTGCACACTTTAGCAGGGCTGGCAATTTGGTGTGTGGTTTTGTCCTTTGGCCATAAGATGGCAGTAAAGCTATTTCTGTTGTTTTACTTTCTCGGCAATATTGCACTGTTCACCTGGATTACTGTTCTTCGCTATCTTTGTCACTCCAGTTTCACTCACAGTCAAAATATTTATCTTCAGCCAAGATATGAATTTTTCCAATTTAGGTTATAAATATTTGCTTTGAGGAAGTGGAATTGTCTGGAGATTAGAGTACAGAAGTGGGAGTCTGGAGATCCAGTTTCTATTTACATTTCTGCCACAGATTTGTTGTGTGACCTTGGGTCAGTTGCCGTGCCTTGGTTTCCCCATGTTGTTTACTTATTGTAAATAGTTTAATCTGTTTGCTTTCTGAAACAGCTGAAATCAAAGTTGGCTTTTGTTTTCCAGTTAGTCATGAACAAGATTAAAAGAAAAAGAACAGCATCTTTACTAAATTAAAGCTTTTTGTTGCAATTATTATTAGTGCTGGTGCTTTGGTTTCTGATGCTCAATATTATTAATAAAGGGAGAGATTATCAAAGGCACTAAGGACTCCCACTGAAAGTGAACAGGAGTTAGGCACCTAGCTGTTCTTCATGCCAGTGTAAATCTTCCCCATAATCTGTTTCTTACCTATGATTTGTGTGGTTATTTTAAAGATGAAATTTTGTGAGATTTTATTGCACTATTTTAGTTCATGTTCTTGTAAAGATTCAGTATTGAAAGTTGAAACTCTGTTATCCACCTGCTCATGGTAGTATCTAAGCTGGAAAACAGAGAGATCTGTACAGGCAATGGATAGGTCAGGGGATTGGTAATGAAATGTAAAAACTTTCACCTACAAATTATTGGTTCATATCTGGCCCAAACTGGCATTTATGAAAAGTCATGATCACTATCTGGCTTTTGAAGTAGGAAGCTATTGTGAAAGGAGTTGGGGGTCCCAGTCCTGTCCTTTCTTCAGTCATGTCTACACTTACAAGCTTAGAGTGGCACAGCTGTACCAAAGCAGCTGTGCCACTGTAAGATTGCTCATGTAGCTGCTGTATGCCAATGGGAGAGAGCTCTCCCATCGACATCACAAAACCAGCTCAACGAGCAGCGATAGCTATGTTGGTGGGAGAATATCTCCCGCCAGCATAGCACTATGCACACACGCGTTTATGCCAGCAAAACTGTCACTCAAGGGTGTGTTTTTTCACACCCCTGAGTGACAAAAGTTTTGCTGACGTAAGTGCTAGTGTAGACGTGGCCTTAGTTAATAGGTAGCCACAAAACCACTACTGTCAATATGCTTGTTGGAAGTTTTAGTGAAGAGCTCAAGGATTGGCACGGGATAGAGACTAAATGACTCCCTCACTCCTTACATGTGTGTCTTACAGGCCAAGTGCCATTCCCTGTACTGTGGGTAGAAGACTTCAGTCTCCAGGGCTGCCAGTCTGGTATCTTTTTTTCAGTACAGGGAAGCTGTTGTCCATTTCCCACTCCAGTAATACATGAATCTCAACCTGGAAGAGTCCACTTCTCTCTATAGCTGACCACTAGTCCAGTGTTCGTACTAAATCAATGGAGACCATTGCTTTGGTAGCCTGACAGTCTTGCTGAATCATGGCTTTTTAACAGTCCTGCCTTACATGGAATGAACTAGGACCACCACATGTATAATCTGACAGCAAGACGGATTTGAGTCAGCATCTCAGAGACGAAAGCCAGAACCATATTCAGTCAGCTAACATGCCATTACACACAAGTTTTTAAGAGCTAAGTTGCTAATTTCCCTTCAGTTATGAAAGTGTAGTGACAGGTGCATTGCAGTGTGCACGCTGTTTGGCCATGCAAAGTCTTTTCAGATCTTTCAGTTAAGAGGCACAATGCTGGAAATTTGAAATGCATTAACCTATCACTTCACTAATTTTCTTTTCCCTCTCACTGTGTGTAATTAGAATTGTATTGGTCACCACCGTACGTCTCCATCTTTTGAAAGAGTTGCAACCCAATGCATTCCTTCCTCAGAATTGTGGTGGTTTAGGTGTGAGGGTTGTAATGCAGAGGAGGGAGTGAAGAAATCCTCAGCCCTCAAATGAGGATTCAGAGGACCCCTCCTGTCCCTGCCAGGAGGGAGATTTCTTGCATCACAGGAGGCATGTGTCTGTCAAACACAGGGAAATATACTGGCTCTGTCATTGAGATTGCTACAGTCTAGCTCTCTGCCTTTTGGTCATTGTCACTTTTATTGTACACAGTGCCGCCCAGCATAGGATGTAGCTTATTCAAAATAATAGCAATAATGGGTCAAATCCTGACCCCTTCTCTGCAGTTCTAGAGGGCCTTGCCTGTAGCAGAACTGCTGTGGTTCAGTTGTTTGAGGGAGGAAGTCCTTGGGTGCAGTGGGGAGAATCCCCTCCATGGAATTCATTAGTGCAAAGTCCAGATTTTAGAGCTGTGTGTCAATAACAGGAATCACCCTGAATGATGGTTGAAATGATTATACAGTGAAACCTGTATTGGAGGTCACACTTATTAGGGAATTTCGTCTCTTAAGAAACTGCCCCAAAGTGATCTCCAAACCTAATTAATACAATTTCCCTCCACCTTTCTTAGAAGACAATGAGCATCCAAGCAACCAAGCAACAACTTGGGTGCTAATCTAAACTCCATATTTCTGGGGAATAATGATTTCCAGGTAGGGTTTACTTGTGTCACATCATTTTATGTTGTTTTTCCCCTAGTTTGAAATTAGGCAGTTGAGAGCCCACCTAGCTCAGCAAGATCTGGACCTAGCTGCTGAGAGGGAGGCTGCGCTGCAAGTACCCCACATGCTGAGCAAACAGAGCAGCAATAGATATAAGGTAGTGGCAACTGGAGACTCAGATGATGAGGCCACTGAGAATATCACCGAGTTACGACCACCACGAGGTGAGTGCTATGTATAGTACCAATTGCTTCTGCTGTTACCTTACATGGAATTGTTGAATTCACTGATTATTCTCATTTTACAAGTGAATTGATTACATTCCCTGGAGACTGCACTTCCCCATTTGCAAGGAAGCCAGGTCTGCTTCAAAGTGGCAGATGTTCTATTTGTGAACAAATTCCAGCCAGAGCCAATAAACTGACCCTGGAAGAAAATGACTATGATGCTCTCCTTCATGGTTTTGGTGCTTATACCCAACAAGCACTAAAGTGCAGCAGCCAAGTCAGAATTGGCAAAAATTATTCGCTCAGTGATAAAAGCGTGGAAATCAGGAGGAACATTGGAAAACATTATCAGCCTTGGGACCACCCACATTTCTGTGATTTGAAGCAGGCACAGGGCAATTTTGAATTGATGTCACATCTCACATCTGCTTGTCTGTCTGTGGAGCAACCTGGTCTCAAAATATTTTTATTAATAGTCAAATAGTAATATTTACAGTGAAACACTCTTTATAGGGATTTTTATAGTAACAAATTAAATATGTTGGGCCACATTTGTCCCTGATGTCGTCAGCACCATTACATTAGGGATTTATTTGACCTATTGTGCTAACGAACCCAGTTTTTAAACATGGTCACCTAGGATGAAGCCCCTATTTCTCCAAATCACCATACATATATAAACATACACACATCCCTAATATGAATGTGTCTGATTTTAGTACCCAAATGCGGAATTATGCACCCTCGCTTTGGTACCTAATTTTAAACATAGGGATCCATAGAAACCCTGCATCTTCTGTAGTATTCTGGGAGCTGTATAATATTCTGTGAACATTAACACTGGGTTAGCAAACAGTAAAAACAAAGACGTATTCAGTGTGGGGAAGTGGTGAATAGCTACACACCTGAACTAAATCAGGAGATCTATCTAGTCTTCACTGTTGTACAGGCTGTAGATGTTACCTTTTTCCTGGTGTGAGCATGAATCTGTGAGACTAGCACTCTGACCTATTCACATTAGTATGTCCCATAACCGTGCACTGTATATTGCTAATGAAGGAGGGTAATGCCATGTGTCAGCTTGCTGAAATGGAATAAGTAATATGTTCACCAAAAGTGTAGGTGCCTTTTCATGACATGAGCTGTGAACGTACAATTCACAATGCACAGTTCTTGTTATGGAAACAGGATCTTGTTCACATGGCACCCTCACCATACATTCAAAGGCATAGAACGTGGCATTGTGATTGTTGGACGTGCATCAGGTGTTAAAGGTACCTCTAGCTCTTCTATCCCATTGTGTGTTACAACATGGCCCTGGTTACGAAAAGAGTTCTGTACCAATTTTTGGAAGTCAGTATATTGCTAAAGAGTATTGGTATTTATGAAGCAAGAGTATGAATATAAAGAGATAAATATATTTAATTGACTTCTTCACTAGGAGAACATTTATTGGGGTTCATATACTGCAGCAGCGGCTCATACGATGCATGACATGACTAAACCTACTGCTGTTACTATCATGTCACCTCAATGCTTGTTTTGTGACTGTTTTGCTGACAAGGCAGTGAGGCACTTTAATCTTTGGGACACACCAGTCGCCATGCTTATCTAGCGTGTTGCACATTACCCAGTAGGGATGTGCAAGTGACCAGACACTTAAAGTGAAGCTCACTTTGTGATTATAGTCTCTTCATAGTCAAAATGTAGCTCAAAAAGCTATAGATGACTTGGGTGCAATGCTGTGCTTGGATGAAAGCAGCTATGAAAACTGAGGATGCAAGAACTGGAGCAATATATGCTGTGGGCAAAGTTCTGTTTTTCTTTTACATGTCTAAGCTGCAAAGCTATGGGGCATGAGTACCGGTGGTACAGTGGGCCTCTGACCTATTCTGTTGGCTTAGAGGAAGGCAGGTCAAGGGGACTGTGGAGTACTAGCAGATATATTAGCCGGGGTCCCCTTCTAGCATTCCAGGGACTGGAATCTTACCTAGCTGGTACTTATCTGTACAATATAGGGCAGGGTTTTACTCTGCATCTGGACCTAATAGAAGCATCTGTTCCATAACATTTCTACCACATGAGTATGTAACCCACATAATGATGTTAAAGCTGATGAAAGAAATTAACTAAATTTCAAAAGATTTGGGATAATAGAATCATAGAATCATAAATTGTAGGACTGGAAAAGACCTCAAGAGGTCTTCCAGTCCAGTCCCCTGCACTCAAGGCAGAACTAACTATTATCTAGACCATCCCTGACAGGTGTTTGTCTAACCTACTCTTAAAAATCTCCAATGACAGAGATTCCACAACCTCCGTAGGTTTATTCAAATTTATTCCAGTGCTTAACTACCCTGACAGGAAGTTTTTCCTACTGTCCAACCTAAACCAACCTTGCTGCAATTTAAGCCCATTGCTTGTCCTATCCTGAGAGGTTAAAGAGGACAATTTTTCTCTCTCCTCTGTGTAACAACCTTTTATGTACTTGAAAACTGTTATCATGTCCCCTTTCAGTCTTCTCTTCTCCAGACTATACAAACCCAATTTTTTCAATCTTCCCTCGTAGTCATGTTTTCTAGACCTTTAATCATTTTTTGTTGCTCTTCTCTGGACTTTCTCCAATTCGTCCACATCTTTCCTGAAATGTGGCACCCAGAACTGGACACTATACTCCATTTAAAGCCTAATCAGCTCAGAGTATAGTAGAATAATTATTTCTCATGTCTCACTTATAACACCCATGCTAATACATCCCAGAATGATGTTTCCTTTTTTTGCAACAGTGTTACACTGTTGACTCATATTTAGCTTGTGGTCCAGTATGACCCCCAGATCCCTTTCCGCAGTACTGCTTCCTGGGCAGTCATTTCCCATTTTGTACGTGTGCAACTGATTGTTCCTTCCTAAATGGAGTACTTTGCATTTGTCCTTATTGAATTTCATCCTATTTACTTCAGATCATTTCTCCAGTTTGTCCAGATCATTTTGAATTTTAATCCTATCCTCCAAAGCACAACCCCTTCCAGCTTGGTATCGGCCGCAAACTTTATATGTGTACTTTCTATGCCATTATCTATATCATTGATGAAGATATTGAACAGAACTGGACTCAGAACTGATCCCTGCGGGACCTCACTTGATATGCCTTCCAGCTTGACTGTTAACCACTAATAACTACTCTCTGGGAATGGTTCCAACGAGTTATGCACCCGCCTTATAGTAGCTCCATCTAGGTTGCATTTTCCTAGTTTATTTATGACAAGGTCATGTGAGACAGTGTCAAAAATCTTACTAAAGTCAACATATACCACATCTACTGCTTCCCCCCATCCACAAGGCTTATTACCCTATGAAAGAAAGCTATTGGGTTGAGTTGACATGATTTGTTCTTGAGAAATTCATGCTGACTGTTACTTATCATCTTATTATCTTCTATGTGTTTAATTTCTTAATTATTTGCTCCATTATCTTTCTGGGTACTGAAGTTAAGCTGACTGGTCTGTAATTCCCCAGCTTGTCCTTATTCCCCTTTTCATAGATTGGCACTATATTTGCCCTTTTCCAGTCCTCTGGAATCTCTCCCATCTTCCATGACTTTTTAAAGATAATTGCTAATGGCTCAGATATCTCTGTCAGCTCCTTGAGTATTCTGGGATATATTTCTTCAGGCCCTGGTGACTTGAAGTCATCTAACTTGTCTAAGTGATATAATGTCTTCTGCAGTTTCCACAGTATGCATCCGATGAAGTGAGCTGTAGCTCACGAAAGCTTATGCTCAAATAAATTGGTTAGTCTCTAAGGTGCCACAAGTACTCCTTAACTTGTCTAAGTAATTTTTAACTTGTTCTTTCCCTATTTTAGCCTCTGATCCTACCTCATTTTCACTGGCATTCATTAAGTTAGAAGTCCAATCGCTACTAAACATTTTAGTGAAAACTGAAACAAAAATGTCATTTAGCATTTCTGCCATTTCCACATTTTCTGTAATTGTTTTCCTCCCTCATTGAGTAATGGGCCTACCCTGTCCTTGGTCTTCCTCTTGCTTCTAATGTATTTGTAGAATGTTTTCTTTTTACCCTTTATATCTCTAGCTAGTTTAATCTCATTTTGTGCATTGGCCTTTCTAATTTTGTCCCAACATACTTGTGTTGTTTGTTTATATTCGTCCTTTCTAATTTGACCTAGTTTCCACTTTTTGTGGGACTCTTTTTTTTTGAGTTTCAGATCATTGAAGATCTTCTGGGTTAAGCCAGGGTAGTCTCTTGCCATACTTCCTAGCTTTCCTACACAGTGAGATAGTTTGCTCTTGTGCCCTTAATAATGTTTTTTTGAAAAACTGCCAACTGTTTTTCCCCTTAGACTTGCTTCCCATGGAATCTTTCCTACCAACTCCCAAGTTTGCTAAAGTCTGCCTTCTTGAAATCTATTAACTTTATTGTGACTATATGGACATCAATTGCTTAAACCAGTTCCCATCTCTTTTCTTCTTTCTCCATGTGCTTTTTAGACCCGCTCTGGCATTCTGCCTGATAATTTTTGTGGGATGGTCACTAACTCTAGAAGGGAGAATTGCAATATTGATCCATTTCAATTAGAACCCTTCTTTCAGTCAAATTACACAGAATTCAGTATGCATAGGGTTTAGGCCCAAAAGAGCTCCCAAAATTTGTCAAATAATTCTCTGTTCTTTGCTAAATATTGAATTAGTAACCATGAAACAAGTTAAATATTTTGGCATTTTTGTTTTTGTTCTTTCTTTTTACTAATTTGCAATTATGATCACTCACAATTTACCCATATGTCACCCACACACATCAGTGGGTGGGGAAATTGATGGGGACAGTGGTGAAAGGGGCACAGTCCCAGTGGCAAGGGAGGGAGGCATTCACCAGGGGACAATAAGTAGCTCCTTCCCCTGGGAGTCTCTGGCATCCATTGGCCAGCGGAGGGGAGAGGGGTGCTGATTGACCAGCATTCCCCAGCTTCCAGGATTTAACCCGGCACAGGGACCATGTGGAGCCTCTTTCAGCTCTGTTCCAGCAGCCCATCCTATCTACCAGAACTAGGAATGGGAACCCAGCTTGACAGATGCTGTGGGTCTAGCTAATTGCCTGTTTAGGGGGTCAGAAAGGAATTTTTTCTCCCATGGGCCAGTTGTGGAGGACCATGGAGATTTTTGCCTTCCTCACAGCACCTTCGAGCCATAGTGGGTTAAGTATGAATGTGCATAGTACCTAACTGTTGGTGTTTATACATCGCAACTTGCGGCCATTTTCCAGTACGGTTAAAAGAATAAAATAAATGGTTCCCAGAGGTAGGAGAGCTGGGATTTTGGTGATGGGCCTTGGGCTCATATGATAGGGTCAGACCTTGTAGCCCTCGTGGGCTGAGGTTCCCACCCTGCTGCACCCGCTGTCCCCCTCACGAGTGGAAGGGTGCTGGAGTCAGAGAATGCTGAGTCACTGAGGTAGGCTGAGGAGAGCCTAACCCACATTATGGGTTATATGGTAAGGAGTCCTATAACCCCTGCAGTGGAACCAATTAAATACCTGATATAAGAGAGTATGGGTGATGGGCGTGTAGCACCCCACCCTTATGTTAAAGTTTAATAAAAAGTTGTGGCCTGCCACTTAATTCCATGCCTCGATCGGTCCTCATTTTGCTGCTGTGTCTACATCAATAATTATTTGAGCTTTCAAATTGTATTTAGAAAAAGCAGAGAGTGGATTGTTTGTATGCTGCCCCATAAATGCATTTCCTCCTTTTTGTCAGATTTCAGAGGTTTCCCCAGGAGGATACTTTATAATTTATGCATATGTTCCTTGAGGGTTACATTTGGAACTGAAGAAAGTTTTACATGGTATAAACACAATTGCTGAAATTATAGTGAATTCAAATAGGTTGCAATAGGTCTTATAGATATTAATGCTTGTTACTGAAACCTTGAAAACATACATTTAGCAAATAATAAAAATGATTGCTCCATTACATTTTCTATTCCTGAATATCATACTGTTATGTTAGAATTAAGAGGTCTTGTTGGAAATCTACAATTAATCTCTGATTTCAAGGGAATCAACTGAAAATGTAAAGGAAAGATTTTCATTATGAATCTTATATTGTGTACAAAAGACTCTATGTTAAAATAACATTTCAAGTCTTTGACTTTGTAACAGAAAGTTGGAAACACCATTTCTGAGGTTGCCTGGTGCACTGAATGAAGCAGGGGCCATATGGAAAAATAGTTTGTGATTATGTAATTAAAAACTGCGTCATAAGCATACGCACAAGGGGGCCATATTAAGGTTGCACGCACAAAGGTAAATCTGACATTTACTACCTTTCAAGTGCTAAACTTTGCAAGCTTAAATAACATTATTTTAATGTCGTTTTTGTAGATTTAATTTTCTCCATTATTTTTTAAAAGGAAAGAGGTTAAACCAAATCCTGTTATGCACAAATGTAACAACTCTCCTCCAGTCATGCATCATCAATGATTTGAATCCTGCATCATCAATGATTTGATGAATCATGCATCATCAATGATTTGAATCCTGAACCGTCAATGTTGCTGCACAAATTACTATATTAACTGGCAGCTGGAGAAGGCTGGGTCGGCCACTGGGACCATGTGCCCATCCAGGTGTGTCTGTAGAGAACCCAGCCCATTCCTGCTCCCCTTCCCACCAACTGCTCCCGTGTCTCCCAGGCAGTCCCAGTATAATCTTGCTGCTACTGTTGTTGCTTTGTCAGTTATTGTTTTGGCATGCTGCCAGAAATTTCCTGAGCAGTCAATAGCAGTTTCTAAAGAATAGATCTCAGTGAAATCTGAATGTAATTTCTTGGGACAAAGAAAGGGCATTTCAGTAGCCCAAAGTGCGACAGCAGCTGGGGCATTCTATCTATCTAGCATGGGCAGGGAAATCCCATTAGTCCCAGATCCCTTGTTTTTCCCACACATACCAGTAAGCCTGTCTATATACTAGGGCAGATAATGCACTCACACATACTCTGCATTCTTGCCCCATTTCGCACCCCAAAACTGCACTAATTCTGCTGAATGCAGGGCCTTCCACAGCCCTTACTTTGTCCAACAGCAAGCCCACAGTGTGTTTCTATACATGATTGTGCTACTTTGGCCCAAAGATTGTATTTGCAAACTCCCCTGTGAGTCAACCAGTCTTAGGAATCATTTTATCTACATCTTCTCCCAACTATGCCCCTCTTCATTAAATTCTCTATCTTGTCAGAACCACTTCTGACCAGAGTAGTACATTTGGGTGGTTCATATCATGGCATCTAGGACCTATGAAGAATACATGGGAATGCCTATAGCAGCTGAGGTAGGGAATGGCATGAATAGTACACGACTCTGACAAACCTATTTTTGTGGGCCTCTCAAGATCTTTCCAGGTTTGGAAGGCCCTGAATTCTGTCAAACCAATAGGCTTTAGCTGGCTAAAGAACTTAGTGCATGGGAAAATTGGGTATTCCTGCCAAAGCAAATCTTATTTCCCTTGTTCATAAGGAACAATGGAAACATTCAGTATCAACTACTTTACCATGCGGCGTTACAGAATAAAAAAGCATTCAGACTTCTGCTCATTTCCCTGCATGTGAGTTTTATGGGACAGTGCATAAGTTAAAGCTCCTCGGGGGCAGCTCTAGCTTGCACTGTGGTATTTACACTGGATTTTGTGGAACCATTTTCAGCAGCATTCAATAAAATAAGTCAGGTAACCCTGCATCACATGTTACACACAGCACCTCAGAGACACAAACTTCCTCAAAGACATACAGTGCATACATACACCAGGAGAATACCTTCTGCACTGACAATGCGGGTAACTTTCAGTGTACATTTTCAAACTGGTTTTGTTATTGCACAACTGTTTCTTGCCTTCTTTTGTTTCTAAAGTGAATTAATTCCTGGTGGCATTGAGGAGACTGAAGTGCTCTGTCCATACCATACTATGAAAGTGTTCCAAAATGGCCCTGTCAATATGCCTCATGCTTGTCCCCTCTGAGGTGACAGCCTTGTTCAGCCTCCATAGCAGAATAATTCTTATGCTAAGTCTGTGAATGTAAGGCCTATTGTTTAATTGGCATGTTTTAGTCTCTGCAAGGTAGGCCACTTCCGAGAATTCTGTTGTGGGTAGGAAAAGCTGTGTGGAAAGTGTACTAATGTTGGATAGATATCCAAGCCAGTTTGGCCAAGAGATGCAGGAAACATTTCCTCTTAAACGTGTCCTGAATGTAGACTTTATGTCCTGGAAAGATTTTTACTAGACAAATATGGAGGCTAAAAAGTTGACCTTAACACCTAAACAATGACAATGGAGGGTGAATATCAACAGAAGAGTGCATACTAATAATATGAGCACCAGCGTAAGGAGCTAGGAATTCCAGAGTTCAACTCTGATATTGCCAGTCTCTGTGAATAACGCATTTTCTCCTAATGTAAAATTCGGATAATAATACTTACCTATTTTACAGGAGTGTTGTGAGAATTAACAGGTTGGTTTGTAAAGAGTTGAGGAAGAAAACTGCTATATATAAATGCTAAGTGATGCTGGTAAGTCATTTTTAGGAATCACATGGACATTCTTTGCATAATAGTGAAAGAAATATTCTAGATGTTACCCTCTCTCCTCTCTTCCTCCCAGAAAAAGAGCAGTGATGCAATAGCAAAACTTATTCTCACTGTTCATCTCTAGATTATAAAGGAAGTTTTTCTTGTCAGGTTCTTGACTCACACAATATGTAACTGATCGTGGTTAGAATAACATCTATTTCTTTTCTGTTTAGACTTGCTCCGGCACAAATAATTTTTAAAGCTTGAGATACAAAGTTCCATGTTTCAGGGAATGTCAAGTTCACAGTGCCCCATATAGTCATTAATACTTCCTTCCAAATTTATTATTCTTTAATCTGTCCCATAATATGTGAATTACAGTCCCTGGTGGAAATTCCATATTTTTCTGCATATATCATTGCAGTCTTTGAAATTCTACAATACTGACATAGTTTTTAAATTAATACACAGCCCTAGGCCAGGAGAAGAGAATCCCATCTCTGTTACTTTGCATTGCAGAAGGATTATTTTAGATATTCTTAGACAAATTTCCATTTTTATGAGATTGGCAATGAAGTTTTACCTTTGGGGAAAAGGTAATACTGCTGAAATTTATGAGCATGTTTAGTGAAAACGAACACTTGCTGTACCCATTGGTATCTTCATTTATGTACGTCTTTATCAAAGCAAGTAAAGAAAATGGCATTTAGTGGATATGAAAAATTCCAGTGCTTTACAGGGGCTCCATTAGGATTATTCTCAAGCAGGCAGAAAAGTTAAAGCATTACAGTGGAAATGGATTTTACTAATTGTTGCTGATAATGGTAATTCAGTTATATGAATCAAATGTGGTTTTCAAATAGCCAGTTCCCTTTGGTGCTTGTATGTTTGTTTGTCTTCATCCTTGCTACTTGATGGGAGCTTTCTTTGCAAGGGACAATAGGAAATTACTTACATGGTTTTTTTAAAAGCCAGGAAAGACGTATACACCTTTTGAGCTGACTGTTAGACCTAATATCATCTTGATTGCACGGCATTGACACACTAAAATGCCTTGTTAGACCTCGCTCTGTCCATTCAAGACTGAGAATTTGGCTTTTCTATATGTGTCTGATTTAGAACACACAGTGTTTCATGGATCCACATACAGTGACCACTCACAAGAATGGATAGGGGTCATGCTAATCAGTCCTTAAAACAGAACCTCCATGCATATAGTGTGTAGTTATTGAAATGTCTATTAACAATATAGAGGGGAAGACACTCTTTGCATTTCGAGAAGCAGTGAACATTTAACTATCTGTACAAAGTTAAACCTCCTTGCCTCAAGTCTGTGGCTGCCTTGCAAGTGTGTAGGAGACAGGTGAAGGTATACCGTCAGGGAATTTAAGTTCAAACAAAGATTCTGCAGTCATAGGGTTTGATTTACAGAGCTAATGAGCACCCACAAAGCCAACTGAAATAAAAGAGAACTGCAGACAACGGGTAGCCTGGAGTCCAGTGTAGAAGGAACAGAGGGTAAGGTTTTCAGAAGTGACTTAGAAGCACAGGTCCCACTGAAAATCATTTTAAGAACTGAAATCCAGTGGGACCTTTGCTCCTACGGCACATGGGGTATGTCTGCAATGTGAAGAGAAACCTGGGGTGCTGAGTCTCAGAGCCTGGGTCACTTGATTTGGGCTCATGGGACTTTGGCTGAAAGGCTAGAAATACTAGGGAAGACATGCCTTATGAAGACCCTCTTCCCTCCCCAGGTTTCAGAGCCTGGGCTCCATGTCTACACTGCTGTGTTTTGAGTCTGAAGTGTAGACACACCTTTGGGCACTTTTTAAAACCCCAGCCCTAACAAAAAACCCAGCATTTAGGTCAGTGACTGGTGGTGTTGGCATGACACAGCAAACTCTGGTTTTCTGAATCAAAATATATTTTTGATTTTTAAATTCTTAAAATATTCTTACCACAGATGTCACTGGGCTTCTTGACCTCATTTAGAGCAGACTCCGATAACACATTGATTAAATCAACACACAGTTGATTTATCAGCGAAAACTGGGGCCAAAGTCACCCTCAAAGTCATCTGCTGTCATTTTTAGAGCTTTTTCTGCTACAGCAATATGTGCTGATAAAGGAAAAGACAGTGTGTCTCAGGATTTCCCAAACCAACAACCCTTCTACGTCTCAGATGTATTTTTGATTTTGAATCATACTGATTCTCTTGTCTCCTGTGGCTACTAACATTGACATTTCTGTCAAGATGGATGCAGCAGATCCTCCCAAATTCTCACATGCACAGCCAGTCTCTGCAGGGACCGGATATCCGTGTGAATGGAAAAGCCTTGTGAACACTGCAGCTGTCACTAATGTGAGAATCTGCTATTGCATAGAAAACAGAAGGAAGTCTCCCCTGGAGACTGTTAGCCACCCACCCTTGTCCCATTGACAGGTATGTTCCATGTCACTAGCGTGAAAGAGGGACTTGGTGGAGGCACCAGGGTAGGGACTGTGAAATTCCACTCAGGTCATCTTGTTCAAATCCATTAGGATGAACAGTATAGCACAGAGGAGAGGGCATTGACATGACCCTATTGATGTTTGGCTCTAGGTAACTTCATAATAAATTGATGACAGCAACGTTTGTTTGGAAATGGGGTCAGTTCCAGAGTTTGGGAAAAGGGGCAATTCAGATGGTTAAGATCAGAAAGTTCTGAAGTGCCAAAGGTGAATTGTAAGTAAGTAGGACAGTATAATTTCTAAAGTGCTATCAGCATAGTTCATAGGCTCTCCTGTGTAAGTTTGTTTAGTGCATGGAAGGGGGAATTTTCTGAAGTGTTCAATGTTGGCCCAAATCTGCTCCCACTGAAGTCAGTGGTAAAACTCCTGTTGTCTTCAATGGGCACAGAATTAGATCAACACTAAGCACTTTTGAAAAATCCCACCTGTAATGCCCCCTGAATGCAAGCCCCTCTCCTGAACAGCCTTTTGTCAGAAGGGTCACATTCCTAGTGGTATCATACTCTTCCCTAAAGAAAATGCATGCATGAAAAGATGGGTGTCACACCATGTTCTGCAGATTATACAACTGATTCATCCCAGTGGAAAAATGTTTCATAGCCAAGGATCTGCCACAACGAAAGTTCTGCCCCCAGATACTCATGAAGGGTAGCCTGAGCTCTGTTCACTGAAGTCCTTGTTGACCACAGCTGTTCTTCTGAGTCACAGAATGAGAGGCAGACAGAGGTAGATGGGCCTAAATACTGTTTGTAGGTGAGGCCCAGGACCTTAAACTAGAGAGGCAACGCTTTTAAAGTGTGAAGCACCAATGTGTCATGGGAGAATGAAACATATGAAGCTGCGAAGTCTTTGGGGAAACTCACTTTTGTGGGTTGTCAATGTGATCTCAAAAAGCCATGTTATACCAAAAGCTTTATTTTACATTGTGTATGCACTATGGTACGTATCAGTCTGCTTCCTTACTATATGGCCGTTACTATGACCCTCTCCTCTGTTTGCATGTGAACTCAAGCTGAGGATTGCTGGGAGCACTGCTGGCCAAAGACGGAGTAGCACAATGCTTCTCACAGACCTTAACTCTAAAAATACACAGGTGAGCAGGGAAGCCCCTGTGGAAACTGAGGCTTGGTTATATAACCCTGTGATCCACATGAATTAATTGTCACCTGACAAGCAGTGTGGCTCTGAATGTGGGCATTCTTATTTAAGGAGCCTTTTCTAAGACAAAAACATTAATATGTAGCTCCTACCCCTTCGTTATTCTTCTAGCCCTGAGCTGCTGTCTCATCATTAGCATCATGGCAAGTCCCAAAGGGACATAGATCGAGCACCACACAGATCGATCTTCAGCTAGGTCTTTAAGACAGTCTGGCTGGATGTTCAGTCTGTGTCCATCGTTAGCAATGTTATCCCACTGAACCTTTCAGCACTCGCATGATTGCTGGCTATGTAGTAGCATTCCTTGGTAAACATGCTTCGTAATTTGTTCTTCTTCCATTCGTATAATACGTCTGTACCAAGAAAGCTGCCAAAACTGAACCAGTGCTGATGGAGGTGGTTGCTGGTTTCAGCTACAAATATCCGCACTGGTGATCTTATCCAGCCATTTAATACGGAGGAGCTGATGAAGACAACGAAAATCGAAACCATCAATCCACCACTCTTCAGCCTTCCTCAGCACCCTCCTTTCACTGGCACACAATAAAGTTGGTATAACTGTGATATGGTAGATCCTCAGTGTCGTAGCAATCTTGATGCCACAGAGGCCACTGAAGGGCCCACATCTTTCAAGCATCCTACACCAGTGTCTAGGGTGCTTCCCAAGTTTTTGACAGTTGCCACCTTTTCAATGTCCTGTTTGAACAGGTTAATACTGAGTGGGTTGTAATCTGGAGCTGCATTCTGCTTGATGTTAAAGGCCATGGACTTAGTTTTATCCATATTAATAACCAAACAAATGCGTGCTGCTTTTCCCCCAACCAGATTAGCCATCAGCTGCAACCATTTACTGAACTGAGCCAACAAGACAACTTCCAAGTTGCCAGACAGCTTTCCATTCTGAACTGCTTATTGCCCTCAAAGTCTTCGAGACTGTCATCTGATGAGGAATGGCATTGTTTGTCATCGGTTCTTTTGCTGCCAGCTTAGTGCTGGTGCCTCAGCCCTTCAAACATCAACCATGGATCAGTGAGCCACTGTCTAGTCTCATATTAAAACAATTAGCTATAATGGAACCTGGAATTTTGAATCTGGTTATATTACCCAGAGAGACTGCTAATGTAGATAGTAAAAGATAACCAAAATCATGAGGCAATAATGAAGTTAGGCCATCTCTAATCAGAGCTGATGTACCAATGACAACCCTGTGTTAAAATAATAGGGAGAATTATACTGGAAAAGCACAGAAATCTGCTTTTGGAGCTCCAGTTAAAATATATGCAGTGAGGTTTCTTATCGCTTTGAATTAACTAAAAACTATTTCAAAAGTAATCAGGTTTCAAATTTAACAAGTCCCTGTCCTAATGTGACAAGGAACATACTGAACAGTGGCTCAGCAGCCTTTGTTGCTGTACTTGTGTATTCATTTTCCTTTCTTTATCGTGGTTTTCCTTTCCATAGGTTTCTAAATGTTATTGGTACTCAAGGGGAAAGATACCAGTGATGGAACTGCAAGATCTCATTCTTAAGAAACCTCAGAATAAAGATTATTTCCTAGTGGACAGTGTGTCTGTACAGTGAGAGGTAATAATGTTGTATCACTCCACTCTAAAGACTCATGACCTCACAGAGATTCTGCAGCTGAAGAAAGAATAATTCCACGGTCTAGGAAATTCAACTCCAATAGACAGAAGTCAGCAGAATCAGTGGCAATAAAAGGATGAAATAAAATGCTTTAATAATAAAATATTTCCAAGTAACATGAAGAAACTTTTTTTAGAAAAAAGACTCAAATCATAAAGATGTACAAATGGTATTTATTGCATGCAGAGGTTTTGCAGATTCATACACTGGGATCATTGATGAAACAATTGTTACAGTCACTACGGAGGGATTAGAGGACTAGAAGAGGAATCTGCCTTGATGGACAGAATGGCATTTATGTGTTCCACCAAATTTATGATGTTTTTATAGGTTCAGGAGAGAGAGAGAGAGATTACATTGTCATCTCATGGGTTGGAAGGGACTTTACTCCAAATAGTTTATTATTCCCAGGAAAATTTCAGTTTATGTTCTATATTTTTACAGAAAAAAAAGGCAGACTATTTGGAACTCTTCATCAAAAACTTTCCAGTTGCTGTGTGATAGTTCCTGACCAAGAGCTCCACATTTTTCAAAGGCAAGATTTTGGATAGCAGGCTAAAGTGCTAGCTCCATCCCCCCAGAAGAGAAGGGATGGGCCTGGCTTTATAATGCACACAGCAGCTCAAGCAGCTGACCCACAGAAAATGGTTGACTTTAAATTCAGGGAAGAGGTTATTTCTTTTTTCATAAGAGATAGGGTATTAACCCCAGTGTCCTGGCTAAACTCCAGTTTGGATAATTACCTTCCTTCCTACTGAAATTGCTACTCTAGTCTTAGTTGGAATCAATACTAGTCTTCACTTCCTGTCCTGAATTGTACAGTTCTGCTGTGTATTGTTCCACAACTGCCTCGTTCCATCTAGTAGCCGCATTTCACTGACAAGTGAAGTGATTCCTTGTATCTATTTTTGTCAAGGTCGGCATTAATTTACACCCCAATGCATTGAGCAGTGTGTTGCCGTAGACAGCAGTCTATCCTACCTTCTTCTTTCCAGGGCCTGTCCTTCTTCTTGCTACACACCACAGTTTCCAATCCACTGAGAAATGTGAAATCATCTTCCCTTCCTGAATGTGCAAATAAACTGGGGTTCCTATGGGTAAGAGAGATCCTGATTCCATGGCTTTTATTAACAGCGCTGTTGCTTGCAGTCCAAATCTAAAAATTAAACATGCTCCAGTCCCTGTGTAGAAATGTTTTGATTCCTCTAGGCACATCAAACAAGAAAGGAGAGAAAGGGGGGACTCTAAGCATAACTATTAGAGTCCAGTGTCCGTAACCATGTTTCCAGGGTCACCATCTCCAATGTATGAAAGGAAAATTATATTTTTTCTTGCTTCTCCGATCCATCAGCTTAGGCTGCGGAATGAGATTGGCTTTATGGAAGAGAATGTGGAGACCGCATAACTGTATCTCATAAAGATCCAAGCTATCTGTAAGAAAAGAGAAAATAGTCTTATATCTCCTGGATCCTGGAAATTGTGAGTTCCCCATGGAATGAAATCAAAAGAAATTTCTACCCATGAAGAGGAGATAGAGGAGGAATCTGAAAGGCGAATTGATACTTAAGAGAATCAATATAAAATTTGAGAGACGAGAACTATATAGTATTTTAGATTATACAAACAATCTGCCCTCTCGCAAACGCTGTTCTCTCTTCCTCATATATACTGACATTCTTCCTACAATCCGCTGTTGTTTTAGTTCAGTTGAATGTGCTAAAGGACATTTTTATCTGATTTTAAATCACCATGATCTGCCTTTATGATGCTATAGTGTATTGCATAAATAATATGCTTTTCTTCTTCTTCTTCTAGTAGTGTCCCTATGGGTGCTCCACTGTAGGTGTGTCTGCCTCCCTGCACTGCTGGTCAGAGAACTTTGGTAGCAGTGTCCGTTGGGCCTGCACCTGTGCTGTTTCTCCTCATGCTGCACCATGAGGCTTGCCAGTGCATGCGGGCTAACTGTCCTCAATTCCATCTCAACTACCTCTGGCTAGAGACAGAGCCGTTAGCTGTCGTTAACTCTCTTTTTCAGTTGTTAATGGTTAGCTTTTAGAAACCCTTTAGAAGAAGAAGAAAGAAAGGACTTTGTTCTTGTGGGATGGGGGAGGGGACCCTCCTGGGCAAGGGTATGCCCAGCTCTCTGGGGCTCAAGAAGTGTCGCACTTACAGCGAGGTGATTACGGTCACAGACAAGCACTCCCAATACATTCGCTGCTTCAGTGAGGGCCACATCCCACAAAAGTGTTCTCTCTGCCACCAGCTCTGACCAAGATCCCACAAGGGCAGAGAGCTCCACCAGAAAATCATCTTTTATGGAGGTGGCTCTCCGACCCCAGCCTTCTGGCGGACATGAGTCTTCCCCTCAACCTTCAACTTCGAAGGACAGTGTGTCGAAGAAACAGTCTGGGGACTCCTCTCACAAGTTGAAAAAGAGAGCAGGAAGTCCCCTCAGCAAGCCTAGGGATAGCCAAAAGCGATCACCATCTTGCTTGATATCCTCAGCACCACTGGCACCAAGTTCATCTGGCACCCACTCCTCTCTTCAACGGTCGGTGTCCGGTATCGTTGATAGGCCCACAGACCTTTGGGCACAGGCACGGAATCTTCAGTACAGAGAGACACGGGCAAATGCCCTAAGACACTCCTAGTAAGCGAGTTGTTGTCAGTACCACCAGCAACATTGGCCCATCTGGCACCAGAGAGATCAGTATGGGCAAAGTCTCCATCTCCCCTGGCACCACCACCAACACCAGGATGCTCGGTACGAGCAGAATTCCATCAGCTTGGTGACCTCGCTATGTTGGAAGCTCCTGACTCTCTGCCCCTTGGTACCAAGATCATGGAACAGAGCCATGGCCAACCAAGCAGGATTTCCCCACAATCATGCCATGCCCCTCTGATGTCAAGTGAGGGATTGGACAGTGAGTGGGACCCCTGGCTGCACACCAACAGCCTGCCTAGAAGGCACTGAGCGTCTCCTGGGAGCCCTCCAGGCAAGCCCCCTAGGCTACAGCATTGCAGGTCTCGGAACCTCAAGAAGTGGAGAGCAAGAGGTGGACAGAGGAGGAGGTCATATCCTCGCCTTTGCCGAAATGGTCATGCTGTCGCCACCTTCCATGGTGGATGACTTCTGCTTATTCCAAGAGCTGGCGAAGAGAGTGGTGGACACTCTCCACATACCATTGAAGGGGGTTAAAGATATGCACCACCAGCTTATCAACATCCTCCATGCTTCATCTACCTGCAGGGGTGAAAGTGAGCCAGTACGGGCTGGTACGGCATACCAGCAAGAAGCTGGTACCAGCCCATATGCAGCCAACATTAAAGCACTGCCACGGCAGCACTTTAACGTCCCTGCCCCTTTTGCCTTCCCCATCGGCAGCCTTGCCGGTAGGGTCTGTACTGACGGGGCCGCCGACAGGGGGTGGGGAGGAAGGGGTAGCGTGGATGGGCTGGCTGGGGGAGGCTGACCCCCATCCCCGCCCCTTCTGCCCGAGGCCCCTTCCGCCCGGCCCCTTCCGGGGGCTGGAGCCAGCCCACACACTGGTAAGAATTTATTATTACTTTCACCCCTGTCTACCTCCAAAATCTCCCTCCTGATCAACAAGGCCATCCTAGACCCAGCTAAGTCTGTGTGGCAAACCCCAGCCTCTGTGGCCCAGACGTGCAAGCAGGTGGACAAAAAATATGATGTTCCCACCAGGGAATCAGAGTTCCTATTCACCCACTCACTACTCAGTTCCATTGTGGTGGATGCTGTGAACTCTCGTGGCTGACAGCACCACCTTAGGACAACACGCTATGACAGACACTGGAAGCCCCTTGATCTCTTTGATAGGAAGGCATATTCTTCGGCCACCTTACAGTTTAGAATTGCCAACTACCAGGCGCTCACAGAAAAGTACAACACGAATTACAATAAATTATACGACTTTACTGATAAGCTGCTGGAGAGTTCCCAGGATTCCTTCTAGGCCATCATCCAGCACGGGCAACCGGTAGCAAAAACATCTTTGCAGTCAGCCCTTGACGCTGCCGACACAGCTGCCAGAACCATTTCACAGCTGTTATAATGAGATGGGTGTTGTAGCTCCACCTCTCGAGATTCCTGAAGGAGGTGCAGCCTATGGTGGGGGACTTCCCCTTTGAGGGTGTGAAGCTCTTTGCCGAGAAGACCAACGCCTCTCTCCACTCAAAGGATTCCAGGGCCGCTCTTAGGTCACTGGGAATCTACACATCAGGGCAAAAGAGACATTTTTGCCTTCCATACCAACAGAGGCCTTATTCGTCCTAATTCCCATCACAACGGAACTATGAGCCCCAGAGGAAAAAGGAAAAGTTCTCAAAGCGAAAGCCTTTAGGCTCCCAGTCCTCAACCCAAATGCCTGCCCCTAAACACCACTTTTGATGGGCAGGTTGAGGCACCGCCATACCACTTCCCACTGCTATCTATGACCATGCACCCATTTGGCGACCGTTTGGCAGCATTCTGCAGTGCCTGGGAGCGGATAACCTCAGACAGATGGGTCCTAGAGATTGTCAGATCCTACTATTCCATCCATTTCACCTGTCTACCCCCTCCACAACACCCTTCCCCATCCCTCTTCAGGGACCCTTCTACTACAGCGGGAGATAGGTCGCCTCCTGCAGATAGGAGCCTTCAAACCCATACCTCAGCATCTACCAGGCAAAGACTTCTATTCTCGCTACTTCCTAATATTCAGAAGGAAGTGGAGTTGGAGACCCATCCTGGACCTCAGAGCTCTCAACAAGTTTGTCAAAGCTCAGCAGTTCCAGATGGTCACCTTATCAACGATCATTCCATCACTGAAACAGGGAGACTGGTTTTTGGCCCTCGACCTACAAGATGCCTACTTTCACATTTCAATACTACTGGCTCACAGCCTTCTCCTCGAATTTACCCTGCGGCATGACCATTACCAATACAGAGTCCTTCCCTTGGAACCTTCATTGTCCCCGAGAGTTTCTTCCAAAGTTCTCTCGGTGATGGCCACCCAGATACAATCACAAGGGATAATGATCTACCCTTACCTGGACGATTGTCTTCTCAGAGACTGGTCGCTTCAGGGAGCTCTTTGAGCCACCAAGGACACAATACGCTTGTTCATAGGCCTACAGATCAATTCCCAGAGGTTGACGCTCACACCAGTACAATGCCTGGAATTCATAGGGGCTGACTTAGATGCGCTACAGGCCAAAGTCTTCCTACCTCAGGACAGGTTTCTGTCCCGGATATCGCTTATAGACACAGCTCAATGCAGCCCTCAAATGCCAGCCAGAATCTGCCTCCAGTCCCTGAGGCATATGGCAGCTAGCATGGCGGTGATTCCACATGCCAGACTTCACATGTGATGCCTACAGCTGTGGTTCAGCTCGGTTTACAGACTGAACAGGAACAGTCTGGACAAACCCCTGTCACTGCCCACCAGGATCAGGAACTGCCTGGACTGGCGGAAGAACCCAGCCAATGCATGCAAAGGGATCCCCTTTTTTCAGGCACCACCTTTGTAGCTCCTTCCCACCGATGCATCCCTCATATGGTGGGGCGTGCATTTAAACAGCCTCACAGCGCAAAGCAAATGGCTGCCTGTGGAGATATCCTTGCATATCAATCTCCCTGAGTTGAGAGCGGTCCGGAACACCTATGCCCATTTCCTCCCGCTGATAACAAAGGGTCACATATAAAGATCCTAATGGACAACATAGCCTGCATGTATTATATTAACCATCAGGGGAAGCCAGATCACCCTCTCTTTGCACGGAGGCAATGAAATTGTGTAACTGGTGCATCTCTCACAATGTTACCTTATCCGTGGCTTACCTTCCGGGCACACAAAACATGATAGTGGACAAACAAAGTCACACATTGCCGCACAACCACAAGTGGGAGATGCACCCATCAGTACTTCACAACTTATTCACACAGTGGGGAACATCATCCACAGATCTGTTTGCCACTTACCAGAACAAGAAGTGTCCACGATACTATTCCAGGGCAGGGGTCAGTCAGCACTCTCTGGGTGATGCCCTCCTCCTCCCATAGGACAAGGACCTTCTTTACTCCTTCCTTCCATTTCCTCTTCTCCTGAAGGTCCTGCTGAAGATAAAGAGGAACGGCACTCACATAATTCTGATTGCTCCCACAGGGCCGAGACAGACCTGGTACCCTTACCTGATGCAGCTCGCAATGTGTACCTGCAGAAATGGTCCAGGTTTCAGATTTGGTGCACGTCACACCAAATCTCTCCAGTATCAGCAACTCTTCCACATATTCTGGAATATACCCTGACCCTTAAAAAATCGGGGTTATCGCTGTGCTCTCTCAGGGTCCACCTAGCAGCTATTACAGCATTTCACCAACCCGTAGAAGGGTACTCAGTACTATTGCACCCGACCACTAAAAGGTTCCTTAAGAGAATAACAAACCTCTTCCCTCAACCTCAACTTCCTACCCCCTCATGGGATCTAAACCTAGTGTTGAAAGGGCTGACTAGGCCCCCTTTGAACCTCTGGCTACCTGTTCACTAGCATACCTATTGATGAAAGCGGTCTTTCTGGTTGCAATTACCGTGGCTAGAAGAATAGGGGAAATAGCAGCTCTGATGGCTCATCACCCATACACAGAATTCTTCTCTGACAAGGTTACACTTAGGCCACATCCAAGGTTCATCCCTAAAGTGACCCCCTCGTTTCACATGAATCAGTCTATTCACCTTCCCGCCTCCTTCCTCAAGCCTCACTGAGACAATAGGAAAGCCATATTGCATATCCTCGATGTCAGGAGAGCCCATGCATTCTACCTCAATAGGACAAAGGCCTTCAGGAAGTCTCCTAGACTATTTCTCTCTATGGCAGAAAGATCTAAGGGCTTGGCAATATCAGCCCAAAGACTCTCCAAGTGGATCTCTAATTGCATCAGACGGTGCTACCAAATTCGTAACATGATCCCTCCAGCCTCGATCCGTACACATTCCGCGAGATCCATCTCCTCCTCCATCACCTTCCTCAAGAATGTCCCCATCTGAGATCTGCAGAGCAGTGGCATGGGCATCAGTCCACACCTTTGCAGAACATTATGCAATCAGCAGGGACTCCACCTTGGATGCCATCTTTAGCTCTCTCATCTGTGACTAACCCACCCCCCGAAGTCCCAGCCCTAAGGGGGGTACTGCTCAGGAGTCACCTACAGTGGAGCACCCATAAGGGGACACGTCTTGAAGAACCATCATTACTGAACCATCATTACTGAACAAGGTAACTTCTTTTATATAAATGTAATATTCAAAAGTTTTCAACTTTAATATTTTTCAAAAATCCTTGAGTACAACAGTATGGAAGTTAACAATGAATAATACCACTTGGGATAACTTGAGTTTATTGTAACCTATTGCTTCTAAAGCAGCTGAGATTGCCATATGATTAAAAACCAGTTTGTTAATTGCCAGTTTGCTTCAATATAATCATCCAATGCTTGCTTCATGCCTGCCTGGTATGCATATGCTTATGTTGCTCTGCCATAGTACTTTATTGCAAAGGTTGCACAAGCTAAAAGGCTGGCTAATTTTATGCTCACTATTAACATTTTTAGCAATGTAAATGGAGATAATAAAGCCAATCAAATCTCACACTCCACAGTATAGGCTGATTATCTGCCGTGGTGATAAAGAATGTTTCCCTCCATGTACAGCACTGCACTGTTAGCTAAGTGCTTATGGGAGACTTCCTTTGGCACAGATATTGGCCGCTGCCCAGGTCAAGATGCTGGATTAGTTGGACTAGTGGTATCCAAGTCAATATGGCAAATTTTATGTTGATTTGTTTGAAAACTGTCCATTCACAGATCATAAATGTTATGTTGATTGATATACAAATTCTTAGATTGACACATACATGAAATCTGGAAGGAGTTCTGATGTCCAATATGAGTTTTGACCAAACTGGAATATGGAACCAAAAGCAGACAAGCAACTGTTTATTTCAGGGGGGGCGTTATGTCACCTTTTTCATTATAACATATCTAGGGTGACCAGATGACAAGAACAAAATATTGGGACACATGGGGGGGCAGCCACAGGCTCACCCCTCAACCAGGGCCGGCTCCAGGTTTTTTGCCACCCCAAGCAAAAAAAAAAAAGCCGGAGTACATCAGTCGGGACGCAGGACAAACAACTAAATAGCGGGACAGTCCCGATTTTATCGGGACGTCGGTCACCCTAAACCTATCACAACATAATTTCTCTTTCCAGCATATTTCTTAAATCAGCTCTGAATTAGAGTCATATGTTGCTCAAGGATCGCAAGAGATTTCTGTAACTCATAGAAAATCTAGTGAAATCTTTAAATTGATCAAGGCTCTAATATCTGCACCCCCTTATGCTCGCCCCAGAAAGTTATGTATCCACCTGAAAAATGCATGCTAGATCTACAAAGTGTACATATACCAACTGTGAACGTTGTGGCATTTATAGTATAAATTATGAATGATTAAAATGAAGTGTATTCTAAGAGCTGGTAGCTGAAAACCAATGCAATGTACTCTTAATCCAGTAGCATTGCCTTGAGCTACTCTGAGGCCTCTTTTTAAACTCAAACATTAGCACAAAGCACACCTCTGACTGCAGGCATTTAAAGATCAACAGGGGCCAAAAAAGCTTTTAAGATCCAGTGAAACCAGGAAAACAACCATGTTCCCTTTCAGTGTCAAGTTAGATTGCCGTCTTATGAGTGCAGCTATTTCAGGTACAGAGTGCTTAGTGGTTTGGGTCTTGTTGTGTGGAGAAAGTGTTCCACGGAAAACATCTGTTTCTTTCACCTGCAAACCACAATGTGCTGTGAAAAGGCAGGACTGTAACCACAGAGACCCAAGGGGATGTGGGAAATCTGGCTCATAGGGATGAGCATGATTTTCTGAAACATGGTATCGAAAAGAACACTTAAAAGGAGAGGATGCTTTTAAAGCATATGATACACTGCAAATTGGATAGATCAGGTTGCTTTTAAGCTTGAAGTTCTTACTGGATGCTCTCATTATGTTCATAATGGTAATTGTTCAGTTCTGCTCAAAATCGTGACAAAATATGTGTATATTTTGCAGTTACTGTAAAATTCTCATTGTTTTACTATAAGAGAATTAATTCTTGGTGGGGAAAAAATCAATTGACAGTCAACTACTGTACAGAAAACAGAACTTCTTTAGTGACTATCAAATGCACAGTACAGCTGGTGTTTTTCTGTTAGTGCTCTCATTACATATTTTTCAGTCTAAAATCAGATGCAGATTTCATATGCGTTGTTACATCCGATGGCCAGATCCTCTGCTGCTGTCAGTCATCAGAGTTCAGTCGAAGTCAATGGAGAACTTACACGCCCTGATGATTGGCCCTTAATTTGTTCTGAAAATATTTATAATTGAATAAGGGGTCAGATCTTCAGCTGGTGTAAATCAGCATCACTCCATTGGCTTCATGGAGTGCTGTGAATTTACACCAGCTCAGGATCGAGCCCAAAGATGGTTACCATTTGGGATTGTTGTTTGATATCCCAAACATTTCAAGCATTGTGCTGTTTTGAGGTGTAACTTCCATTGGTTTAGATAAATTCTGGAACAGTCTCATGTTCTTTTGATTTATCAGGTGAATCAGTGTGGCGTAGTGTAGTTTCTTTCCCCCACCTAAATTCCGTGTTCTGTTTATATGAACTTATTGGGTACAGGTTAGCATTTTTATTAGTTAACTCTGTGTCAGAGCCAGCAAGCTGAACGTCAAGAGTGAGGGAAAAGAGGCCAGAAACAGACTGAAGCTTCCAGAGAGAAAGATGAAAAATCATCAAAATGGAGTGTGACAGCAGAATAGGTTTAAAAAAAAATACAAGTAAAAGAGAGAGAACCTTAGGACCACCTGGTTAGCATCCCAGAATACTGAGAAAGGGGTTGAATTAAATAATAATACCCCTAAGCCAGAGCTAAGACTTGCAAGTCAAATCTCCAATGCTAGAGAAGCTTCTAGAGGTATTGATCACTCACAGATTAAGGGAACAGCTGCAGCTTGGTCAAGCAGGAGGTCATCATTAATAGAGAAGCAACACAAGACAAGAGCACCACTGCTGTTCCAAAACCATAGCGAATCATCCCCTTTATAAAGAATAATCAGGTGGAAGGAGATTGCTCAGTAGTGTAACTGCAGACATCAGATTTAGAATATTTATACTACTTGGTATAAAAGGCTCAAAGAAGCCAGCAGAATTAAGACAAACTTGTCCTTTTAAAGCAGATCGTATGAGTGTGTGGGTCAAGTCTTATCTGCTCTGCGTGGACATTAAAAATCCCCTGGCATGTTTTCTAGGAGTAAGGAGTTGCCATGGTTAAAATTTACCCTCTTCCCCTGTTTTTGTTCTGTCAGCTGAGTGCTGCCCTCTGCCCCAAAAGCGGCTACATTTCAGTGTCACAATAAGTATATGGTTTGCTTACCATTTCAGGTGCTGCAGGTGACTAGCCTCTGTAAAAATGAGGCTATTTATTTAGATGGCTAAATGAAAATTTAGGTGCCTAACTTTAGACAACCAAATTTGAGCATGTTGGCCCCAAAGCTACGTCATCCATCCATGGTGTAACCCCACTGAAGTAAGCAGAGCTGCTCCCTAGATGAATGAGGCCTCTGTAGTCTAGACATTCTGAACAGTAATGTGACAAAACTATAGAAAAAGGAAACACCCTTAATAATACATAATTCCTTGGATTTATTTTGCTGTGTTAACTGACTCCTTTTTTCAGCCATATATCAATGCACAGGAGTAACTATTCCCTAGCATATTTCCTTTTATCCTTAATAAATCTGTGTTAATGGTGTTCATTTCATCTGACTTGGTAGAATACCTACAGGTTTTATTTTTTGTTTAATCTTACAGGGAGGGATGACTTTTGTCACTAAGACACAGGACTTGGGAGCCAGGAGATATGTGTTCTGCCCCTGCTGCTGCCTGTGTGACCTTGGGCAAACTTGTCTTGGTTTCTGCAGTCTATAAATGGGGGATAATAATATGCAGCTATTCCTCAGGGTGCTGTGCTGCTGTGCTTATTGCTGTTTGTAATGCACTTTGAGATCCTTGAATGCAAATCTGTAGTAGTGCAAACCACAATTTTATAGCTTACACTTTCAGATTAATTACAGTACAGCCATACACTATGTGCAGACTTCGGATGTAAGCCTTTTCAGTAAGGAGATGCTTACCAGCACACAGACATCAGGGAGCGTACCCTGCAGAGTTAAATATCCAAACATCTTAGGATCCCTGGAGAGTCAAGCTCCAGACTGAACATTATTGTCACTTTAAATCAATAACCATTGATTGCAAAGAGTGGCATTACTTCTACTTTGTGTTGAGAGAAATTTCCCAGTCTATCTCATTTAAATGATGGGGTTGCCATTCTTCATATCAGAAGGCTTGAATTAGGTGAATAAAAATTTTAGAATTTGGATCAGGAAACTTGTGTTTTGTCTTTTTAGAACCCCTTCTTAGAAGTCTTGCATTTGCTACCATATAAAGAAACTTAAACAGTGCTCAGTGAGGAACTGGTCCCGAAATCCTTATCCAGGCCAAACTCCCATTTACCTTTAGTGCCCGAGTTGGGGCTGCAAGATCAAGCTTGTTGTGAGACTGCTTCCAAAGACACCACTGCATATCTAAAAGCGGCTTATAACCTCACAGTGTGTGTCATCAAAGGCACAATGAATGGGGCTAAGGTAAATGATGCAGCAGAGTATTGCATAGTATGGTATTTCAATCACATGGATTAGAACAAATAATCAAATAAATGGCTTTCTAATGGCATTCCCTCTTACTCTTCCAGAGGCCATGGTCAAGGATGATATGAACAACTACATCAGTCAATATTACAATGAGCCCAGCAGTGGTGAGTTTTCTTTAAAGATTTAAATTTAAACTGAATTGCAGAGTATCAGACATGTGTAACTGCTGTATTGCACTGAATGACATAGAACAAGCAAGACTGAGCGATTAAGTAGATCAGCCTGGGAAATTAAACCAATCTCTAAACCTATCATGTTTTCCATGAAAGTTTATATCAAGGTGATAGTCTCTAAAGGATAAGGGACCTGATCTTGCTCCCACTGAAGTCATCCATAATGGTTTCAAGATCCAGGTGTGCATTTTTCCTAGAGTAAGTTATCCAATCAATAGAGTGGTTCAAATGGCCATGGAAAAGAAACCTAGGGAGGAAATAAATGAATAGAAAATCAGTTGGAAGTTAACTTGCTGGGAACCTTTTAGAAACCCCTTGCTGGGAACCTTTTAGAAAGGCTAAACTGAATGAATGAAGAATAAGAAAACTCAATGCCAGACAACATTGACTTGTGAGCAGAAGCTCTGCATCATGCTTCAAATGGATTTTTTACTTTGTGTTGAATTGTAGCCACTAAAGGGTCATAACATATCATTTTGCACTGCACTGAACAGCTTTCATACACGAATACCCAGTAGTTTGGATTTTAAAAGGTATGCAATAAAGCAAATAATCAAAGCAGTTCATTTGACTCTGTGCAAATTTGGTTAACAAAAATACCACTGCTTGTGTGGCATTTTTATGTTCCACTTAAAAAAATTTACTCCCAAATGTGTTTAAAAATAATCAGGAGTATATCAGTCCCATATACACCTTCCTGTGTCCAAGTGACCACAGATTCCATTATGGGACATTTGCAAATACAGTATTTTTTGGATACACAAATTTTAAACTGTAAGCTCTTTGGGGTAGGGGCTGTCTTTTTTTGTTCTGTATTTGTACACCACCCAGCACGATGGGGTCCTGTTTTATTACCAGGGCTCCTAGGCACTACAGAAAATACAAATAAAATATTTCTATGAATGTAATCAGCTCTCTCCACTTATCAAACAATTTTACGTGAAAATATGCTGTCGAGACTATCTTCACAGATTTCAGAGACAGGCTATTTTCAATAGACATTTCTATTATTTTACTTACAGACAGCGGAGTTCCTGAAGCTGGTATTTGTGTCATTACCACAACAGCCATTGATGTGCACCACCCCAACATATCTTCTGACCTGTTCACAGTGGAAGTGCCCATAAAGATAGGAAGTAATGGAACTTCTGTTAGCGTCACATCAGGCAGTGCCTCCAGATCTACAGACAGCTCTGTAACCAGAGCCCAGAGTGACAGCAGCCAAACCTTTGGCTCTTCCACAGACTGCAGTACCACCCGGGAGGAACCCTCTGAATACTGCCCCTTAGACAGGGCTGGGAATGCAAAACATGATCAAATGGATTCTGCAAGGCATAGGGTCAGCAATGCAGTAGTTCAGGAACTGTTATCATCATTGTCAGAGGATTCTTGCTTGACACAAAAAGGCTTAGATCCAGTCAACCTTAAATTGCCTAGTCCAGCAGGGTCCACCAAAGCCAGTCCTGAGCTGGAACATAGAGTGAACATTTACAACAAGAAGAACCAAGAGAGCTTTGATGTGCTCCAGATTAAGCCAGTTATTCACCTTCAGCAAACTGCCTCGGTGATCAATGAAAAGTACAAATCTTTGGAATCCAAAGAGCAAAAGATGAATAGGGTCCCAGATTCATAGTTCTCCACAGTGGTAGAAAAGGACGAGACATTCTAGAGCTTTAATGGCGCCCTCAGAACAATCACTGGCTGGATATCTTGCTCCTTGCGTGGTTTGAATGAATTGAATATTCATAAAATGCATGAGTTCTGAGAGCCAACATGAATCCATGACATTTCTAGCTTCAGAGGTCCTCGGGCCAATCCCTGGATAAAGAGAAAACGTTCTATATTACAAAACAATGACCTCAAAGATGTACATATTCTTAATCTTGGTTTTGTGAGGTTTTTTTAAAAATACAACAACAATTTTTATGGAACTCTGATCAGCCTTCTATCAGGTCAAGCTTCAGCAGGGTATGGTACATGCAGATGTAAACTTCTCCTTCTACGATTTCTTACTGTCCCTTTGTACATGACAACAGCTGTAAACCCCTTTGTACAAATTCTGCAATTATTTTTGTTCTTCCCAAAATCTTTTTTCAAGGAGCACTTTGGGTGATGCAGATTAAAGGGAAAAAGTGTGATCTGTTTTTATTTTAGCATGAGCTCTTTAAAAACAATATTTTGGAAAAGAAAATATCATTTTCACTTCCAAGTCAACACGAGTGAAAAATGGACATTTTGCAAATTCAATTTTAATTAAAAAAAACGAACAAAATAGATGTTCATTCAGTATTTTTATTCACAGATTTGTAGGTAAGCTAGATTCATGAGATAATTACTGTGGCTTTAGATCTTCCATTTTGGAAAATATTTTAATCTCATTTACATTTGACTCTGAGTTTAATGAAGTAGTACATTGAACTCACTTGAATGTACAGTGACTATTGAAAGTGGACACAAACTTTTTTTTATCGTCACAAGAACTTTTAAGACAGTTCAGCTCCTTAAGACAATTTGAAAGTTAACGCTAAAGTTCTCCTCTAACCTAGTAGTATCTAGCAGCAGGTGTAACGCCTTTGGCCCAGATCCTCAGCTGTGGCTGAGGAGTGCACAGTACAACACAGGAGTTTATGCCAAGGTAGATGGGCCAGCTATGTGCTCAGCTCATGCCCAGGGATAAGTTAGGAGAGCCAAAAGGCTGCTTGCTGTAACTTGCCCAATATGGAGGCCAGACCTCTTTTCCCCAGCTGCATACCGCCTAAAGGCCACAGGGAGAGGGCTGGCATAAGGACCAGTACACCAGTTGTATGCCACTGGCAGATCCCCCTGCAGTGGGGTCATCCTCCCATAGCCAGCTGTTATTATTTATTATTATTTGCATGCCAGATTTAAGACTTATTTGCACCAGTGTGACCCAAAGCAACCACAGTACAGCTTAGAGCATGAGGCATTGAGGTTTTTTTTTAATTTATTTATAGTTGAATTGTTTACAATTTACAGAACAGATCCCGTGAAAATCCATGTGCTTTTCTGTCCCTTTTAGGTACAGTGCTGGTTTTATGGGAAGGTGTATTGATCAAATCCACCTTTACAAGTATTAGGGGCCCAACTGTCCTGGCAAACACACATATGCAGCTCCTAGGGTTTCAGTGGAAGTTACTCATGCACTGTCAGGGACAGTCAGGCCCTAGAATACTTGCCCATATGTGAAAATTGGGCATTATCAAAGGCAACGATTGGTTAATATCTCAGGAAATTATCCATTTTATGGTCTACTTGCTAGACTGGAGCACTTGCAAGTATTTCAGCTGTCGGTTGGGATAAGAACATAGGACCTGCCATTAGCAGGTCAGACCAATGGTACATTAGTCCAATAGCCTGTTTCCATCAGTGGCCAGTTCTGGGTGATTCAAAGGAAGGAGTAAAACCTGCACAGTGCACTTAACTGTGTATTACTGTACCATGAAGAGGAAGGAGACTTTCTGAGCTCAGCTGGTGATCTGCTTATGTTCCCTAGCTAGCAAAACTGCTGCTGCTGGTTTTAGTCATATAAAGTTTTATGAAACTTCCTTTTGCATCCATAATATTTTGCATCATGGGGTTGCATTATAAGTGGTGTCCATGTTCTAGTTTTAATTTGCTGCACCCTAATTTCAGTGAGTGCCCCCTTATTCTTCTGTTAGATGGCTGTCTAGAAAACGAATTCACAAAATACAACTGTTTCTGCTCATAAGACTAAGTGGGCAGTAAAGGCCAGTTTTTCAGGAGTGCTCATCATTCACAACTGGGGCCAGGTTTTCAAAAGAGCACAGCTGCTCTGTAGGCACCTGAGTGGAAGCTGCTGGGTGATAAGTACCTTTGAAAATGGCCATAAATGGGGTCAGTCAAAAAGCTCCCCAACAGAAAAGGCACAACTGCTTTCCCTTTTTTTGTTTTAAGCCAGAGATCCTTGCAAGCTAGCCAACTGCAACTTTCTGTGTTTTTAATTGAAGTATGTGATGTCTGGCTTTAATGAAAAGCCATATATGGTCCTACTATTTGCTAGATGGATACATTTCTCCACCATACCATTCCCCAAACTTGTACCTGCTTCCCTAGGGAAAGTTAAAAAGGAGACATGAGTTTCCATAAGGTTCCCCTTCAAAGTAGCTCTACTCTGGGTGCCTCATTTATATATTTGGACAATAAATGCTTATTCATTTGCGTTTTGCTGAGTCTTGTGGAGAGCGTGGTGAGTGAGTGGAATGAGCTTCCAAGTGAAGTGGTAAAGTCAAGTACTAATATCTTTAAACAAAAATTGGATGACTGTGTGGAATTTGATAGATTGAAGGGGATCGTTAGTTCTGTGCTTGGGAGAAGCCAACTCCCTTCTTGGGGACTGGAGGGAATTTTGCATTGATCATTCTTTTTCCACAGATCAGCAATGGATTTTTTGCTTTGTATGGGAGCATTTTGCCTTTCGATGACACACCCAGCTTTTAAAAAGTATCCAGTCAAACACTCCTTCCAGGCATGCAGCGTTCCTGGCTGGCATTTGGTACTGTACAGCTGTGTAACTATTTTTTAAAAAGCCAAGACAAACACTTATGCATGAGCTTAGCTTTACTACCGAGAGTAGTACTAGAGATTTGTTACTAACAGCAGTAAAATTAAGCACGTGAGTAAGTGTTTGCAGGATCAGGACTGAAGAATTCATTTTTATCAAATTGTGAAGTATGTTAACACAACGAAACGTGCATATAAAACACTTCTGTAACCCACGCACGCTGTGGCTATTTGTAATTTACATAGATAAGTAGCCAGTCCTAAGTTCCCTCTAAGCTGCGCAGCCACACAGCCGGCTATAAAGGGCCGCAGCAGCAGTGGACGGGGACTGGGCAGGGGAGCAAGTTGGGGTGTGCAGGGCTGCCACGGGCCTCTCCCGTGGTTCTGGGAGCTCACTTGCTGCTGCCAGCGGGGAGGGAGGGGCCCCGCCCCCGGAGCTCGCTGCTGTCGGCGGGGAGAGGGCTGGGGGGAGTTCTCTGGCCCCAGGCCCAGGGCAGCCTGCCTGCACCCCCCCAGCTGGAGCCCTCACCCCACCCCCACCCCAATGCTCTGCCCCAGCCCTTGAGTCCCCTCCCACCCCCCTGAACCCCTCATCCCCAGCCCATCCCAGAGCCCTCACCTCAAGCCGGAGCCCTCACCCCCTGCACCCAAACCCTCTGCCCCAGCCCTGAGCCTCCTCCCACACTCTGAACCCTTTGCCCCCCACCCCCATTAATTTAGTTATGTGCACCAATATGAACGTGGTTTGTCACACATCACCTCCATATGGGTGCACATAACAAAATTCATTCCACACATGAGAGGAAAAAATTAGAGGGAACAGTGGCGGCCACTGCATTAAATACATTTATGAAGTTCAGTGTATACCTTGCAAGGTAAGTGTGGTATGACAATGACAAACGTATTACTGATAGTAACCTGTACTCATTTTCCGCCATGCCACAGAGGGAAAAGCCTGGGAGAAAGCATGGGGGGAAGGGAAGTGATACGAACAAGCTAGCTAACCTGGCACCAGATCTTGATTTAATGTGGGTATAATTAGAAGAGATGAGGTTTAAGTTTCCAATATCATAATTTAATGAGCGAATCCAGCTTCAGGGTGGTAGAAGGCTGTATCCACTAAGGTTAACATCTGTTCAGCATACAGCGCTAAAAATAGCTGCCCGTTCTTACATACACCGCTCAGATCTTATTCAATTTAAATGTTACGGTATCACAGCCTGCATGGGCAGAATAAAATCATTTGGGGTTATTTCTTCCATTTTCCTCACTGCCAATTGTTAGGATCCCTCAGAGGCTGTTGTGTAAACTAAAGAGCAGCAGGCTTTGGGAGTCAGAAAGCACATCATAAAGACAGCTCAAGTTCCAATATTCCTTGAAACTAACTTCTAACCCCTGCTTCTTGCACCCTAACTGCTAAGGCAATATGGCAGGCAGCATCAGCTCTCTGGTCTCCCATCTGCCCATCACCAACTAACGCCTCAGAAAATTAGCTAGGCCACGAAAGCTGTTTGTTGATCTTCATGAGCCACAGAAATTGAATTAAAAAAACCAAAGAGCTCAACTCGTTTGGCTTGAGAGCTCATTATAATGATAAGCCCTCTGTCACCTCGGAGAGCTGCTGTTACTTGAAACCATCTTCCTCATTCTTGCATTTGGACTTATAGTACCTGGCCTGTTATACAAAGGATTTTATTTATTTTGTTTTATTTTAAGCATTTGGGTCAAATTATTTTGTTCTCAGGACCTGGATCCTTTGCTTTTAAATTACTCGCTGACAGACAAGTTCATTGTCTGGGATCAGCCAAGGAGAGCCTCATTCTCTGCTGACATCCCCCCGCATTTCCCACCCCCACCCTGGCTGCCCAACGGGGTCAAGTTAGTTCACAGGTCTTCTGCCTTTTCCCTGCATGTAATTATACATAAGGGATGCTGCCCCCCCACCTCAGAATAATAGGAGACACCCATACCAACCAGGGAAAGCAATCACACGTAACAATGTCTACAAACCAGAGGAACAATGTTAATAGTTCTAGTCATTGGGCTGTAACTGTATTAGAGCTCATGCTCCTGAGGTGTGCTAATCACTCTCTAGAGCAGTCCAGGGGTTAATCACACAGTTGTGTTTTGATATTGGTCACATCTGAGAAGAGAATATGAGCTAATGTGTTCTACATTATGCGCTGCAATGCACATCCATTGTAGTGATTCTATGGACCAAGTAAGGAGCCAGAATTTGCAGGTGAAAAATGTATTCATGTCCTTACTGTTGGTTCAGTATATATGTATTTTTGTGATCCCCCCACCCCCGCTACTCAATGATGTGATCGTACTGCCTTGCAAGTCTGAAACTAAATGAAACAGATACTTGGAATGCCTGGGTACCAAGGGAGCTGTTTCTCACAGCAACAAACCACATGAAAGCTCTCAGAACGTCAGCTCCTCCTTATGTGAATTGGTTGCAGCTCCCAGACTGCAGGTAATAAAGGCAAGTACCCAGTTTGTTGCTAAGATTACCCATAGGATTTGTAAAGCAGGAGGGTTATTCTCAGAATACCCCCCTACTTTACCTCCGTTTGGCTTCTCAAATGCATGAGCACACCAGCACTTTTTATCTTAAGACTTTTGGGATGTATTTAATGTTTATAGAAGTTGGGGATTAATAGTGAGAGCCCACATCCAGTGCAGACAGAGCCCAAGATTGCCCGTTCTGCCTTACCAGGACACCTCAGGCATGACTTGAAACGTCCCTGATATTCCAGTGCGGGGGCGGGGGAGAGTTAAGCAGAGGCTGCCAGTTTGAAGTTCAAATCAACATTGTTATTAACAGCATCACAGATCAGAAGAGAATGATTGGGAAAAGCAAGGACTCAGCAGCCTCTGTGACATCTGTCCATCCACATCCCAAACCTATTTTTGCTGGAGCAGCGTCAATGCTAGTGGTTCCAACAGCAAGCAGCATTGTGTAATGTTCTGGTCATGTGGCTTCATGAAGGTAAGAGGCTGTTGAAGGGGAGGCCAGACCCAAGCTCTCCCTCTCTCAGGGTGCAAGTTTGGTCCTGATCTGAGTCCCGTGGATGACAAGGGGCATTGGAGCAATCCCTAAAAACATCTAGCCAGCCAGCCCTACCAAAGATTTGTTTTCCAGAGACCATGTTTGGAATTCTCCCACCCACCCAGAACTGAGGTTGATTTTGTTTGGAAGGAAAATACTGGAGGGGAGTGTCCCTGGGGCAACCCAGCTACATGGGGTTCAAGTAATTTTTCAGAGCTGTATACATGCTCATCATCAGTGGAGCTTCCTGTTCTCTGTTTGTTCTATGTTGTGTTTAACCAGGAGTAAGTGAGTCCTTCCTTTCTCTGCTTCGTTGATCCCCTAGCAGTGATTCATGTATCAATCCCGGGAGTCTGGAATGTCTACCTTAGTGCAAGTTACAAGCACAGGGTTGCAAAGGAAGTGGCAGGAACTATTTACAGCTGAACGCTCAGGCAAACATGAGCCAAAATAACTTGCTATCATTTAGTGCCTCATTGTGCTCGGGACTGTCCAAACATATAGGAAATGACGGTCCTTGCCCCAAAGAGCCCAGAGGCCAAAAGACAAGCCATGGGTGACACAAACAGGTTGGAAGGGGGGAAGGGGAAAGGATGCTGTTACAAAAAGAACGGGCTGTTTTAGCTCAGACTAGGGGGTGTGCCTGGTCCTAGAGATGTTAGCTTTTCCTCTGCCTTTAGTGTTGTTAGGTTTTGTATGTGTCACAGACAAGAAAAGGATACATTTTGGGGAGGCGCTCAGTGGGCAAATGAGCTTGGGGTATGGGGGCAATGTTAGGGCTCAGCACAAGGAAAGAGCCAGCATGACAAGAGAATTGCAGGAGCCAGCCAGGCAGAAGTGACAAACCAGTGGCTCCTGGGGACACAGATCAGTACAGTTTCTCTATGCGTTAGGCCAGATTTACCTCCTCTTGTCTCCAATGGTCATTATTATTTTGTACAGAAGCTGAAGGGCCCTGCTTTTGTATCCCTGTCAGGAGCTCACAGCATGTACTTAGCTTCCTTTGGCTTTCGGCTGGCATCTCTGCTAACACATCCAGCAGTAAAGTGTGGCTAATAACGAGGGCTCAGCCAGGCAAATGCACAACACAGAGCTTCAAAAGAAGAGGAAATAAGATAAAATGACAAAAGAGCAAAATCGCTCCAGGCTGCAGCTAAGAATGTACAGCCCCAGCCACTGTTACGTTAGCTTATACCGCAACTTGTGCCTCTTCTCCCTTCAAGACTCCCAAAGCCTGAGCCAGCTTTGTCACTGCTCAGGCAGCTTCTGTCCTGATAGCTGCTAACAGTCCACCTGTGACTCAGTTAATTCCAGCTGGATTTGCCTCTGCCCAAAGACTGTGGTTTGCAGGAAGTGGCTGTTTGCAGCTCAGCTCCCTTGGTGAATAGAAAGAGACTGCGCCTGCTCCTTTCCCAGCCAGCCTTGTGCCAGTTCCTCTAAAAAAATGAACTAGGACAAATGGAGAGGGGAAAAAGGAAACCCTTTAAAAAGAAGGAAGGATGGATTCCTCTTTGCTCTGGGACATGAGCTACCAAATGGAACAGCACAGTGACTTATGGAAGAGAAGAACTAAAAGGTAATTCTCTGTCATTCACCATATTCCACTCGTGCCTCTTCACAATATCTAACGGGAGGTTTTATGGAGATTTCAAAGGTATATGACCTCTCTCCTTTCATACTGAGCTAGTGCCTCTGTCCCACTGCTGGGATGTGAGGGAAGGGTTGGGGAATAACACTCTAGTATTAGATCTGTGCATGCAATTCACAGTCCTTGTGTGAATTGTACTACAGAGTGACTAGTATGTAACTGAATAATACAACCTCTGGAATCGCTGTAGTCTGTGTGCTGAGAGCAGAGGACGGATGAGAGTTGGGAATCTTGGATGCCATCCCAGGCTTTGGAGGGAAATGTGTTCTGGTGGACACAGACTCTCCTGCCCATTTCCCGCAGCCTGGTCCCTTTTGACTTGTCCCAGCTCACTCTATTCTCCACCCCATGCTCCTCATCCAGTCTTCTTAGGCAGTCCTTGTCTCCCCCCCAGGCTTCTCCTCCCCCAACTCTCATTCCCTCCCACATCCAGTCCCAAACTCTTGGTCCAGCCACCCCCCAGTTTTCCCTCCCACCCCAACTCCTTGCACCCAGTCTCCTTGCCCAGCCAGTGCCAGTCCCAGATCCTCCTCCTGGTTCCCCACTGCCCCCAAACTGGATCCCAGCCTGCACCTCCATCCCAAGGCTCCTCATCCAGTCTCAGTCTCTCCCCCACCATCTCCCTGGCTTCTCATCCCAGGCTCTTTGCACAGCCAGTCCCAGCTCTCCACCCCCATACGCCAGCTCCTTGTCAGATCTCTCCTCCCTCCCTGCTGCCCCTGTTCTCCCCTCTCTCCCACTGTTTCCTAGTCCCAGTCTCCTTGGCCAGCCAGGGCAAAGCCTCCTCCCCATCCCCCAAAAGCTCCTCATCCAATCTCACTGGTTTTCCTCCCCACAGATCTCCCCCATCCCCCACAATCATCTGGCTCCCAGTCCTGGTCTCCCACTCTCTCCCTAGGTCCAATCTCCTTGCTGAGCCAGTACCAATCTCCCCTTCCCAACTCCCAATCACAGTCTCACCCGCCTCCAGATCCAGTGTCACCAGGCTCCCAGTGTTCTCCTTTTCCCTCCCCACACTTCAGCTTTTGTATACTCGGCATTCAAGTTAGGTGGCTTCCTCTTCCACGCTGCCTGGCTGACAGAAGGAGTCACTGAGAGCACGGACTCCCGACTCACTGTTCCGTTGCCTGGCCTCACCCCAGCCCAGAGCAGCAATTACAGCAAACATCAGGCTTTGCCCTTGTCACCCTGGGCTGGAGCATACGTGAGGAAAGCCAGACTAGTCAGACTCCACACTAAAAAACGTGAGAGGCTTGAGTGTGCTAGTGAGGATAGACTCTGTGGAGATATTCGCTGCTAAAATCAAAGTTGCAGTTTATTTTAAACTTGGCTACATTGGGCAGATTTTCATTGCAAAAGGCACCCTCTGGCCAAGTACAAGGCCTGACACAAAGGCCACCGCCTGCCCTCCCTCCCCGCCACCACCAAATTTCAAGTCCCTGCTTCAAAGCACGGGACGGGACGGGGGGAGAGTTTTTGTTTGCCACTAAGGTGGGCAAAACAATGTATTGTTCCCTGCCCACCTTCTCAGAAACAGGGGAACCATTATGGCTGAAATAAAAAATTATTATTCAGCCTGAGGTAGGCACCTAGCATGGCAAATTTCAACCCAAAGTTATTAGCAACTGAAAACAGGGTCTTGTAATGGGAAGTGTCAAGCAACCTTAACAACAAAGGTCTATCAGCCCGGTCTATAATACACCCTGGCCTCTGTTTTGAAGTTCTGCTCCATATGAAGCCACTGCTGCAGCAGAGAGCAGGCAAAAATAGGATCTTTTTAAAATGAAGTGAAATTGAAAAAGAGCTGGAGGAGGAAGAGAACTGGCCCACGCTAGTATACATTATGCACTCTCAGCTCATGCTCTAATCAGAGTGGAGCTGGTAATGAAACCAAATCTCTGCTCCAAGTTTTCTGGCACATCAGGCCTCCCTGCCACAGGAGGGGGTATTAATTTAGGTGCTAACGCACTAGAAATCCCCTATTAGATATTGCCAGTGGGTGGAGAATTCAACTGTGCTGAATTTTTGCCATTCACTCCTGTTCTGAAATGTATGTTGATGCCTCTCCCCTGCACCCTCACATCCTGCAGTAAGTGATTGTTTCACGCGGTGTAGATGGAAGTCGGCTATGGCATGGAACTCTTTGGAGAGCCACCTGGACCTGAAAACAAACAGCAAGTGCATTGGACCGGAGGGCGGCACTAGCTTAATACAAAACAATTCAATCAAGGAAGCACAGTGCAGCAGCAGCAGCTTTAAGTGCCACAAAGGCCATTGAGATGCAAGGCTCCTTCCCTTCTGCCCCCACTTTTCCATTTGGGCTTTAAGCAGTCAGTGTAAAATGATGGGTTTTGGCTTCCTAGGTTCCAATGCAGGGAGCGGGGATGTTTGGAATTGGCGTCTGGCAAATATTTAATCTAATTAGGTCCAGAGCTGATTGAACGTCTGTTGTTGAAATTTATTGTTGGTCGTGGAAGAGACTGTTGGCAGCGCTTCATGCAGTAGCATTCTGTTCCCACCCTGTACGCAATCTGTCTGATTGCTCTGGGCATGGGGGAAATGAAGCAGAAGGATCTCCTCCCTTCCCCGCCCCCCGGCAACCCCCTTTTTAATGTTTTTTTGCATGGATTTCACATTAGCCACAGGCCTCTCCCCCTGCCAGTGCCCAGATATGGGACCCAATGTGTTGGACACAAAATAGTCATCAATGCAAGAAACGTGACATGCTGTGGGATTCACCCCTTTATCGTAAATAACTTTCTGTAATGATTTTTCAGCTGTACAATGCAGGGGGCACCAAATGTGTGTGAATCGTAGGCAACGTTGGGACTGAATTGAGTGCTGTCCCTTGACGTGACAGGACGGGTCAGAGAGATGCACTCTAGAGCAAGCAGAGCCCAGGGTGAGAGAGAGGGTAGTTCAGCCTCCTTGCCCATTCGGTTTTCTGATACAGCTATCGCCAAGGGTGCCTGTCACAATACCATAGCTACCTCTCCTCTGGGGTCTGGCCTGCCAATGTCAAACAGCCACCACAGGGTAATGACTGGCTTGAAGTGGTCATGGAGAAGTAAAAAGCCCTAGATCCCCTTCCCACAGTGCTAGCTGAATGGAAAAGTACAAACAGGAGGTAGTAACAGACAGTGCAGTAAAATGTGAAGATTGCTTTGGAGTCTGCCAGCTCTCAAAAATGTCTAACCTAAGTACCCTCATGCCTAGCCAGTACTGACATGGGCGTCTTCTGAAGAAACCCTAGATGCGGCCCAGCATAGTGGTGGGGTCCTGGCTGTGGGTAATAATTCCTTTAAGACACCAGCACTGACTTACACCCCAGTTTATGTGACTAGAGGTGTTATCCACTGAACGAAATATAATACCAACAGCCTGACCCCTTCCTGATGAGTAACAAGTCCATGGCACTTTTTGGTAAGAGGAATGTTCCTATGCAAGATCTGACCAGCATCTAGTTCTCCATTCACCCTACCTAAATTCCCATGTTTGGGCGAGGACTGTAGGTAGGAGACTAGGGGTAGGGGAACAGTTTTGAGTGTACCTGCCTTGCCCATTGTGCTCCATTTGTGCTTTGTTGTGATTTGACTCATTAATATCCAGCCCTCTCCAATCTGGCCCTTTTTCTTCACAAATGCCTTCATAGCCACCTTTGCCCTCAGAAGAGGCCCATGTTGTGATGTCCTGTACTGCCTAGCTCCTTTCTTATAGGCCCTTGCACGCCTTTTCCTCTATTCACCCCTCTCCCACTCCCTTGGTGCTGTCATTTGCCCAACTCTTCTTGGTTCAGTCCTGCCAGCCGTGGAGACTATTTTCACCCTGGCTCCTGACCCTCATTTATCCTGTGTCACCATTTTTTATTAGCGGCTCTAGCAGCACACTGATGCCAATGCACAGAGCTGGGCTCTCACTAGGGCTATGCTGCTAACAGCCATGTGTTCCTAGTTCACGCTACCACTGACTCTTTTCTACCATTGAAGGTCTCCAGGTTATTGCATGCCCTCCTCCACCTTATTCTCATGAGCATCTGTTGAGCCCATGGTAGGCTTTGCAACTTTATCCTCTTCTCACTCTTTTTTTCCACCTCCCCCACTCTCCCCCTGGTCATGCCTCAGACACACGCTCTAACTTTCTCTGCTCTTGCCAGCACCATCAACTATTACTGGAAAAAGCTAACTGCTTGTATCGCACGTTCGCCTCATGCTCGACTGCTTCAGTGACCCCCACGCTTGGTGTGTCAGCCATTTTGTCACTGCCACTAGCCTTAAACCCAATAGCCAAGACTGGCCATAGTCTATGTCCATGAGGAATACTCATCCTCCAAATATCTTGATGCAAACTCAGTGTCTGTGTCCCCACACTCCAGCTCTGTACACTTGTCTGTATTTAGGGGCTGGTGTGGTTTCTGTTAGATCTTGGTGTAGCAGAGTGATGTTTAACTCCTAGCACAAATTGCTCCTAAAGGATTTGTGACTTTAAGTTACTACTTCTACAAAAAAAAAAAACATGTGCAGGGACTTTTGCTAAGACCCATTGGTTGGAAATCATGAAAGAATGTTGGACTACATTTAAAGAACGTACAGTTCTGATTCGGCTTGGACTATTACCCTGGTCAGCAATGCTTCAGAGCACACTGCACTGTTAAGAAGCTGGCCTGGCTTGCAAAGTTAAACATGGGCTGTGGTTGAGCTGTTACTTGCCAAATAACATTTCACTGATGACTTGTACATTTACATGACCAGACTGTTTAAGTAGCCAAACTATTACTGTGTACGCAGCCTTTTTCTAAGCAGCTGGGAAAGCAAATCCACCCTGGCACAACTTCTAGGATCAGTAACTGGGGAGGAAGAAAATCTGGAAAGGGCTGTCTGGAGACAGTGGTACAGTAGGAAGATGGGAAAACTCTGCAATATCTTGTGCTGGGTTACCACTGATGTGTAGCTGTCTGATTTCACTTTTATTATATAGAAGTTAGGGCCAAAGCATTAGCTATTTATTAAGGAGTTTTTGCCCTGTGTGTTTAAGGCTGTTCAAATAAATTTGTATTTCATGATTGAAAAGTAAGCCATTAATTAGTAAGAATGGTGTAAGTTTCCTTAGTAACTAGTGCAACTTCTGTAGAGCTAACCCATTATTTCCAAGAAAGCCTTTGCCATAGTAGCTGTCTTTTCCACAGCCATTTGGAGGTGGTGTCTGTATGGCAAGCCGTAGCCTATTGTATAGTCAGGCTGTTAGTTAACACCTAGTGAATTGTCTGTGACTTAGATTGAGCTCCAATGACCACATTCTGTTACATTAAGTGCAGATTCCACCCCCCTCCCTTTTTTTTTTTTTTTTAAACTCACTTTCCTCAGGGGACATTCAGAGACCCACAGGCTTCTATCTAGGAAATCTGGTTCCAGCCACACGGACCTTGGGCCATCAGTACATAGAGTCAGCCTTTGATTTAGCAGCACCACTCATTCATGATCTGTATCGTAAATATAAAGGGAAGGGTAAACACCTTTAAAATCCCTCCTGGCCAGAGGAAAAACCCTTTTGCCTGTAAAGGGTTAAGACAACCTCGCTGGCACCTGATCAAAATGACCAATGAGGAGACAAGATATTTTCAAAAGCTGGGGGGAGGGAGAAACAAAGGGTCTTGGTCTGTCTGTGTGATGTTTTTGCTGGGGACAGAACAGGAATGGAGTCTTAGAACTTAATAAGTAATCTAGCTAGAGGTGCGTTAGATTATGATGTCTTTAAATGGCTGAGGAAATAAGCTGTGCTGAAAGGAATGGATATTCCTGTCTTTGTGTCTTAAGGTTTTGCCTAGAGGGACTCTCTCTGTTTTGAATCTAATTACCCTGTACAGTATTTACCATCCTGATTTTACAAAGGTGATTATTTTTACTTCTATTAAAATTCTTCTTTTCAGAAACTGAATGCTTTTTCATTGTTCTTAAGATCCAAAGGTTTGGGTCTGTGGTCACCTATGCAAATTGGTGAGGATTTTTACCAAACCTTCCCCAGGAAGTGGGATGCCAGGGTTGGGAGGATTTTTGGGGGGAAAGACGTTTCCAAACAACTCTTTCCCAGTAACCAGTTAAATGTTTGGTGGTGGCAGCGAAAGTCCAAGGGCAAAGGGTAAAGTAGTTTGTACCTTGGGGAAGTTTTAACCTAAGCTGGTAAAAGTAAGCTTAGGAGGTTTTCATGCAGGTCCCCACATCTGTACCCTAGAGTTCAGAGTGGGGAAGGAACCTTGACAATTTGTCTTGCCATTAATGCCCAGCTAAGCATACCCTTTTCCTCCCATGAGGGGACAGAAGCCAGAGATTAACAATACCTTATTTAGCAGCGCTCAATAACAAAGAATTTTACTAGGAGGCTATGCCAAGCTGTACATATGGAGAGGTTTCTGCAGGTATAAGGGTTGAGGATAATAGTTAAGCTCTTCTTTACCTTCACCAAGTGCCCTTTTGCAGAAAAAAGTTAGTCTGTGATAGTCTTGAATTCTCAGTTGATGTCCTAGGAAGCTAAGTTTGCTGACACTCATAACAGAAGGGGCATTATATTAGGGGAACTATATAGCACTTTCTTGCATAAATGATTGTTAGCACCGAGACCTCCTCTACATTCCCTGTACCTATCTTACAATAGAATATTTCTCAGAACTCCCAGTCGCTTGAATCATTTATTAGAGTCAGATGTAGCTTCACTGTTCACACCACTTACAATAGTTAAGAATTCCATAGCATTCATCGCTTAGCAATTCATCCATAGCTTTCTGTTGACTCTCCTCTCTTTCTGCACAGTGGTTTCTTTATCTTCTTAACACTCTCAGACAGGCTGTCTGAAGTTTCTGGTTTTGGTGGAGCAGTTATTCTCTCTATGGGTATGAAAACGATCACCACCTCACACTCTGATTATGTTGACTAATATGATTGCATTCACAAATCCCAGGCTAAGCACCAACTTTGCTAGATTGTCATTAACACAGTGATCACAAGAAAGCAGAACAGAATATCAAAGTAAATTAAAACTGAAAGACCATATAAAACTGAGACTTGCTGGAAAAGAATCAAGAGAAGGACATTTTAAAGTATATTTCCAGGGAGCCCCATTGGACTTCTGTGACCCACAGCCTATTGCTAGATGCACTATTAAGAAAAGCAGTAAATTAGTATTAGCTACTGTTTCCTCTGACTCGTTAAATTTGTCTAAGTTTTGTAAATAAGGTTAAGATTCTTTAACTGTCATACATGTCACTTCTAAACATTAATAGTGATTTGTTAAATCAAAACAATGTTTAGAATTGACATTAAATTGTCTAGAAATAGCTAATTGTTCAAATGCATATTAGTTTCCTGCAGGGGTCAGTGTTTGGGCAAAGTATAACTACACACATGCTTGTCACTTGTAGCATATACACTTTATGTAAAGAACTTCACTAACAAATATCTGCAATATAGTGTTTGCCACTTAAAGTAGTGCTATATGTTGGAGATAATAGCATTGTATAGCAGCCCAAGTAATTCATCCACAGTTAAACAGAATAGGTCTCTACTGTTGGCATATTAAACAATTCTATAATACCACCCAAAATTGAGCTTTGTAAAAGCTCCTTTAAGATACACACAGTGATTAAAATAATTTTGATTTCTGAAGGCTTTCAAGCCCATCCTTCCAATGGCAGTTCTTAAAAAGTTAGTAATTTAAGCCCACAGTGTAGTCCAGCAGCTGCAGACGTTTTCTTTTTAAAGCAAAATAGTTGTTCCAGAAAGAATATAAAACTCTTTCGAGGAGTTTTGCTTTGCATAATAAATACTATGGATGTCATAATAATTGACATGACTGGTAAAAACTCTTGGATCAAAACTTCACTCAATAGAAAAGCACTGGGTTTTATTTAAAACCATAATATAGAGACTCAATTGTGTACTCACATGTCAGTATAAAATAAATTACAAAGCAGAAGGAAACTGCTGCTAAAAAATTAGGCCAAAATCATGAAGGGTTAAAGCTGAAATTCTGGTTTTAGATCCTGCAGCATTGAGTGTGAAGGCTAGATATAGCAGAAGGAAGTTCTTCACTCTGCATTTGGAGGATCTGGAATAAAGTTTTTGAAAGGCTAAACATACTTGTTCAAATAATCTTGTTATTAGTGATCTTGCCAAAAAGAGACATGAGGCTGTGTTGAGCTAATATATAGCTCAAATGCAAGTTTCTGGAAAAGAGGGATAATTTTTGTCCCCACCACAAAGCCAGTTCTGAGTTAAAAAAGCAGACACACTGCCAGCTGCTAGATTTTATAGTATATGTTTTATTACAGAATTGGAAAAAAAATCAAAATTGTTTGCAATCCAACATTAGCTGAAAAGGTAAATGAGTGTAGTACACAAGATATTCAGGGTTAGAATTTAGACAATTTGTACAGTTTTTCATTGTTTCAAAATCTGCCCGAAACCAGCAACTCAAGGGCATTGCACACAGATTTTTTTTTTCTTTCCCTTCAAATTTGAAGAGTGCTTTCACTTTTTCTTTAATGCTTCAGTCAGCTCAGGAACTACCTGCAAATTTAAACAGATACAGTAAGTATGTACAAATTTCAAAGGAAGGTGGTAAAATCTCCATCCTTAGAGGTTTTTGAGGCCTGGCTTGACAAAACCCTGGCTGGGATGATTTAGTTGGTGTTGGTCCTGCTTTGAGCAGGGGATTGGACTAGATGACCTCATGAGGTCTCTTCCAACCCTAATATTCTATGAAAAGGTTTGCTAGGACTGGGAAGAAAGAGGTTCTGAAATCCTATGTTTAAAGTTCATATGACACAGACAATACCAAGAAATGATTTTATATGCCAGCCTAATGAACTCTTGTTTAGATTTCGCTTGTCTTTATATAAAAAAAAAAGTTTTCACACTGAACTCAGCCATGGGGCTCAACCCAACTGAAGGTCAGATTCTAATCTCAATCAATACAATAACCACTTGGAGGTATTCTGTAATGTCTGCGTACTGAACAGTTCTACAGTTCACCTGTTCAATATTTAAATGGAGTGATTTTTTCAACAGAAAAACTAAGATGCAGTAGTGTTGATATTAGGAGAAGCATCTTTATCATTGCTGTAAAGCTTCATTAGATAGATAAGTAATAGGTCACAGCTACCATTTTTTCCCCCAATGAAGTCAGTGGAATTAGAATCATACAGAGCCTTCAGTATTTGAAGATCCTTACAATAATAGTTAAAGGTCCTGTTCCCAAAATTTCTAGTTCCAGCCCGGGGATGAATATCAAAATCACTTTAGGACATTACAGTACATTTCTATGATCTACTTGGAAAACTGGTTTAGTTCCTCTAATTTTCAGCAAAATTTAATTCTGAAGAGATGAGAAAGTGATAGGCAGTAAACAATCACCATGGCCAAAAAAATAGTTAAGGTAAAATGCATCTACTAGTCAAGCTTCAAAAAATTAGTTACTAAGCAATAAAAAAGGAAATTGAAAAGCTGATTTAACTAGCATTAAACAATCCTTTTAAAGTGAGTCAGTGCCAAAGCCTTGGCACTTGCTGTGGTTCTGCCACTTAACACAGCCATGCTGCACTGTAATTCTGACTAGCACTAGGAAGAGCAGTTATGCATGTAAAGAGTTGGTAGATTAATCTATAGAATACAACTGAAAACCTATCCTAGTCACTTGTGTAAAATATCAATTACCTTTTCTTTTAAGAGGCTGCAGGTTGCCCCAGCTCACAAAGATCCCAGCTGAACTCACCACTGATGAATATAGCCTCTCAATTATTTAAGAGAGCTACATTTCCATTAGGTGGAAATAATGTGTTCGTACAAAATTTATTAAGGAAATTGTCTACATGTTGTTTCTTCCGAATGTCACTTTGTCTCCAGCTTATTAAAAGGCCCATGTTTACTGCCGAGCCAGCAGGCATTAGTTCAGGAATGGCATTAAGTGCTGGCAGTGTTTCTGCTACTTTCCTCAGTGGATATACTATGAGCTCATGCCAGTCATACAGATTACATGCTAATAGAGCCCCCAATGTAACCTGTAGCAGCACTGTGAAGAGTTCTAGTAAACGTTCAATTTTTTCTACATATCGTAAACAGGTTTTTGGGATGACAGTAGGAGTTCAGGTGATAAGCCTATTTAATGTTAAGAAACTGACATGCTTTATCTATAAGAAACTGACATGCTTTATCTATTTCACACTGTACAAAACTAGAACCTTCACTCATATCTAAATTCAACGTTAACTCCATGTTCATTCATACTTCAACTAACAAATTTATTCAGTATTTGGTCTTTTCTATAATAAGTTCAAAAAAGGAAACCAAATTATTAAAGTTTCTGAAAGTGAAGTATTTGGGATAACAATCAAGAAAGTCAAACTTGACTATTTAGATCTGCTGTGACGTGGGAATGATACATAATGGTACCTGAAATTAAATTCCTTCAATACACAATACAGGAGAATGAAAGAGGGAAAGCTTTCCTCAAGATTTTAAATAGACTCCTTTGTGGAAAGGCTAAGATTCCACATAATACTCAGTGAATGGAAGATCCTTGCCTAAGTACATGCATCTGATGAAGTGAGCTGTAGCTCATGAAAGCTTATGCTCAAATAAATTTGTTAGTCTCTAAGGTGCCACAAGTACTCCTTTTCTTTTTGCCTAAGTACAGTTACTCTTCAGAACCTAGTACACAGGATGGATGCACTTTTAGTACAATATAAATAAAATTCAAATAGATATTTGCAGAGGCACAGATCTCCCCCCTTCCCACACAGAGCTTCTTATTATGGGGATTGTTTTGATATCTTTACATCATAACTTTCCCAGAATTAGGAGAAGTCTGGAAAGCAAATCAACAGTAGACAAGAAACAGGACTTCTTAAAACCTTGCTTTCACACAACACAAACCTGGCTCATCATGGAAGCCAGTTTTGCTGTGAAATGCAGAGGGATAGTTGCCCCAATTCAACGCAAAACACTTATGAATGAGAATTCAGCACATGATTAAGCCTATCAATGGGATTTAAGCCTCTGCATAAAATACCTTACTGAATGAGGGCCAGTGAGAAGTTCTGAGGGGTAAAACAGGTACTGGATCCTACAAAGCAGTGGTGGGTAACCTGTGGCCCATCAGGGTACTCTGATTGCAGGCCGCAAGACATTTTGCTGAAGTTGACTGTGCAGGGAACTGGGGCCACTGGGAGCTGCGGAGGGGCCATGCCTACAGATGGTCAATGTCAGCAAAAATGTCTCACAGCCGGCAATCAGATTACCTTGATGAACCGCTTGCAGCCTACAGGTCGCCCACCACTGCTACAAAGGCTACTACTCATAAGCCGCACAATTTGTGCAATGGTAGCTGCTAAAGGAACTCATATTGGAGTTAATAAAATATAATCCTAAATTTGAGGACCAAGATGGAGTTGCCTGTAGGAATATGCAAGGCAAAAATCACCGCATCCTACAGGGAGATACCTATACACATACAAAAAAACCTCAGTGTTAATCATACAAGAGTTAGAACCTGCTCTGTCAGCAATATTGAAAGTGCATTTTGAAGTGCATGAGAAGCAACTGGAAAAATGAGAGCCTCCAGATCTGCGATCATTAAAAATGATACAAATTATGACGACTGTGTCAGAGTGAAATGTATATTTCAGTTTCAAAACTGCTAAACCTGAGTAAATGTTATCCCTAAACAAACACCAAGCTGAATTCCAAGCTCATACAACAATTAAGTCTGTTCACACCTGCACTGCAAATTAAGAGTATAACTAGCTTCCAAACATAGGGGTGATGGGACACTCTCTCATCCAACATGGGGATGCTGAAAGTAGGGAAAGAACATACACACAGTAAGCAGGATTTTTTTTAAACTTCAATGAGGTTTTGGACTGCACAGACAAGCCAGGATGTAGGCTTAGAAAAATGTCCTATACCAAACTTTTATTCTCGTGGTTTTCCAGTAAACTTTACTTTACAGAATCATAGAATATCAGGGTTGGAAGGGACCTCAGGAGGTCATCTAGTCCAACCCCTGCTCAAAGCAGGACCAATCCCCAACTAAATCATCCCAGCCAGGGCTTTGTCAAGCCTGACCTTAAAAACGTCTAAGGAGGGAGATTCCACCACCTCCCTAGGTAACGCATTCCAGTGTTTCACCACCCTCCGAGTGAAAAAGTTTTTCCTAATATCCAACCTAAACCTCCCCCACTGCAACTTGAGACCATTACTCCTTGTTCTGCCATCTGCTACCACTGAGAACGGTCTAGATCCATCCTCTTTCAGGTAGCTGAAAGCAGCTATCAAATCCCCCCTCATTCTTCTCTTCTGCAGACTAAATAATCCCAGTTCCCTCAGCCTCTCCTCGTAAGTCATGTGTTCCAGTCCCCTAATCATTTTTGCTGCCCTCCGCTGGACGCTTTCCAATTTTTCCACATCCTTCTTGTAGTGTGGGGCCCAAAACTGGACACAGTACTCCAGAAGAGGCCTCACCAATGTCGAATAGAGGGGAACGATCACGTCCCTCGATCTGCTGGCAATGCTCCTACTTATACAGCCCAAAATGCCGTTAGCCTTCTTGAAAACAAGGGCACACTGTTGACTTATATCCAGCTTCTCGTCCACTGTAACCCCTAGGTGCTTTTCTGCAGAACTGCTGCCTAGCCATTCGGTCCCTAGTCTGTAGCGGTGCATGGGATTCTTCCGTCCTAAGTGCAGGACTCTGCACTTGTCCTTGTTGAACCTCATCAGATTTCTTTTGGCCCAATCCTCTAATTTGTCTAGGTCCCTCTGTATCCTATCCCTACCCTCCAGCGTATCTACCTCTCCTCCCAGTTTCGTGTCATCTGCAAACTTGCTGAGGGTGCAGTCCACGCCATCCTCCAGATCATTAATGAAGATATTGAACAAAACTGGCCCCAGGACCTACCCTTGGGGCACTCTGCTTGATACCAGCTGCCAACTAGACATGGAGCCATTGATCACTACCCGTTGAGCCCGATGATCTAGACAGCTTTCTATCCACCTTATAGTCCATTCATCCAGCCCATACTTCTTTAACTTGCTGGCAAGAATACTGTGGGAGACTGTATCAAAAGCTTTGCTAAAGTCAAGGAATAACATGTCCACTGCTTTATGTATGATACTTTTAGGAAAGTCACCATGATGTGTTCTTGAAAACAAGCTTATGACTTCTGGTGAGAAGCAGGAGATGAAGGAAAGTGCCTGATTGAGGGCACTCAGTCCAAAATACAGGAATAAATACTGTCTGTCCCTAAAAGGTGCTACCTAGATGCTGGCTGGTGTAAGGAGTATGAAAAAAGCCTGATTTGTGAGGAGTGGCAGGAATAATGGACATAAAATTACAAGATAAAAGATCTTTAAAAGGGCAATTGTTCAGCATCTGTAGTAGCTAGTTTTACAACTTAATCTTCTACAGTTTTACTATTTAAGAAAACAGTGATGCCAGGACAGAGTTATGGACTACTGGCTACAAAGTGTCATGTTTTAAATATCAGTTTGAGTAAATAATCCAAAGCATCTGAGCCTCCTCCCATATTCTAACGGTCTCTTCCAGAATGAGTCTGATTTAATATAGATTATTTTGAACTGTCTTCCGAGCTCAGACTTCATTACACACAGCTCCCACCTAGGTGTGTGGGTTTTTTTAAATAGGAATTTAAACTTCTGATAAACAGGAGGAGCAGGTGATAAAATGCAGAGATGCACAGACACAGAAATTTAAAAATTGTTTAAATTATAATTAGTCTACATGGAAATGAAAGGAAAATTTTCCAACAATTATGTGGAGTGGTTCTCATCTACAAGCAACCACATGCAGTGGCGGACACTTTTAAAGACATCAGAAGGGTTGATCCCATGAGTTCTTTATTCATTCAACATTTTTTACTCCTATCCACACACTTACGTCAGCTTAAAACACCATACTTCCTTATTCCTAGTATCTCCTTAAATACATCTTTACTCTTACTTCAAAATGTCATGAAGGAGCAAGTAAAAAGGAAAAAAAAAGTATGCAGAACTGATCTACAGTATGCAGAGGGCAGCTCTAAAAAATTAAGATTTCCCTTTCCCACCCCCCTCAAGGTTAGACTTACCTTAAATAAATCTGCTACCAATCCGTAGTCCGCAACCTGGAAAATCGGCGCTTCTGGATCCTTATTAATAGCAACTATGGTCTGAAAGTAGAAACAAAAACACATTTAAAATATACAGCTGTAGATTACATTTTTCCCCCCCATATAAAAAGTGTCTTACGTTCACACCGGAATACTAGACCCAGCAGATATGGTCAAGTGCATTTGACAAATACTTCCCATTTCTGCCTTGAAAATAAGACTATAAAGGAAATCTCAATAAAAGAACTAAATGTCTACAATAACAGAAAAGTTTTCTAAGCTCTGACTATTCTATGCTCATTTGATCAACGGCATTTGACAAATGTTTTCAAAGCAGAAATGGGAAGCAAGACTGAAGGAAATCTCAATAAGCGAATTAAAATGTCTACAATAAATAATGGAAACACTTATGGTCTGACTATTCCATGCTCCATTAACAGGGCGGTCATTTGATGTAGGAAGGAGGGGGAAGATACTTCCTTAAAATGCTATAATAAAAAAAGGACATCCACTATAAAAGGACCGTGATGTTTAACAAATAAAAACAGGGAAAGACATTTTGAAAAAGGAATATAAAGCCACACACTGGCTTTATATTTTATATATAACTTAAATGTTAATTTTTTTTTAATGTGGGCAATATCATTTAGTTCACTACACAGTGGAAAATAATATACTATTAAAATCCCAATGCTAAACACAGAAAACTCCCTCTCCTAGAGGACAGAGTCTGTACTTCTAGACCAAATCACTTCAAAATAGCTTCATGATAGTTTCCAGCCCAAAGACTGCAGGTGCCTAGATAAATAGCTGTTATAGGATATTAATATACAGGAGAGCTCTGTAAACACAAAGCTATACAGCTCACAAATAAACCCTATACTGGTTATGGCTACCACCTATCAATTCAAAGCTGTGAGAACCCACAGGTATTCTAAGCCAACATATTCTTCGTATGTTTATCTGCGATTCAAAGAGACCTTTCATTCAAATGTCTGTTTTTCTCCATCCACTACAAGTACTCTACCAAATCATTAATTTTGCTGAAAAAGCTTGATCGTAATAATTAAATGAAATAAGGTTAGAAAATCCTATATTTCTAAACCACAGAAATGGTTTTCTATAACTAGACTGACATTCAAAATGTGTGCCTCCACCTAGAAGCTGTCTGTTCTAAAGTGGTGTCCAACCTGTGGCATTTGAGGTGTTAGTGCAAGATCAAATACCAATTTTCTTTAAATGTGTTCCGTGAGACATGCCCTGTGATTTTTAAATGGACATGTTTGAATCAGCTTGCAGCCTTAGGAGCAGCTGATGTTGATGCCAAGCTCCAGCTGCCCTCCTGGTTGCCTGCAGCATTGCAAGGGGAGAGGTGAATACTGCTCCATTGCGGTTTCCTTGCTGGGCTATGGAAGCCCACAGAACAGTAGTTGGACTGACTTCACTTGGAGCCTAGAGACAACTAGCAAAGAATGACCTTCCTCCCTAATATAGCCACCCAGGGCAGCCCAGGATGGGAAGAAAAGCAGTTATGGCTCCTCAATTTTATGCCCCAGCCTTGGCACTAGTTAGGGGAGCATGGGGGCTACTCTAATTTTCACCACCTGGCAATGTTCCCTTAGGAGCCATATGCCCAGCTGGGGATAGCCTCATTGCAAGGTGCTGTGGCCACTCCAACAAGGACTGCTTGCAGGGATGCATAGGAGCTGGCTGCACTGGTGTTACACCTGGTGAGGACTCCCCTGATAGGGCTCTTCAGAGTGTTTTCTGTTCCTTCTACACTACCTAAGCATGATAAAGGGCACAAGCGCAGAAATCTGCCCCCAAGTATTGTCATTTTGAAACAAGGTGTTTGGCCCTCAGGCTGAAAAGGCTGGAGAGCACTGCTCTAGAAGAACCTTGTGGAGGTATTATCTAATAGGTATTCAGAAAAATATTCACCATTGGCCTGTTGAAGAGGGAGATATACCCTCACCATTATTAGATTTGTTTAAAAACACCACATCTCAGTTTCTCCTATAACATATCCACTAATTCAAGGAACTTTGGTCACCTGGTATTTCTTAATCAGAGCTGGTTTTGTAGGTCATACATTACATTTCACAGTCTTTAGTGTTGAGAAAATCTCAATACTGAAGGATCAGGCAGTCAGCATCTCTTTTCTCTCTCCCCTGCCCTTCATAAACAAGTGTTTTTAAAATCTGCATTCAATACAACTTAAAACTGTGTACTTTGGCTACAAGACTGACAACAATCCATCTCCTACCATGTGTGATAATTCAAATCCATGTGTTTTAAGGGTGCAAAATCAAAAGCAGATAGGAAATGACAGTCTCATGAAAACTGGTCATATTTCCATCATTTTACAACTTCATCATCCTTCCCATGAAATATTGAAGGAAATCATCAGATGGTAACTTCAGAAAAACAACAAAACAAATACTATCCATTTAAGGTTTTCTAAGAGGTAGGTCTCTTCACTAACACCTTTAAATGATAAATAGTGTCTGAAAACAACTAAGACCTAATCTTTAACAATGCTTCAGTAGCTTTGAAATATTTTTATTTTAATCACTGTTCTGTAAAATGACTGGATTCAGTACATTTAAAAATTATGCTAATCTGACTGGCATGTAAACTAGGTAAGATATAAAAAAATTAAAAAACCTCTTAGAAAGGAAAGGAATTGTGAATCCATAACAGATGAAACAACTAACATAATCCATCCCTTCTGGAAAACTGATTTTTCTACCTTGTTGTAAAAGTACAAATAAATTATACATTTCACTCACAGAAAGCTTCTCTGACTACTTCTGAAAACATATCCTTAAGTGTGCAAGTTCACAATGCCAGATAATTCACAGTATGGGGGGCAGGAGGAAATCACACAAGAGACTGTTGCCATGGTTACAGGTTTTTTAAAACAGTAATATAAATTGGATCTTTTCAGTAAATACAGTACCTAACTGCTTCTACTAAAAACAGAAGTAGGTCACAGTTCAAATAAAAGTAAAAATAAGTCTTAAGATACACAAATTTGTTTAAATATAAAATAAATATTATAAAGGGGAAAATTAAACCAAGTAGTGTATGATTCAAAGTCACCTAATCTTTTATATGTAATTGGGACCAAACAAAAAAAAGAGGATTTTCAAAATTCAGGACACAGTATTGAAGAGAGCAGGGGATCTTATGATATTAGCAGGACTGCAAATATTCTTTATTTCAAACTCTCTTTCTTTATCACCTTCCCCACCTCTCTCTGTTTAATCTAGCAGAGAAGAGGCTAATGTTACACAATTTCACTAATTGTGGCATAATGGCATAAAATCTGCCTCTTCCACTGCAGATCCTATTAGTTGCACCTCTCCACCTCACAATTTTCCCTGAAAGTTTTTCCTCCATTGCCCACAACATATCCTTTAATTTCTCACTCAGGTTATTTTTCCAACTGTATTACCTCTAAAGCAGGACAAAGCTTGTATGAAGAAGGCTATACAAAATGTATTACACTGAATCTTCGATGGAATTTCCTCTAACCTAAATCTGGCAGCTGGTGTTCCACTCATTCCTATGCCCTCCAATAAAAGTTTGACATTTCACTTTAAAATGCACACACCAACCTGCAGTATTCAGAAGAAACTAGGTGCTAAAATAAGTTCAGATCATCCTACTATGTAGTTTGGCTCATGCTAAAAATATCATTGGATACTTAACCAAGCTAAATTTGTTAGTGTGGACAGAAAAGAATTAAGAACTTTTCTCCTGAAATTTCAAAAGATGAAGATCCATTTATCAAAGGTGAAAACAGAAATGTGTGCTCCACCTATAAAACAATGGGAGACCCTCACTAGGGTTTTCCACTGCTTTATGAGCTGTTCATGCTTCAGCAGGATGCCACAACAGAAACACATTTAAGCCTGTTTGATAAATCTACTTTAACAGTCTCCTAAAGAGGTACAAAAAATGGCCTCTTGTAAAAATTACTTGTAACAAAAAAAAAATATCTATTTTTGGCATTGTTATTACTGCACATAATTCTGCCTATTAGGAAATTGTCATCGTCCAGTCCACAGTCCAATTTCCAAATTTAGCCCGTACATTTCAGCTACTAACAAGTTAAACCTTTTAAAGTTTTATTACCATTTTATAAAATGTTTCCATTTGAATAGATAAATGCAGGAATGTCAGTCATCTTTTACTTTATGGAATAGTAAGTTCATAATTCAAATTGCACATTGTTATGCATGAATTAATATGTCAGGTTCTGAAATGTGTGAGTGGGATTATAGTATAGTATTCAAGAATGGAATTTTTGTTTAAACAATACATTAAATCAATTAGTCTTTTCTAATAAACTGTTTTTGCAACAGATTTCTTTTAAAGTTAGCTTGCTATTGAAACTTTTTCACAGTATTTAACATAATATAGAGCTTTAAGAGTTGACACTTTTAATGCAGCAGAACAAACCAATTGTCTTGCTATGTTCACTTGCAACAAATGTTGGAAGAAGTTCTATAGCTATATGTATTTTGTAAAAAAAATATTTTTTCTTTCTTTCAGTCTGTTCTAATACATGCAGAAATACTGTACCTTGCTGTCTTTCATCCCTGCTAAATGCTGGATTGCTCCAGATATTCCAACAGCAATATAAAGTTCCTAGAAGAAAAATAATTATTAGCGTAAGTGAAAGTGTGTAACATCTCACTGAAACTATAACAAAAATCAGTACCGTAGAGTGTTTTAATATACAAGTAATTTCTTGTCTAGATTATGGAAATCCAGAATAGCACATTGTGCTATGGGAGCACTATAGGCAGATATCCCAGGGAACAAGATTTGGTTCTCTTGTCCTCTTGGAACAGTTTTAGGGTGGGAAATAAAGACAAAAAATGTATCTGGCACATGCACAACCACAGTAATGCCCTGTCTATGTGAGGTTTGTAGTGTTGTAAATGCATCATAGTACACATTACTCCTTAGTTGAAGGATGGGACTGTCATGGTTGGAAGGTCTTTCAGATTCTCGGAAAGATTTTTAATTTAAATTTAATTTTTTCCTATCAGTTTTAATTAATTAAATACAGGTTTATTTCTAAAAAACATTTTTAAACTTCAATTTGAAACTGACCACCTTTGCTAAGGCCTAAATTTACTATAATCATTTAAATTAAGCACATACAAAAAGAATAATATTAAGCAGTATATGTTTGCTACCCAGTTTCAAAGAAAGTCACCCACTGACCTAGTCACTGGCTATGCACCTGGAACCAGAGTTTGCTGACAGGCTAAACCAGCTTTTGACCACAGTAACCTCTCCTGTAGGTGCAAGGAACAAATATTTTTTTCTTTTCAGTTTACTCAGCTAGTTCAATTCAATAACTAGTTCATTCAAAGTTAAGAAACCAAGTGGGAGTGGAAAAAGCAGGAAAGCTTGTTTTTCTCTTCCAAGCCATGAATAAAAACGAGGTATGACAGGGTGAGATCTACTAGTTCTAAAACTGAAGGACACAATGACCAGAAACAAATCAGTTCTATTTGCTAACTACAGATAATTTAGATCAACTGTTTAACAAATCAGTTATGTTTTGCATTTAAAACTATTTTGAAAAACTTTTTCTATGTATCAGCACACGTAAGATTTTTTTAAATTAAATAAAACTTAAACTGTTTTTGTGCATATTTACTTGAATTTTCATCCTAATGCAGCTTGACACAAATCTCAAGAGAAATTAACTAACTATCTAGTGAATACAAAATGCAACACTCACCATATTCTAACAAAAATGTAAAAATTAAAAATCTGAACAAACAAGTTAAGTTACAAAACAGTTTAAAGAAATGTGCATAGATCAAGTGAACCCACCTGCTTAGCAAGAAGCAGCGTCAAATTTAGCGTACATTTGGGTTGCAAATCAACACATTTTTATGTTACTAACAAGAACCAACCTTTCTTTAGAAAAATAAAGTACAAATGCAAAACATGATTAAAATCAATTATTTAAATCATGACTAAAACTGGTGATTTAAATCAATCCACCCTGCTGCTATCTGTCTCGGAGACATAAATAGGGCTTAAGTCACCAGGGTTGTCAATGTGGAAACTTTTACATACTTTACATTTGAAATGGGTAAGAATTTATAAGCAAATAAATCTAAATTCTTCAGAAAGGCTTATTAATATTGGCAGTCTTAATTTATAGAAGAAAACTGTTTCCCCTTGGTTTGAAAGTCATCCTGACTACAATCTACCCAAAGCCAGGCACATTTTGAATTCATGGAACAATACTTTTTGGCCAACAGCCCAAATTTCAGTCAACACTTTATTGTTTGGCTACCTTCAGAAATTCACAGAAGAGAACCAAAGAGTACTTTTCACCATCTCATTCATAAAGACCAAGACAAGGAGCTACTAGCCAGAAGGAAGGTCTAAGTTAAGTCATCATTTCTCAATGCCTCTCACTCACCCACTTGCCATTCAATGTCCTCCATTTTGAAAACAAAAATTAAAACAATCTTAGTTACAAAACCCAGTTAGTTTATAACACCTATATTGCAATGCAGAAAGAGCATAGTGTACATTATGATCAAGGAGGCAAGAAAGATTTTACATTTTTTTTAAATCAAAAAGTGTTCTAGTTCAAGTTAGCATTTGTGAGTCAGCAAATTCATCAGGGACCCAAAAAAACCCACAAGTGGTGGTTTGTATGTCCTTTTCCCACATGCTTTAGCACATCCCAAAGAACCACACAATGCCAGCCTTTGTCAATTTAGCCCTTTATCTTACTTGAAATATGAGCAATCCACCAAAAATTACCATATATAAAGACAGTAGAATGCAGAATAGAGCACAAGGATAAAGTCCCCAATAGAGTACAACAAATATTCAAAAGTGATAATGTAGCAGTCCTTGTCCTTAACCAGAGGCCTTCTCCAAGCCCACACTTTAAATCTTGTTACAGTGCTTCAATCACAAACTTTGCTAGACACAAAACTGAAGTCTCATTTTTGACGCCCCCCTTCCCCAACCCCACACATACCCACCCCACATTCCAGGCTTAATTTGGAGAAAAATCAGCCTGAAGCCTCTAATCTTGATTTCTTCCATTTTACAAGAGGCAGAAAACGATGCCCCAACTTTCCCTAGTCTTTATTGTACCCTTCCCCTTCTCCCAAGTAACTGAAGCACTTTCCCATTTAGCTTTAAAGTGAGCTGAAATCTGTTTTTCCTTCTGCAGGCTTAGCGGCCCAAAAGCTACAAATTGTGTGCCAGAATCTAGATCAAGGAAAGGGACTAAAGTGTAGCCTTATTGGCTCTCAGCATATTTCAACTAGAAAGCCTTGGATATGGTTGTTTCCCTTTTTTTTCACCTCAGTTTAACTGCTACCCACTGCGGTTCAATTCTTCCCTCTAAAGTTACATGCACAGATCAAGTTTAGAATCCAGAGTTTCCACACCCTGACTTATTTTAGCAACTCCTGCATGGGGCTTCTGCTTTCCAAGGATCAAGAACACCTATCTCAATGGCACATTTTATTCTATTGGATCCCAGCACACAAATATCAGACAGTAATGAGCAATGCTACCACGTAAGCCAAATTCCTGCCCCATTCCTCAGGGGAAACAAAGGGGGGGGGGCTTCAATTAAGATGGCTGGATGCATAAATTAGGAGAAAATTTACTTATTTCTGCCAAACTCTTCTTCAAAAATTATACTTTTAAAATTTTACTTTATTCCTATGGATTCATGAAACTTTCCCAGTTTACATAGAAAACTCTCTCAGTGATAATTATATGGAAGAAGTGCAGAGTGATGATAGGATATTTCCTTTGAATTTAAGAAGTCGATAAAAATCAGGAAAAATATGAATAAGGCTATGAAATGCATCTCAATTCTGAGCATTTTTCAAAGATATCCAATAGTTGGAGACTACAAAATTCATTGAGCTTCCCCCCCACTCCCCTTTACTCAATAGATTCCTGCTTGGAGTCACCCCATTTTAACTGCAGCTGCTATGTCTAACAAGTGTAATATAATATGTACACAGAAGGAACCATGGTTAGACCGTAATATTGTAATTATCCCAAAGGAGAAAGTAGAGGCTACATGAGAGATTAATCTCACATTGTATTGTTTTTTTACTACAACCCTCTTACAAAATTTTACTGTAATATGATTTTGAGAGAGATTCATTAAGCGCTGGTCTTCTAGACTACCGGGTTCCTCTTGTCAGTTTGCTGAACTTTAAAGACCAGTCTTTGGAAGGAGTCCAATTTATCGAAAGCCAGACACTCATGTCTATTCCTATTAACATATCTAGGAAAGACAAAGATGTTTTTATTAAAAGGTCACTTATACACTACCAGATTTCTTTGTCTTAAACATACAGTTAAGTCTTTTAAGACCTATGCACATCACTAGCCTTTTAGTTTGCCTGCCTTCAGCTTCCCAAGTATGATATCCAACCCATTTTGAATGGTTTTAGTTTGTGTGGTAGATCACTTCAAGTAAGCAATTTTTACTTGAATGTGTAATTATAAAGACACTGTGCAGAACAGCATGTTTCCTATTAGTAGTTCCCTATTGAAAAAAAAAAAATTCCAAGTGTTAAGAAGGAGACTCAGTTTATATAGGTTACAGTTTAATTAAAATGTACCAAGCTGATTGGACCAATAAAATTTCCAAGCTGCTAGGTGCTGATGTAAGGATCACCAAGGAAAGAACTGGTCACCCACAAGGCTCTCAGATCCCCTAGATACCAAGATAAGGAAGATTAGGCAAGCCATATTTTCCCCGTTTTTATTTAGTTCTTTTAAAAATATAAAATCTTCCACTTCCATGCCTTTACTGAAACCATGAGCTTCTACCTCAGCTGTAAGGTGAAGTCTTTGGAATTATTTGTGCTGTAATAATGCCTAAAGTTTCTAGTCAAGTCTGTGGCCCCTTGCACTAGGTGCTACATAAAAACACAAGAGAACATGAAGCCAGATTCTGTACCGATGCTCTCAGGAGGCACAGTCCAGGTGGATGGTTGGCAAAAACAGGTTTACACCATCTGTGTGTCCTACAGATTTGGAGTCCCTGGAGAAAGTTAGAGCCCCCTCTGGGGCTGTTCTAACTTTCTGTGACATATGTCAGCCCTATGCTGCTCCTGCATGGGGGAAATTTCACCAAGAGGGCACGTCAGCCTCTTTACATCACTGGGGTGGTAACAAAAGGGCAGTCGTGGGGCCAGATTCTGATCCATGGTCCTTGCCCTGAAGAGCTCTCATTCCAATCTGAAAAAAGATGCAGCAAGTGAATGCAAGTAATATGCGGAGGAAAGGGAGAATGATATTAATATGACAACATGGCTATAAAACTATATGCTCAGGTTGATGGCTTTGAATAATTTGAATGTCCTTCAGTATTACCAAGGAACATATACATTAGAAGGGTTTGGTAAATATGAATAGCACAAGTTTAAGGAAAGGGGAAAGAGGAAAGCTGATGAGGAGATGGTATGGAATCGAGGAACCAAGAAGCATGGAAGATGAAGGGACACTGAACAGCATACGAGGGCAAAAAGTGGAAAGGTAAAGAAGCACGAGCAAGACAATACTAACAAACAACAGTCATATTTAAATTAAAGAGGTGCTATTTGGGGAATTGGTGGCAGTTCCATCAGGGCAGTGATGGAAATATGTGAAGGCAAGGCAAGGGCCAGCAGCACACACACACACCCCTTGTGCCCTGACTCCTCAAGAGGGCTGCAGCAGCAGCCAGAGATGACTCTGTGTGTGGCTGGGGAGTTTGTAACCTGCCCAGACAACCACACAGTAATTGCAGAAGTGGGAGTAAGGGGGCAGGCAGAGGCCCAACTCAAGCATTCATCCCTGGCAACTCTTAGGGCTGTAGCAGCAGATTTGAGTCAGAACAACTCTAAAGAAAGAGAATCACCACTTAAAGTCCTGATTTTGTTCTATGTACAATCTGGATTTTGACTCAAGTTTCAAGCAGCCAGAATTCTAGGCTGAGAACAATTTTTACTCCAATCTCTCCATGAACTACCAGTTCATAGTCAAATTAAATGTCCCCAATCCTGCAAACCCTTACTCAAGTAATCCCAGTAAGGTCAATGGGATTTCTTATACAGAATTTTGTAGGATTGCATCTGAAATCCATATACCCAGTTACACTGCGTTTTATGGAGTGTCACCTACAAGTCACTATACAGCATAACAATAGGTCAATGCAGAATGTTTTTCATGTGTACGCAGATCTGCAAATTTATGAAATGATGATTTCCTAAATGTGCCATGTCTTGTAACGTTACTTGATATTTACTTGTAAGATAATTTTAAAATGCCCAAGGCTGCCTTAGGGCAGTTACATTTGCTTAAGAAAGCCACAAGAACAATTTTTATTCTCATTTATAGTATGAGTGGGAATTCTCTTAAGGTACTGTTTTGTATCTTGCACAGGTGTAACACAAGATGAGGTAGTTGCTTTGCAAATGTGCTATCAGTGCCTATTGATTTTCATCCCAACTTTTGAATTACATTTAAAATCTTCAGTGTACATCAATTTGTCATCATTGCAGTGGTATGCTTTTAAACAGCTCGTTTAATGAACCCCTTTGGCACATGTACTCTTTCTACAGATAGCCCAGAGATTTTATTTTCTTTGAAAGAGTGAAAGGACAATGAAATTAGAAAGAAATCTTAGTTATGAGAGTTACTTCACACGAAGGATCCCTTCCAATTACAAGCTATTAACCCAATAAAATGTTTTATGGCTTGACACTAGTTATATATTACACTGTGTATCAGACAATTGTTCCAAAAAAATGTACTAAATAGTGAGGTTGTTGAATATCTTGCATTCAAGTAGCAGAGGGTTATTAAACAGTACACAAAGTATTGCAGTTCCATCCAGTCCTAATCTTTTTCACTTAAAGAACCTTTATGGACTTTGATCAGCCAGGGCATGTAATTACTCTTAAGAAGCATGCTTAAGGTGTCTGCTGGAGTACAGGGCCATACAGCATTTCTTTCTGCTCTCTTGGGAACTGCACATCAATTGCTTTCAGCTAAATGCACTCACATATGAATATTTTAGTACAATTTAATGTTTCTGCACCAACCCCAAAGGAACAGAGCATCAATTTGTGAACACAGTTCTCTTGGAGTTAAAAGCAATGCTGGATAATGCAGGATGAAAGGATTGTCAATCTTTAGCTTTTTAGCAAGTCAAAGAAAGGTAGTCTGTAAATTCAGTCCCAGCTGCATACAAACATCTCTTTAAAGTTCGCTGCTACAGAGCTACTTTTCAACACTAGTGAATTTTCAGAGGAGACAGTCCAAAAAACAAATTTCCTAAGCATCGCCATTTTTCCCAAAGCTATTCCCATCTGCTAACTACCCAATGACCTCAACTCAACCATTTATACAATAACAAGTGCGTCTGCTGGTCTGTTAATAAAATACCCAAATGTAATGCACAAATAACACACTCCCACAAAGAAGCTAACTATAGGTGTGAGAACACAAGTAATTCACCATGTGCTCGATTACTGAAACTTTAGCTATCTCAGTATGCTCTTGTACCTATGGACTATCAGGAAGTAATGAAAATTTTGTCCATATAGCTGTTGATAAGCAAGTAGGGGGAATACTATAAAAAAAGTGAGTACGTACAAATAAGGAGGTCCAGATGACATGCAGCCTAGGGACCTAAGGGAATTAACTAGTTCACTTACTGTTAGCAATTACTTTGAAAGGGAGTCAGAGATCTGAGAAAGAACATGAATACTGGAATAAAGACGACATGGTACCAACCTCCCCCACAAAAAAAAGAGAACAAGTCTAATAGATACCATTCACCAGATGGGACAAGTAAATAATCCCAAGGAAAATAATGGAATAAATATTGAGAAAAGAATTTGTAAGCACTTGAGTAACAGAACCATGAGCCATTAATATAAAGAATAAATCAGACTACACAAAATATTCCATTCCTGTTTTTCCCCTGGTTTAATAATGGAATTAGCAGATTAAAAGAATGCAATAAAGCAGCTTTGAAGTATATGACATTAACTTAGATGGACTGTATAAAACAGTCAGAAAAGTGTGATGCATCGCATGAAGGAGAGATTGGCTAGTGCAGTGCTGCACAGAAAAGTAGATTTTCATTTTTTTTGTCCAGCCTTCCTTTAAATGCCCAAAGTGATGGAGCTTCCACCACTCCCCTGGGGAGACTATTCCACTAACTAATGTATCTCAGCACCAGGAAATGTTTCCCTACTATTCAGACTCCATTTTCACTTTCTCAAATTCGTTCTGTTATTCCTAGTTATATGGGATGTACCACACTTAAGGGTTTGTCTACACATGGAATGAGAATATCTGCATAATATTTGTGCTTTAAACTCATACCCTACCTTAATCCAAGTTAATTCTGAAATGTACTCAAGTGCCAAGTTATTCTTCTCCATACTTGGTGTTTGTGCCCTTCAAATATTTTAGACTTAGATCCCACCCTTAGTCACATCTATTAAACCAGGGATTCTCAACCTTCTTCTTTCTGAGCCCCCCCTCAACATGCTATAAAAATCTCCACAGCCCACCTATGCCACAACTGTTTTTCTGCATATCCAGTAGATTAAAAGCCCATGCCAACGTTAGGAGGTAGCAAGCAGGGCAACTGCCTGGAGCCTAAATTCCCTGTAAGCTATGCGGCCACGCAGCAGCCTATTTAGCACCACACAGGCACTCAGGGAACCCGGCCGGCCCCCAGCCACAGCCCAGATCTGTTGCAGCCAGGGGAGGGGCGCCTATCCTGCAGACCCAGCCCCGGAGCTGCTGCGGCAGGGAAAGGCACCACTCCCCTCCAGTGCAGATGCTGCTGTAGGAGACAGAGCTGGGGGGAGTCCTCTCTCCCCGCTGTAGGCCCGGAGCATCCTCCTGCACCCCAAACCGCTCATCCCCAGCCCCACCCCAAAGCCCTCACACCCCTGCATCTCAGCCCTGAGACCCCTCCCACACTCCAAACCCCTCTGCCCCAGCCCACCCCCATGAATTTTGTTATGTGCACCAATATGAAGATGATGTATCACCTCCATATTGGTGCACATAACAAAATTCATTCTGCACATGGGTGGCAAAAAATAGAGGGAACACTGCCCAGTGCCCCAGAGGGACCCGTGAAGCTAAGTTGCCCAGTTTTTGGCTTCAGACCCACATAGCAGGGCTCAGGCTTCGGCCTCAGACCCACACAGCAGGGCTCAGGCTTCGGCTTTCTGCCCTGTACCCCAGTGAGTCTGATGCTGTGCCTGCTCACTGGTTTATTTTGGTGGACTCCCTGAAACCTGCTCATGGCTCCCCCCGGGGGCCGCGTACCCCCAGTTGAGAACCGCTGTATTAAACTATACCTATTTAGCTCATTCACTTTTTCCCACCTAAATCAATCGCTCCCATAAGCTAGATAAATGTTTTGTGAAGTTCCTCCAACCTGATGATAATGTATTTTTGGAAATATGGGGTAAAATCCTGGCTCCGTCCAAATCGATGGAAGCTTTGCCATCAAATTCAACAGGGCCAGGGTTTTACAGGCTGTGCTCAGACCTGAGTGCAGTACTCTAGAAGTGGTCACACCAGAGCCATAAAGGATTATTACCTCTGCTCTGTGACGTGTCTCAACATACACAATCCTCAGCAACAAAAGCTGTTTATGCTATCACATCACATTGCAAACTCTCATTTAATGGGTTTCAACTATTATCCCTAAGTAACTTTCTGAACTTCCTGCTTTCTCTCTCCCACTTAATCTTGTCATTATTTTTCTTCTGAAATATTAGTTGCAACCACCAATGACAAAATTATTCATAGATTCCAAGGCCAAAAGAGACCACTGTAATCATCTAGTCTGACCTCCTGCATAAAAAAGGCTGCAGAACTGCCTCCAAATAATTCCCAGATCATATCTTTTTGAATCAAAATTGAATGTTTTGTAAAATTGTCAGTGATGGAGAAGCCACCATGACCCTGGGTAAATTGTTCTAGTGGTTAATTACTATCACTGTTAGAAATGTCTACATTATTTCCAGTCTAAATTGGTCCAGCTTCCACAACCAGCCATTGGATCATGTTACATCTTTCTCTGCTAGACTGAAGGCCCGATTATTAAATATCTGTTACCAATGTAGGTACTTATCAACTGTAATCAAGTCACCCATTAATCTTCTCTTTATTGAGCTCCGTCAGGCTATCACCACATGACATGTTTTCTAATCCTTTAATCATTCTCATGGCTCTTCTTTGAGCCCTCTCCAATATACCAGCATACTTCGTGGTCAACCAGTGCTAAATACAGAGGTAAAATAATATACTTGTCTGGAGATTCCTGTTATTTATGCATCCAAGGATCACATTAGTTTATCCTTTTTGGCCATAGCATCACGTTGGGATCTCAGTCAGCTGATCTACCAAGACACGCCCCCCCCCCCTTTTTTTCTTTTCTTTTTTTTTTTTTTAAAGAGTTACTGCTTCCCAGGATAGAGTCCACAATCCTGTAAGTATGGGCTACACTCTTTTTGCCTAGATGTATACATTTAGCCATATTAAAATGCATATTGTCTGCTTCCGCCAAGCTTACAAAGCAATCCAGATTGCTCTCCATCAGTGGCCTAACCCTCTTCATTATCTACTACTCCTCCAGTTTTTGCATTATCTGAAACCTTTATCAGTGATGATTTTAGGTTTTGTTCCAGAATCACTGATAAAAACGTTAAATAGCAAAGGGCCAAGAACCAATCCTTGTGGGACACTACTGGAAACACACCAGATCTATGATGATTCTCTGTTTATAATTGCATTTTGAGACCTATCAGTTAGCCAGTTTTTAATCCATTTAACATGTGCCTATGTTAATTTTATATAGTTCTAGTTTGTTAATCAAAATGTTGTGCAGTACCAAGAAAGCTCCTGGAAACAAGTTATCTGAACCAGCTGACTTTAAAATGTCTAACTTCAGTAGGTGCTGTTTAACCTCCTCCCAAGATACTAGAGGAATTAAAAGTGTGTGTTACATCTCTTTTTCCCCACAAATACAAAACAGAAATATTCATTGAACACTTCTGGCTTTTCTGCATTATTGATAATTTAACATTTCCATCTAGTAACAGACCAATAACACTGTTAGAATTCTTTTTGTTCCTAATACACTTTTAAAAGCTTATTATCCTTATCTCTGCTGGCCACATCTCTCTCCTTGTGTTCCTTTGCTTCTCTTATCAATTTTCTACAATCCCTAGCTTCTGATTTATATTCATTACTATCAACTTCCCCTTTCTTCCTTTTTTATATACATCTGCCTTTACTTCCCCTCTAAACCAGGTCAGTTTTTTAACCAATATAGCCTTCTTCCTCAGCTGTGGCTTTTGATGTATCTAGTAAAGTATTCTTAAACAATTCCCAATCATTCATATTTTTCAGATTAAATTCTTCCTTCCAGCTGATTTGGCTCATAATTATAGTAGCACCTGAAGTCCTAGGGTCAGAGAATCCTGGCTACCCACTCCACCTCTCCCCTGATGTTGCTCACTGTTATCTCTCTGGCACACCTGGAGTCTTATTATAGGCTGTACCTCTGGAGGTGAGGCTACCTGCTCCATACATTCCAAAAGTGGAGTGGAATAGGTCACTGGGGTACCTGAGGACCCACATTCCCAACACAGAGATTTTGGGACCCCAGTTAGCCACACTCTCCCTACCCCAGCTGTGAAATAATATAAAATGTGTCTAAGGAGGTTAGAAAAAGGATCATGAAATAAAGTGAGTTTCAACACAGAAAAATGCAACCTATCATAGTTAAGGAAAAATAATCTCACTCCAGAGATTGTTAGGAGGAGATATTTCACGCAATAATGGAAAGAGACCCAGGTGCCTTGGTGTATAACAAAATCAAAGAGCAGCCTATATAGCATATGGTGGCTGAAAAAAGAAAATCCAACCTGTTTGTTTTTTTATAAAGAGGTCGTTCTCTATTCAACACTGAAGAGACTGCACGTAGTGTACTGCATCAATTTCTAGGCAAAAGATGTGGATAAGCTGGGAGCTGAAACTGGAGTTCTACTCGATTGTATTTAGGTTTTTATATCATGTTCATCACCACAGTATCTGAGCATCTTCCAGTAGTGCATTAAGCAATGTGACTATGCATGAGTCACATTTGTTCCAATCCTCCCCTGCAGAGGGGGGAAATATGTGCACTGGAAAATTGTTTTGGTAGGGGTTTTTTTATTATTATTATTAATTATTGTTATTAGAGCAACAAAAATGATTAAGGGGATGGGAGAACTTGCAAGAAAAGACTGGAAAAAAATCCCACTGAATAGTTTGGATACATGACAGCTAATGAGTACAGAACAATTATCTACAAGTATATGAAAAGTGTCAATATCAAAGAGAGAGGAGTTTTAGGGTAGTCCCAAGAGGAGATAATGGAACGAAAGGGCAAATGGATAGCTTCTTCTTAGTAGTGAGATCATTTTAGATTCTGAAGGGGCAGCTTTCATGGTTTTCCCAAGGACCACTCCACTTGCCATTTAAAACTAGAGAGGACTCCTTCAAGCAGAGGACATGCTGCTCTCCTTAGAATCATCTCTCCCAGCATTTGCTAGAAGAACAGTTTCAGCATCTACAGAGGAAGCAGGCTCCCATAGAGTTTCAGGAGACAAAGTCAGGAGCAAGAGGGGGAGAAACTAAGGGATACCATATTCTCCCTTTGAATACCTAAAGCAGCATCAGAGTATGTCTTTGGACTTGTATCCCCTCACATTTGCCCAGAGAAATGGAAGGCCTAGCCAATGGCAGCACAGCTCTTGTAGAAACTATGTGGCCATTGTGAAGACGATAGCTAAAGAGTAGCAGAGGGGCACCAAACCTCTGTGGGACCTGCTGATCTCTTTCCTGCAGATCTTTAAGGCTGGAAGGCCACATCACCTGCCTCTCCTATAGCTTCTCTAACCCTCATCCAGCCACCTCAACTTCAAAGTTTTGCAGGACATTATATAAGGTTTACAACAATTTGCTGGCCCTCCTATGCCCTCTATGTAGGAGCTTACAAGTTTAACAGCTTCAAAATTCAATAGCTTTGATAATTAAATGCTAGACTGAAAATTCTGTACTTGATAGAAAATCCTGCCATGTGTCAGTTCAAGAACAAGTCTACACACCATTATAGGACAGCAACTCTGCTAATGCTAATAGCTCAAATCTCCATGAAACACCAAGGTGTTCTTTTCTAAGTGGGATACTATCATAAATGGGACATAAGTACTTGTTTTCATGTATCTAAACAGTTGATAAAAACAGTATTTTATTTACCTACACACTATTTTTTTGTGGACATCTATGCAGGGGGGTATATTTTAATTACGTAAATTGAAGTCTCTGCTTCAGAACCAAATTCCCTTATCAGTTCTGCAAGAATAAGTTCACCTGGTTGGGAATGCAGTAAATTTTCCCAACTATATTAGTTTAATGAATATTTACAATAATCTAAAAAAGTCTAATAAATATTCAGACATTCACAAAAAGACCTTTAACAAATTGAGTATCCAAAACCATTTAACTTGAGTGTCCTAAAGATAGTTAAAAAAGAAAAAGAAAAAAAAAACCCTAGTAAAACAGGGACAGCACATGGTACTTATTTTAAGGAACAAATTCCATCCATTAGCAGAATTTTTACATGGTCAATGTAATAGAAGATGAGCGTCTTTTTGTAAACAACATATTCTTAAAGCAAAGAACACAAAATAAGGTTTCATGTCACTAATATTAAACTAAATTGGATATATAGGATTTTTCAATTAGAGAGAAGAATTTTAGCTTAAGATTCAGCAGACACATGCTACTGCTTATGCCTAACAATATTCTCTGAGTTCACAGATAATCTTAACACAACTTGCCTCCTTATCCATAAACTTAAATGCCCAGTAGGGGAGTTTTTATTTCGATATCAAGAGTTTCAGGAAAATACTGCTAGTGTAACAGACATTTGGAATCAACAGTAACAAAGTCTACATTAAACTAAAGTAATAAACCCCAATGTCTTAAAAAATCTGGGACAACAACTCAAAACTATACAAGAGCACCATTACCAAAGCTCCAGTCAACCAGAAAATGCACGAAACTCAAGAATGAAAATACATGATTTTACAAACACAAAGCTATTGTGAAAGTTAAAGTGTACCATGTAATATACTGCACAGAGCTAAGTCTCATGTCTATAATGGAACATTTGTATTCGCAAAAACAAAAGGAGTACTTGTGGCACCTTAGAGACTAACAAATTTATTTGAGCATAAGCTTTCGTGAGCTACAGCTCACTTCATCAACCTGTCATTATGCAAGGCACTGAAGTTAGCCATATGGAGTGGAAATCTAACTTCAGTGCCTTGCATAATGACAGGTTGATGAAGTGAGCTGTAGCTCACAAAAGCTTATGCTCAAATAAATTGGTTAGTCTCTCAGGTGCCACAAGTCCTCCTTTTCTTTTTCCCAATACAGACTAACACGGCTGCTACTCTGAAATTTGTATTTGAGTTTCTTATTCAACTAATTTCTCCAGTCACTGAAGAAAAGTGAAAGGTTTTATGGAAGTTTTCTAGGAACATTCCAAGAAGAATGTGTGTTTAAAAAACAATACAATTGGCCATATGGTCATGTATTAGCATATTAGCATTTCAGAAAAGCTCTTAACTGTGCAAAAAAAAAAAAAAAAAAAACTCATAAGGCTGTGGGGATTCACAGTGTGTCCCGTGATGCCTAGCTAAGCTGGGTTCTTAAATCTGTAGTCAGTCAGCCAAGGAAAAATTAAGGGTCAAGGACCAAAATTTCTCCCCTCTCATTACATTCACAGGAAAAAAAAATAAGGAGAGAAAAAGAAGTATCTCAAAGCATTCCCTGCTTCACCAATTAACAGGACGAAAGCACCTCCCCCACATTAGCAGGCAATAAGAAGCAAGACTCACACACTTCTTCGTCTGCCTCTAAGCTCTCAGAATTAGTCTCCTCCTTCCTAGTCCTTAAACAACAAACCCAATTCCAGATCCATCCCAGTCCCGCACTGGGGCTATGCAAGCAGCTATAAATAGAATAGCTAAAGCATACACTGAAACACTTTCCCCTTTAGAAACTAAAAAGCACAGAAAACCACAGACATCTCACACTCCAACAGTTTCTTGTAGCAGAGTCATTTCCTGCTTTTTACAACAAATACAGCTATGCATGATTTAAGTCAGAATTCAATTCTATCTAATCTGAGTGGAAAACTAAGAAGTCGAGTAATGTGATTAGTTAATATACAAGAATACTTTGTGACTGCATTCAAGTAAAAACTTTCAGAATATAAGGTACTATAGGTTCCTGCTAAACTGTCTTCATAGCAAAGGTTGCAGTCATCCCTTTCCGATGACTGTTCGGTATCCAGTACTCCTTTATTCTATTTCAGAGAATCCAATTATATTACTTTTCTAGGTGAACCTCCTCTTCAGCTACAAAGACACACTCTCTAGCTAAAGAACTGAAGTGACTACAAGCTTAAACTAGTTAACTTTCAGTAGGAAAGATTCATAAGAGGTCAAGTACATGCATTTTTAGACCTTCACATCTAAGGCCTGGTCTACATTATGAGTTTATGTCGGATTTAGCAGCATTAAATCGATTTAACCCTGCACCCATCCACACAAAAAGGTCATTTTTTTCGACATAAAGGGCTCTTAAAACCGATTTCTGTACTCCTCCCCAAAGAGGGATTAGCGCTGAAATCGACATTGCCATTTTGAATTAGGGTTAGTGTGGACGCAATTCGAAGGTATTGGCCTCCGGGAGCTATCCCACAGTGCACCATTGTGACCACTCTGGACAGCAATCTGAACTCGGATGCACTGGCCAGGTGTACAAGAAAAGCCCCGGGAACTTTTGAATTTCATTTCTTGCTTGGCCAGGCGAGCTCATCAGCACAGATGACCATGCAGTCCCAGAATAGAAAAAGAGCTCCAGTATGGACCGAATGGGAGGTACTAAATCTGATCGCTGTATGGGGAGAGGAATCCGTGCTATCAGAACTACGTTCCAAAAGATGAAATGCAAAATATTTCAAAAAATCTCCAATGCCATGAGGGACAGAGGGTACAGCAGGGACGCAACACAGTGCCGTGTGAAACTTAAGGAGCTCAGACAAGCATACCAGAAAACCAAAGAATCAAACGGACGCTCCAGGACAGAGCCCCAGACATGCTGCTTCTACACTGAGCTGCATGCAATTCTAAGGGGGGCCGGCACCACTACCCCACCCCTGTCCGTGGACTCTGATGATGGGGTACTCTGTGCCATGCCTGAGGATTTTGCGGACACAGAAGATGAGGAGGAGGAGGACAAGCTTGAGGAGCGCACACAGCACACCATTCTCCCTGACAGCCAGGATCTTTTTATCATCCTGACCCAAATACCCTCCCAACCCAACCAAGCCGGAGAAGGGACCTCTGGTGAGTGTACCTTTTTAAATATAATACAATTATAAAAGCAAACGTTTTTTAATGATTAAGTGGCCCTGAGGACTTGGGATGCATTCGTGGCCAGTACAGCTACTGGAAAAGTCTGTTAACGTGTCTGGGGATGGAGCGGAAATCCTTCAGGGACATCTCCATGAAGCTCTCCTAGAGGTACTCTAAAAGCCTTTGCAGAAGGTTTCTGGGGAGAGCAGCCTTATTCCGTTCTCCATGGTAGGACACTTTACCACGCCATGCTAGTAGCAAGTAATCTGGTATCACTGCATGACAAAGCCTGGCAGCGTATGGTCCCGGTGTTTGCTGGCATTCAAGCAACGTCCGTTCTTTATCTCTCCGTGTTATCCTCAGGAGAGTGATATCATTCATGGTAACCTGGTTGAAATAGGGGAATTTAATTAAGGGGACATTCAGAGGTGGCCATTCCTACTGGGCTGTTTGCCTGTGGCTGAAAATAAATCCTCCCCGCAGTTAGCCACGTGGTGGCGGAGAGGGGGGAAAAGAGGAGCCTTGGTGCTGAGCTGTTCACGTTTGGCTAGCAGGGATCTTCCCTGATACCAGCTACACAGTGGGGTGAGGGGTAAAGCAATTATTCCAGAGAATTGGATGGGGGAAGAGGGGGGTTAGTTTGGTTTCTACTGCTGCATGTTAACAGGAAAACTGCAGGACTAAATGGCCAACTCAACGTGCTTTGCTTGGTATGGGAGAGGAGGGCGCTGCTGTTCTGAAGGCTGCAGAAGCCGGAAGATTACGGCTTACCATGGCCGCCTGCAAGCCAAATTCTGTTGCCCGGCACTGCGTGTGTGAACTCTAATACCAAAGCCGCAGGCACTCAATAGAAGATGCAAAATGCGACCTTGTACCAAAATCATGTGCTATGTAATGTGAATAGTGTTGTTCATCGTGAAAGAGTATAGCCATTGTTCTGTAAAATGTATCTTTTCAAATACTTCACTCCCTTTTTTTCCTCCAGCAGCTGCAAATGTTTCAAGCCTCCCTCCTCCATCCCAAAGGCTATCTCAGATAAGGTGGCGAAAAAAAAACACACGTGCGATGAAATATTCTCTGAGCTCATGCAGTCATCCAGCACTGACAGCTCAGCAGAATGTGCAGAGGGACACAATAGCAGAGTAGAGGAAAGTGGCCGATGAACATGACGAGAGGTGGCAGCAGGAAGATCAGAGGAGGGATGAGGCAACGCTGAGGCTGCTGCGGGATCAAATGGACATGCTCCGGCATCTGGTGGAGGTTCATGAACAGCAGCCCCTGTTTAACCGCCCTCCCTCCTCCCCAAGTTCCATAGCCTCCTCACCCAGACGCCCAAGAACGCGGCACGGGAGGCTCCGGGCACCCAACCACTCCACCCCAGTGGACAGCCCATGCAACACAAGGCTGTCATTCAAGAAGTTTTAAAGTGGCCTTTTCCTTCCCTCCTACCCTCCTCCCACACCCCACCGGGGCTACCTTGTGAGCTATCTCCCTATTTTTATAATCAATTAATAAAGAACACATGATTTTTAAACGATAGTGACTATTTCCTTTGCAAGCAAGCTGTGATCGAAGGGGGGAGGGCGGGTGGCTTACAGGGAATTTAGAGGGAACAAATGGGGCAGTTTTTCATCAAGGAGAAACAAACAGAAGTGTCACGCAGTACCCTGGCCAGTCAAGAAACTGATTTTCAAAGCTTCTCTGATGCGCAGCGCTTCCTGCTGTGCTCTTCTAACTACCCTGGTGTCTGGTGGCGCATATTCAGCACCCAGGCGATTTGCCTCAACCTCCCACCCCACCATAAGCATCTCCCCCTTACTCTCACAGAGATTGTGGAGCACACAGCAAGCAGCAATAACAACAGGAATATTGATTTCACTGAGGTCTGAGCGAGTCAGTAAACTGCACCAGCGACCCTTTAAACATCCAAATGCACACTCTACCACCATTCTGCACTTGCTCAGCCTATAGCTGAACAGCTCCTTACTACTGTCCAGGGTGCCTGTGTATGGCTTCATGAGCCAGGGCATTAAGGGGTAGGCTGGGTCCCCAGGATAACTATAGGTATTTCAACATCCCCAACAGTTATTTTCTGGTCTGGGAAGTAAATCCCTTCCTGCAGCCATTTAAACAGACCAGAGTTCCTGAAGATGTGAGCATCATGAACCTTTCCCAGCCATCCCACGTTGATGAAACGTCTCTTGTGATCCACCAGTGCTTGCAGCACCATTGAAAAGTACCCCTTGCGGTTTACGTACTGGCTGCCCTGGTGGTCCGGTCCCAAGATAGGGATATGCGTTCTGTCTATAGCCCCACCACAGTTAGGGAATCCCATTGCAGCAAAGCCATCTAGTATGACCTGCACATTTCCCAGAGTCACTACCTTTGATAGCAGCAGCTCAATGATTGCATTGGCTACTTGGATCACAGCAACCCCACAGTAGATTTGCCCACTCCAAATTGATTACCAACTGACCAGTAGCTGTCTGGCATTGCAAGCTTCCACAGGGCTATTGCCACTCGCTTGTGAACTGTGAGGGCTGCTCTCATCTTGGTATTCTTGCGCTTCAGGGCAGAGGAAAGCAAGTCACAAAGTTCCATGAAAGTTCCCTTATGCATGCGAAAGTTTTAGAGCCACTGGGAATCATCCCAAACCTGCAACACAATGCAGTCCCACCACTCTGTGCTTGTTTCCCGGGCCCGGAATCAGCGTTCCACAGCATGAGCCTGCCCCAGTAACACCATGATCTCCAAATTGCTGGAGACCACGGTTTTAGAGAAATCTGTGTTTGTGTCCTCATCACCACGGTGCCATCGCCTCCTCGCCTGGTTTTTCAGGTGCTGGTTCTGCATAAACTACACAATAACACGCGAGGTGTTTACAATGGTCATAACTGCTGCAGTGAGCTGAACGGGCTCCACGCTTGCCGTGCTATTGCACCTGCTCAGGCAATCCAGGGAAAAGGGCGCGAAATGATTTTCTGCTGTTGCTTTCACAGAGGGAGGGAGGGTTGACTGACGACATTTACTCATAACCACCCATGACAAATTTTTGGTCCCATCAGGCATTGGGAGCTCAGCCCAGAATTCCAATGGGCAGCAGGGACTGCGGGAACTGTAGGATAGCTACCCACAGTGCACCACTCGGAATGTCGACCCTTGACATGGTACCGTGGACGCACACCACCCAATTAATGTGCTTAGTGTGGACACATGCACTCTACTTTATACAATCTGTTCCCAAAAATCGACTTCTGTAAAATCAGAGTACTTTCGTAGTGTAGACATGGCCTACGGTATGCAAGCATTATGGTACAAGATTCTTTCTTCAAATTAGTAACTCTAACCTTTTTACTATCAGTTCAGTTTGGTTAAATTCCAGTTTACATCAACTATTTTTAAAATGTATCTGTAAATTACAGTATATTGCATTTTTGACCTTTGATTTGGGACTACAGCTAACGTGGAACAATTCTTTCAATTAAAAAAAAGTTTTAAGTTTTAATTGCTCTATACAACTGCTTATTTTTAAAAGCATTTAAAGAAATAAGAGTAAATATAGCAAAACGCTGATAAAAGGTTTCTTAACTGTCTCATTTACATCCACATGGTTGCGTCAATTAAGATTCATTTATTGATAAAATAGTAAGCCTCGTCTATTCACTCCAAGTTATTTTGATAATTTAACTATGGTCACCAAGACTATATGAGTTTCTTATACCTTTTACAAGTTGGTGATGTGACCAGTCATCTGGAATGAGCCTTCTCCCTCCAAAAATTAGTCTTTTCTATTCCAACTTTTCATAACTGCCTCTAGGGCTGAAGATCAAAAAAGCTGAAAAAACACAAACTAGAGCCCTTGTCTCTAGAATGCACTCTAATGCTTCCATAATCCTTGACATTTATAAACCATTTCACAGCTGAGATGTCCCTGAAATAGCACTTTGCAATATAGTCAACATTCCTTATTTATCTCCCATAAACTTGTAATCCAACAGGCTCTGTGATGCTTGATGTTCTGGCATTTTCATCTGTTGCACAAGCTTTGCTTAGCACACAGTGCAACAATTCAGTAAGAGTTACCTAAGAGCTTAGAACACCACGTCATTACAGAGCTGTTCCTCATATGCACACTAAAGTGCCTAGCTACAAAATTACTAGTTAACAAAGTTAGATCATCCACAGAAGAAGACGACAATGCCAGCAATGATGGCATTCAGTAGGTCAATGACTTCTCCTTGAAAGATGCAAAGTATTCACACAGACATCTGAGGTAATCTGCAGAACATTTCAGGTGAACAGTAAGTGGAAAAAAGTTACACCAGGAGTTCTGCTGTTGTGACCTTAAAAATGCAAGGTGCCTTAAAAATGGATGCTGCTGCTAGATTCAATATTAAATCTTGACTCATTATATGCATTACATTAGAAATACATGATTATATTTTTATTAAATGACAAGGAATACATACAGTTCTCTTATGAAAAAGATAGGTATTTCCATACTTACTGGTGCTACTATTTTGCCTGTCTGTCCAACCTGCATGTCGTTGGGAACAAAGCCAGCATCAACTGCTGCACGGGAAGCACCAACTGGTTGAAAAAATATTTTCAGTGTTTTCTCTTAAAATATTAGTAAGCCAAATTTAGTTTGTGTATTAGCGAAGAGCCCCATGCAATGGCATGTATTTGAAAATTTCCCTCCTATGATTATATTCTTATAGTATTCCCTCTGTGCCACTGATTGAAATTTCCAGTTATTAAGTGCTAATGCATTTATAAGAAACAGGAAATCCCTACTCCTCCCACCAAAGAGTTGTATATTTAAATCTGGCAGATTTCCACCCTTCACTTTATCAAAAAAATATCTGCACACAAGTGCTTTCCCTTACTCTTCACCTACCTTGTATGATATGTTCGTATCATATCATGCTCCCATAGAGATAAGAGGTCAGTTATCATAAATGTTTTGCTTAAATTTGATTTTTTTCTTTTATTTGTAAACTAAAGTATCTAAACCAGGCATGGCCAAACCATGGCTCATAAGCCGCATGCAGCTTTTACAGTTAAAGTGCGGATCTCAGAGCCCCCCCTGGCCTCCTCTCATTCTCCGCCTTCCAGATGGCGGGAGGGAGCTTCTGCCTTGTGGTGGGGATAGGGGCTTCTGCCCTGTGGGCAGGGAGTTCTCAGGGCTTTAACCCCTCGTGGGGGATGCTGGGACTTGAGGAATGCCTGCTGGGACTTGGGGCTTCAGCAGGACCGGAGCCGAAGCACTGGCAGGCGTGCCCCGCAGGGGCAAAGCCACGAGCCCCAGCAGGCATGCCCCGCAGGGCTGAAGCCTCAAGCCCTGGAAGGCATGCCCTGCAGCTCTTGAACTTCTGAAGATTATCGTATGTGGCTTGGAGAGTCAGTAAGTTTGGTCAACCCAAGTCTAAACATTGCCTGAAAGTCAATTAACAGGTCAATTTAGAACAAAACCATGTTTGAAAATATCTGCTTATTATTGTTACATTTAAAATCTAAAAATTACTATCACTGAATAAAGAAAAAATACTGTTTTACTTCGTATATTTTGCCACCACATTATGCAGAGTCAGTTTTTCCTGTTTGTATCATAGATTAACGGAGGGGAAAGACTTTAAAAAATAAAATAAAATAAAAAAGAAAATCTGACTGTAAAAACCACAAAAACTGTCAGGGGAGCTCTGGTGCAGATGCAATACCTAAAACTATTTTTAACTCACTTTTTTTAAATGGACGAGATTAAGTTAAAGGGTACCCCTTTTAGTGACAGGCCACCTCATCTACCCAAACAAAATACTAAAATGTTACAATGTCCAATATTAATCTTTGATTTTTTTTTAAAACCATGAACAGTCACAAATTTACATTTAGCAAAGACATTCATAATTATACTTTAATGTATTCCATTTTAATTGACTGTCTGCATTTGAATACCTATGCTGTAAAAAGCAAAGGAATTTTGAATCCAAAACTTTAAGTGATATTGCCATTTAAAAATACATATGAAAAATTTCCCCTTGTTGAGTTTTTCTGCTTACAAGGTACTATTCGGATATGCCACCAAAACTCATACAGCCTGAAGAAAAGAGAGTGTTTCCTTTTTACAGTGTTAAGATGCCATCAATGGCAAAGACGACCATCATGGGTAGACAAAAAACAATTTTACATCAGTAGTTGGATGGGATATTTAAAGACAATCAAAAAACACTAATGCTATCAAGCCTTGTTCTTTTGTGTCTGTTTCAAACACCCACAATCAGAACAAGAAAAAAAATTTTTACCTGCAGCATGCAACTGATCTGCAAGGTCATATAACAGTTTGAAGTTGTCACCACTCTTCAAACCTCGCCCTTAAAGGTAAAAAAAAAGAAGGAGACATTCAATATTCTGTTCAAATACCTTGTAATAGAGAACATATGCATACATGACACACATTACTAATACTCGTATTCACAGAGGCACTCAAGTACTTTTTGCAAAGGGTACTTTTGACATTTTACTCAGTTTTTAGCACCCCTATGCATCTTGAAAATAAAATTTTAAATTCATACAGATTTTGCTCTGTTCCATTTGATTAATATGTAGTTATTTCTTATCCATGCATCAACATTGCCCTGTCTTGTTTGCCTCTTTATTTGTCAACAGCATCATCAATTCTCTCTAAAGTCTGGGAACAGAATTTGTCATCAATTTGTGCTCCCTCTGCTGGCTTTAGTTATATAGCTCTCCTATTACAGAGCAAAAAATAAATAAAAATACATCATGTAGCTTTTTATTTTCTTGCTTGGGGTAGTGCAATGAATTTTTAAACTAACAGATAATTCTTGAGCTATTGTACACTGGTTGTACTAATTTTAATGTAGGTCACATTTTGATCTAAAAATATTTGCATGCATCTCTTTAAATTTGCAGAATTGCTAAATGTGATGACAACCTTAAAATATTTGTCAGCATTTGTTACAAGCTTTCATAGTTTGCTGTTTACATGATATAGAGCATCTGCCCTCTTCCCAAAGAGAGCCACATGCTGTAAATAAAATAATATCTAGACATAGTGAAACAGGTCAAAGATGGAGTTCTGCTACAGCTATTAGTTTAACTGAAACTCAGCACTAGTTAAATATTATCTACTTACCACCTGATACGACCACCTTTGCACTCGTGAGCTCTGGCCGATCACTTTTTGTTAGCTTCTGCTCAATCCATTCAGACTGACCAACTGGTGATGGAGCCGTTACTGCTTATGTCACAATATTTTAAAAAGTATGTTTCTTAATTTTTTAAAACTGCAATATTTTTTCTGCTTTAAGCTAAAGTACTACATAAGAAACCAAGTGAACAGGAATCCATTCCAGCACTGATTCTATTCATATGCCTCCATAATAATTCTTTTCATAATTGCTCTAGTGTCTTTGAACTACAAGTCCATTTATTAGCCACTAAGATAGCTTACCTCCATATTCATACTTATATATCATTTAAATTTTATTTGTAGTACTACATGCAAAGTTTACTGAAAACTATTTTCACTTTGCGTATTAAACTGGACTAAAATGAAGGTTTGTAATATACACACATAGTGTATCTCCCCAGCAGAAGCAGCTCAACTATTATTAAAAGAGAGAGAGTCAAGCTGGCTAAGTGATGTCATGACAGTGTAACATGGTAATATTCATTGATCAGAGTTGAGTTGACAAGGTCAATGCTGGGGAAGGATTCAGAAGCGGTAGCTCAACTTCCCTGAATATTATCATTAGGAGAAAAAGCAATACTTATCATGGCACTACTGACTCCCTCTGGCAGATGTATGGAACAGTACTGAATGGCCCCAGACCAAGAAAGGACACTTGTGACTAGGGCCTTGTCTGTATTCAAAGTTGTACTGGTTTCATTGAAAGTGTTATTTTGAACTAGTTTATTTAAAACTGGTGCAAAACACATCTGGGATATTCGATCTGATTTAAATCTGTTTATCAATTTATTTTTACGTGATAAGAAATCAACTTAAGCTAAATTGATATAGAACTGGATTAAATCAAATTGTGGATGTTCACACTGTTTTGCACCAATTTAACCAAGTTCGTTTTTAAAGCAATTTAAACTTAAACTGGTTCAACTTTAAATATAGACAACTTGTAAGACTGCTGCAGCACAAGGCCAAAAAGCAGGCATAGTGAGTGAAATAGTTACTTGGTATTAAGACAGGTGTGATCAGAAGAGGAGAAAAGGCAGATGGACAGACAATATGTTCTTTCCTTTTCTGGCAAAACTAAAAAGTACGAGCTCTTAAGCACAATACAAAGATTATGATCATTAGTTTACTTTGATAAGAAACGTGATAAACTCAAGTTATGCTTTGCACAAAACTAAAACCAAAAGATGAAAATATATCGAATGAAGCACCCACCTTTTTCTACACTAGCACTACCACCACTCACTGGTGCAGCTTCAAAAGAGGTTCCCCGTACAGAAAACACTTTTACTTTTTCATCACACTTCACAGTACACAGAGCATTTCCTAGGAAAGATAGCATTTTGCAAAAAAACAGAGCACAGAGTATCAGTGAATCACAAGAAATACTAGCGCTTCTAGCAGAAAATGCAGTGTAAAAAAAACCACACACAAAGATTATCTCCCTAAAATTGCAGTTTTAGGTCACCAAAATTAGAAAATCAGGAGGCTTAAAACTGCATTTTACAAATATTTTAACATTTCCTTCCTATCACACAAGAGTTAAGAAACATGCCAGTATGCAGAGGGTGCCTTTCCCCTTTCTGATCAGAGCACCATGACTGCATTCAAATGAGCTCTCCACTTTTAGGTATTTTTAACATTTCAAAGATCAGGATTGTAACTTCATAACAGAATACGAAAAGCCTCCATTTCATGAACAGGCCGTTTAAACTGTCACATGACTTAATCAAGAGAGAAAAAAAATCAATCCCACTACACTAAACATTTGGTTTTGGATATCTTAAGTGACTTAAATCTCTCTCAGTTGGAGGTGTTGGGAACAGTGAAGAGGAAAGAAAAGCTAGAATATCAGCTACCCATTTAAAAAAAAAAATCTTAAACCTATGAATTACAAGGAAGCAACTTTAAAATACACTGCAATTCATCTATGTCATGTCTCAAATGCAATATCACAATTATCACAAGATACCATGTAGGCTAAGGAAAGAAAATCCTTTCACAATAAAATTTAACAAACAGGCTAATGAGCTCATGTCTCAATTTAAAAAAATTAAAACAGGATCAGACAGGCATTAGAGAACTATGATTGAAGCAAAGATTGCAAATAATTACTAAAGAAAGTCAATTAAATATTACAAATAATCAGATCAATGTCTACATAACTAAGAAAAATAACCTTACGGATATCTGAAATCAGAACTAATGCTAGCCATATTAAATAAAGTCAGACTGTTATCTGAATGTCTTATATTTTGCAAAATCTGTTCAGAAATACATTAACAGAGAAATACAATATGTATGAAAAACATCACCAGAGACTGGTAATTAAAATGCTAGTTCTGCTTTCTGAGCTGCAATCCTATAGTACCAAGTGACATTCCATGTGTTTTCACAAAAATCACTTCTGTTTTTTAGTTTCATTCTGGTTACCATAGTGATTTAGGACACTATCCTGAAATTCCTTACACATCCCAAGTTGTACTAATGGGAGTTTTGATAACACAGGTAAGCAGGATCAGGTTGTTATTGTACAGCATACACACAGTCTTGTATTGCTCACCTGCATAAATAGTTCTCACAAAAGTGTCAGGTGATTTAATTTCAATGATGTCAGAAACAGGGGCAACATCAAGTTTAGCTGCCACTCTGGGAAGAAGATTCTAAAAAGTTAAATGAGAAGTTAGCAAAATGTTCTAAATGCTGACAGGTTGTACCCTAAATATGTAAGGAAAGTTAAAATAAATCTGTTTGGCATATGAACTATAATTAAGATACATTCAGTGCCCTAATTTTAACTTTTATATAATGCTGTGTGTGAGGAGGCGCACACACAACCATAGTCTTCTAGTATGGCTACTCATGTAGCCTTTGCAGTCAAATGAAAGGCCATTATTGTAACAACATTAGAAATTTTATGAGACTTACAGTAAGTAAACCCTTAATTCAATATGTTGAATTATGATGCTTATTTGCTTTAATAGTTTAAAACTGAATATAGATGCCATTTGCTCACAAAATTGACAGTTATGGATTGCTGGACTTTGACGAGTACTTTTTTTTTTTAAAATGTATTTCGAAGTTAGTTCCCAAATACCAAGACTGAGGAACAAATCTGTATTTGAGCAGACAAAAAAAACCACCAACTGACAAGATCTTAAAATTACAAAATTTAAAAGACTCTTTTTTAGTATATAGCTGACTACAAAATGTGTACTTAGCATCCTCCCTGATGTTTTTAAATATAGAAGCAGCACAAATCTTATATGTAATAAGGAGTACAAGGGTTAAGTTCTTCCTCCTGACTTGGTACAACATGCACAAAATACAGACACGTTTCTGGTACCTTTAGTCATGTTAAGTAGTACCTTATTACAGGAATAGGTACACTGAAATTTACTACTCAATGTGAACAAAGAGGTCAGAGTTAGACCTTAGGAGAATAGGCTCTTCATACAAAGATCTTAGAACAAGAAAGCTTAAGCTACCATTTTTAGCCAGCTAAATATCAAGTCAGAGCTCCCAAGAAAATTTGCATTGGGACAAAAAGCATCTAAAGATCTCTATGAATGAAACTAAATCACGTATAAAGACTGATACTGATTGTAAGTGAAAGCTCATCTAAGGGCAGCCAGATCAAATTATTCATGGAATCCTTATGTGAAAGACAAAAGTATATATATTGTGACAAAGTTCCTCCTCTGCCTTGGTGGGTCCTGCGCTTATTGGCGGATTTGCTCACCTCAGAGGTTTACAGCAGCCCTCAGTTTGGTCACTTTCGTGGCTCAAATCTGCCATTCATTCAGTTAGCCTCATCACTGGCCAGCATGGGGAAAGGAAGAAGAACAATCCCAGCAGACTCTGCTGATCCACCTAGTGGATCGGGGAACAGGCCAGAGACCTTCCCCTCTGGTGAAACCCACAGTCCAGTTCAACTCCTCCGGTATCAAGTAGGCAGTTGGGGGAAAATGGAGGGATGGGGGGAACCCGGGCCAGCCCTCTACTCCAGGTTCCAGCCCAGGGCCCTGTGGGTTGCAGCTGTCTACAGTGGCTCCTGTAACAGCTGCGTGACAGCTACAACTCCCTGGGCTACTTCCCCATGGCCTCCTCCCAACACCTTTTTTATTCTCACCACAGGACCTTCCTCCTGGTGTCTGATATTGCTTGTACTTCTCAGTCTTCCAGCAGTACACCTTCTCACTCTCAGCCTCTTGCGCTTCTTACTCCTCGCACGCATGCCACAAACTGAAGTGAGCTCCTTTTTAAACCCAGGTGCCCCGATTAGCCTGCCTGTCTTAATTGATTCTGGCAGCTTCTTGATTGGCTGCAGGTGTTCTAATCAGCCTGTCTGCCTTGTTTCCAGAAAGTTCCTGATTGTTCTGGAACCTTCCCTGTTACCTTACCCAGGGAAAAGGGACCTGCTTAACCTGGGGCTAATATATCTGCCTTCACTCTCCTGTAGCCATCTGGCCTGACCCTGTCACAATATATTTAAAAAAACGGAGTTAGTGGTTTTCATGCACAATTTAAAAAAATTTTTACACTCTAGTCTGCATTACTCCATAGACATGTGTAAAAAAAACCAAAACAGTTTAGTGCTAAAAGCCATGCATGCTTTCCTTCATCAATGCAAACCACACAACTGAATAGAAAGAAGCTAATTTTTACTTTAAAGTAAGAGCTACCACAGCTAGCTTTTTATACTATTCTCTCTTTTCAGAAGGCATAATGGTTTCAGATCTCTAGTTCCTATTTGTTTTATTAAACATCCACATAGAAAGCAAAATTTATACTACGACTAATAAATTAAAATTGAACATTTGCTTTAAATTGCTTTTTTACACTGTTGTAACATTTCAGAAAAGTCCAGCACGGCTACAGAATATATGAAAAGTCTTTCACCGATTTCCGACTCAAACTTACGTGTAATGGGCTCTTAGCCTCTTACATGCTACAGATTTGTGTTTCTCTTATCTGCTCACCTTCCCAAAGGCAGATGCTCCAGCACAGATGTGTGTGTAATTAAACTGTTTTTGAGTTGCCAAAATCAATGGAGTCAGCTCCTCTGAGGAAAAATATATGTCACAATTTACAACAGTCTCATTTATGTTTTCATTGCTAAGAATGACACCAGACTATTTTTGGCCAACAGCTGTATACAAATAATGCTCACCTGGTAGAAATCCTTTGTATACATCATGCTGAGCCACTAGAACTCTTGCAATGCCCTGTACTTTGCTGAGCTCTTCTGCTACCTATGATTACAAAAATATTAGTAGTAGTAGTACACCAACACCTAGAGGCCCAAATGAGCTTGGGACCCCAGGGTGCTAGGCACTGTGCAAACAAATAGTAAGAGAGTGCCTTCCCCAAAGAACTCACAATTTAAATAGAAAAGACAAAGACAGGAGTTAAACAGAAGCCTAGATTTGCCCGAGGTCACACAGCTGGTCAGTGACAGAATTCACTGGAACAGAACACAGGTCTCTGACTCCCAGTCCAGTGCCTATACATTAGGCTATGCTGCCTCTCCAAAAAAAAACAAAAAAAAAAAACCACACACATATTTTTTAAATAAGACAAAAACTGCAAAAGAAACCATCATAAGACATGTTGGCCTCATGTAGTAGCGTGCAATAACCTTATGTTACTACATTGGAACTACATTTCTCAACAGGGGTGGGACAGCGAGCCTTCAAATATTTCAGTAATTATAGTAAAACTGAAATGCCAACAATGCCATACACTCAAATTTGGCCTAGTCACTCCTTGTTGTGATGAAGCAGTGGGCAGGGCAAATTTGAATGAAAGGCACTGCTATCTGGTCATGGAGGGGCCTCCAAGTTCAAAAACAATTCTAAGGTGGGATCAGAGTTAAAAAAGGCGGAGGAGAACCCCTGCAAGATTTATAATAAAACTGATCAACAATTACTCTTAAAAACAGTCAGCTTATTGCTTCAACTGATTTAATCTAATTATTCAAGAGCTTAATCTTACTTCCTCTGAAATCAATGAGTTTTGCCATTTATTTCAATGATACAGGCCCTATGTTACAAGTGCTAAGGAAAACAAGCGGTTATGTAGTCCTCTTGTTAATTACAGCAGAAATCGTTTGTACTGAAGTCTGACATCATTAGCTGTCGAATTGCTGTAGGCTTCAGATCTGCAGTTATGTTTTTGCTATATTATAGACACAAAAGCAAATTTTAAGCTACAAAAGGGTTGTTGCAAATCAACTGAGGTAGACTGATAGAACTGTGTTAAGACACTTGCATTGCCCCAAACAACACTACTTCCTTGCTTTCCTGAAGACCAGTTTTACCCCCCAAAACTAGGGTTGTAAGAGAGAAAACCAAAGTGGCCACTACATAACAGTTATCTATGTATTGTAACTTTTTTGTCCCATCTGTACACATTCTTACAATTTTAAAAAGAAAGTTCACCTTACATGCAGTATCATTTTCTAAAATAACTTGGTCACCACCACACACAACACACGGAGTATTGAAAGAGAACAAGTTTCACCCATCACATTTTAGTTATGAGTGCAAAAAGTCTCCAAAATAAAAGGGGTGCAAATGGAGGCGTTACAAAACGTGAACCAAACAGATTATTCTCAAACTCAGTAAATGTTTGCTCTTGGTCTCAGACCTAGGATGTCAGGTTTTAAATTTAAAACCAGTCTTTACAGTCTAGTTATAATCCCTTCTCCTGAAATTTGCAATTGGAGAGGATGCCACAACTTTAATGTCACTTGCCATGTGTATGGTTCTCTGCCTAAGATAAAACTTATCACTACAAGAGAAACATTTCAGCACTAACTCAGTTTAATTTTACAAATTATCAAACATGATCATCATCACTTCCAGAGTCCTTATGAAGTTAAAGTGTATTGACGTGTAGGTGTCAGTGCTATTCTCAAAATCCTTAGTGACAATGTAACAAAACTGGTATACTATAGACTCTTGAGATGATTCAAGCAACAGTACTGGCAAGCACACAAGGCATTAGTTCTCTAATGTGTAGCATGCTTTTAAAGTCAGGAAACACTAACATCTTAATCATACATTGTAAACACATCCTTACATTAGTAACACCTTTGTTAATTAACAGTGAGATTTTTAGAAGTTCTATTTATCATTCTGTATGCTCCGTTTACTTTTTGACGTTTTCACAGAATGGACAATAAAAGTCAGTTAAACAAGTTTTGCTTTCAGATTCTTAGTGCTGTAATACCTGGATTTCAAACTTTACAGGAGAATATTTGTTTTAAAATAGCTATTTAAACTGGAATTTTAACATTTCTACTGGCCTTGGGATTTACAAAAACTTCATTTAAAAAAAAAAAAAAACACACCGAATTTAAGTTGAGAGTCCCTTTTAGCATGGTCTCTTATTTAAAAAAAGAAAACATACCCTATATGCATATTTTCAGTTTAGAAGAGCAACAGTTTAAATGCAGGACATTTCCTTGGGACTAGTGACCATTGGCATAGCTCCTCCTACTTGGACATCATTCTTGAAACTGACCCAAGTCTTGTCTGGTTTACTTAATGGTAGTCATTACTTTGTTTAAACACATCTAGAAAGAAAAATAATCAGGTTTCTTACCTTGTCACAGTTGGTACCAGCTACTAAACAAGATACTTCACCTCCCAGCCGCTTTGCTGCAGTGATAGCATTTAGCGTAATGGGTGTAAGAGACTCATTTGTGTGTTCAGTGATTACCAATGTACTCTGAAATCGCTGGAGCAATGAGGGCTTAAAAAAGGAGAGAGAAAAAACACAGGGTTAACATTAAATGTGGAAGGAACAAACAATATTTTATAGTATTTTACAAAGACCACCCAATGGCTTATAGAAAGCATTTCACTTGTACAAAACTACATTAACCAGTACCGCTGAACAGACCAACTGAACTAACAGATATTTTTTAATAAAGTAGTTTGAAGGTACCAGGCACTAAGCAAGTGACAATCTTCTGAACTTCAGGCTATATACTGCATAGCCATTTTGAGGGGACAGGAAGATACTGGTCAGGACTAGTGATAATTTCATAAACTAGATTTTTTAGGTCAATTGATCAGCCTGGTTAAATGCCTTAAATGGTTTGTTCAGCACATGGAAGTAATTTAAGAATTTGGATGGTTGTAGGATGAAATCCACAAGGGAAAAAAGCAGGACACAATGGGAGGGAATCAGAGGACACACTGCTATAAGGCAAGTAGATAATTATTTGCTTGAAACAATAAATATTTTTTTCAAACAAAGCTTTGACTAAAATCCTAGTGAAAGAACCTGTGCTTATTTTATTTTTTAAAAATACTGTATTCTTACTTTGCCTTTATTAATTGTTGGGAATTGTGAAAACAAACTAATTAGAATCTTAGGCAGGTTTGCAATCTAAAGACACCATGATAAAAAAGTCTATTGGACTGTATCAGACTTGAATCTAAGTAATATATTTTATTTTAAAATGTTCAACCCTTTTCTGATTATTCAAACAATATCCCATCACAGTCCAATATGGCTACTTGAAATAATCACTTGACCAACCTACCTACTATCCCCTCCAGTCATTCATTAGAACTAGTTCTGGAGTACTTCACAAATCAAAACAAAATTGCAAAAACAGAAAGAGGATCAAACTGAAATGAAACAAAGGATTCTAAACGTTGTTACTTTGTTTCACTATGTTTCACTAATACTTCAGTTTAGTTTGACTACAGCCTCTTCATACAAGAGGTTAATTTAGCCAAGCACTGGCCTCTCACAAATGATACACAAAATCACAGAACACTATTGCAGGTAGCCTTTTTGATTAACTACATGGATTGGCTGCCTAACAAAGTGCATTAAAAAAAAAAAAAAACCTGCATTATTTTCCAAAGGATTTAAATCATGATATATTTAAGACTCTCCCTGACTATCAACACATAAGACCACATAAAATAGTAACCAGGTATTTCCTGCACACCTAGTGCCACATAGCCCCACAAGGACAATGCACCCAAGAGGATCCTCCAAGATCTTCATTACTGTATGGGAGGGTACAAGGGAAGAGGTATCAGCTGCCTTCACAGTGCCACTTCTTACCCCTGCTTCGAGAACACTCCCTAGAGTCAGGGACCTGTTAGATTCACTCCCTCTGGGGCACCTGGGATTGGCCACTGTCAGTAGACAGGATACTGGGATGGCATGGCCGGCTCCAGGCACCAGCGAAGGAAGTAGGTGCCTGGGGCAGCCAATAGAAAGGGGCGGCATTCCGTCAGTTATTGGGACGGCACATCCAGGTCTTCGGCGGCAAGTCCTTCATTCATTCCCTCCTTTCCACTTCGGCAGCAGCTCAATCGGGGGTTTTTTGTTTGGGTTTTTTTTTTTTCACCGCTTGGGGCGGCAAAAAAGCTGGAGCTGGCCCTGTGGGCTGAATGGACCTTTGGTCTGATCCAGTATGGCCATTCTTATGTTCTTATTTATTAGAAAAATCAAATACTGGTCTATTAGGCATGAAGAAAAAATACAAATTACATTTATGCTATCTTTCATCCAAGGATCTCAAATATTTTTATAAAAAGGTGGGAAATAGTATTGAATTTATAGATATGTTGAGTCCAAAATAGATCTAAGAAGAAGATCTTTTGTGCAATAAAAAAAGCATAATTTAAATTTGAAAAAGGTCATCAGCTTTTACCCTCCAAACTTTAAGGCCAAGACAAGGAGCTGGAAGCAGCACAAAAAGAGTGAACTAACATCCAAAATATTTTTCTTCTCTGATGTCACCCCATCATAGAGAGAGAGACCTAGTAGGTTTTTTGCATCCCCATTTGGGTAAAAATACCAATACTGAGCATTTACATGTTTGTAAACTTTAAAAACCCCAACAAAAACAGAAAGTCAGAAATACGTAAGGCATAACTTTATCCAAACAATGTGAAGTATCATTATTTTAACTCTCTAACGTGTAACCTGGAGATAAAGTACCCACAGAACAATGTTTTACAAAGGTATTAGAGCACTAATTTAAGACAAAAACTAACGGAGTCATTGAAATACTAATATCATATAGCCATCCTACCACCAAAGTGCCTTACCTAGAATGTCTTACCAACCATCCCTATTTACCTGTAGGGGAGTAAGTGGAGTTTTCCTTAGCACACATTAGAAATCAACTGGTTTTGGATATAGGACCTGTGGCTGCCTAATTTTAGTAAGTTTCTTCTACCATTACTTTATTATTTAGATATTTGCAGGATTCTTCATTCAGAAAAGAGCTCCTCTGAAATGTATGACGTCTCTCGATTATTTTCCCCCCTTCCAACAAGATACCCTATCTTGCAGCGGACACCTCTATTAATCTAATTTAAGACTATGACCGGGTTTATCAGTAGTTTCTCCATTTTAAATATATCCTAATTGGTAAAAGTAGCTTAATAAAAGTTGCATTAAGTAGAAAATTATATTCTAGAATGCCTCAAATTGGTTGTTTCCCTGATTTTTTAGAGGCACTGAGACCTAGATGACATAAAAAGAGGAGGCAAATGTGTTTTACTACCAATGGAGAGTCCAGGATTTTAGTACAGAAAGAAAGTCACCAATATTTGCAAATTCCTTCTCACATGACCTCACAAAACTTCACTAAAATCAATTGGTCACAACTTCATTTCAATCAGTGGAGTTGCATCCACTTGCAACAGTGGTGAATTTGGTCTTTTACGTCTGTTTAGTTTCAACTGAACTGTAGAACAAATAGATTACACCCTATCTCTATATAAACAGGCCACTGGAGCTTCCTCTGCAGTTAGCAAGTTGAAAGTCCAGGTTCCTTGGCATTGTTTTGTGCTCTTATTTACAAATCTACTTTACTGTGGTACTAAGGCATATTCCCACTCACTGCTATTTTTATCAACATGACATTTTATAAACTCTTAGAAGATCCAGTCACTAAAACCAAGAGTCTTTTAGAGCTGCAGCAAATTTATTTTCATTCATCAATGGGCTACACAAGGTTTTTAATCACTGAAAATGAGAGTCCTGGATTCCTGCTCGGAGTAAATGCAGACCAGGACAACTTTTTAGACTTTTGCTATTAGATAAATGTCTTATTTGATGGGAACCATTATTTGAAGTGAGATAAAAATACATCTCCATAGACCGATTAAGAACTTGTCAAGGATTTCCAAAGTATGAGAGGGGCACTCTTTTGCATTATGCAACATAAATTAGACCAAACAAACCTCTTGCTCTACCTTTTCCTCACTTGTGCTGTCATAAATGATGCCCAAAACCTACCAGTAATCAACTGTTCTTCAAGTCCACCAAGGGCATGGTAAGATGTCACAACAGCCTTAGTTTGCAGCAAGGGAGATTTGGGTTAGATAGTAGGAAAAGTTTTCCAACTCTAAGAAGAGTTAAGCACTAGAACAGCTTCCAACCCCCCCAGCACTGGAGGGTTTTGAGAACAGGTCGGACAACCCCCTGGCAGGGATGGTCTGGGTTTACTTGGCCCTGCAGGGGATGAACTAGGTGCCCTCCTGAGCTGCCCGCCAGCCCCAGGCTGTGGCTAGGACCGCGGGCAAAGGGCGTAGAGCCCTGTGGGCGGCTGGCGTCTCCCTGGCTCTGGGTGACCTTCGGCCCAGTCCTAGTTGCGGGGCCACCGGGCCGAGCCAGGCAGCTCCCCAGGACGGACAGGGTGGGGGGAAGCCGGCGCTGAAGCGGGACCGGCCGTCTGGGCCCCAGGAAGGGCTCCAAGGGGGGAGGGGCGGCTCCCCCGCCCGGCGCTGAAGGGGTGCCGCTGCTCCCTGCAGAGTGGGCCCCGACCGCCGCGCCGCACTCACCGCCCGCCTCAGGCGCCGAGCTCCGACCGCCAGGAACATGGCGACTCCCTCCGGGACCCTCTCACCCCGCCCCAGCAGCACCCACCCGAGCCGGCTGGGCAAGGCGGCGATCTCGCGAGAGCTGCTGAGGGACAACGCGACTTGGAATCCTGCCTTCCCCCATTGGCTGCGCGCGCAGCCAATCAGAGGCGGCGGGAAGTTTCTTGGGCTCTTTGGATTCCTAGGGCGGCGCGCGTAGGGGGGGGGGATGGGGAAATGCAGCTCGAGGCGGACTCCAGGCCCGATAACACAGCAGCCCCCAGGCCCTGCCATGGCTGCGCCTTGATGCAGCCTTGCAGTCCATGGGTCAGTGTGTGCCGTGCATCGCTCATATTCAGGGGAGGAAAAGTTAGCAAAACTAGACTTGGGCACAAATCGAGACCCCAGCTTGAGAAACGGTTAGATTCACAGCCAAAAACGTACAGCTTGGACCTACCTACAGTCAGCACTCAACTCTGTCTGCCAGGGACGTCCTGGAGCATAGAAAGTGGGCTCCCAAACAAGATTGCCTGCTAAACACCCTTCATGCTCCTTCTGCAATTAGGGTGATTAAGCAACTCAAACTCTCCATTAGTTCCTGGATACAGGCCAGCAGTTATAGCAAAACGAATATCCAACTGATCCCAGCTTTGCATATGTCCAAAAAATTAAACTTGAAATTGGGGGGAGGGGCATGATCCCATTAACCACATGGATGTAAACTTCATGAAATTAGTTCTTTGTATTACATAAGCCAAATATAAAGATTCCTGTTTGTGATCTTAAGTGCACACACACAAACTTTTCTTATTTTTACATTCTTTAAAAAAAAAAAAAAAAAAAAAAACACACACACACACAACACACATTTCCACTGCTGCGAATACAAATGTTTCAGAACTAGCCTGAAACTTACAGGCAGAGACAAAGATGATCTAACAAACATTTCTGGCATCTTAAATAGTATCATATAATATACATGTATGCCAGTTCCATCCTGAAGGGTCTAAATATGGTTCCCAGGCATCACTTAGGAAAGGAACCTTTGTGCTAATGTTGGAGAAGAAAGCTATCCGCTTTATGGACTGGGCTCAGAAGCCAAGAATGGGAAGACTAGAATGGATTTGTCCAGCAACTGAACAAGAACCATACTGTCTATGACAGGATCCAGATGGCACGGAGCACAAATGGACAACCATCTACATAAGAATAAGGAACAATGGGGAGCATTAGATCTTCCTCTTGACCAGATTTAATTAAAAAAAAATGATATGGTAACAAAATCTGAATCCATTTTTCCGATATTTTATTCGCATGTTTGTTTTTGCCAAGAGTTAAATAAAGTTTTTAAAGAGGAATAACACCTTTGGTATACAGACAAGTATCCAGAATTAGACTAAAATTCTTCCACGTTGTATGCAGCCAAAGCAAACAGGAGGAGGAAATCCTCTAATGTAACCTGCGGTACTGCTACTGAAGGTGGTGGGCAGCAACAACCGCCGCAGCCACTGTGCCCTCCACAATGCAGAGTATAATCAATGTCATCACACTGATAGTTCCACCCCCTTTCCCAAACCGCTTGCCAGTTATCATAAATAGGACACCTGCACAGCTTCACAGAGCATGGGAGGGTCCAGAACCTCCTCTCCTGCTGCTGGTCCTGTCCCAATGCCATGCACTTTGCATAGTCATTTATACCAATGCAAAGTAGATTAAGACTGAGTGTAGAATACTACCAAATCGGAATGGCAGCATCTTATACCCAGTTTGTACAGTGTAAATTGCAGAAGCGGCTAGACAGAGAAGAATCAAAACCGCTTCCTTTAGAACACAAGTGAAGGCACCTTGGTACATTTGCACAACTTGTCATGTGTCCTTCCTAGCCTAAATGTTTTCTGCCCTAAATTGTTGGGCAGCGTTGTGTTAGTGTGCATTGCAGCTTAGTATGTGCAAGTAATGTATGTTTTCCCATTAAAGATAATGGCCTGGGTCTGTTCATAAGAGCCCTGTGCCATGTTTGATCTGTGACATGCCCAGTTCGGTCCAGGTGATGTTGGCATTGCTGTGGGCCATCTTCCATTCTGTCTGAGGACTGGACAGGCCAAAGACGTGACTACAAACTATGTTGAACAGAGCAGAGGTATTAGTAAGCTCTTATGTTCTCCCCCACCCTTCCTACACATTGCAAAGTTGAACAAAGTGACAGAAAACGGAAGGTGGCTGTGAGCAATGCTCCTCCCGCCATACAGCAGAAGAGCCATGCAGCTGGCATGCCATATGAAAAAGGATGTGGCCAAGGTGGGGAAGGACCTGGCAACAGCCACACTGAGTACCATGTTCCATTGTGAAAGCTATATATTACACAAAAACTTGTGGAAATATAATGCTGCTTGAAGGAGGCTGGGGTAGCAGGTTAGACACCGCTGTGGGCAGAGCAGCAATTGTCAATATGACTACCTCAACACAGTGTGTTGCCATACTATGGGGGACAGAGGGGAGAGTAGAGGCCATGTGGCTAGCCAGGGTCCATGTGGGTTCAGGCTTGGTTTCTCATAGATTGACAGCTCATCACTGCCTTTCTTGCGCCCTGCCTCATGACTGCAACACAATCCCACTGGCCCCATGGCCTAGTAGGAGGTAGTTTATTTACCTAATCATGGATCTTAAAGAAACACGGAGCTTTTGTATTTTGTTCCTCTCTGTGCATTTCTACACAAGAGGAGAATATATGGGGTATGGTTCCCAAACTGAAAAGAACTCTCTTTGTAGCCAAGTTCTGGAAGCTCCTCTAAGTTCCTATTGCCAAAACCAAGAAACCCAACATTTGTATCACAGCAGAGCCTATAGTAAATCTCTCTCTTGCATTTGGTATAGACTTACAGAGAAAGAAAGAAAGACCCTTTAGTTCAGCTGTCCATAGGTGCTGGAACATGGGAGGAGAGACCAGACGTCAAAGCTTTTTCCATACTCCAGGATCTGCCAATTGTTTTAAGTCATTTGATGTTTCAAAGACCAGTCAAGTAACACCAGCCCAGTACGGTATCCTCATTACAGAGGACAGATGTATAACTGCTTCAGCCAACGCCCCTTCCTCACGTACAGCATTATAGTCATCAGAGGCCCCAAAATCCATTTCTGTTTTGGAGAATGGCTCATTTGCTTTTAAAAATTTATAGGTTTTTTTTAATTTTTAAGGAGCTGAATGTATTTTACTCAGGATTATATTTCATTTAACAATATGAAACTGATTAAAGGAAAGTTCAGCAAAATATGGTTTGCATCCTTGCTCTGTCCCTGCTATATAGAGAAAACAGATGATACATAGCAATTCCAGAGCAAATGAGTCAATCTTCCTGCGACAAACTGCAAAGCCCAAGTAAAATGGTTTTGCGGAGGGGTGCTCCTCAAGAGATGAAATCCTCCTTCCCAGGCTGTATAGTGCCAGCAGATCTCACTGCAGTCATGATTGCAGGCATGGAGTTACAGCACCTTCTGTAACAACTGTGCCGCCACCCAAGGGGTGAAGGAATTGGCCAGTAGATCCACATAGACACAAATCTAATGGACACGGCCACATCCCTCTGTAACACACACCTTCTGCACCTCTCTGTGCACTACTACTGTAATAAATCCATAGAGCAAAATTCTGTGACACACTGTAGATCTCCCTTTGTGGATTCCTTACAGCCTGCCCCCATAGTGGAGCAGAACCACTACCCTTCAGGTAGTATATGCCCATAGAAGAGACAAGATTTGCCCTTTGGTAATGTTTAAATGTTACTTTAGCTATTGTTTCTCTCCATCCAATTTATTTTCAATACCATTCTTTGAGAGCAACCAACCTGAGTTTGGCTTAGCACTTATACAGCACTTGCCATCTGAAGATCTCAAATACTTTATGTCTTTTTCCCATTGTCCCCATTTTACAGATAGGGAAACTGAGGCACAGAGACATTAAGTCTTCCATTTTCAAGTGGCCACTAATTCTGCATAAGTCATATATTGGCTGTCCAAGTTGAAATACAGGTATCTCAAGCTAGGCAGCCATAATTAGTGGTCATGTTTGAATCTATGGACCTAAGTGACTTCCCCAAGGCTGCATAGCAAGTCATTAGTAGCTAGGTCTAGAACACATGTCCCTTGACTTCCACGTATACTTAAAGGAATTCTGATATGGCAAAATTCCATACCTTATCATTAACATTGCAGCTTCATTCATATTTTTAAATAGCTATGTCAGTGTTTGTAAGATGGTGTCTGATCTATTTTCCCGCTCAGAACAACCTCTATTTAGTCACAGAACAGCTTCTGTTACAGAGTAGAAGAACTTCTATTACAGATCAGCATTCTAATTGTGATCTTGGTTACACCAGTGTAAACCCAGCTTCCATTAAATTATTCCAGATTTACAACTACATAACTGAGATCTGAAACAGGCCCACTCTCCTAACAAACAAGATTAACACAGGAATCTAATTCATAGTAAGGACCATACAAAACTCTGCACTTTGTTCTGAGGGCCATGACACTTCCCAAGCAATAATAATATACATTAGATATTGTTTTGCTTTTTACAATTTCCGAGTGGCAAAGGGATGGGTTTAAAAATACATTAAGCAAAATACTCCCCAAAAAATCTGCATTGTAGATCTTTGAAAAATGTGGTCACTGAAATCCTGGAGAGACTGACAGTAGCCTCTTCACTTAAGTTACAAATCAAGCAATCCATTCAGCAGTACTAAGAGCTTACGGATTTGTAACACTACAAGCTTTAAGTTCCTGAAATCAATGAATGGTGCATCACAAATACAGTTTCTTCCTTATCATTAATATTCTTAGTGTTCTTTAACCATTTCACTACAATGCATATTTTTCCCCAAAGTGTGAGGGGTTTGCAGCATGTTGCTGATTTATCCTAGAAATGCATTTCTATGGCACCCGTCACTGTAATCTCTCTCGGACAAGTGCAAAGCACTTCAGCTTTCCCACAACCTAGGATGTAGTATTTCACAGCCAAATTCACCGTTCTACATGTCTTTCATGGCAGATGCCAAGAAATACTACAGATCCTACTGCAGAATGTGTCCGTGCGTATTCAGATATTTTGTATTGCAGGACAATTAACTTATGATGATTGTAAAGGCGAATGAGATTTGAGACAGCCATTATGGCTATACAGCACATCCCATTTCCTGGCTCTGGTGCACTGGCAACTGTATAGACACCATGACGAGGGCTAGAAGAGGCAAGGCTGGAGTGGACTGTGCCCTGCCAATCTTGGCTGATCAGATTGTCCCTAGGGGACTCTTCCAGCCAGCATAAATTAGAGTAGCCTCAGGGCCCTTAGCCTTAAAGTTACTATAACTAGCTCAGTGATGCTAAGGAACCACCCCTCTAGGTTTCAAGGCCTGTTCCCAATTCTCTAAATTCTGGAAAGAATTCGCCTCAGAAAAACTGAAAAATGACCAAAGTCATCACCAGGCCTGTTTCTCCTCTCACACTAGTATGCATAAGAATAACTTCATGGAGCCACAGTGCTATAAAATTGGGGTTAAATGAAAATAAGCACCACTGATTCAGGGGTGAGGCAACTTCCTCCCATCCCTTCAGAGAGCTGTGTCTTAAAAGGCACAACTGAGCATTCTACAGAGGAAATGTGCCAAATATTGTTACAATTGCTTTGGAAAATATTTTTACTTAGAATGCAGAAATCTAATAAAAGGAGCAAAGATAAATTGAGTATATGGTAAAGATGCTCTTTGTGTACCCTTTATTTGACTAAAAATGTTTTTAATTAATGTATGTTTTACTCATTAAAGCATGGCACACCCCTTGGTAATCCTATTGTAAGCCTGTGACTCCCCCCCAAAAATTAGCTTTCACGCTGCAAAAGCAGAAGGCATATGTTGTGGAATCTAGCCTTTAAAAGGAACAAGTATAGGTTTAGAGTATTTTTGTTTTTATTAACTGAACCATAAGGAAATAAACATTAGATCAATTTTGGTCACATGGTTATCAGTCCAGATAACAGTTCAGAGTAAGTCAAATTCTTTCTTTCTATGCATCTGTTTAATAGTATAAAGTATTTTTTGATCAGCAAACTGCTGCTGGCAAACTCTAGGTCAGATTTCAAAGTAAAAGTGCCACAGATCTAGAAAATGACAGGCTTGATATTATATTTTCTGTTTTTAATGTTAATTTAAAACCTGACTAGCACCTCAAATACATTTAATCTTTATTGAAACTGGTTTGATGAGGATTACATCTTGATGCACAAAGGAAGTCTGTATCACTTATGGCTAGTGTTTTATAAAACTGTAATCAGGTAGGGATTATATCAGCATGATCCACATGAGCTGAACCATGACAAAAAACTTTATTCTATTTCAACTCCCACATAATGGGTGCTGATAATAAAAGGGTAAAACAAAGTGCACAGGGACCAATGAAACTGTGGGTTCAGAATCCATTGCAAGTAGAAAACATTTTTATACATTTAGAAAGAAAAATAAATGATTAATTAGTGGAAGCAGCCCTGTGTATGGTGCATTGTTATCCAGGATTATTTCATTAGGATCTGCTGACCCAATTTCTTCATTGTAAAGGGAATTACATTTTTTCACACTGTGAAGTTAGATCAATATGGAGGATGGCTCAAACTTGGTTTAAATATAGTAAGTTAGTGAAAACACAGCAAAAAACCCTACTCCAGTAACTTTATGTCCCACAGGGAAAAATGAAACAAGAATGGATACAAAAAGTATATGTGTTGGAATTAAATTTTGGTTCATGTAAAATACAGAATTGCTACAAGACATGGAAACCAGCAAATACGTTCTCATGGCTAATGGGCTTAGTAAAGAAGAGGACTGATTTTTTGTTTTTTTAAATAGAAACACCACTGTTTGGTATGGGTCATCCTCAGTTTACTGTTTCTGCAATCATGATGAGTATGGCTGACTTGGAGATAAATTAAAGAGCTTCATTCAGGAGCTCTACCAACAGTTGAAAGGATTCACCTACTAATCTGTCAAAATCCAATAATGTTAAAACAATCAGAATCTTCTTACCACTCCTCTGAAGAATTTAAAAATTGAACAGACAGCATCTGCCTACTTGACACTACAGGGATGAGTCAAAAAGAGAGCAAGGCAGCAATGCACCATGAGAGATGAGAAAAATAGAGGAATAATAAGTGACCCAGAGTTACTAGACAAGGTAATTGAGGATAGTTATTGCCATAATTTAAAATTATATTATCCCATTGCATGGAGCAGATAATAATTCTGTTGTCAAATCATTTAGTCCCCAACCCTGAAAATACTTATGCATGAGAGTAACTTTACACATGTGAGGAATCCCATTGTGGCTCTACTCACATGTTTAAAGTTACTCATGTGCATGTTTGCCATGTCAAAGTGCAAATATTGCCCATATATTTCAAGCCTTTTTCATTTTTTCTAAACCAGTTAATATTGACCCTTCCCCACTGGCATTCATTTCTACAGCGTATGAATATTGAAACATAGAAATGAAATGTTATTTGACGACAAATGTTTTTAATTAATGTATGTTTTACAGATGCCTAGAAAGAAAGAATTTGACTTACTCTGAACTGTTATCTGGACTGATAACCATGTGACCAAAATTGTTCTGTTAATTTCCTTATAGTCTCTCTCTATAGGGCCTGATTGTCTTCTCACTTGCACCAATTTTACACGGGTGGAGCTCCACTGACTTACTCCTGATTCACACCAGTGTAAGTATACGTTTCAGCCTGTCTTACAACTAGATTCCTTTATAAAAAGATATTATCATGATATAATTTATGATGCCCTTTATGGCATCTTTCAATCTGAGTAGATCAGAGCAATTTACAATCTTTATTTAATTAACCTTCACTACATCCCTTTGAGGTTGGGAAGTATTATCCCCATTTTACAGTTGGGGAAACTGAGGAACAGAGCTGTCACTTGCCCAATCACAGAGAGCTGGGAACCGAATCCAAATTTCCAGGCCCTGCTCGGATTACTGTGCCACACTGCAGTTTCCCTATAAATGACACTTCCTAATGAAGTTCTAAATATTGATATTCTTCTGGATAATTAGATAAATAACAATATCAGATCATGTTCTCTTTTGCATATTTTCATAAATCAGCATTACCAGGGAGTGAAATCACTAGCCGTAATAAAGAGCCTGCTCCCATTGAAGTCAATGGTAAAAATGGTTCAACGGGAGCAGAATCAAGGCCTACTAGGTTCTGTAAGAAGGAGTACACGTGCTCATGAGTTAAGTGATCTAGTTGCAATATTGCTAGAATTGTTAACCTTTTCGGAAGTGAAGGCTTATGTTTAAAAAACAGATGGAATATTCCTTGAAAATATTTGTTGTTCACACTGTTTGTAATGCAATTTGCTTGGGAATATTTATGCTTCAGTGGCTCGATAGAAAGACAGCCATCTCTTCCTGTCTGCAGTGACAAAGCAACATTGTCAACTTAGACTTTTGGCTGTACGCTGCCATCGTTGTGTGTGCAGAGCTACCATTGAAGTTAATGGGAGTGGTGTGTAAATTTCAATGGCAGAATACACTGCCATTATTTTTTAAACACATATCTGCTTTTTATGCCTCTATTACACCGCTAAAGAAGAATCTGCATGCCACTCACTATTCCCTATTCACACTATCCTGAGACTTTCCCTGTAAAGCCAAGAACATCCAGTCTATGTACATGATGGCCTCATGGGAATTACATCTTTTGTGCTTGCTTCCAAGCATTTCTGGAAAGCTGACTTCCAAATTTCAACCTAGGAAATAATACAATTTGCAACACCATAAACAGGCCCCATTTTCCAAAAGCAAGCATTCCGCTCTGCAGAGCATCAGACCCCTTTATAGGGTCTCAGGTTGTTACTCAAGAATTGAAGCAGCCAAAATCATTAGTCATTTTTGAACACGTAGATAATGTTTTGCATTTCCTTTGGGCCTTCCATCTGTAGATCTTAAAGCACTTTTCACTTTATTAATGAGGGAAGCATTATCACATGCCACAGGTAGGTCTAACTATAAATCTTATTGTACTGATGAGAAATCTAAGTCATGGGGAAGCTAAGAACCCAATCCAAATCCAACTGGACTCAATAGGAGAAAAATTACCGGCCCACTTTAACACAAGAAGTTGTGGCAGAGAAAGAAACAGAATCCAGCTCTCCTGGTCTCCACGGTTTGTCCTTAAACCAGCAGACCATATCATATGTACTATGATTGCATCCAGTTTGCATGATTGAGAGTGGGAGAAGTTATCTGCAATATATCCTGCCTCAAAATGCAAAATGTCCCCCTCCCACCATTTCTTCCTTGCATTCTCAAGATCTCACAGTATGTCCATCATCTTAAATCCTACAGACAACAGCGTAACAAGATCCAATGGGTGGGATTTAATTTAAAATGTAAATAAGGCGTACATTTTTAAATAGGCGTAGTAAATTAGAACAGCTTACCAAGGGATGTGGAGAATTCTCAATCACTTGAAGTCTTTACATCAAGACTGGGTGTCTATCTAAACTAAAAAAATATACTCTAGCTTATCACAAGTTACTGGGCTTGATACAAAAATTGCTGGGTAGAATTCAATGTTCTTTGTTGTACAGGACGTCAGACTAGGTGATCCGAAAAGTCCTCTCTGGCCTTAAGATCTTTATTAGTGAATCCTCTCCATGGAAGAAAAAAAAAATATGGAGAGAATTCTCTTTGCAATCCCACCAAGGCTAACTCTCAATCAGTCACAGGGGCAGTGGTAGCTGTGGTACAATACCTTTTTGCAGCGTTACACATTCTACCTCTGCAGAACTCCCAATTCCTTATAGTCTAAACCAGAGAATTGAGTGCAGCCTTCCCGCAGAGCAATATCATTTAACAGTTAACCACTGCTTAATTTAGTCATATTTGTTTGTGAGTTATACGTATGCTTTTCAATTGTCAACAAGACTTTTAAAAAGGATATTGATTTTAATTTCAAAGGCTCTTGAAAATAAAAATGAATAACTACATTCTAAAGGAGAGTAGTTTCCTCAACAGCTGTAAATAATTTATTGTTCACAACCCAACCAGATCAAAAGATACTTCATCAATTGATGTGGCAAAATCTGGTGCAAGCTGCATTTCTATTATCTCAGATCCAATTAACCATTTGGAGCAGACTAAAACATAACTAGATCAATCCAGAATCAATTAATATCCAATCCATAATCACATTAATCACAATCTGTCCATAATTAGCCATCAGATAATCCCATTGGACAGGAGGTGACATGCAGTATCCCATTATCTCATTAATTATCTATTTTCAGTATTGGACATTGTCCCTAAGCACAAGAAAATGTTTTTAAAGGGGGAAATGATTGCAGAACTGTCCTTTTGATAATTCTTTGCTGTAAAGGCTGAGAGCAGATCCAAACTTCTGAGTTTTCCTGCATTTCTTTGCTTTTTACACATTCTGTTATAACCCAGAAATGGATCCTTGATCGATGTCATCTTTTAAAATAAAATATGATTATCTTCTTGGGAAGAGGAATAAATAAGACATTTGATTCATATGAAGTTTATGAAAGAGAAGAAAATCATTCATCAAAGGTTTTTAATAGTAACGTGATAACAATAGCTTTGCAAAGCTAAATCTTATTGCAGATGGTTCCTGTCCTTTTTGTAATGTAAGTGAAATTGTGTTCCATCTGTTTTAATTTTATAATGGACTTAATCCATGGCTGGCTCTGAAAGAATCAGCATTTACTGCCTTTGCAATCTGCTGCAAAAGTCATTGTTTCCTGTTTATAAATGGGACCGATACATCAAATTTGTGACAAAAACTGAAAATTATTCCAAAAAAATCTGAAAACCTGATTAGCAAGCTTAATACCATATCCTAGCATAATTGCATGTACTCTGAAGTCTCACTGAAATCAATAGGAGATTTTCCTAAAAACTGATTGAGGATTTGGCTCTTAAATAGAAAAGTAAATCAAGAAATAGTAATTGTGACTGTATTGGCCATCACACACATTTTTAGTGATTGTAAGTGACCCGACAGTTTTTCTGTGAAGAAATATACCCCCCCCCCAAAAAAGTCATAATTCATTTATCAATGCAGGTCAAATCTCCAAGGCTAGTTGATTTCAGTGCCTCTTAGCATTATAATGGAGAATATTTTTATAGACTTTTGAGCATCACCTGCTAGAACTGTTTTGGTTTATGATCCATCAACAATTCCATTACAAATCCCTTTTTTCTGGGATTTCTACTCAACTGTGCATGGGGTATGACGACACGTTATGACTTGCCATTCAGGGCCAAATTCTTCTCTCAGTTACACCTGTTTAAATGCATAGTCACTCCATATAGGATTCAATAGAGCAACTTCAGATTTACACCAGCATTACTGAAAGGAGAATTTGGCTTCAGGCTAGAAAGGTGGTTATTTAGAAATAAAAATAATTTATCCTTGTTTGTTTGTATTTAAGTCGATGGAGGAGGTTGTTTGGAACCATAAAGAGAATTGGTGGCATTGGGCTCAACATTGAAAAATGAGGCAAGAAAAAAAAAATATTGTATTCTTATGTGTGTTTCAGTCTTACATCAGTCTCCCACTGATGGTAGTTTATATTATTACTACAAGATGTGCAAATACTGACTTACCCAGGAGCCCATGCTTTTCTAGACCTGCTGACGGTTCACACTGTCTCCTTCACTACATTCTGGAGTCTCATCAATCCATTAGACTTTGCTATCCTGGCTAGTAAACTAATTTGCTCTCTGGTTCTTTTGTTCTGACCAGTAGGTAGACTTGCCTGTTTCATCACACTTTTGGGTTGGACTCCCAAGGTGAAATCCTGTCTCTAGGGAAGTCAATGGCAAAATTCCCATTCCCTTCAAGTGGGACCTGGATTTCACCCACAAAGCATGGGGTCTTCTGTACCAGCTGACAAAGTCAAAATGTGTCCTTTGGTGCTTTGGATTTGAGAACTAGAGTCCATCCCTTCTTGCTCTGGACCTTCAGTGTTTATAACTGCAAAGTGATGCACATTGGAAAACACAATCACAACTATACATATACAGTAAAGGGATCTACATGAGCTGTTACCACTCAAGAAAGAGATCTTGGAGTCACTGTGGGTAGTTCTTTGAAAACATTAGCTCAATGTGCAGCAGCAGCAGTCAAAAAAGCTAACAATGTGAGGAACCATTAGGAAAGGGATAGATAAGATGGCAGAAAGTATCTTGATGCCACTATACAAAGCCATGGTACACCCACACCTTCAATACTGAGTGCAGTTCTGGTCACCCCATCTCAAAGAAGATCTATTACAAAATGGAAGAGGTACAGAGAAGGGCAACAAAAATTATTAAGGTTATAGAAAAACGTTGCGTATGAGGAAAGATTAAAAAGTTGGACTGTTCATCTTAGAAAAGAGACAACTAAGGGGGGATATGATAGAGATCTATAAAATCATGAATGGTGTGTAGAGAGTGAATAAAAATGTATTATTTTCTTCTTCACAAACACAGGAACCAGGGGTCACCCAATGAAATTAATAGGCAGCAGGAACAAACAAGAGGAAGTACTTCTTCACACAATGCACAGTCAACCTTTGGAACTTGTTGCCATGTGATTTTGTGAAGGCCCAAAGTTTAACAGAGTTAAAAAAAGAACTCGATAAATTCATGGAGGACAGGTCCATCAATGGCTATTAAACATCATGGTCAGGGACTTCACCCCGTGCTCTGAGTGTCCCTAAGCCTCTGACTACCAGATGGTGGGACTGGACAACAGGGGATGGATCACTTGATAATTGCCCTGGTCTGTTCATTCTCTTTGAAGCATCTGCCACTGGCCAGAGACAGGATACCAGGCTAGATGGACGATTGTTCTGACCCAGTGTGGCCATTCTTACGTTATTTTCTTGACTTCATAGGGAGGACACTTGAATAAGGCACATAGACCTGGCCCAGAAAAGACCTGTCTAGTTTCATTGAACAAGCTGAGTGAAAGGCAGAAGTAAACACAACAAAAGTAGGAAAAATAAATAGATTTTTAAACATGTGTCCAGTTTTAGTAGCCTAGGAGGTTATTAGTAACAGAGGAGAGATTTTGTCTAGTGTATTTTTATCTGGACAGTTGTGTGCCTTTAAAATCAGAAAAGCAAATAAACTCAAGAGTCAAAGTGAAAACACTCTCCTTCGTTCACCGCCTTGTGCGTGAGTAATGTAGGAATCTCCCAACAGCAGGAGATTTTTACAAGGTGCAACACTGAAGAACAATGAAGTAAGATAAAGACTTGAATCTGTCAACGCAGAATTTTCTTGCTAAAGTACATTTAGACCAACATGTTCCAGGTAGACTTAAAAAATTACCTAAAGAACAAGTGCTCTGAGTCTCACCAGTGTAAATCTGGAATCAAATGATGAAGGAGGTGGGGGGGGGGAGGGTGTCACATGGCAAATATCCTGTCTTGTCTTCTAGAGCCTTAAAAAATCTGTACCAAACAATCTGTGTATTTAAGACAAGTGGGATTACAGTATTGTGCTGATACCTTTGTCCTATTTAGTTTTTTAAAAACCCACCTTTAAAGATAATTTAATAAAGCTGTCACGGAGGCTCACTTGAGAAGGTGTTGCACCTCTTTTTTGACCATGAGGAAGCTAACAAATCAGAGGGGGAAAGATGAGGGATACTAAGCCCTGATTTTGGAACAATTTATGCATATGCCCATTAACTTCAAGAACTCAGAGTGTGTAAAGTTAAGCACTTATAAAAGTATTTAAGAGTTAAAGACAAATCCCATAACTGACTTTTTTTTTTAAAGCTCTGACATCTTTCCACAGCTGAAAAGGATCATTTGTATGTGAAGCTGTATGAAGATATTAGCCTGCTTTAATTTCACTTGAGAAGAGTGGCAGGAATTAATCTGAAATCCCATGGCAGAAAAAGTTATGGAAATTTTTACCAAGCACAACCTTTACACATGTTTTGAGCCATTAGTGTTGAACTATAAGGGAGACACAATATCCACCATGCTACAAAGTATTTGGGAATGTAAAGGTATTATTTTAGCCACCGAAGGGCTCTCCCATTTTTCATTAAGGCAAGAGAAGAAACCCATGGAGACTAAAGAGGAAAACAAATGATAAAAAATTTAATTTTTTTTAAAGGGATACAAAGTTCAAACAAAGTGCGTTCCTTAGTTTGTACCAAGATCTCCAGGCATGTAACATTTCATGAGAATCAGACAATATCCTGAGCTTTGCATCAGCAAATACTGTACATGAGAAACAATAGAAGGGTTCTCTTTAATTTCCAAAAAAAAACAAACAAACACCCAACCATAAATGTGAGTGAGAAAGCCAGTGCTACCTATCAAATGGTCAATCCAGCCCCCATGTTGTAACTGCAGGAGCAGGCTGGAGGATGTTGTGCATCCACTATGCAGTGTGAAGCCCAGCTTAATTATTAATATTTATTATTTATATGACAGTGGCATCTAGGAGCCCCTATCATGAACTAGGACCCCATTATGCTAGGGACTGTACAAACTCAGACCAAAAACAGTCCTATCCCAAAGAACTTACAGTCTAAATGAGCTCTTTGAGGACTCCTGAGGAAATCCGTGAATGGGAGGGGAAGGGGAGAGAAGCAAGGATAGACAAGTACAGAAGATCCTCTGTTATATATCCTCCAGCTCCCTCTCCCCACAGTAATGCCAAATCAGCCACCAGGGATTCTTTCTACTTCAAACCCACAGCACAGGTACTCAGTACATGCTCAGCCACTCAAACTGGGTGCCTGGGTTCTTGGATTTGGTTCTAAAAGAATAAGGATTCAGTGTTGGCCTAACTGTCCCCATTGAAGTCAATGGTAAAAGTCCTCATTGACTTCAGTGGAAACAGAGCAAAACAGTTGCTAAGCACTTCTGAGACTCCCACCTTAAAGTTCCATTATGAGAGCAATATCCCTGCTTCTCCCCCGGTGACTCAATCAAACAAGAAAACCCATTGGAAGCAGAACATGGAAGGCAAACTCCATGCAGAAGTCTGTATGCTTGCCAAGGCCAGGACTTTATGACAAGAACAACTCTTTGTAACCAACTGACTACAGCTCCTATAGACTTATCTGTACAGTGCAGTGCAGTGTGGGGAAATGACCGCGGTGGGTTTCAGTGGGTTTAAACTGTTAATTAATTGTCTGAAATTATCTCATCACTAATTAAAGGGTCAGTGTAATGCAATTCCCGTGACTTTTTGCATCTTAGTCACACACACTTGTGACTTGCAGGGATGGGGGGGAAAGGGGGACATGATAAACCAGGGGTGGCCAACCTGAGCCTGAGAAGGAGCCAGAATTTACCAATGTACATTGCCAAAGAGACCCAGCAATCCATCAGCACCCCCGCGTCGGCTCCCTGTGCCTCCCACCCACCGGCAGCCCCACCGATCAGCGCCTCCCCCTCCCGATCAGCTGTTTCGTGGCGTGCAGGACGTTCGCTGGGGGGAGGGGAGGAGCGAGGGCATGGCAGGCTCAGGGGAGGGGATGGGAAGGGCTGGAGTGGGGGCAGGGCCTGTGGCAGAGCCAGGGGTTAAGCAGTGAGCACCCCCCAGCACACTGGAAAGTTGGCACCTGTAGCTCCAGCCCCGGAGTCGGTGCCTATACAAGGAGCCGCATATTAGCTTCTGAAGAGCCGCATGTGGCTCTGTAGCCACAGGTTGGCCACCCCTGTGATAAACCATCAGCCTTACCCATGTGGGTCCCAGAGCAGCATTAACCTCTTATTGTATTTCTGCTGGGACTTCGGTAGGAATGTTGCAGGGAGTGGCTGCCCACAGTTTAATTCCCAAAATCCCAGGAAGTCCTACCTTGATGGGGATCTCACTGAAGGCCTTATATATGTTTGGAGGAAGGAGAAGTTATTACTGTGTTGTCTCTGATCCCTTCCCTCCGACAGCAATAAAGTCATGCCTTGGGAGTATCCACTTTTTATTCCCTCCATGCTGCAGAGCAGAGCGGAGTGGTGACAGGATACCTTAACACGGTCCTTCAAAGAAATAGTAACTTGGGACAGAGTTCTCCTTTAACTCCTGTGGGAATTGGACCCATGTAATCAGAGGCAGCAGCCAGCTGTAACTGGTTTTCTAAGTTGTCTCAAGTCACCACTGTGACTTTTAAGTCCAAGACTTGCAGCCTTGAGGCTGGAAAAACTGTCAGGGAAGTCAGTGGGTGTTTTACCTGTGTCTGGACTGGAGGATCAGATCTTCCAGATATAGGTTTATACTGTAAAGAATATCAGAGGCTTACCACTAGGCAGTTCAGTGAAATTTTCAAAGGGACCCTGAAGTATAATGAGAGAGGTAATGAAAGCCTTTGGTCAACACTATTTAAAAAGTTCACACAAGACATTTTTACATTGTAGCCTGTACATTGCACTTTACTTTCTTTCACAAGCTATATGGTTTGGTTTTGACCTAGTCATACCAAACCTCACATAAGGCAAGGAAACACTTTAGAGATGGAAGTAATTTTCCAGTTAATTGCCTTAGTTATCCCAACAGAAGTGAAAGAAACTGGTGCAATTCTAAATATGAACAGTGGTAAATAGTGTGCACAAAAACTGGGAATGACTTCTCTATGGCAATTTTCCATATTTTCATTTGAAGTGCCAGAATATTAGCACGGTCAACATTTTTTAAAATTGCATTTGTTATCTACTTTGTCTTTGAAATCTCCTAAGCACTTTTAGATAATGGAAAGCACAGGTTGTTAACAATAATAAAAGTCCTGCCATCAACCATCAAATAACAGATAACTCCACTCTGCATGCTGCTAAATGTCATAGAAACCATCCACTAAATCTTTATTGCCGCTGAAATATAACTCTCTCTTTGGAAAAAAAAAAGTTTCCTGTTTCTGCCTCAATTTATCTTGAAAAAGAAACTTCTTCCTTGTTCTCTGTGTAATTAGGAATTTTCTGCAAGATGTTGTCAGGTATAGCATGGCCCACCTTATACTGAAAAAGATCAGCCTTCTCAAGACATTCCCTGGGTACTAGTTGTAAAACTTTCTTTCATGTATAGACAGAGGGAACCTTTCCAAAATAACCCTCATGGAACAAATATTTCAGATCCAAGTGCTGCCAACCTTTCATGCTTTTTTCGATATTCATCAAGCTAAAGTTTTATTAGGTTTCCAGTCATCCGTGGTCTACTCTGGAAAGAAAGGGGTTTAGCTTGGTCAGGACCCAGCATACTAAATTAAGAGGCTCATTTGGGGAGACTGATGTGTTATGAAGATCTACCCCAGAGTGTGCCCTCTTAACTGGTTATTAATAGGAGCAGTTTTCCTAGGAGCCCCAAAGCAGGGGTTAGGGCCGCTGTACAAACAAATGAAACAAAGAGAGCCCCTGCCCACACACAAACCGAAACAGACCCGCATTCAGCAAGATAGAACGTCATGAGAAGTGAAGTTTATCATTCGAAATCCAGGCTGGTTTTGCTTCCCCACCTGTGGCAGTTGCTGTCTGAATGTTTTTGTGAGTAACTCGCTTCCCTTGCTCCCTGCTTTTCCTGATTCAAGCTGGAATCGCATCTATTGCAAATCGCCTCCCCACCATCACACACCGGGCTGGCCTCTAGCGCAGAACACATGACGGGGATAGTCCCCCGGGAACCCACCAGCGGGCCCAGCTTAAAGAAGAAGGCTGGGAAATTAGCCTACACACGTGTATGTATGCGCGCAAAGAGATGCTGGCCAGCAACCTGGGGCGGGTAAACCCAGGGGCGTTGTGGCCACTCACCCAGAGGAGCTCACTTCAGGTTACCCTACTAAGAAGTTCTGCTTCTCTCGCCAGCAGAGCTACTCCTCCAAACCCACAGCAACAGCGGCCCAACTCAGCCGCCAGCCAGGACCTGCCCAGCACCTGTGCGCGGTCAGGTCATTAGCTGGATGGACAGCACGGAAATGAATCTCCCCCCGTTGCTGCGCAGGGCTTTCGGCTGGGACTGGCGGCGCTGGCTGAAACCCGGCTGGTGTCTCCCCGCTTAGCGCATCGGCCACCAGAGCGCCAAGGCTCTCGCTTGATACCCGCTGGAGCGTGTCAGTTTCCAGCCTGTCCGAACAATACGGCAACATCCACGATTTATCCTGCCCCTTCTATCCGTGCCTACGAACCTGCGGGAAACAGGCAGAGACAATAAACCCGAATCGGGGTACAATCACTGCGTTTTGTACCGATGTACTGATTTATCTCTGTGATTATTTAGCCTTCTCAGGGAGAACAAACCAGGGAGTGAAACATGGACAGATCCCCTCCTGGGCATCAGCTCCATGTGGGTCCGTAGCGGTTCAGAACTACTCAAGGGCTAATCAGTCCCTTTTCGGAATAATAAACCTCCACTGACTTCAGCGTGCCTGTTTGTGCCACAAACTCGGGCCCAGAGTGAGGGGGGAAGATTAGATCTTCGCTTGGACGCTTTAATGCCTTTGTGGCAGACCCGGGGGGGGGGGGTGACACCCCGCACTGACCCCTTCTCTGGGTGGAGCTGGGTTGGGGTGCATGAATGAGCTCGTCATGTTCACAGCACAGAAGCGACGATTGTGACTTGGCAATTTCACTACAGGGCTGCATTGAGGACTTGGGGAAACTAGAGAATCAACTTTTTGAATTTCAACCCTTTTTCCAATCGGGTGTTCTGTTGTGTGATTTACATCGGATGCTGACAAGTGCAGTGACATCTACATTCCAGCTCTGTGTCCCTATCCCGATCCCCTGGTGGGACAAATACATCAGGCAAAATGGTACTTGGTAATTCTCTCCTCCCTAGCCGGTTTGTGGTTTTAGTAAAGATCCCTCTGTCACGCCCGCTGTAAAGCATTACTCAATTACTTCTGTTGGTTGATCTTCCGAGTCCCCTTTGGAATAAATAATATGTCCCAAAGAAACAATTACCTCATTCATGTAAAAAGGAAAAGAGACAACAGCCGCAGCCATAGCCTGTCCCTTGTGATTGATTTTCAAATACTCTACCTTTCAAGAGAACTGCCCGGTGTGCAACAATTTGTTACACAGTCCAGGCCGGCTCTTTGTTCGGATCTGATTTTGAGCGGGCCTTTGACTGGAAACATTTGTACCTAGGAGAAGACAAACAGTTAAAGCGAATAATTCTCTCCTTGAAGTGACCGGCTGAAAGGGTCAGAGTTTCCTTCAGGAAGCAGCCTGCCTATCACACCGTGAACTGTAAAAAACCCATCACTTGCTTTACGTTTCCCCCCTACCCCTTTGAGCGGGGAAGGTGTGGGGTGGGCAGAGAGCAGAGTGTTGATCTGTTGGCTTTCGATGCTACTCTGTAGATCTTCCTCCCTCCCTTTCCGGGTCCACAGCACAGTACAGGTCTGCATGCCAAAGAGCCGAAAGGATTAGCAGTGAGTGCTGGGGAAATCCGGACCCCCAGGGTGTTCGTTCAGTCCGAAATGTCAGGGGGGCTCTTACGTTCCTGTTTGCACCTGACAGCCTGCCTCTGTGATGGTTTTACTCCCCTGAAAACGAGGATGTGGCACCCAGAGTTTTACAGACAGGGAGCACGGTCTGTAGTTCGTGGAGCAGCCGCCTGGGAACCAGGAGCCCAGAATTCGGGCTGTCCCGGGGCCGGGCTCAAGTCACTTACCCGCAGCTGCAAAGTAGGAGCTTTCCTGCCTCCCGGGGGCGGCAATTAGTTACTGTGCGCTGGGAACGTACAACGCACCAATATGCGCCCCACCTGCAAAACCGGGACTGGGGGCCACTGAGGCAAGGGAGACTAACCCTGGAGTAAGAATTGCCCCATGAGTTAGAGTGTGCAATGTTGGATCGCTAGTTATTCGCATTCCGGTTGTGGCTGATTTATTGGTGTTTTAAACGCCGATCATGTGTATATTATCTTTACCATTCATTACTGACCATAAGTTATTAGTATAGTTATTTACTCACCGCTGTGGTGTGACTACGTGGGGTCTTGTAGCTCAAGGGGAAACTCCGTCCGTCTCAAACGCAAAGCTCTGTCACTAAGATTTGGTACCTCCCTAGCTGGACGGGCGATTTACCTGCCGGCTGATCTTCAGACTCTAGCCGATGTCTCGGCTTTGTCACCGACTCAGGGTCACACACACAGACACACGTGTGCAAGAAGATTAAAATCCAGCGCACGCTGCTCTTACCTGTGGTTCCGTGGGCTGCCTCTTGAGCTAAGATCAGCACCAAGCCTTTGGCCGGCATTGTTATCCGGTTGGTGTCGAGCTAAGGGGAAAACGACATGCACTTCACCTGCTGCGACCGACAAGCCCGGCAACTCCCTCACCCCACCCCTGAGCTGTTTAGACCCCGAAGTCCTGGTGACCGGCACCTTTCACTACCGATGCCCCCTCCTGCCCTGTTTTGGTTCTGAGTGCCGTTACTTTTGCCCAGGTGTGAGTGACGAGCTGTTTTTACATCACATCTCCCTCGGACCAGGTTTCTTTTGGATAATTCCTGATTTTAAGCGTAGCGGATTTTTTTAAATATTAATTTCAGAGGAAATGTGGCAGGGGAAGGGCTAACTTCACCCAGAAACCGCCCCTTTGTGGCGATCTCAAAAGGCAGGAACTGGGGGTGATGTGTGTTTCGAGGAGGGAAAACATCTGCACCATGATGTTTTCAGGGAGAGAGGAATGGTCCAGCGCGGACCAAACTGGGCATCCCGGCGCCTGAGAAACTGAGTCTACATTTCTGAGGGATCGCAGCAAGAACCCAGCGCCCGCGCCTCTAGTGGGGCGGCACAGCCCGCCTGCCTGGCTCAGGGCAGAGCCATCTCCCCTGTGAGCTCCTCCCAAGCAGGCCGCGGGCAACGAGCTTCCAAAGTGTTCGCGGGAACTGAAACCTCGTGCGACCTTCACATTTCAAACGTGGCCGCCCCAACCTGCCCAAGTCTCTCTCCTTTGCCTTACGGCCCGGGCACACTTTCACTCATCATCTCTGTGGCAACGTAAGCGGCCACATTTCGATACACAGTAGCACTCGGTGGCACCGAGGGGCTGCGCCGCAGAGCTGCCCCGGGATGGACGCGGCTCGCTGAGAGCATCTTTAGCTTTGGTGGAGCTGGATGGTCGGTCTTCTGCTCGTGGAGACCGAGCGTTGGGTCGGCCAGCTGGCATCAGCCTAGCGTCACAAACCCAGACACGGCCCCTGGGCAGGACCAAACATTGTACCAAGGCACCAGCGTGGCTTGTTCAGAAGTGCGACAGAAGGACACTGATCTCCCTTTCCCAAGCTGCAGATCTCGCTAGCGGTTCCCTACAGGAGGGGAAACATGCACCTGGCCCGACCTGCCAGCTAACTAGCCGGGCTATTCCGTAAGGGTGCCGCCGCCTTGCAAGCCCGGTCCATTAATGTTGGGGATGGCAGTGTTCGGGCAGGAGCGAGTTAAAAAGGACATTAACAATGGAACGGCCCTGCGAGCAGATCACTTGGAGCGATACACCCTCGCCCTGTGAGCTCCCGTCCTGAATTATTAATATTATTTCATGTTACATCAGCGCGCCTTCTTGAAGATTAGAGGTTTATTAAGCCTGGCGACAAGTTTTAACCGATTAGCCATTCTCCCAGTAGAGGTCCTTCTATCCGAGTGAAATGCAGGACCCGGCTTTGGAAATCAGACAGTGGGGACCGTGTGAAGGGAGTTTAAACGTGAAAAGAGAACAGAAAGGCAGTGAAACGTCCGCTGACTGACAAGCCACATTAACTCCAAGATCGCGGGAACAGGTTTCTGTGGGGTGGTCCCGTCTACCCCCAAAATAAACAATTGGATACTTCTTTGAACCGCAAACAGGGCAGCTTATTATAGAGGGATGTTGCGAATGGAAATTCATCAGAGTAAAAAAGATTTTTTAAGAAGCCCCTTTTAATATTTGTTCCCTTTTTTTATGCAAAGATTTTTCCAAGTTGCAGGTTAAAAAAAAAAAAAAGCGGCTCTGTGCAGAAATTGTGGGGCTGTGAACTGTGGCTGTTCAGCCCTGTGATTATTTAAGCAGCTTTTCAGCCCATTCTAAGGGCACATTCCCCCCACTCCCTTTCCTCTGGGGAGAGGCTTTTAAAAGATCAAAAGAGAGCCACACGTTTGCGGCTAGTCACCGAAAGGGCTGATACATTCTGATGATCGTTTGCCGTCGTGAATTGCTCAAGAGGCACCGTGACTGAAAACTGCAATATAGACCATAAACATTTCCTCAAGACAAAATCAGTTCAACAGGCTTTTCAATGAACCGATCTGCCCCAAGTAATATGGGCTAAAATAGCGGCTCATATCACCGTCTCCATCGGTATTTCTACAACTAATACAATTAAACAACAAAATGTTAAAAACAGAATGAAAAATTAGAGGGTCTTCCTATCAGAAATGTATTTTAATGACAAATTGGTGTTAATAAAAGGGAAAGAATAACGGATCAGTAAGATAGCAACAGTAATACCAGCTGCAATGGTCGTTAGTTCCTTATGACAACCTTTGATTTGAGAAAGAAACTAAATTTAAAAGAATTTGTTGTGCAAGATAGGATGAAATCAGAGGTGCAATATATCATTCTATTTAAAATATTTATTAAGCTCCTGTCAGTTTCAAGAGCAAGATCCCAGCTAATTTTTATGCCTTTCTTTTCCCTCCAACAAATACATTAACAGGGTTCACACGTAAATGTCACATGCAGATGCACCTTTTGTAAGCACTTGTCTTGCACCTCAACATAAAATAGGTTTAAATAGTACATAAAGCATAATAACAAATACAGACTAACATAGTATAGTAATGCGTTACTGAAATAAACCCCAAGTAATTCTTGGGATGTTAAGATAAAACCGTTTGAATTAGATTTTAAAATACTTGAGCGAGCTGGTTTGATTTAAACACAAGGCGGAACATACTTCATCACAAGAGGGAGATTTTTAGTAATTAATCCCCAAAGGAGAAAGTCTCCTTGCAAAAGGAGTGAGGGCTGGGGCATGTCTGGATTTCAGCTCTCACACAAGTGTAATAATCACCTCTTGAATGGAAAGCTCTGAAGCAGATCGGAGGAGTGGTTGCTGCTGGGCTAGAAGGGAATCTCAGACCAGGTAAACAGTGAGGGAATTGCTGCTTCTTGAAGCGTGGGGGAACCTGAGCGAGAAAGAATCTTTGTGTGTTGCACGGCGTTCCGCGTTCCATTGTTCACTCCTGGCCAATCAATTCGCTCTCTCTCCCTCACTGCCAATCGCCTCCGGGGTCTGCTCTGGCGGCCTGGTGAAGTCACTGCTCCCTCCCTCCCTCCTCAGTGCTGGGCCTTGGGCTGATGCGTGCTGACGTCATGCTGCGTATGGGACAGGGCAGGCTCCACTTTCTAACTCCTCCAGGCTGGAGTAGTTAGTTAGCAAACAGCAGGCACTGGGCAGGCAGCCTGCTCCTTCTGCATCATAACATTTTGCACACATCTCTTTCTGCATGGTGGATATTATTTTTCATTATCCTTTTCTGGGTGCTATGGGGGATCATTCCAAGAGTAAGTTGATCTTTGGTCTGAATGATACTTGTAAATATTTTATTTGAAACGTTTAAGCTGATTCTACAAGTGGTTTATTTACAGAGATACTTTTAGAGCACATTATAAAATCGTGCATTTTTTAAACTAGGGTTATTTTTGCTCTTTCACAATCTGTTGCTTTTTGTTATTTTTTTAATTAAAAGCTATTTTATCTTGCTGTGTCACGATCTCGGGCTGCAGAATTCGTTGTGGGTTTTTTTTTCTTTTTAAAGAATAAATAAATGTTTTGCTGGGTTTTGCTCTGGATGCCTTTTATTCTAATAGCTCAGGCATTCGTCATTAATTATTAATATATAAAATAAGAAAAATGCAAAAAAGCAAAGCAAAGCCTAGGGTTTTTGTTTTTTTTAAATAAGACGTAGAATAAATGCAGATGAAATAACCGGCAGATAAAGTTCATCTGATTTTCCATTATGTTTAACTATCTTCCAGTTCTATATTTTCCAACCTTTATCCTAGTATTTACACCTACCAATTGTCTCTGTAGAATTTCCTTGCAGTTCAAGTGACTGTAAAAGTAACAATATATATGGAGAATAGCTGATAGCTGCTGCAGTTTATCGATTTCTCTTTCTTTCTTTCTTTCTTTCTTTCTTTCTTTCTTTCTTTCTTTCTTTCTTTCTTTCTTTCTTTCTTTCTTTCTTTCCATTGCCTGAACATTAGTAGAGACTGTCTCCTAATTACGAATGCCTCTGTGATTGCAGTCCTTTGAGACAGTTCTGATTAGAAATGATATGCTTCCAGTATACGTTCTAAATTTCCTCTGCTCATTTCCACTGGTAGAAAAGCCCGGAATTGCCATGTGTGTGGGCTGTGGGAGTCAGATCCATGACCAGTACATCCTGAAGGTCTCCCCGGACCTCGAGTGGCATGCAGCATGTCTCAAATGCGCTGAATGCAGCCAGTACTTGGATGAAACCTGCACTTGTTTTGTGAGAGATGGCAAGACATACTGTAAAAGGGATTATATCAGGTGATTCAAAAAGCTCTTTATCCATTTAAAAAAAAACAACTTTCCTCCGACCCATTTCTTAAGAGCTAATTTCAAGAGCTCCCCATCTGTGAAATCGCACCTCCTCCTGCTTGCTAAAGGAGGGAGCCAATACTTTTGTGATCAGGACAAATTATGTTCCTGTTTATTCGGCTTTGGAGACAGGAAGTTATTAACGATTGATACAACCAAACGAGAATATTAATAATAACCAGCATGTCGGCGAGCAAGAGGCAGTATTGAGCTGCACATTCCCTAATGCCTGTTACAGAAGAATGTGGGTAAGGGGAAATTTTCCTGTTGAACCAGAGCCCCCTTCTCGAATTGAATGAGTGGGTCAGATTTGTTAGGAAGAGAGCAGAGGGGACCCTCTGGGTTTCTCCGCCGGGGTAATTAGTTACTGGGGAGGGCGAGCTGGGACCAGTGGGGTGAGTGTGTAGTGGCTTCATGGCCCTTCCTCTCTCGGCAGGTTATTCGGCATAAAGTGTGCGAAGTGCAAGGTGGGATTCAGCAGCAGTGATCTGGTGATGAGAGCCCGGGAGAACGTGTATCACATCGAATGTTTCCGCTGCTCCGTCTGCAGCCGCCAGCTCCTGCCCGGGGATGAGTTCTCTCTACGGGACCACGAGCTGCTCTGCCGGGCCGACCACAGCCTGCTGCTGGATAGGAGCTCGGCGGATAGCCCCAGAAGCCCCGGCCATTTACAGAGCACCAGAGGCCTGCATCTATCAGGTAAAGGAGCAACAGATCTGCCGGGCGCTGGGGCCCACCTGGGGGGTGAGATCACCAGCTAGCTCAGTAAATACAGGGTCTAGAGACATACACGCCATGGATTGTTATCCCTGGGGGGAAATGCCATGCACTGTACAAACTGCTCTAGCTGTGTGTCTGTGAATGGATAATGAATAGATGTATGAATAATTTTCTATCTAACTCGGTCTCTGCCTATTAACGCCGCAGGGACATTTATATCTTTAGCTGTCCCTCTTATATGGCTACAGAAAATACATCTGTTATCTCCACCACGATGCGCTGAGTTATGGAGGCCTAGAGAGTTTGGCCAGAGACTCTGCAGTCTTGAAGTGTTTCCCACCTGGCCCCACGCTGGGAACCTCTCCCCCCTCCCCCCCCCATCTCCTTCATGTAGGCCTCTTTCTTCTGCGTCTGGGGAGTGGGAGGGACTGGACGTTACAGGCCACTTGCCAAGGAAATGTGAGGTTCTGTACACACCCAGAAGAGGAGCGGGAGAGGCAGACTGGGCGAGGGGCAGAGCGGGGGTGGCTGGAGGCGGCTGAGAAGGGAATCGGAGCTGTTACAGGGCTGGGCGAGCATTGTACAGTCCAGGCGGCTGAATACTGAGCTACACGTAGCTGCAGCCAAAACAAAAACCAAAACAGCGCACCTGGGGAGGGATGGAAGTGGGACTCAATGAGGCCAGCCAGTAGGGCCGGGGAGAGGGACGGTGGCCGCCCTGGTTGCCCAAGGGAGCAGCAGCGGATTCGTGGGAAAAGCGAGAGGGACGTGGCAGAGCCGGGGAGCGGCTACACACCCTGTTCTAGGCACTGCAGTGATGCCAAGGGACAAGAGGAGAGAACCCCCCTTGCTGTAGGCCCGCGGACGGGGCGGTCGGAGCAATAGCACGTTGGGTGGAGGTTAATCTCCATCTGCCTGCAGTGCTCCAGGAGGCACGGGAGGGAATTTCAACCACAGCCAGGACAGGAGGCTAGAGAGCTGGCTGTCCCCTTGGGGTGAGGGCCAGCGCCATTCCGATAACCGGCCTTCATCCTCTAAGTCCAAACCCTGCTCGCGCCCAGCCCCAGGGCAGCGGGGCTCAGATACAAGGTGATGGGCTCTGGCCCAGGAGACTAGCTCGACAGATGGATCTGCAGCGTTTGGTCCGAAACTCCAGCTCCAGAGCCAGTCCCATAATGTGTACGAGAGCAAACAGGAGCGGGAAGACAAGTCCAAACAACGGCCGCGTTTAGGAGGTTTTGGAATAAACGGGGATTCATCCGAGGCGCCCTGAACTGCCCCGGCAACAGGCTGCGAAACGCTGGCTAACCGCGGGACAGCCCCGGCAGTGGTCCTGGCGCGTTCAGTGTGAACGGGACTAGAGATCGAAAGGTGTGAGTATCGAGAGAGAGAGCCAGGGCTGCTTCCCCAGTTATCTCTAGCCAGTCACTGCACACTCCGGGGCAGCTTTCTATCATTCGGGGGAAGAAAATCAGCTAGGATGGGGGTATATTTCCGTGCACAACCTGTGCTTCCATAGGCTGCCCTCCTTTCCTACGGGAATAATAACCCTGCGACTGCAGTCCGCTCGTCCGCTGGCCTAGGCCATGGATTTGTTTCAAGAAGGGTGAGGTTTCACTCATCGGAAACAAAAACATGTGGGTTTTAAAAATATCGAGCTGCAAAAATAAAAAACAAAAACAAACCCCCTCTCCTAACACCAACACTGAGTAAGAAGCGAACTGGAGCGAGATTATTCCTCTGATCAAAAGGGAATGAATGGTAAAAACAAAACAAACCCTGCCTGCAAGAAGCAGAGCTCCGATGGAGAAAGGGTGGAAGACCTGGCTCCGATTGTCTCTTTGTAGGTGTATTTGTGCTGGCTGCTGAGGATCTGTGCATATCGAGATTATAGGGCCGCAATGCCGCTGTGTCTCGACAAAGATTCGATCCTGGTCCTTTTGGGGGATACTCTCTGCTGACGATGTTTTTGAATTACAATTGTTGACTCATTATAGTTAACTAGTTAAAAGATCGCGGCAAGCCGGGGTTTCCCCTTTTGGGGATGATTTTATACCGCCCGGGTTATTGATGATTAAGGAAGCTCTTAGGTTGACTCCTTCCCGTCTGCCGCGTGAGACGTGCTCCCATTTGCACTGTTTTCGATTAGAAATCCCGGCTAAGGGTTTTTACTCCCGAGTACCACCCCGCATGCGGAAAGCGGTGCAGAGCCTACCGTTCCCAGGGCATGGAAGAAGCGCGGAGATTAATGGACAGGGTCACAATTGCCGGCTAGTTAGCACTTCAGCCCGCTCTTTCCCTGATTATCCGGCTCCTGCTCCTTCTCCTCCTCCCTGGCTGCGGTGCACCGGGCAGGGCCGTTCGCCGCAGGCTCCCGTGGGCTGTTTGATTGAACGGTTTTTAACTCTGTTCTCCGGCCCCTGCGCTCTGCAATGGGCCCCTTTGGGTGGCTGGGTGAGCGGGGCCGGCCCTGATTCGATCCCTGGGTAATTTGCACTTGATATAAAATCTAATGGTCAAATCTCACTCAGGGGCAAAATGCCCGTTTTGGAATAATTAATCTTGGGGGGCGGGGTTTTATTTATCTAGCCTGTAACCCCAACCCGGGCTTTCCCCATTAAATGTCCTGCTCTAAAGAGTCATTTTCTTCCTCGATTTCCCCAGTCGGGAAGCGGCGCGGTGCCTGGGCCTGGTCTAGCCGCTGTGTGCAGGGGCAGCTCTGGCTCGGGGCCCCGGGTTAGTGAGTCTCCGGGTGATTTTCCTCCTGCCTGACTTGTATTTGTTCGCCCTGTTTTCAAGAACCCCAGTGGCCAGAGCCAGTCTCTGGGGTAGCGGCAGCAGCTTCCCACAATACCTGGGGGGCTGTAAAGTACCGACCCCCCCGCACTGCCTCCTTCTTGGTTGTTGGGCTGAGCCCCGGGATCCCCGCCTTGCAATGTGTGTGATTCGATTCTCCCTGTTGCGTACCCGGCTGGGGAAGCAGGAACCGCTTTCCCCGCCGCAGAGTGGCTGGTACAGCTCCCTGCCTGGCTATGCTGGAGGGGGGTGCAGCTCCGGCTTTGGGGTGCGGGTGGGAATGGCCTTTTATCTCAGAGGAGACGCAGGCCGCACCAGCTCAGGGGCGCTGGGCCTGGGCCCTGCAAGCTAATCTCCCAGGCCACATTTAGTGCAGGAGCTTAGCTGCAACCCCTCGCTCCAGGGGAGCCCCTAGCAGGGACCCCGTCCCCGGGGACCCCCGGAGTTTATCCTGCGGGGGGGGGGGGGCTTCACTGCAGCAGGGGAGAGTGCCTGCCTGCGATTCTCTGCGCCATGAACACAGGCCGGGCCAGAGATCACTAGAAATCCACCCCCACGCTGCCTTCGCGGCCTGGCTGGGGCTTGGGGGCGGCTTGGCTGGGGGCGCCCCGGGACGTGGCTCAGACCCCCTCGCTAACTGGAGTTGGTCGGTTCCCCCTCGCCCCGCTGCAGACTCCGTGCCCGGCCGCCAGCCCTCTCTCCGGCCCCACGTGCACAAGCAGACGGAGAAGACCACCCGCGTCCGGACGGTGCTGAACGAGAAGCAGCTGCACACGCTGCGGACCTGCTACGCGGCCAACCCGCGGCCGGACGCGCTGATGAAGGAGCAGCTGGTGGAGATGACCGGCCTGAGCCCCAGAGTGATCCGGGTCTGGTTCCAGAACAAGCGCTGCAAGGACAAGAAGAAATCCATCCTCATGAAGCAGCTTCAGCAGCAGCAGCACGGCGACAAGACAGTAAGAGCAGGGCGCCTCTTTCCACCCACCGGGCAGGGGCCATTTTGCAGGAGGGAACGGCTCTCCCTGCAGTGCCCGAGGACTCCTGGCCCTGGCCCTTGATTTCCCCGCAATGCCCCCCCGCCCCCCACATTGCTCACATGGAAATACCTGGTGAAGACAATGTCTGTGTGAGTGCGTGACAGCACCTCCCCTCTGCTCCACGCTCCCTCGTGCGGGATACATCAGCTCCCAGGGACCAATTCTATGTCTGTTTACACAGAAATGTTTGTGTGAATTTAAAACAAAAACCCAATAGTGAAGATGTGTTAAATAAATGAATGTCCCCCCTCCCCCAGCCAGCATCTGCAACCCCCAGAAGTGAAACTGGCTACAAATTGACCAGAAACCAAAAGTGAAACGGACTAGTCTGAGAGACCTGTACAGAGTAAACAAACAGCGGGAATGGGGACCCGCGATCCAGATTTAACAACAAAAATCGATCCGCTTTAATAGTCTACGGGTTTGCTGGCAACATAAAGAAATCGATTTAGTTTTCAAAACGCATGAATTGTTATTATGAACCCGGCCGTGACCCTTTAAGATATTTTGGGTTTACGTGAAAGCTGTTTTGGCATGACAGCCACTTCATTCTTGCACTCGGGCCATTGTTTAACATGATCCCACAATAAGGCTCAACCCAAAGGGAAAGTGCTCTTAGGTGCTGAAACAGTCACCGTTCCGGGGTTGTTTTTTAACTTGTTGGGAGAGCCCGGCTATGGGTTTGACCCTTTTCTTCTTGGGTGCCCGGGTACAGCTAAATCATCAAGCGAATGATAATTTGTACAAGTGAAATCCCGGGCTGAGATGGCACTTTGGCTCCGTGAGACTGCAGGAGAGCCCGGGGGAGGCGCTGGGAACGGGGGGCCGGCGGGAGTGACTCTCTGACCCCGTTTCTGCTGGGATCAGGCAGAACGACAGGCCGGGCCCTGCTGCCCTGGGCGCCCCGGGCCCCGCCGTGCCGCGCGGACCCGAGCAGCCGGTGGAGCGGAGGGTGGTGCGGGGTTCCACGCGGGAGGGCGAACAGGTCCCCGCACCTGGCGCTGCAATACACTTCCACGGGGCCCAGGGCGCCGGGAAGCGCAGCCCTGGGGTGGGCTCCAGGCGGAGGCCAGCCGGGGTTTTAGAGAATCCGGACAGCTCAGGCGTTGGGGGACCCGCGGCCTGGCGCTGACTCCTGCGGCCCCTGCAATGCCCTGGGCCGCGGCCCGATACCGCAGAGCCCGCCAGGCCTGAGGCTTTGCTGCTTATCTCCCCCTCTAGAGTCTGCAGGGCCTGACCGGGACCCCTCTGGTGGCCGGGAGCCCCATCCGCCATGAGAGCGCCGTGCAAGGCAACGCCGTGGAGGTCCAGACCTACCAGCCGCCTTGGAAAGCGCTCAGTGAATTCGCATTGCAGAGCGACCTGGACCAACCTGCCTTCCAGCAGCTGGTAAGCGGCCGCTCTGCTCCACTGCGGGAGCGGGGCCCCTCCGCCTGCTCTTTATTTATTACTCCCCGACCGTGATCACCCTCCTCCTCCTGGGAGTAAAGTCATCCGCGGAGCGTCACCCCGGCCCAGCTCCGTGAAGGTTCCCAACTCCCACTGACATCACTAGAAGTTAGGAGCCGCACTGCATCCGGGATCCCTGTGCCTCGATTGGGGGGGGGGGGGGGGGGAGGGGGTTGACAGCCACCCTGTGCCCGGAGGAGGAATGGTTCAGGAGCTCTAGCAACCCACACTTCCATTTCCCTTGGTACATTTCGATTTGAATTAGAGAAAAGGGCCGTTTCCATGGAAGCTCAGCCCAATGCAGCCCCTGAATACAGGCTGTATTAGCAACGGCACCCCCCACTTAGACTGTAAGCTCCCTGGGGCAGGAGCTGTGATCCACAGCAGAGCAATATAAATGTTAAGCGGCCAGGAGACCAATAATGATAGAAACGGGATTAGCCACAGGGACGTGTTCCTGATGCGTGCCTATTTCAACAGTTCCCCGCACGCTTTGGCAAGGGAATAGGAAGTGTCCTTACAGGAACAAAACAAAAGAGCCAGTTCCATCGCATTTGGAAAAAGGAAGCGAGAGACATTCCCCGGGACAAATCAGCTGGTGGTTTGTAATTGACCATGTGCCGGTAAATAGTTACAAGGGGCCAGATCCTGACATCCTGACTCAGGATTTTCTCATTCCTAGTTAGACGCTGAAATTCTCTCTAGACGGGCAAGACTGGCACTGACTTCAATGGAAATTGGGTGAGCTTCCAGGGTCTGGCCCACGGGCTCTCTGGTTTTTAACGCTCCCGTTCCGATGCGCTAACTTCTCTCTGAGCTGGGTGTTTGTGGAGGAGAATCGGGCTTAGAAAAGGAAGCGGATGAAGCCCCCCGTTAATGTACTCCTCCGATAGGACTGCGATGTTTTAGTAGATAATCAAAAATTAATCTTGTGTTATGTTTAGTTAATATAATGGGAAAGTGAGACAGGAGTGCTGTATGAATAATTAAACGATCATTTACTAGCATTGGAAGAGCGCATTGATGAAATATGCTGCACATACATCACCCGGTGATATATGGAGCCCAGCACTGCGCAACTGCTACTGGACCACTGCCTAGTCTGAAATGAACTTCGAAAAGTCTAGCAGATTTCTTAATGGGCAGGAGAGCCTCTTCCCAGTGCAAAGAAATCCCCGGGGGCTGCATTAGGAGCGCGCAGCACTGCTGAGCTGGGGAGACCTTTTTGCCATAGTGCCCAATAGCATTCCGCCAGGAGGAGGGAACTTCTCTCTAGGACGCCTGGGTTCTCATCAGCTTGGTTTGTTTGTTTAGCTATAGGTGATCATGTCGTATCCTTGTATTAAGGATGGGATTTATTTTGCCGGCACAGGCTCCGCCTGGCAGAGGGGTGCTGTGGTTTGAATGTGGGCAAGAGTAATGAAGGGCTCTGCAGGTCGTGTCGCTCCCCTGGTGCCGGCCCCTGACAATAGGTGTTTATGGCAATACCTTCTAACGAAACTGAACAGGAGGGAGGGGTTCTTTAGCCAGGGGGCATCCCTGTTTGGGGAGGTCGAGGCTAGGTTTAGAACAAGTGTTATTTAAAGATGTTTGAACTAAAACGTGCACAAACCCTGGAGGACACAGGGCATGTTGTGTTTTAGCCCTTATCTGCTGCAGGTGAATCTTAGCTAGTTTTTAAACCCTGCCTTGCACTAAGTGCTGGAATATTATTTTTAGCAGCGTCTAATTAAAACGGGTTAACACGATAAGAAAAAAAAAGCTTTCCCCAGTCGAGATAAGACAGGGATTGGGGGCTCTGGATTCTGCCCACATCGCTCTCACCCATCTCCCCGCTCCCTTTCCTCTGCCCCCCCCCCCCCCAGGTATCCTTTTCCGAATCTGGCTCCTTGGGTAACTCTTCCGGCAGCGATGTGACCTCCTTGTCTTCCCAGTTACCCGACACCCCCAACAGCATGGTACCCAGTCCTGTGGAGACGTGAGACAAGCACACCCCCCCGGCGGATTTGGACTTTCGCATGCTCCTGCTCCCTGCATGAGACAAGCCCGGCCTGAGGCTGGCCCAGAGCTCCAAACAAAACTTTTTATAATAATATTATTTAAAACCAAACAAAAATATGTCTTGACTGCCAAAAAGCACCAGGATTCTAGCTGCCTTCACCAGACTGGAGAGAACTCCCCCCCCCCTCCTCCCCCCAGCTTGTTTTCCCAACTGATTTTTTTTCCCAGAGCAAACTTGGATTTTCTAAAATTAGCCCCCAGATCACCTACTGTATAATGGTAGTTTGTACATTTTTTTGTTTCGTTTTCCTTTTTGGAAGAAAAAAGGATCTTTTGTGTCTTCCTAAGACTGGTTGGAAGCCAGTTAAATCATCTCAGCTCGATGTTGTCTTTTGAGTAGTCATCTCCATCCCAGTGTCTCTCACAGCACCACATGAGTGAATTCATTCCATACTCTGCATTATCCCTGACTTGAAACCTTGTCCTGTTTTGGGTGGGGGGAGAGGACCCCCTCCCCCCAAGCCGCATGATTGCTGGAAAACATATATATGGAAATGAGACTTTTATTGAAAATGTTAAGTTATCTTATGGACGGAGGACAGATTGTTTGAGCCTTTAAAGAACAAAAGTAAGTTATTGTTATTTATTGTCAGAGCAGCAGTTAATAGTGGAATTAATATTTTGATTTTAATAAAAAATAACCTCATTGGAAAGTGCTACATCGTGTGTGTATTGTTAACCAGCTCTGTCAGGTGAGAGTAAAGAGAAACCTGGGGTCAAAATTCTGCCGAAATAATTCTAAGGGGCCGTCCTTGAAAACAAATCTGCAGCTCGAAATGACCATCCGGAATCAAACTGGTCAAACTAGAAACAAGATAGATAAATGACCTCTTCCGCCATGGTATCAGAGGCTTTAAAGGAATACATGGAACAGCAGGAATCCGTGTTGCAAAAGAGCTCCCAGTAAGACTGAGCTATTTATCGCACTGCGTTATTTATAACTGTTTTCTTATCGACCTATATTTTAAAAAAACACCTTGGTGTAGATGTTGATTGATATTCAAAGGAAAAGCCGAATACCCCTCCACCCCCAATAATGATTGTCTAATTTAATCGATTGGCCTTCCTGAATCACGGCACTATGTGTTAAAGATCCTGTCTAATATCACACGGTATTTTTAAATTAGAAAATAAATTTATTTCCAGTTTCAATTTGAACCACTTTTCAAAACCCCAGTGCAAGCTGCCCTTCTTCCCAGTGCATCCCTGGTGAAAATGTTTGTTTTCTCAGCAGTAAGAGACAGAGATTTCATCTCCTGAGCAGCAGCATTGAAATGCTGGGCAGGGCTGGCTGCAATTCTGCTTCTCTTTGCAGCTTCCTATTTCAGCTCACACTCAGTTGCCAGCGACTGGGGTTGTCCCTACAAATCTATTAAATGTAGCACCCGAATTGGAGACGTGGTGCTCTCCAGTTCTGTTACTGCATTTACAGTCCGGCGCCCTCCCCCACAAGGCAGTGTGTGGAGTGGGCTCTGGGTTTGTCCGCCTCTAGCTGCTGGGATCCTAATTCACAGGGAAAGTGAACTGCCCGGGGTGGACAGGGGATGCTGTTAGCGGTTGGGGGGAGGGGGGTGAGAAAACCTGGATTTGTGCTGGAAATGGCCCAACTTGATTATCATACACATTGTAAGGAGAGTGATCACTTTAGATAAGCTATTACCAGCAGGAGAGTGGGGTGGGAGGAGGTATTTTTTTCATGCTTTGTGTGTATATAAAAAGATCTTCTACACTTTCCACAGTGTGCATCCGATGAAGTGAGCTGTAGCTCAGGAAAGCTTATGCTCAAATAAATTGGTTAGTCTCTCAGGTGCCACAAGTCCTCCTTTTCTTTTTGCGGACTAACACGGCTGGTACTCTGAAGCAGGGGCTGGGCAGTCGCCCAGCCCCCAAGTTCCTCCCAGGAGAATGTCATTGGGCCGAAGGTTACTTCCCCTCCCCCACTCTTTATTTCAGGATTAATGCGGGGGGGGGGGGGAAGGCGTGTGAAATATATTTATTCACACTTTGCTGCTCAATAAGGGGATGAGGATGACTCTGCATTAGGCTCTTTGGCTCCCACTGCCGTCTCCCTTCCACCCGTGTAAAGGCGCAGTCAATCCAGAGCCATTCCGGATTCACACCGGTGGAAAAGAGGGCAGCTCTGGCTGTTACTAGCTCACCCGCCGCCCCAGAGAGAAAACCCACTCCGGCCCCCCTCCAAAGCAGTTAAAGCCCCTCGCCTGCCGTCCTTCGCCCCTGAGGAGGCCGCGATGGGCAGCGTTGTCAGCTCCCAACAGCCGCCCAGGGCAGGGGGCGCCGCCGAAGCCCGGCCCAGCTGTGACCCGCAGCCGCGGCTCACGCCGCAGACCTGCGCGCCTCGGCCCTGCTCCGCAGCCGCATAAGTAGCGGGTAGGAGGGCGCCCGGGCTGGGTTTCGGTTTACGGGCTACGAAGAGCGCCGCAGTCCGTGTCCCCGGCTTTGCGGCCCGGAGCCGCCTGCAGCTCGGGGTCCCCCGGGCTGCGGTGCCCAAGCAGGGGCGGCGGGCATTTAGCAACAAGTACCCTTTTGGTTGCTGTTACGCTGCCTGCCACTCAAGGGGCCGAGCACTGTCCAGGCCCTGCACAGCGCTTACCCTAAACCGCCCAGCCAGCGGCGGCTAAGAAATAAAACCCTGTGCACCCCGGGGAGGCGAGGGGCAGAAGCCGGGGAGCTCCCCCAGCGAGCAGCCCGCACACAGGGAATCGCTAGTGTCTAGTGAGTCAAATCCCAACCACCGAGCCCCAGACACAAACCGGCTCGGCCTTTCAAAGGCCGCGTAGCCGCGAGCTAATTAACGCGCGGAGTCCTGTGCCCGCAGCTTGGGATCGCCGCGAGTGGCTAGTTTGTCCTGACTGTCCCCAGAGTGGATTTGTGATGTGATCACTCTAGTTGCATTTATTAATTCTCCCGTCTAGACAGAGGCGAAGGCTGGGCGGCTCCTTATCTGGGTTTGGCATCACCTGCAAGCGATACACTGAAGGGAGCCACAACCACCCTCTGCTGCGGCCGCTGCTTGTTCCCCTCCGAGAACCAGTCTGGCGTGTCCTGGGTTTATTTTCTTTGCAGCCCCAAAGGCGAAGGGTTTCTCCGGGGAGGGAGGGGCCCCGCTCGCTGCAATGGCCCCTGGATAGGCCGTGCCCAGGTCAGCTGGTGTGACATTTCAAACCCCGCCGCCGGCCCTCTCTCTCTGTGTGTTTTAAGGAGAAACTGACTAGTGATCGCAGGAAATAAGAGGCAGATACTGAATCTCCACCAGCCCCCCGAGCCAGGCCATGAGCTGGAGGCTCGGGTTCTCAGTCGCAAATATTTAACCCTTTGTTTAACTCTCCGGTGCCAGGTCCCCTCACCCCCCCCCCACCCCCAGCAGTGCGAACCTGCCCCCTTGCAAGGGTCTGGCGCAAGGCAGATGCCAGCTGCATGGGGCTGGAAGAGCCCCACAGACGGGCCTGCGGGTGGATTTAGGGCTGGCCCACAGGGCTGTGGGCTTTGAGCGAGGGGAGGAACTGGGCTTTGCTCAGAGGCTTGTCTCTCTGTCCCCCCAGGAGCCCCTCGGCCAGCTGGGGCTGCAGGCACGTCACTAGGGGCCGGGAGGCGGGGGAGGGGTGGGGTGGTGGGGAGATGGTGGAAAGGGCCCGAAGTCTGGTTTTCTTCTAGTTCCCGAGAGACAGCAGCACTTTGCCTTTAATAAGCTCTTTCTCCCAAGTGTAGGAAATGGGGCTGCAAACTCCGAGATAAGAGTCTAGATAGGCTGGGTTAATAAGGACCAGGTTCGCCTCCACACTGCCCGGGCAGGTTTGGAAGGAGAGCTGCTGGATCCTTGCAGACCGTGTGCACTTAACCTAGACCCCTCCCCTCCCTCCAGATCTCCCCAGGGACAGGCTGGGCCTGACCTGAGTCAGGGGCTGCACCTCCAGGCACCTTCCCCACGGGCACAGTCCGCGCCCCAAGACTACCCGCCGGGCTGCTGCTGGAGTGGGGCGGAGCTGCCTCGTTCGCATTAAGCGCCGCGGGCTGCGGAGCGGGTTGGAATCGCTGCAGGAGCGCATCCACCGCGCGCGCGGGCGGAGCTGTGTGTTTAATGGGCACGGGCCGTGTCCGCAGCCCGGCGTCGGGCAGTGCAGCAGGCGCTCGGTCATTCCCTGCCTTTGTGCCGCCTCTGTCTAAGGGAGGCTGCCCTGTCTGCCAGGGACAGGTGGAGGCTGCAGGGCCCCGAGCTGGGGTCAGCCCCCCGTTGGGTTAGTGGCCTCAATAAGGAAGCTCAGGTCTCCCCAGCCAGCCGGGGTTTCCCCATAAATTAAACTCTCCGCTGCAGACAAATCTCCCCTGCCGGCAATGAACCGGGCAGGGCTGTGTGTCTGCCGCAGGGTCTGCGCCGGGCAGGGGGCCAGGTGGGCCCTTTGGGGTGACTCTGCCTCTGGCCCCAGCTCTCTCTAGCTGCAGGTTTGTCTGACGCCTGGTGAGTAACTTCCGAGTCACTAAGCTGGGCTGGAAAGTCGGCTGCTTGGCAAACAGCCCAGTGTCCTCCCAGGGAAGGGCTAGCAGCGAGCCGCCTGCAGGCCCCGGGGGCTGAGCTACATCTGGGCCACCAGGGCTGCGGGACCCAGGAGTAAACAGTCGGAACACCTGAGTTTGCCGAGGTGTTGGAGCGCCTGGTCTAAAGGGAGTCTCCAGCGTGCAGTGGGGATGGCGAAAGGGCTGCCTGGGGGATAGAAACGGGCTCTAAACCGGGATACAAAGGGAGGGAAGATAAGGTCACTTTCCCCGGCTGCAGGGCAGTGTGTGTGTGTGTGTGTGTGTGTGAGACACACAAACGCAGCCGGCGTTGGGGGAGAGATTTGCGGATTGAGATTTGCGGATTCCCTTCGGAAGCGGAGCCGAGAGGCGATAAGGCGGAGAGACGCTGCAGCTGCGGACTGACCGTGGAGTGTCTGGGGCAGCCAGTAGAGCCCCTCGGGTAATTTAGACAAGTTAAAAGCGGTGTCTGGGGGCAGCAGCCAAGCTAGAGCGAGCACCCGCGCTAATTGGCGCGGCCGGAGCACGGGCCAGCCCCTCGTGCAGGCCCTGTTGTGACCCTCAGGCACCCGCCGCCGCTGGAAAGCTGCAGGGACGGGGGGGTAGAAGTGGGGTTAGGCCCCCCCGAAGGCGCGTGAGGTCCCCCAGCTGCCCGCTCTCCAGGCTCAGCGGCAGGGCGGCCCCAGGCAGACCCAGCTGGGGGGCCGGAGGGATGGAGGATACTGGGCGGGGGAGCTGTGCCCGGCGCTGGGGCAGCGCTCACCTGCCAGTGCCCACCCCGCAGCGGGAGGGGAGCGCAGCGGCGTGCGGGTGGCTCTAGGGCCCCAGCCTGGGTCAATCCTGGGGCGGCTTCACCCCGGGAGGCGGCCGGGCGGGGAGCCGGCTCTGGGTGGAGCTGCGCTTTGCCCCGCCAGCGGGCCGGGCGCGATCCCGCAGGGCTCGGGGCAGGGGGCCTGTGGCCACTCGCTTCCCCCTGCTGCGCCCCAGCCACGTCCCCCGCCTAGATTGAAACAAGCTGCTCCCATCACCTGGGGACTGGAGCCGCCCGGCCCCTGGAATGCGACCGAGCTATAAAAGTGCAGCCCGGCTGGCCGGCTCCTTGAAGAGGGAACTTGAAACCCCAGCGCGGCCCCCAGTCCCGCTCCTCCTCTGCAGCCTCGCAGGGCTGCTGCCCGGGTCACGCCGCAGCTCCCCCTAGCGCCTGGGCAGGTGTCTCCCGGGGTGGCAGCGGGGCCGGGGGCCAGGCCCCTCTCTGTGTATTTCTACCGGGCCGCGGGGAGGGGGCGGCTCTGCTCCGGGGCGCTGCCAATTAAAGGTTGCAGGGCCAGACTAGGCCGGGCCGCGTGGGGGGAGCGCTGGCTGGCGCGAGCCCTGCTCTATCCGAATTAGAGCCTGCTGGGAACCAGCCTGCAGGAAACCCCGGCGCTAGTTGCGGAGTCTCCAGCCCCTGACAGCGGGGCGGTGTGGTCCCGCCTCCCTGGTCCCCCCCAGTCAGTGCCACGGGCGGTAATTAGCTGCTTTAACGAGCCATGGCGGCGCTGGAGGCTCAGGGACCCTCCCCCCCCCCCGCGGGCGGATGCCCAGGGTGGGAGCTGCGCCGTCCCCTGCATCCTCGCCCTGCACCGCAGCGGGCTGCAGGGCTCCTCTGCCGGCCGCTGCTCTGGGTGGCGGGAACCGTCCCTCGTGCCCGGGGCCCCCCGGGTCACCTGCTGGGCTCGGATCCTGGCAGCTAGAAGACACGTGAAGGCGAAGGGAGCCGGGCTGGGGGAGAACCGCTCCGGCGCTGAAGGCAAACCTGAGCCGGACTCTCCCGGGTTTTTAGGCTGCTCACTTCCACTGGCGTCAATGGGAGTGAGGAGCCTAAATACCCTTGAGGCTCCGGGTCGGTGTCACGAGCCCTTCACACACTCGTTAACCTGCCCAAACGCCCATTGGCTACAACTGCCCTTCCGCAGGATCGGGCCCAGCAGAAAACAGTAAGACCCGAACTAGGGCTGGGTTTTGATTGAATATGGCCTCCCAGCCCTACTCCTTTCCTTTCGCGTTCACTTCAGCTCCCGCCACCCTGTTGTCTCCCTTACTAAGGAGAAAAACAAAGGTTTGAAGTTTTATGTTAAAAGGACAAATGTCTCCACCATCTGGGTTCATCCCAGCCATGGCACGTTTATTAGACGCCAGTAATACGATGATTTATGCACCAGCTGAAAATCCAGGCAGTGAATCACGTGCCGGGAGCACAGCGAGGTCTGGAGGAATTGGACACGCTGCCCTCCCCAGTGCCAGGAGCCGGCAAAGGCCGTCCAGGGGAGAGGGCCACCAGGCCGCAGCAGGTTAACAATAAGGGAGAGGAATCGCAGCCAGGCGGGGCTGCTGTATGACAGAAGCCCCATGTGACAAAAGGTCCATCACAGCTGGCATGGCCCTGCTTAGAAAATCTCCAGAGACTCGGGCAGGCTTGAAGATCCTGTGGCTGGTGTGGAAATGGAAGCAGGGAGAGAGAGCAGAGCTGGAAACTTCTCTGGGTGTGCCGGGGGACACCTTGGTTTGCCAGAGTTCTGGCTTGTTTTAATTTTGGTCTTGTCTACACAGGGTAGACCAAGGCTCTGTTCCCAAATTCTGTGCTCACACCTGGGCAGACTCACTGAAATCAAGGGGCCTGAGAGCCTGTGGGGTCCATTCGATTACCTGCTTGTCGTTGCTACCCCTTGGCTAGTCCACTCACCTGAGCAATGAGGCCCCCCTTCAAGCAGAGCCCCATGACTGGCACCACAAACTGTGAGCTTCTGAAAGAGAGGGTCCAAACCCCTCCAATATCACACGCGGACTTGTTTTCTTTAGCTTGCCCTGCACACTGCTGGCAAGGGGCTGTTTTCTACTGAATAAAGTATTTAAGCACCAACTACCCCCCTTCCTGTCCCAGAAAAAAAGTTTGAATGAATCCTTGGTGATCAAAGCTGCTCCGGTGATCCTTCTGGGACCTGTCTGCAAACACTTTAAATCTACTTAATGGCTGCTGTAGCCCAAATGCTTGGTATTTCCAAGAACCACAGGCTGTTCCAGCCAGCAAGATGGATACTTTAAATAGGTTTAGAGACCTTAACAAGAAAACAAAAGGCAACCTATCTTAATCCTTTCCCCCCAAACTCATTTGGCTACTCATAAAAAGCAGTGGCAGCGAGAAAGTCAGGAAATAAAGTGCCCTCTTGTTCCCTCATTATTAAGATCAACAGCAAATTTCATATTTGCCGTCTTGGATTTCCCTTTTTCTGGGAATTTTTAGTCCCAAATTCCCTTTTGGTTATGAAAGTAGGAAACCTTGAAATACAGTGACATTGTGAACTGAGTGCCTTTCCAGCTGCAGCTGACACTAGCATCCAGCCACTGCCAGTAGTTTGTGAGCAGCAGGAGATTGTTACACAACCACCAAAGTGCTCAGAAACTCTTGAAAATAGAGGGTCCCATCCTGTTTGCACTGCAGAGGGACAACTTGCCATGGACTTGAATAGGGGCAGGGACTGGGCTAGAGACCAACAGAATTCAAGTGTGCTCTGTTTAGCGGTTAGGGCAGGGAACTGGGTTCTTTTCTCCCAACTGCATCTTTACAGTGGGGATATTACTATTAATTTGTGTTACCATAGCTGCAAGGAGCCCTAGTCATGAATCAGGACTCTATTGTGCTAATTGCTGTACAAACAGAACAAAAAACTGTCCCTACCTCCAAGGATCTTGCAATCTAGTAATACCTCCCTGACAGGGCTGCTTGCGGCTTAATTAATGCTTGTGAGGTGTTTTGATATCTTTGGATTAGTGAAGTGTTGCAATGAAATATTTTAACATTTGATTATTATGTATGCAGCATGGTAAATGTGCACAGGGCTTTATCATACTGACAGTGTTTTGTATATTTTCTACGACAACAATTTTGATTTTTCAGATTATTTTCTACATTGTCTTCTTTCTAATCAGAGTCTTCCTTCCTTTGCCCCATCCTTCATGTTATCACCGAGGCATGCGCCACCAGAATCTCTGCTGTGACTGTAAATTGTGATGTTAAACACACTGACTTGACGGTGGCTGGCTAGTTTAGAGGGAACAACTGTCTTTACATGCACAAATCTTGACATTGAGGAAAAATGGGGAAAGAAAGGAAAAAAAAATAGGGAAAGGAATGGGACCCTGCAAAATCCACAACTAAAACTCTTCCTGAGTATGGTGGGGAGCTGTGTAACACTATTCTTCAAGATGCTCACCTTGTGTTCGCATATCAGTTTGTAGGCCTGGGGTCTGATTTTATACAATATATAACAGTCTTTAAACATTCTACAATACAATTTTTTATTTGCTTACAACAACATGGTGGGATTTATGTTACACCCTTTTTAATGCGTTCTGAATAAGTTTATAATATCCATATTTTTCTTTTTGTCTCATGTTTGTGTGTGCCTGGTAAGTGTTACGATTCACCAGGGGAAAGTAGTCATCTGAATCACCACAGTCTGTCATATTTTTGAGAAATAATTTTAGCCTAGCTAAACAAGCAAAATAAAATAATCTTTTCAACAGAAGCACTGTCATTGTGGTCTAATATTGCTTGACATAGCTTTACGGAAACTCACCATTAACAGAACCAAGGTGCATCACAATTTTTTAACAATTATGATGAAAGTCTTATTCAAACTTTAAAACTGTGTGGGCTTAAAAAGTTTATTACAAATGATCTTATTCTAAAAAACCCAAGAAAAGTCTAAATGAACTCTAAATTGAGTCAAATCAGGATAAACTCATTAAAATTTTGATTAATTCAAAAGATGCCTCAAGACTTCTATTTCTATTTATGAGATTGTGTCGTCTGTAGTAATTTGAATAAGTCACACTACAAACAGAATAAGTTATTTTATTACAAGATACATAGAAGATAACATTTTCTCTATTTGTAACCTAATTTCAGCAGTTTTACAGTGCAAGAAATACACATCATAGGGTAGAACCTACCAAAACCATGACATAGTATGTAAATGAAATAAACAATTTTCAAAATTAAAAAACAGAGCGTTAAAGTATCTACAGTACTTAAGACATAAATAGTGCAAATTATATATATCTACAACATAAGTATTTAGAGTATCTAGAAGTTTCCAAAACAGTTTCTTAAAGTATGTAGTTAGCACAAATTGCTTAACATTAACATGTTAGATGTTTTAAAAATCGAAACAAAACGAAACACTTATTTTTTCTCTTTTTTCAAGAAGAACTGTCGTGCTTCTTCCCAGGCCTGGCAAGGGAATCTGTTAGACAGCTTAAGATAATCTTGGGAAGTGAAGAATTTTTCTGCTAAAGAGAAAACATAAAATTATCAAACTATTCTCTCTTAATATGGTAATAAAACAAGAATAAAAAAACCATGGGCAATTCAACTTGATTCGCCTCTTTTACTTCCTATAAACAAAGTCCTTAAAACACAGAAAAACAGTTCTATGCCACTATAGATGCATTATTTTTTGGTGAAGGGAGCTATCCTACCTCAGTGAAGTAATGGCAAAACACTTCCTGCGTCAGTCTCTCTGTTCCAGCTAAGCTCTGCTCCAGACATTAACTGGGCTTTATGCACCTTTGTGCTCCTTGTGTTTTGGGACCAGTCAGGCAACTTTGAGGTTGCCCTAATTTGTCACTGGCTGCCAATTATTTTAATGGGGTTCCATGAAGGTGAAGAGATCTGCCCACAGGAAGCTCATAGCAAGATCAGGAACTTAGGGCCCTATCTTGCAAACTTTTAGTACTCCTTTCATAAGTATTTGCCAGTGAAGTCAATGGGACTACTCATGAAAGTAAAAGTTTGTAAGATCAGACTCTTCAAGTACTGTAAATGATCATAATTCAGCTTCATGATACAATGGAACTTGCTTTTTATATTGAATCAAGTAGAATAAAAGTCCAACCTTGTTTATTTAACGGGACATTATCTTTGAAGTTTAAAATGATATACTTAAAAAAATAATCCTGATTATGTTGTTAATCATACCGTAGACTGTTATAATTGGAATTAGTTTAGAAATCAAACTCACCTGTCACCATGTATTTTGCCTTTCATTCAGTTTGGACAATGAAAATAAAATAGTTCGTTTTCTCTTTGATTTTTAGTTTGTTTCACTTGCAGGTTCTCATGCATAAACACAATGCTGTAATGTCTGTGTTACAAACACTGCAACAAAGTGTTTGTTTCAAATCAAACCAAAAATGTTTTAATTGATATTAAAAAGTATCATGAAACTGCTAAAATATTTGATTTTGTAAACATTTTTTAAAAACTCAAAGCCTTAATTTTGCACCTAGACTGCCTAACAGTATCCTGTTAAATGTACTGCAATGTGCTAACCGGTTATCATTGTGAATCACTTCTTGGTGGTTGAAATAAAAAAAAAGACGATAAAAGGGTCCACTGTACTGTATGCTGAATATGGAGAACCCAAAACAAGCTCCTGAGTCACTAGCACATCTGAATCTCAAGCCAGTCTACTAGGCAATGGCTGTCTCAGATGAACATCTTTCAAAATTTTAGCTTGCAGTGGTTAATCATGTCCCACATTCCAAAGGTATTTATAAGAACAGGAAAATAATGCAGTAACCTTTTACAAACGGATAGAGTGCTTATGCAGAAAATCACAGGAGAATATTTTACTCATAGTTTCCGGCCATTGTCTGGGGGGCTATTGGGGTGCATCAAAATGTTCATGTGGTTCCAGTGACTTAAAATCCCTGAATAGAGAGCTACTAACGTGAGTAAATGTATGCATATGTGTAAGTGTTTGCCGGATACACTAACACATCACACTGCAATCAACAATATCTACATTCTGACTTCTGATGCTATAAGCAGTAAAACTACAAGTTACAAGTCATGTAAATAAGTAAAGCTAATAGAGTGTCCCTAAATCTGTGATGTCATTTTGTTGTTTACTGCATTTTTTTTTATTGTGAGGGTAGATACCATGAGCTAATCCCAGTAAAATGCAAGATCATCCATATTTTTGTTATGTAATCGCTAATTTGGTAAATTTCACTGGAGACATACCCCTTTGTTGAGAAGACTGGTTATCTGTTTGGCCTGAACTCTGTGTGAAATCCTATAAAAATAAAACAAATGTTATTTAGTTTTCAGATCTACTATATGAAGAAGTAAAAAAGACATGAGATTTAATTTTTCATAGTTACAAGAAAATAAAATTCTTCTAATGAAACCTGTGAATGAATAAACTTAGATCTGTTTGTTATAAAGAAATAACAAAATACTATTAAAATTTAAATCATATTATATGCAGTTGATTTTAACACTTTCCAGAAAAATGCCTTTATTTTGTGCAAGCAGAATGCCTTCTTTTGAAACTAGAACCACCTCTTATCATTATATGATTTTTAACTTTAACAAAACTCTAGCTACTGCTGCATTTCTTTAAAACAGAAGTCTTGTCAGATTTATATTTTCTACTTTGTATAATATATGCTTAAAGATTTCTTCAGTTGTCACTCACATATTACTAATGTTTATTATCTCTACCTAAAGACTGATCCTGATCTCACAGAAATCAATGGGAGTTTTGTCACAGATTTAACTAACTCTAGGTTGTACAATAACTGACTGTACAATAGCAATATATCATAATAAAATCTAGGTGCCCAATCCTGCATACCATGTGCCCTGTTTGTAGTCTTTTGCTTACGTAGGGCTCAATCTCACACCCAATGAAGTCTGAACTTTGCCATTGATTTCAATGGAAGCAGTCTCATACCCATAAGTAGCCAGTAGGATTACTCACGTCAGTAGTAAGGGCTTTCAGGATCAGGCCCTTCATTTAAGTATCTGTCTAACATAGCTGATATTTTTGGTTCATGCTGATATATTATCTGATATAAGAGCAATGGCTTATCAAATCATGTATATTCAGTTAAATAATATTTTGATCTATTTTAACATACTGCATCCAGATTTAGAAACAACAAAAATAACTACGATGATGTAGAGTGTGGAAAGAATTCTGTTTCTGGGGTGATGTTAAATGTATAACTGTAAAGTCTGATTGAATCATTTTCCTCTTCTGAGTTAGCCTTGTACACATTTCTAAAAAACAACTATATTTTAATGATATATTTTTCATGATATATATTTGTATATGTAGTCAAATATTCAAATAACCAGAAGAATTTCTTTTTGCATTTTCTAGCACAAAGGATCCCGTTCTCTCATGAGGTGGGCAGATCCTAAAGTCCGAACTCAGATAAAACTCCCATTAAAGCAAATGGTAGATTTACCCGAGTAAGGACTGCAGAGTCTGTCTCCTGATGAGAGTAAGTTGACATACAAATACAAATGTAAATCTGTTATTTCCTTATTGATATCTGAAAATTCCTTGACTCTTACAGTACGTATCATATGCTTTAAACATTTTGGGCCAGATTCTCTGGTGTAAACTGTCCTAGCTCCACTGAAGTCAATAGAACTGTGAGAATTTGTACCAGCTGAGGATCTGCCATTAGATTTTTAATTTTGATGTCAAAACATCTTCTAAAAACCTGTAAGAAATCAATGTGCCGTTGGCATTTGACTTCAAATATTCCTATGAACTGCAAATCAGGATAAATAGCACCTGAATTAATATTTAATAAAGTAAAGCTAACCTTTGTAATTTTATTTATGCTGTGGTTTCTCGATCAGAAACCATCACCAATGCCAGTCTCACTTTTACAGTGAGAAAAGCTAGGTAAATAACTTTAATTATGATGATCAGATTAGTGTCTGGAGTAATTTCCCGCCCCCCTCCCTTTCTGGTGAGGAAACTGCAGTTTGTGTGTGATGTTGAACTTGTGTTTCTTAAGTTATGTCAAAGGCAACTAGAGATTTCATACAAGCATATTTTAATACTTTAAAAAAATAAAAAATGAATTATATTTTTATATGCATACAAAATGAGTTGGTTACAAGAGGAACAATTTTTAAGTGTTAAATTCTAGTGTTCTTTGTAACAATTATGCAAAAATTCGGAGTATTCAAAATGATGAAAATATAAAGTTACAGTACACTGAAAAGCTTGATGTCATCTGAAGACTTTTTAATAATTGTTTAGCTTTTATGTACTCTTCCCAAAATATATCCAGTCCAGATTTGGAAAATTTGGAAAGCTTTTGAAAAAAACCCAACAACTTAATTTTCTCCATTCAATTGGTCATACATCATCAGCTACGAATAATATTGCTTTATCAACAATTATAACTTTCACTTGACTGCTACAGAATTCAATCTGTTCAATCAATATCAAAATAAGTTTTTAAATTAAAAAATCAGAATATTTAGTTAAGCTGCATGTACTTTTAAATTTGAAAATAGTTAATAAATCTTTTTCATATGTATATTTTTCATAATCTGATGAATAAAGCACAGAACATCAATTTACAGAAAGAGAGTACAATCCTGCAAACCCTTGTTCATGAGAGTAGTCTCAATTAACTCAATGGTTTACACATGTAAAGACTGCAAGATCAGAACCATAATATATATTCTGGTATTTTTATTTGTGTGCGTGCATGTGTGTGTATATATATACACATATACATACACACGCATGCACAAAGGATTGTTAAATTCTCTCTGCTAATCTGTTGTACACAGCATGTAGTTGTGTAGCTATCTGTAACTAGATGCATTATAGAAAACAAACAACACGCGTACAGTAAAGTATCTTCCTTAAAAACCAGTATTTTAAAAACTGTCTAGTAATAGCTGCAACTAGTGCACATTTCACCACCATGTCCAGTCACTTTAATGAAAATAGAGTCCCACATGTGACAGTGAGAACCCAACTACTTAGAAAGCTTTTAGTACTATAAGAAGCCTCAAGTACAGAAATAATCTGTGGTTCGAAAAATAATTGGAAGATGTCAAAGTGTTTAAATGTTATTTATTTGTACTAACTAAAGTGAATTAATTTCATATGCACAGAAAAGACCAAAGTATTGTAGTCAGATTGTGTGGAATTGCACATCACTGGAATATCTACCTGAATGAATGTGGCAAGTAAAACACAACTCATCTCCTGCTCCAGAATGATCTTGTTCTGAGGGTTATTGTAACAAGCAGCTATTAGCGTAGGAAAGAGCACTTTGATTAGGCGAGGATCACTGAAATACTGGAAAGGCAACTGGCATAGTTTCTGCAGCACTGTGGGGTGACGGCCAGATTGTACAATTACCTGAAAATACAAGAGTAACATAACATTAGAACACTTGTGCTGTCTGCTCTTACTTTTACATTAACTGGCAGGAATTTGGAAACTATAGTAACTAAAAGAACATGGTTGAGAAGAAAATGTTTAGTGAATGCTAAAAGAAAAGCTCAGAGGATTTAATCAAAATCATTTCTGTAATACAAGTATTATTTCCATAGCAGCACAAAAATGTAAGGAATATTTGACTACAAAGCATCCTTTTCTTGCATAATTAAAAAAACAACAACTAAGCAAATAAATAGAGTTATTTGAAGACTACTATACACCATTTAATGGTGCTGTAAGAGAGACAAAGAAATACTACAAAGAGACTACAATAATTTACAAACACACACTTTTAAAATATAATAAGCATGATTTTTGAAAAATAATAAAAAGATCACCAGTAATGAAATAACCCTTATGATGCACCTTCACCCTTTACTAGAATTCTCTCTAGCAATTATAAAAGACTATGTTTCATCATAGATGTCTGCTACACATTCACCCAGGCTCTGAAAAGAAAAGGTGACTGTAAATTGCACCGCAATGAATTTCAGCAAGTATAGACTCAGAAAGATCCTCCCATCTGTACTTCTTATCTCAGTTTCTATCAGTGCCATTGACTCTAAAAGGAGAATTGTTTAGATAAATGGAACTGTTGTCATGAAGCAGGCTAGGTTTACAACTGTGTACATCTTAAGAAAAAAAGCAATGCCATTAATGGTATCTTGCAGGGGAACCATCCTAATTTACTCACTAGTCCTACAAAGTCTTGATGATAAACTAAAAAATGTCAAAATCAGATCTGTTCCAAGTAACCTTGATGAGACAATTATAATATGAAAGAGCTGCTTGACCCAAAGTTGGCTTTTCAGTATAGGAGGAAGCTCCTATAAGGTTAGGAACACTGTAAAACTTAAGGTCATGACTGTAAATTGTACTTGGAAAAACACAATTTTACAGGTACACACCCAGACAGGACTGCGTTCAAATTAAAACCAGAAGGACAGAAAGAAGCAGTGGAGACCACAGGAACATAAATTACAGGGATTTACAAGTTTTCAAAGCACTTTTAACAATACGTTAAGAACACACTCTCAGTTGATAATGCAGTTTGGTTTAAGAACAAGATCAACAAAGTAATAGTTCACATTTTTTAGTTCAATAGCCAAAAAGACATTGAAAACCCTTCAGAGAATACTGATAGGAATGCCTTAATTCTCTTAAATCCAGGAGGAATTTAAAAAAACCCAACCAAATATGTGACAATTTAGCATGCATTCAGACATTGCTCTCTCAAGAAAAACATTATATGCATTATCAATAAAGCACCAGGATGAATCTATATTTTATAAGCTACAAATTCTGTAAGCAAATGATCACCACTTTTGAATGTATAATTACGGTTTTCAACCCTAGCTATTTCAATATTTTTAATGTAACTCCGTATTCTTCTCTTTTAAACTCTACGGCTATAAGTGTAATTAATTCAAAAATTCCACCATAGGCTGGAATAACTGCAACTGATACAATTCTGACTCACGGATGACAGAACTCTTTGGCTTCCTGTTAATGGCTATTGTACATGACAAATGGGTAGGAAAAGTGACTTCCAGGGTACTTCATTTCTCATCCTACAATACCAATTCTAACTAGCTATTTAAAAAATGTACGGATAGTTAGCAACCTCTTTCCAAAGTAGCTCCACATATAGCTACTGCATTCATAGAATTAATATTTAAACATCTTTTTCTTTTCAGTTTTAAGGCTGGGTTACTATGTAGGCATCACAAATAAATGCATTGAACTAATCTACTAGAGGCACTGATTATTTTAAGTCTGGCATTTATCACATATGGAATCAATTTAATGATTTTAGTTCATTGTATCCAACGTGGCTGATAAAACTGATACAACTGGGAGTATGTACTCTGAAGAAACCAACAAAAGAATTAACCACTTATTGAAAAAGAACAACAAAAGTACAGCTTCTTCGTTCAGTGAATGGAGTAAATAAAATTCAGCATCTGATTTATAACACTGAACAGTAAAGAAAACAAATCAAAACTTCCCTTTTACTCTCCTTTATGACGGTTAAGTAGAGTTTCAACATTAAAGTTAATTTCTTTCTCTCTTTTTTTAAAATAGTAATATCAGATCCTCACTTGCCTCTCTTTGCTAAGGAATCCTGGCAAGATTTGTAGGATCAGAGTAGTGATGTAATAAGAGGCTGTAACCTGAGCTAGAATTCCCTCTTCCCACAATTCGGTGAAGAAAAGTGCTTATTTTTTCATTGTCGATCTGAACCGGTAATTCTCCTGTAACTTGCTTTTCCTGCCACTCCTCCTCCAGCTTGCTGAGCATACACTTGTCACATTTACTAAAATCCACAATTCAGCAGGCCATTTCTATTCAGCAAAGCACTAAAGCATGTGCTTAAATCCATAGGATTTAAGCACATACCTGAAGCTAAGCATCTGCTTAAATACTTTCCTGAACTGAGGCCTAAATATCAAATCAGTAAAAGCGACATTACTTTTATACCCATTTTTTGACCAACTTAAGCCAGTGTGTAATTTACAGCACTTCTTATTAGAACTAGTAAAAATAATATTTTGCAATTTTTTGTTTTTTTGTTGAAATTTAAAAAAATCATAAAGCTCTACTGCTTACTTCACTGTTGGACTTGTCCCAGAGAACTGCCATGGGAGATGCCGCTGCTTACCTCAAGTTGTATTTTGGCCCAATACATAAATAATTAGGAAAATAACCTGGTAAAGAGATGGACAACTATTGCTTACATACACTGGCTGAACCACACTCACAATGTATGCAGCTACCAAGGAAGAGAAAACAGTGATGAAGTAACTATTTAAAGGTTTTTATATTGCATTTTTGTTTGTCTACAAGTAAAATAACACAGCTAAAACTCATAATGTGAAGCTCAATGCACACTAGTGAGGAGTTCTCAGCTACATGTTAGAGCTAAAGGCCCCAGTATGGGACTCTCATGCTTGACATTAAGCACATATTTAACTGTTTTCCTGTGTAGGAATGGACTTACTCATGCCCTTAACTTTAAGAAGATATTTAAATGGTTTGCTGAATTGGGGCCAATGGCACAGTCCACTCAAAAGTTAAATGTTGTTAAAATTAGGAGCTATCTTCCATCTTGTAGAGTTGAAGATAACATTGTCATATAAGCTGAAACTTAGAACTTACTGAGAACGCAACTTAAAAATGGCACAAAATATATTAATTATTTCTTATGTATATGTATTGTCATAATATTCTTTACAGGTCCTTGTGAGATGTTTTCATTAATATCTGTATCAAATCTTTGGTATTACAGCAGGTGCACCAGTTTTGCCTGCTACATACATAAGGGTGAAAAATAGTTTCCATTTTAACATCCTTTTTTCACTTATTCTTAACTTTCTGAAACATTCACTTTGAAGACTGACATTTTTCATGTTTGGTCTCTGCCTGAATTTGCAACCTTCCCAATTTCTTACACTAATTTTAGCAATTAATTTGCATATATTAAAACAAGAGCGAACTGGTGCTAGAGTTCTCTGTGAGTTCTAGGCGGAAGGCTGATGTGATGACCACTTCCTATTTCCTCTCCTGTTGAGCAGGCTGTGTAGGGTGACCACACTTTTAAAAATGGAAAACCTTTAAAAGGCAAGGGACACCTTTCTTGCTATTGTCTCCAGAGGCTGGGGAGGTAAGAGGTCTGGCAGCTAGACGAGGGTTAAATTGAGAATACTTGTCACTAGTATGTGTGAGGGAATTTGGTACGTAGGAGGTCTGATCTGATCTATGCTTTTCATTGGAAGAAGGGGTCATGTATGAATTTGGCAGTTAGGAAAGCCTTTGGGAGGTGCCTACTTGTGACTGTCCCTCACTATCCCACCAACTGACCTTTCAGCTTCCTTCCTGTCCCAACAGCATCCAGTGTCTCCAGTAACCTAGTGTCAGGCATCCCTCCCTCACTTACTGGTGAATTCAGCACTTCCTGGGCCCTGGCTGCATTTTGCAAGCGCTGTGCAACAGTGAAGAGCCATCCTGATCCTGAACTGGTGTTTGTGAAGCTGACCTTTCGGGAGAGCACAATTCCTCAATTCTGACGCCTCTAGATGGCAGCCTATGCCACCTACCTTTAATGCCAGCCTTGTTATTTTATCCTGATTACATGTTAAATATGACCTAAGAGGGTAAAGAGAAAATTAACATATGCAGTAGGTCACTATGAAACAGTGCAGTGTCTGAAATGCAGTGTTACACCAAGAACTATCTAGTTAAACAAGATGCATTTCCAAATATTGTGCTGAGAAAGACATGCAAGGAGGTCTACTGACACACAACCAGTTCATTCACAAGAATCCAGTGGCCACAAGGAACACCTGATCTTTATAAAATAGTGTGTCTCTGCCAACAGTTCATTCAGGATAATATTTACTATATAAATATAAGATATTACTTAATAGCTTGTTGCACAATATAGATAATTAGAATGCCAAACATATATGTGCCTAGGTATGTAATAGTTAAAACCGATCTAGAAGTCTCCGCCTTTCACAGCTGGATATATTCTAAAAGTGAAATGTGACAGGTGATATGCTACACAGCATTCTAAATATTAGGGAAGGATAATCAAATCAAGGAATTGGAAAAAAATTTTTAATGGCCCCCTCCCTGTGGGATGGAATGGCAGCAAAGAAAACACAAGGCTGCCCTCACAACATTTCCTCCTAATTCCTCTGCTGAGAGAGAGGCTTTTCCCTTTCACAGAACTGGCAGTGGTTTGGCCCAGAGATCTGGGGTACTGATGGAGAGTAAGGTCATCCACACCACTTCCTGGACTCTGCAGCTCTGTCTTAGATCTCTGTTGAGACAGGAGTGCCAACAGGGCTTCCCTTCCCAACGCTTGGCACCCTCTACCTCTTAAAGGAAAGTCCCATGTGCAGAAAGGGCTCTGCTCAGAAGTTAATAACCATAAGGCTCTAATAGCCCCTGAGTGGACTTTCCCCAGGGCTGTGGATGGGACTGGTGCATAAGTAGCCCAAAGCTATTTTCCTTTTCTGTATGGATTTTGGAGAGCACAAAGAGCCCAGACACAGTCCTGAAGGGGCAGTTGACCTACTTGTTAGAATGGGCAGGAACATATCCATGTGTGGATCTATGGGGAACCTTTACACAGAGAGCTATAATAAGATGAGGCTCTCTATTTTGGCCAACTGCCCAATCACATAACGTTTGGTTTAATCAGTCTCTATATTCTTTTTGATCACACAAAATAAAATTACTACTATGCACATATCTATGAAATTGAAGCCAGAGGAACGCATGTCAAAGCAGTATTATGACATCTTCATAACAAAAGGGATTCAGCTCTTTTGAGTGGAGTAGACTAACAGTTCTATCTCAAAGTAGAAGATAAATCTCTTGAAGTGGTATTTTAATTTTATAACAAAAGCTGTGAAAAGGATCCTCTAATCTTAACAGCCATACAATTACAAATAAGTGGCCAAGAGGCATAAATATTCCATGACTGACAAATATATTTCTCATTAAACAAACTAAAACTTTGCAGTCAAAGCTACAAATCTGCAGAATGAATGTATGTAAATACTGGGAAAACAAAGACTTGACATTAGCAACTTTGAGTTCAAGATAGTGATTTATGTACTAGATAAAGTCTACAATATCATCTGCAGGTTTTAAATATCAATGCATACTATTAAATTAACATCTTAAAGTACCAGTAACTTAATCAATTGTTTTGAGAGGATTTACATTTTTTAACCTAACAACAAGGATCTTTGGTGACAATCCAAAATTCTTATTTCCAAATGGTAACAGCACATATTTTACGTATGTCTAGAGTTGGGGGAGGAAAAAAAGAGAGAGAGAGAGAGAGAGAGAGAACGACAACGATGACTAATTTCATTTAAAATTTTGCCAGAAACTTTTAAACAGATTTAAAGAAGCTTAACTTCAGTTAAGATCACAGATTGGTTTTTAGTGTCTCCAAGCTCACACACTAAGTACTGTAAAAAAAATTATTACAAGTAACAAAAGGACAATGCAGCCTCAATCACACTCTTTTCTGGCCCTTGTATACTGTAGAAGTTGAATCTAGGATTACTGTAGAGTAGAAGAGCTGATTTTTAAAGGAATATTTAGTTTACTCCTTGTGATGGATTTAGGTTTGGTTTCTGTGTCTTACACAGACATTTTCAGTTTTGGAAAGGTATCATTCATGCCAGTTATTCTGGCCCATATCCAAGACAAAAACATTGGAATTATCTTTCAAAGAGGCTAATTAATTGTCTGATTAGAGGCAGTGGCAACTTTTAATGTGTACATAAAGGCAAAACAAAATGTGAAAGAAAGTATTGAACAGATTCAAACAAGTCAAGTTCTCAATAAAATACATAGTCTTTTGCAAGTCATTCTCAGTAGTACAAATCTCATTGTTAATTATTATTTGCTGAGCACTGTCTGTATGTTTGGAGCTCTACAAAACATAAAAAAATAAATTGTCGCTGTCCCAAAACGTTTGAGTATTAATTAAAAAATATTAACTCATGTTGAATTACTTGTTCTTCTGTTAAAAAAAAAATTGGTCACTATGCTTTATGTTAAAAACGATGTGGTAGAAACCTGACAATATGCTGTCCTCCTTCATAGAGAGCAAATGAGCTTTAAAGACTAATCAAAGGAACAACTCCCCAAAGCATTTGATTTTAATTAGCCAAGTTGTGTCCCTATCTATCAAAGGAACTCATAAGAACATAAGAACGGTCATACTGGCTCAGACCAATGGTCCATCTAGTACAATAGCCTGTCTTCCAGCAGTGGCTAGTTCCAGAGGGAATGAACAGAACAGTGCAATTATTGAGTGATACATTCCTTGTCGCCAAGCCCTAGCTTCTGAAAGTCAGAGGTATAGGGATACCCAGAGTGTGGGGTTGTGTCCCTGACCACCTTGGCTAATAGCTATCGATGGATCTATGCTCCAAGAACTTACCTAATGATTTTTTGAACCCAGTTATACAAATTCCACAGGTTGACTGTGTATTGTTGTGAATGTTAGAATACTGTATTACTTCCTTGTGTTTGTTTTAAACCTGCTGGTTATTAATTTGGGTGACCCCTAGTTCTTGTGTTATGAGAAAGGGTAAATTACACTTCCCCATTCACTTTCCACTCCATTCATGATTTTATAGACCGGTATCATCTCTCCCCCCTTTAGGCATCTTTCTTCTCAAATGAACATTCCCAGTCTTTTTATTCTCATGTGGAAGCTGTTTCATCCCCCTAATAATTTTTGTTCCCCTTCTCTATACCTTTTCCAATTCTATTCTATCTTTTTTAAGATGGGGTGACCAGAACGTCACACAGCATTAAAGGTGTGGGTGTACCATGGACTTATATAGTGGCATCATGATATTTTCTGTCTTATTATCTCATAATGATTCCTAACATTCTGTTAGTTGTTTTGACTGTAGCTGCACACGAAGCAGATGTTTTCAGAGAATTATCCATGTTGACTCCAAGATCTCATTCTTGATTGGTAACAGTTAATTTAGATCCCATCATTTTGCATGGATACTTAGGATTATGTTTTTCAATGTGCATTACTTTGCACTTATCAACATTGAATTTCATCTGCCAGTTTGTTGTCCAATCATCCACTTCTGTGAGGTCCCTTTGTAACTCTTTGCATCAACTTTGGACTTAACTATCTTGAGTAATTTATTATTGTCTACAGAACTTTGCCACCCCACTGTTCACCCAGTTTTCCAGATGATTTATGAATATGTTGAACAGCACAGATGCCAGTACAGATCCTTCAGGAACCCTACTATTTACCTCTCTCCATTGTGAAAACTGAAGATTTATTCCTACCTGTTGTTTCTTGTCTTCTAAAGTTACGATCTATGAGAGAACCTTCCCTCTTATCCTACGACAGCTTACTTTGTTTAAGAGCCCCAGGTGTGGGGCCTTGTCTAAAGCTTTCTGAAAGTCCAAGTACATTATATCGCCTGGATCTCCCTTGTCCAAATGCTTGTTGACATGCTCAGAGAAATCTGATAGATAGGTGAAGCATGATTTCCCTTTACAAAAACCACACTGACTCTTCCCCAACATACTGTGTTTCTCTATGTGTCTGATAATTCTGTTCTTTACTATAGTTTGGACCAATTTGCCTGGACAGAAGTTAGTCTTACCAGCCTGTAATTGACACGGGCTGCCTCTGGAACTCTTTTTAAAAATTGGCATTACATTAGCTAAACTCCAGTCATCTGGTACACAAGCTGATTTAAGCGATAGGTACATACCACAGTTAGTAGTTATGCAATTTCACATCTGCGTCTCCTCAGCACTCTTGGGTAAATACCACCTGGTTCTGGTGTCTTATTACTGTTTATCAATTTGTTCCAAAACTTCCTCTATTCCTCTATTTGGGACAGTTCTTCAGATTTGTCAACTAAAAAGAATGGCTCAGGTGTGGGAATCTCCCTCACATCTTCTGCAGTGAAGACTGATGCAAATAATTCATTTAGCTTTTCTGCAATGGCCTTATCTTCCTTCAGTGCTTTTTTTGCACCTTGATTGTGCAGTGGCCCCAACTGTTTGGCAGGCTTCCTGTTTCCGATTACTTAAAAAAACTGTTTCTGTTAGCTTTTGCATCTGTAGCAAGTTGCTCTTCAAATTCTTTTTTGGCCTGGCTAATTATACTTTTACACTTGACTTGCCAGAGTTTATCCACCTTTCTATTTTCCTCAGTAGGATTTGACTTCCAATTTTTAAAGAATGCCTTTTTTGCCTTTTACTGCCTCCTTTACTCTGTTGTTTAACCAGGTGGCATTTTTTTGGTCCTCTTACTGTTCTATTTTATTTTTTTATTGATTTGGGGTTTGCCCCTATTATGGTGTTTTTAAATAGTTTCAATGCAGCTTGCAGGCATTTCATTCTGCAGGTATTTCATTCTTTTAATTTCCATTTAGCTGGCTTCTTCATTTTTGTATATTTCCCCTTTTTGAAGTTAAATGCCATATTTTCCCCGCTACAAGCATGTTAAATTCAATTACAATATGGTCGCTATTACTGAACGGTTCAGCTATATTCACCTCTTGGACTAGATCCTGTGCTCCATTTAGGATTAAATCAAAAATTGCCTCTCTCCTTGTGAGTTCCAGGACTAATGATCCAAAAGCAGTCATTAATAGTGTCTAGAAATTTTATCTCTGTATCCTGTTCTAAGATGACATGTTTTCAGTCAGTAAGAGAACAGTTGAAATTTCCTGTTATTATTGGGTTTTCTGTTTTTGTAGCCTCTCCCATCAACCTGAGCATTTCACAATCACCATTACTATTCTGGTCAGGTGGTCGGTAGTATAAGTCTACTGCTATATGCCTATTATTCAAGCCAGGAATTTCTATCCACAGTGATTCTAGGGTAATTTGATTCATTTAAGATTTTTACTATATTTGACTCTATGCTTTCTTTCACATATAACCCCACTCGCACACCAGCACAACTCACCCTGCAATCCCAATATATTTGGTACCCTGGTATTACTGTGTCATTGATTATCATCATTCTGCCAAGTTTCTGTGATGCCTATTATATGAATATCCTCATTTAATACCAAGCACTCAAGTCCACTCATCTTAGCATTTAGACTTCCAGCATTTGTATACAGGTACTTATAAAATTTGTCAATATTTAGTTCTCTGCTTTCATATCATGTAATTGAATGGGACTCTTTTACATTTGACTGATTCTCCTCAGTACCTAGCTGTACTTTATCAACTTCTATCCTTTTCTCTTTGCCAGGATATATATTATCCCCTTTAATAAAACCTGCTCTAAGGGATGTCTCATATGAACATCGTGTGCTCCTCTGCACCTGTGTTGGCTTTCCCCCAGCCCTTAGTTTAAAAACTTCTTTACAACCTTTTTAAATTTACATGCCAGAAATCTGGTTCTGTTTTGGTGTGCGTGGAGCCCATTCTTCCTGTATAGTCTTCTTTCCCCAAAGGTTCCCCAGTTACTAATACACCTAAACCCCTCCTCCCAACACCCTTGTCTCATCCACGCATTGAGACCCTGCAGTTCTGCCTAACTGGCTCTGCACAAGGAACTGGAAGCATTTCAGAGAATGCTACCACAGAGGTCCTGGACCTTAATCTCTTACCTAGCAGCCTAAATGTGGCCTCCAGAACCTCTTTCCTGCCTTTCCCTATGTCATTGGTACCTACGTATACCATGACTACCGGCTTCTCCCCAATACTGCACATAAGTTTATCTAGAGGTCTACAACTTTCACACCTGGCAGACAATTCACTATGCGGTTCTCCTGGTCATCACAAATCTATCTATATTTCTAATAACTGAATCCCCCATTACTATTACCTGTCTCTTCCTAATAATTGGGGTCCTCGCCCCTGGAGGGGTACTTTAGTACGAGACGACAGGGTATCCTCACTGTGAGATAAATAATATTTCCCATCTTCTATGCCACATACACAAAATCCCATTCATCTTGGTATGTAATATCTACAATGATAATCCATTATTCCAGGTCCCTAAATACAGTGTTTGGGCATTTTAACAGAGCTAGTCTTTGGAGATGCAATCAGACCAATGTCACTTGGATACTGTATAATGCACAGGGGGCCGTGATAATGGATTAACCTAAAACATGAAAATGTACTTTCTTGTTATTACTTCTGTTTGATTTGGGGGGCTTGGTGAAGAAATGGCTACATCTTAAACAAGCTGGGAGAATATGCTCAAGGTATTGCAAAATGTGTTTGTGTACTTGGGCATTTCCTGCAGCAAATCCCATAGTTGAGGTTCTGTTCCAGTTTTCATTCTAACTCCCCTTTCCTTATAACCTTTTCAGTTGCTCATAACTTTCCCCGAGCAAACTCCTTTTGGCCTGAAATCTTTTATGATTATTTTAGTCCCAAGATAATTTACTTAAGAATGTTTGAGGAAACTTGGTTCATCCCTTTTTGAATTGTGTGTGGGGGGGAGAAAATATCCCCCTTCCTTACATATTCTGACTGAATTTTGTCCTGGCGTAACTAAAAAATGGCTAGGAACTTCACACTTGGCTCCTTCTTTTATAACCCTCACTGAGCAGATGAAAAGTTTGACAGAATTACTGTAACATAAGGAAATAAGAAGGGAACATAAAAGAACGGTCTAATGCAGAAGTCTAAGCAGTGGTTTGGAAAGCTTTTACACCCAGCTTTTAAACTGACTGAGGGTACAGCTTTTTTTTAGCTTGATGGGAGAAAAATGTGCTGATGTTACAGTATATTCCATAGATATTTTGTATAAAATGCATTACTTATTCTTGTGACATGGAACTAACTCTCCAGAAATATATCTTTCTCAACAAAATTTCACTCCATGTGAAATGAAGCATCAAAACGTTCTCTTCTACTTGAGTGTGTTCTTCTGCCACAATTTATTCCCTGTTCAGACGCAACTCTCTTAGCGGGAGCTCAGGCTAAAAAGCTAATGGATCTAAAAGGGCACCACTTGCCATTTTCAGAATCTTATGTGAGTGCTGTTCCAGTCCTGAACATGTCCATTATAAACACTGGACCTTTACTATTACATTGTGAATATGGAGACTATTACTATTTCCTATTTATTTATCATTTATATAAATGTCAAATTTTAATCTGTATAAAGGAGTTAATAATTTTACTAAACAGGAACTTAAATACACTGCAGCTATTCTTTCTAGTTTCACAGTACTCCATCAAACGGTTAAATGCTTGGGTTTTATGTCAGGTTATTTACAACTTTGTATAAGAAATAAGTCTTTATATTAGTAGTTCAGTTTCTCTTCAAAGTTAGATCTGTATTATTTCTTTGCGCCTATATAAACAAATCCCATGCTGCTAGCATTTAATCAGCAGAATATGTCACCACTCAGGCTCTTCTTCTGTTTTAAGGTCAAGCTATTTTCCCCCCCGTTTTGCTAACTCCACCATTGGCAAGGCTCTAACCTCTAAACAAAGTATGTTGTAAATTTTTCTCTAACATTTATCATGGATCAGAGTACTATTTCTACATTGAAAACAGTATTCAGAATGTATTCACAAGGTTAAAAATGATCATTTTGTTTATCTGAAATGTTTAGTTTCTTAAAATAAAAATGTATGCTTCCAAAAAGAATGGTAATTAGAGAACACAAGAGCTCAGAAATAATATTAGTTTTACTATAACCACATCGCTAGCATTTTCCTTTTTGGGATAGCTTTAGGGTTTTTGGTCTAGCATGGGTATATAACTGATGGGAGAATTTGGCCAAACACAATAATAATCCCAAATATTTCTATCACTTACTACAAAGGATAGTTATAAATTTAGAAGCATATTTAAATATGTAAATGTATTTATCAAACCTGATGCTAACAAGAAATCTAGCTGAACATAGAGGTTCAATATGTTCCTAATTTAAAATTTTAATACATAGGCAAAAATGTGTTAGCCTAAAAGATTTATTAAAAGTTATTTAAGTAGTTGCTTTAATATTTTTTTCTTATAACAGATGAAGAACTAAAGCAGATGAAATTCAGGTATGAGTACAACATATAGAAGTAACAGATATTGGAAAAGATTAACTCCATTACAGCATAAAAAGGTAGGAGTTTGCAATATTCTCAATGGAAAAAATTCAAGGATGCCTTGAGGCTCTTCGGATGTAAGGTTAGCATGTGCCTGGACCAATGTAGTCTATTTTGAAGCAGAGCTACTCTCGAAGGTCTTGTGTGGGTGCCATGAGAAAAGTAGTGAAACTACAGGGAAGGTGAATGTGAACTATTTTCTGGCCTGAACTTATCTACTCCATACAGTGTGTTCATATTTTCTCTTCTTTTTTTGTGAGCTCCAAAACAGTAATATGACATTTCTGCTTAAACATAAAGAATATTACACAAAAATTTTCTAATCTTTTTGAATGTGCTGATTTAGTGCTTTCTCAGGTGAAACAGATTCCCCTTCAAATTTTTTCTTCTGCTTATACTTCTCGGATGAATGTTCAATATGAGCAGATCCTAATTCGGGTTCATAATCATTATTCAACATTGATGCTGAGTTATCTTAGTCATTTCAAAGTTTATTTATTACTCTTTAAATAAATGCATACTTCCTGTGTCTCATTCACAACATAATCTTTTACTCCAGTATTTGTTCACATTTAGCTCTGCGGTCAAAGCTGAAAAGAGGTTTAAAGGTTTGAGCTGGTTCATTCAGAGACTTGTAAATTCGTAATAGCAACAGATGAATATGGTCCTTTGCAAGTTATTTTCACCTGAATGAGGTGTGTACAACTGGATAACCAGCCACTGATTCAGCAACTTACAGAAGCACAGGCCTAACTTTAAGCATGTGAGAAGTCTCAACTACTCATGTGCTTAAAGTATCTTCCTGAATTGGGGCCTCAGTTTCTTAACCCAATCAACTTCAATTTACAAAGCACTAACCTACAGGCCAACACACTGTAACTGTTAATCAGATGAGAAAGTTATCAGACACAAATTCGGACATGCTACAAATCAAACTTATCTATAGAAATACACGTATACTGTGGCATCAAATAATAAGGATCAATGTGCAATGTCTCAAATCCATATATTTGAAAGAAAAAATTGAAATGACTGAAATATTACCTCTTTTATCTTTAGTTCTACATTATCTTTGAAGAGGTCATCATCAAATTTAGATAAAATCTACTACCCTTCCTCCAACTCTCTGACCTACCTGATTACCTCAAAATTGATTAACAAGAATTGTGTCTTTATACATATTGCACCTATATGTTTGTCACTGGTCTCCAGTTTTGTCTAAGACTATTGGAACTTAGGTGCAAAAGGGCTCCCGAAAAACCTTTATATTTGAGCAGGACTTACATATTAAACTTTCCTATTTGCTCAAGGTGTTATTCTATGTAATTATAGATATATTTAACATCTCAAAATGATTGAGGATTTTTAAAAATTTGTAGCTCATGGAAAGGCACATTAATGTTTAGAATGACTACTGATCTTTTTTTAAATAAAACTATGATTTGCAATTCCTTTTGTCTCTATTAACTTGATATTTTGGTGGTGTCTGAACACTACAGATTGCGGGGTTTGGATTAAATAGTTTGACTCACATATAGCATGTAGCCACTGATTCTTTCAAGTATGTGTTGAATTGGTTTGTGTGGATGGGAAATTCTGTACTGGTAGTCATTACTAGCAGTTCAGAAGTAGTATGCTGCAGCTAAGGAACTGGATCTCATTTAAAAAAATCCAAATGTGGATGCTTGGTCAGTTGAAAAACAACACTCCAACAGCTTTCACTACTCTGTATTGTCAAGTGTTTGCACACTGGCTTGATGGACATTAGAGGATCTTTGAAGCATGCCCTTTTCTGCAACTTAATTTGGGTGCTGTATCTGAATGAATGACATATTGCTGAATTTGGGATGGGTTACATGACCTCAGGTTCCATTTTCTGTGTTAAAGGGAAGGTCCTTCAAGACTGTAGGAAGACTGGATAGCTCCTGTCTACTCAATGGGCCTGATTCGCCATGATCTTGTGTAGTAATTTACACCTATACAAAGTAAGTGATAAGAAAGGTCTAAAACTTTACCAGTTCCCATTGCTACAAGGACACATACAGGTAATATATCAATGTAGGCCTCAACTATGTTGAATGATGATTAGGAGAAATCTGTACCTGAAAGAATCCCTTGGAAATGAGATCTTACAGGTACCTAATAAATATTTAAGATAAATCTGGACCAAAGGATGATACAATATTCAAATTCTAATAAAAAGTTGACATTCACAGTTTGAGTCTTCTCTCATTTACACTGGTGTAACTCAATTGACTAGAATGGAGTTACTCTTGACTTAAATTAGCGTAAGTCAGAGGAGAATCAGAATCTTGGTCTTCAAGAATTAAATCTGATTATTGGAAGAGAGTTCTTCCATCACACTTGGAGAGATTCTCTAGAGGCAGTTGTTTCCCAACCAGTGGGCCACAAACCCCAGAGGGTCATAGAAGACAATCAGGTGGGTGGCAAAGCCCTGAAAATTTTATCACAATCTAAAGCAAAGAAAATCTTGCTCTCCCACTCCTCTCAGACCCTTACCCTTTAAGGTCAAGTATTCTCCGTCAACCTCTCAAAACACACACAAATAAATTATACAGCAATATCATTGTTATAAGGGAGACATTTCTGACTTGTACTTTTATAGTAAATGTAATGTGGTTGTGAAAACATTTGAGTTCAAACAAGGGGTCACCAACCAGTAAAAGTTCAGAAACATTGCTCTGTGTGTTATATTATTGAGATGGCAGAAAGAAAACTTTAAGCTGAAAATAAGAAAATACACTCTTCTGCCATGAAAGGTAAATTATCATCTACCAGTAACTAAGTTTAGTCACAGACTTGCAAGACTTTTCATAGTACTCACCTAGATGACATTATTTTTAACTTATATTTTATAATTAGGCTTGGCAGGATTTGATTGTTTTATATGAATGTTTATTTTTAAGCCTTTTTTCCTATATCTACCAATTAAAATTTTCACAGTTGCAAAAAATATTGGGGGTCAGGCAATAATTATTTAATGACGGCAGACAATGAGTCTCAAAAAGTTAAAGCTTTATAACCATTAAAACTTGAATTGTTAACATCACATGTCAAAACATACACCGTAAATAGCCTTAAATCTAACTCTAAGAAGTTCTCAAGCAGCATTTTTCTTACTTTGACTATCTGTAAATTTTGATTATTATGGAGGGAAATACTTTTCCATTAGTTTGTGTGTGTATGTTGAAATTGATGTTTATAAACATTTACCGATAAAAAGCTAATCTTTCCAAGCCTATTTATAATTCTCCCTCTATTTCTATACAATTCCAATAAAACATTATTTTATTTAAGCCTAGTGGAATTGGGCCTGCAGACTAATTTGGGCTGTAGCAGGCTGACACCCCTAGAGAAGTATCAAAATACTTTGGACCCTCAAGGAAGACAGAGAGGAATAGTTAATTGCCTGAGTACGAACACAGAGCAGGCTGTTGTCTTTCTTTCCAAACAGTGCACAGCAGTGCTGAGGGGAGCCACTGCGGGTACGGAGAGAGTTGAATGGCTTACATTCTATGAGGCTGTTATAGGAGAGTTCCCTCACACACTAGGCAAAACAGATGATGGCTCTCAGCAACTGATTAAAGATTTACAGACTTCAGACTTTGTTTTAACTTTTTGTGTGAAATTTAATTCTCATGAAAATGAGAGACTGATAGCCTTGGTTAGAGTCAGACAGAGTAAAGACAGGTGTCATGCAAGCTTATTCATACATCTCTGCCAAAGTAGCTCTATCTTGACTGGCCAAACCCATAATATTCCAGGATTGGGTCTCGGCTGAGAAGAAACTGCCTATTAAGCAGAATCATGCCAAACTCTGTGGTGTTTTTTTTTGACATGGACAAGTGTCCACTAGGGAATAAGCTGAGGCCACCAAGATCATTTTATTTCTGACCTAAGATTAGAACCTAGTCCTCCAGAGACTAGTGGATTAACTCAAGGCTGTGCCCAGCCCCCTTTTTCACCTTAGAATTCTGTCCAACTTCAAGATTCAGTTATGGGCTACATTTTTAAGGCTGGAAAAAGTAGTACTTTTCACCATGTCAGTGCCTAAGTTTATTCTGCAGATGATTCAAAATGACAGAAACCAGAAATCCTTAACTGAATGTAACTACGGTTCATCATCATAAAATCTTTGCTCAGATATGTCAATATCTCACAAAGCACAGGACCCACTTTGGTGTTTTATCAGTGCAGTTAACCTACAAAGCTATTAAAGATCTTGCCTTATTTGAATTACCCATGGTCACTGTCATTTATTGCATTTTAGGCACAGCAGTTTGAAAATTTTCACTCTTTTTAGAGTACATTTTTTGCACCATGTTTTTGTTCATCCACGATGTTACAATACTACAAAAATGTCTTGACAAATTATCTACAAGATGTTCCCCTTTGCTTCCCCAATTGTATCTAGAGTGGAAAACCATTCTTATTGAAGGCCTTTGTCCACTTAAACTCCTCTTGGGTTATGTAAAACTCACTAAGACACTAAAGCTGTCTTTTAATTTGCTCCATTTTAAGCCAATGAGTTCTATTACATGTGGATTATTTCTGGTTTATCAAGACTACAACACACCATATGACTTGTGAACACGTTAAAGTATTCAAGAACATCCGCAATGATTTTTATGATTCCAATTGAAAAAAAAAATTTTTTTTTAGTACCATAAGATTGTAAACAATTCGGCTATAAATAGTCAAATTGGTGTTTAAAGTCCTATGTAAAAAGAACACTATCAATATGAAATCTACGTAGTTTAAAAAAAAATTGAGCTAAAAGTAGTTTGGGGTACTATTTATTTATTTTTTTACCGAGATTTTTACTAATTACAAAAAGAGAGCACCCATCCCATGCGGAAGGTCGCCTTGTTAGACTCTTAAAAAATACAATTCATTCCTAACAGTCTAAAAATCAACTCACCGAGAGCACTACTAGAACCCTAAAAATGCCCCACTGCCAGAGGGCAAGAGGCTCCCTAGTAGTCTAAGCTGGCTGAGCGGCTCCATGTACCCCAACTCACTGCTGTCATAATCTGTATCTAAAAGTTGTCATGGAAGGTATAATATGCAAACTGGTAACACAGTGGCATTAATATTACTGTGTGATGGATACGCAAGTGATATATGAAAATAATAAACATGTACTGGAAATAGGTTATTGAAATGTGTTTGGCCGGTAGGTCTCAAGCACCGTTCCCTAGACAAAGGAATGTGGTCCCATGTGCTTGAATGGTCTCCAGTGGAAAACTGAGCAAGAAGAGACAATGAAGTACATTTACATAAAAGATAAACAAAACCATCAAACTAGTGAGTGGAGGAGATTGCCACTTAACTATCCAGATGGGGGGAGGAGGGAAGAGGAGACTGCAAAAATTAAAATGGCATCAGCTCCCTGGTGGACATAGCAAGTTGAGCACCCAGGAAGCCTGCCTGACTTTGAAAACACAGATAATCGCTGAGGATATAAGCAGAGAGAAAAAGCCATTATGGCATCCTTCACCTGAAGAGCCAAAGAAACCAAGTGCTTTGAGTCCTGTGTTGCATCCTGGCTAAGAACTGGCCAGCCATGCTGGAAGAACAACTGTGGTGAGAAACTGCTTTGAACAAAAGGCTCTAGTTTGTTTAATTAGGTTTTAATCTTAGAAGCATATTTTTACTTTTGTTTGTAACCATTTCTATCTCAATTACTTCTACTTGGTATTACTTAAATATCTGTTCTTTGTAAATAAACTTAATCTTGTTTTATTACACATGCATCTCAGTACAGTATTTCAGACTGAAGGATAAAATCCTCAGCCAAACTAACAGGTGGGTGCTGTGTACTGTTTATTCAAAGGAGCAGCGAACTCGATAAAGTTTTGTGAGTGCTACAGTGAGAGGAGCTGTGCACTGCAGAGGAGATGGTTTTGGGTAAATTCAGGACTGGAAGGGCTGTTGGTGTCACCCTGCAAGGAGTAACCAGGGTGATGGAAGCTGGGCGAGGTCACTGTGCTGTAAGTAGGCTGCTGGTGTCAGCCTCTGAACCAAAGTTACACACCACAGAAGCACTCAGCGTTACAGGGCAGGTGGTGACACAACCCCTTACTGGTCTGGGTGAACTCCCAATGCCTCACAATTACCCCAGCAGCAATGCGACTATAACAAAAAATTAATAATCAACTCCACCAACAAAACCACTGATGGGGTCTCCAACCTCTTTCCTACACCTGTCCTCCAAGCCTCCCTGTCAATTTATGTGGTTTTATAATCCCATTAATCTATTATTAAAAGTTTTGCTCTTCCCTGTTGTTGAAAGACTGGTGCAGACAACAGTGGACACTGACAGACTACAGTAGGGAAACAGAGAAAATTATACACAGAAAGTGCTATCAAATGCACAACATAAACCACCTACAAAAATTAAAGCTTTTTTTTCTTTAAATTCTATTGGTGAAGTAATCTTAGCTGTTACCTGTAAAACAACGGGAAATTATTTTCAGACAAAATTGTGATTTTTAAGTTGACAAAGTCTTTTTAGACACTTGCTACGATACCTGATGCTTCTCTTAGCAGCAGTAACTTCAGTTGGCTCCTCTGGTAGAAATACTGTTTCAGAAGGAGCATGCTGCTTAGAGTTAACTGCTCCCTAGCTCCATTCCTTTTCCCTCACTCATGCAGTGGGTTTCCTTAGCTTTGAGTAAGGGAGAGAGTGAGGTACACTGGCTTTGCACTCCCTTCCATGGGTTAGAGGCCCTTTTGCCCCTTTATTCCACGTCTTTTCCTCTTTTGCATGCTGGCGAACAGCCAGGTGCACAAGGTCCCCAGTAAACAAACATCCTCTTACACAGTTCTAAGAACTGGTATGTATGGAAAACTGATAGTAAATACCAGCTATATTGCGCCTGTCATAATTTAACATTTCAGAATAATAAAGGATGTCAGACACTATGGCTGAAAATTTCAAGGCAGTGCAGGGGATTTAGCCATACATTTTCCACTCAAGATATATCCCCTGCACTGCTATGAAAATCTCAACCTATTCTTGGAAAACATTATGAAGTAAAACTTGGCATAATTAACTTTTACAGTTATGCTTTGCTGCTTCTTCCTCAAGCTCCAGCTAATGCCAAGAAGTGTAAAATAGTAAATAAGTATCTACTAGTAAGTATCATTTCATGCCACAGAAACAATATATTTAATAACATGGTTATTGTGCTTTTTCAGTTACACAACTATTTAAATATTACAAATTTGCAAATATTAATTTAGGAAGATCATGGAAATGAAAGAATTTATCAGCAACTTTGATAAACATGACTGAACATATTCCCCACACATGCAACCAGTATTTGTGCCTGTAAATCACACAGCTAGATGTCAAAATAATCTCACAAAGGACTGGATTAAAAAAAATCAAATGCAAATTTTAAAGGTAGGTTGAGGTTCCTTTAAAAATTTGGGCTTGATTCTCATTTACACTAACGGCCACTTTACACCACTCTGACAATGTGAAGTGGCTTTAAAGTGAGTGTAAATGTAATTTAACACCATTTTACAATTTTATGGCCTTTTTGTTTTTTTTAACTTTATGTTAAATAGTTGAAACAAAGTGTTTACTCTTTGTTTCTTTTAGCATTATATTTATACCAGTGATATTACTGCTGTGTGAAGTGTAATAGTTTTAAGAAAGGAGAAACTCCTCTATTGAAAAGTTCACTGGTCTTTTTTCATTTTCAAATTACAGTTGGTGTTATACTTGTACAAAAGTTTCTGTCAGTTTTGCATTAAAATTTCCACATTAAAAATGCTATTGCTGTGTCCTAGTAGGTAGATGACAATATTCAATGAAAACCGACCCTTTAATATATGCATTCCTATTTTCAACAGATGGTTTATTGTAATCCATCAATGTTATAAATTATATATGAATTTACAATAAAAACATTTTAAATCTAAATGACTTTTCTTGAGCCAATAAATGGGGAGTTTATACCCAGTGACCTAATAACATCATGCTTCAGACTGATAATTTAGAGGTATAAGGCTCTGTATCATATTGCCAATACCCAAAGTGAGTCAGACTTACACAAAAGCAGTTTAAATACATTGTTTGTGTTAATTCCTGTAAGTAATAAAACTAGATTTATGATACAGGCACAACTAGATAGATGAACAGTGCAACTTCCTTTGGAGCCTTTTGATGCAAGATCATGGGTCTAAGGTCTTTAATTTGAAAAGATTTTCCAAATTAAGTATATTCCCTAACTACAATGAATATGCAAAGATTTTTATTCCCCAAACAGTAATGTGAAGGAAGCCAAATCATCTGTCATTTGTGTTAATTTAATTATCAGGCTACATTCAATTATCCAATATAAAATGCAAATGAAGTATATGGTTAACAGCACATACCAATTATGTTCATTATAATAATTAAATCAGACAAAGTAGAAAAGGGAATGAAAATGTAATAAAATATGAGAGGATTTTTTAATTAACAACAATATTTTAATTAGAAACTCTAATCCTATAGTAAGTAGATGATTGGCTTAATCAAAGATAGGGACATTATTTTTATTTTTATTATTATTTTGAGTGCATCTTTAGTATCATGGGACCTGTTTTCTTAAGTTAATAGACTAAATAGTGACAAATAAAGAGAACCAGTTTCACTGACCATACTTTATGCAAAGCAGATGCCTAATAAAGCAATCTTACACTAGCGCATGATTACAGAATTCTTGTCCTGTAAAAATGCAAGCTGTCTAACCCTACAGTAAATAAAAGTTCACGTGCTGATACAAAACAGACAGTGCAGTTTATTCTCGACTAATGATGCTAAAGCATTTAACATATTAAAGGACTGTTTGCTTTTAAAATTTTTTAGTTTCATAACCCATTTCTTTCATTCAGTGATAGCAGTGGCCCTGAAAAAAGCTTTATGAAGATTAAAACAGGATATGAAAAAACAATATTACCAATACAATAAATGTGGGCAATGTCAGAAAGTCATACTAATTTTAAAATAAACTTATCAAATATGCTCCAAACAAAAGAGAATCCCTTTATCCTGATCACTGCTTGCAGCGATTTGGTTGCACAGACCAAAAGTTATTTCGTTATTTAAATCAGGACTCCACTGTATTACTTTTCAAGAGACAACGTCAAGGTTGGCAGACCCAAAATATAACATACCTTACCAATAACATTCTTATTTTAAAATGTCCTCTGCTGAAAAATCTGTCCAGCCTCTAAAATAGGGGCTGCCAAATTCTGAATAATAAGATTGCTGCTTCTTTGTCCCACTCATCATACTGGGTTTTGTGTCTGTGCTTGTAGGCATACATGTGAATGTACACAGACACACTGTAATATACCACGCTATTTGTCTGCCTTGTGTTGTTCTTGTGAGTAAGCAGGTAATTGAAATTTACAAGAGATAATAGGGGACTAAGAATCTACAGAGGAAAAGACTTGTTTAAACTACAAACAAACCACAACAAACATTTATTTGACTGCAGGAGCAATCAGAAGGCTGATATGAAATATCCCAGTCAATGGTCCCTTAAAATGTGCTTGATGAATATACAAACACAGTTACCAGGATATAAGGCAGGGGCGGGCAAACTTTTTGGCCCAAGGGCCGCATCGGGTTTGGGAACTTTTATGGAGGGCCTGTTAGGGGAGGCTGTGCCTCCCCAAACAGCCAGGTGTGGCCTGCCTCCCCCTCCACCTCCCCCCCCCCCACTTCTCACCCCCTGACGCCGTCCTCCCCACCCCCGAACTCCTGCCCCATCCAACCTCCCCGTTCTCTGACAGCCCCCCACCCCAGGACCCCTGCCCCATCCACTCCCCCCTGCTCCCTGTCCTCTGACTCCCCCGCGCCGCCCCATCCAACCCCCCTCCTTCCTGACTGCCCCCCGGGACTCCTGCCCCCATTCAAGCCCCTGTTCCCCGCCCCCTGACTGCCCCGACCTCCATCCACACCCTCACCCCCTGACCACCACCCCCAAACCTCCTTGCCATCTATCCACCCCCCCACTCCCTGCCCCCTTACAGCGCTTCCTGGAGCAATGGTGGCTGGCGGCGCTACAGCCGCGCCGCTTGGCTGGAGCCAGCCATGCCACTGCACAGCACAGAGCACTGGGTCAGGCCGGGCTCTGCAACTGCACTGCCCCAGGAGCTCGCAGCCCTGCCGCCCAGAGCACTGCGCCAGCGGTGCAGTGAGCTGAGGCTGCGGTGGAGGAGGAACAGTTGGGGAGGGGCCAGGGACTAGCCTCCCGGGCCAGAAGCTCAGGGCAGGGCAGGAGGGTCCCGTGGGCCGGATGTGGCGAGCGGGCCGTAGTCTGCCCACCTCTGATCTAAGGAATATTTGTTGTCTTCAGTGAAATCTGGGATACATGCTTTGACTTCTTGGAGCACAGAATCATAGAACTGGAACAGACCTTGAGAGGCCTTCTAGTCCAGTTCCCTGCACTCAAAGCAGGACTAAGTATTATCTAGACCAGTGGTTCTCAAAGCTGGTCTGCCGCTCGTTCAGGGAAAGCCCCTGGCGCGCCGGACCAGTTTGTTTATCAGCCACGTCCGCAACTTCAGCCGATCGCAGCTCCCACTGGCTGCGGTTCGCTGCTCCAGGCCAATGGGGGCTGCGGGAAGCGGCACGGGCCAAGTGACATGCTGGCTGCCCTTCCCACAGCCCCCATTGGCCTGGAGCAGCAAAACGCGGCCAGTGGGAGCCGCAATTGGCCGAACCTGAGGACGCGGCAGGTAAACAATCCGGTCCGGCCTGCCAGGGGCTTTCCCTGAACGAGCGGCAGGCTGGCTTTGAGAACCACTGATCTAGACCATCCCTGACAGGTGTTTGTCTAACCAGCCTTTAAATCTCCAATGACAGAGATTCCACAACCTTCCAAAGCAATTTATTCCAGTGCTTTACTACCGTGACAGTTAGAAAGTCTTTCCTAATGTCCAACCTAAACCACCCTTACTACAATGTAAGCCCATTGCTTCTTGTCCTATCCTCAGAGGTTAATGAGAACAATTTTTGTCCCTCCTCCTTATAATAATCTTTTATGTACTTGAAAATCACTATCATCTCCCTGCTTAGTCTTCTCTTCTCCAGACTAAACAAAGCCAATTTTTTCAATCTTCTCTCATAAGGTAATGCTTTCTAGACCTTTAATCATTTTTGTTGCTCTTCTTTGGACTTTCTCCAATTTGTCCACATCTTTCCTGAAATGTGGTACCTAGAACTGGGCACAATACTCCAGTTGAGGTCTAATCAGTGCAGAGTAGAACAGAAGAATTACTTCTTATGTCTTGCTTACAACACTCCAGCATCTTTAATGAGGCTAATGTTTACTGTTTTAGAACATTTGTTATTTGGCTTCTGCTTCAGGAATATATTGATTTTTTTTAAAATTAGCATTGCACAAATGTTAATGTAAAAACAGAAAGTTCAGGAACTAACATTATAGTGGTAATAAATGAGCCAGAAGCACTTCCTGTATCATGGAAGACATCATTTCATTACTGGAAACCACAGCACTACTAGTATATGAAAATAACAGTTGCACGCAAATCCCAGTGCCTGTTTGGTACCTGATTTTATTACTAGCTGGCCAGAGACAGTCTATGCTTAAACAGGGTAAAAGAGAAACTCAGTTATTGCCCTTATCCTCACAATACAGGCAGGTAACTTTCTGAAAAGGTGTTAAAGCCTAAAGGGTCCAACCTGAGGTAAAGAAATGCTCCTTATTTGAGCCTACATGAATGATCCTACAGAAGGAAAGAGAATCAAGTTGACTCAGGGATCAGTTTTTTCTTTTTTTTTTTAGATTAGAACAGACCAGGAGGCATGAATATCTGTTTTCTCTAAGGAGCAAAATTTGACCGTTTAAAATACATGTGGATTTTTAAAAAATTAAACAACAAATTACCAGATTCTATGACATAAAAGCAAAACCTGTATCCCATCTAGTTGGAGATCTCATAAATATTATGCCACAGGCTGAAGGGTGGTTTTAAAAGGTGTGGGATCTTGGTAGTCTTCAACAAATTGTGAACAGGGTAGAAACATGTTTTTGCTTGAGAAAACTGATTTTTGAAAAAAACTTTGCAAAGCATTAAACGAAAATTGCCATTTTTATAAATGAAATGCTCACAAAATGACCCTTAATTTTGCACATCTCTAACAGAAATAAATAGCTTGAAGAAGTGACACCAAGCAGTCCACTATGTTATACTACCTCCACTGCCTGACCAGTACCGTGCTTATTTTAGCAAGGACCTAAAATTGTTTTATGTAGGTGAAGAAGTTATTTATTAATCCTCAAATTTAATCCAGTTCAGAGATAGTTCTACATTAGTGATGGCACATGACTTTAACCACAAGTGCAGATGCTGAAGATTTAGACAGACTGCAACATTACCAGCTGAGAATCATGCCCTCAGACAAACACATTTATGCACATACTTTATCTTTTGGCTACCTACTCCCCATAGCCATCTGCTAGGATGGCATGGTGCCTGCTCACAAGCTGGTGGACCTTTGCCCTAGGGCACAAAACTAAACAGCAATGGGCACTGTAGAGCACTACAACTGACATCTCTGGAAAGAGGTTCCTCTTGTGTGCTATTACTGGCACATTAACGGTGCATGTCCCTTTTCCAATGGATCACATCTGTTTATATTTGTGAGCCAAAAAAAGAATTCTTGGAGTAGAGAGAAAAGGAAGATGGAGTTCACCGGCACTTCTGTATACCAACAAGACTAGTTACATTGCAGTGGGAATCTGGAAAGCTCAGCAATACCACTCTGCTCTCAAAATGAACACATTACAAAAATACCACCTGCAGGCAGTCTGTGTGAAAGACCAGTGTCTCCACAGGACTTTTCGATTTCTGCTTCAATGGAGTCTAATCCTGATTCAAGTTCCAAAAGTTACTTAACATTAGCCCTGCAAAACACAGGACCATCCTTGGAGTCAGTTTTCTGAGGGATCAGTGCCAGGTAACTTTTGGATCCTGAATTAGGATTTGGCTTCACACGGTAGCCGGGCTGCAGCAGTTTCTCTGAAGCTGTGGCCAAAACCGCTGAAATTACATTTTTTACTGCATTGTCAGCCCTAAGATATTACAATGTTCAAATTGCAGTTGACAGCCCTACCATCATAGTTCAAAAGGTTTAAAAAAAAACAAACAAAAAAACTTATACTGACAAGTTGAAACATTCACTTACATCTGCTCTTCAATTTATGGAGGGGATTAAACTTCTAATTCTGAATAAAATAGTTTAACAGAAAAGGGGCAGAGCAGAAACAGACATAAAGGAGTAATAAGGCAAATGACAATGTAAAATACATTGTATAACTGAATAATATCAAAGGATAATGCAACATAATACAATTTCTATGTACACACACACAGTCAGGCCCAAGTATTCAAAAATAAAGAGCAAGGGCGAAGTTCTGCCCTGATTTACACTCTGGTATACCCCGACTCCAAATATCCTCAAAGTTTTATATCCTGATTATTTTGTAAGCAGTTCTTTCTAGTGTATGAGTTCAGGGAGTCCATTATAGCTGTGAACTGCAGTGTCCAGGAAGTTGAAGGGGATTTCCAATGTTGTAATATCAGGTTATGTTTTGCAACTAAAACGGAATGTAAGAGTCATTCCCGCAGGAATCAGAGAGACCAGTGCACTGTTAATATAATTTAGTACAAATAGTAAGGTTAAAATTAATAGCAGAATGAAGAACAAGGGATAAATTCTATTATCAGATATGCATGCACAGCTCTTATTGGCTTCCAGGAGATTTGCATTTGCATATATATAAAGGTAGAATTTGGCCTTCTCTCTGGTACAAACGTTTATCCAACAGGAAAGGATAAAAGGAAAATATATGAACATAAAATATAACACCCTTGTGGTCATAAAACATATTTGTCAACAGTCCTGTTTTGGCAGTGACCAGGCCTAATTATGGCTGGTCAGTGCTATGAGTATCTCAAGCACAGGAGTACCAACCATAAAAAATAAATAAATACCAAAAAGAATGATGTCCCCCTTTACATTCCTCATTTAGTCTTTTGTCCTAATACAAAACTTAGGCTCCTATCTTACAGATGCTTATGTATGTACATAAATTTACACACATGAGGAACCACAACGGCACTACTCACGTAATTAAGTATTTCAGAATCAGGGCCTAAACATGTGCACAATAATCCCAATCACATTTTCTGATTTCCTTACCTGATTATCCGGATGGTTGACTGTAAAATACCCAACACAAACAATGACTTCATGTAGCAGTTCTTCACAGGTATGCTGAGAACAGTACCACAGCAAAGAGCTGATAATATGACGGAATGCAAGGGAAAGTCCCTCAGCACCTACAATAGACTGACAGAAAACATGAAATCATAACCTAGCAATATATTATAGGGACTACCTGAAACAAATGAGAGGTGAAATTACAAATCACATACTCTTCAATGTTATCAGAAAGTATTCAAGTAAGATTTTGGTTATACTTTTGATTGTATAATGGTTGTGATAAAAAAATGCCAAATGAACCCCTGCCCCTGCCCCCCTTAACTTTTTCAGCAACTTATCAGTAGGATGTTAATTAATATGATAAATGCCACTGTAAATAAAACTGAATTTTAACTTTTAAATGGGCAAAGAAAAATTTGGATTCTTCTCAGTTGGCATTCCGTTAGCATTAAGTAGCCAATTTCATTAAATATGGAGAACATGTTCCGGGAAAACTTAATACTAATAATAATTCTCAGTAATAAGCAAAGCAAAACAAATCATTCCCAATTTTTGCAAAAGAGCAAAATACATTTCTCATTAATATCTGTGTGTTCTGAACGGAAAAGAAAGATAAATAATAACGAATAACTTTTCAAACAAACATTTTCAAAAGTTGAAAACATCCAAAAGAAGACAACCATCAGCTGCAATTCTTTTTTGGGATACTTTCTGAAAGTAGGCAAATTGCTGTAGTGTGGAGATTCAGGAGAATTAGATTTTATCTGTGCAGCCTACAGCCTCTATTTAATAAACATGTCAAACAGACAGAGCGACAAAAGGGCAAAGGGGAAAACTGAAGCATAAGGAATGAGCATGACAGTCTACTAACTCTAATGAAACAACAGCACAGGCCTGTGGGAAAATATCTTTCATCTGAAAGTTTTCTTTCTTTCTGCGTGGACTATATGTACATAAATCTAAGTATGCTAGAGTTAGGTTTTACCGTAATCAAAATTCAGCCCAGAAAAATGGAATTTTTGTTTTAAAAAACCAGCAATGGATATCTTCCATCTCCATAGTTAATACCCCCAATAAGTTGTTATACTTTCAAGCTTCAAAACATAATATAGTATCTATTTGTTACTTTACATCATGTAGCAATATGTTTTTGGGTCCAGCCCTTATTTAATTAGTCATGTCATGCATGCTGTGACCTAATGCTCTGTGTTTAACCTTCCCTGATAACAACAGGCCAAGGGGTACATGAGTTTGTGTATAAAAGTTAAACTAATTTTTCAAGGAAACTATGCTTCCTCTTTAGCCTGAATTAATAGTAATTCAGTATCCTGTCTATTGTTTCTCACTACCATCTTTCAATTGTTTGGACTGTCAAGTTAAATGACGTACACACCCATGAGCCAGGGGATTATCTGTGTTGATATTAATTCATACTGTGCCATACTGGACCTCTTCTTTTAATCAGAAAACTGTTCTATGGCCTTACTATTACATGATAAAATTATTCCTGAGAGCTAATCATCATCAGGCAGTACATAAACTATGATTTCTTTCTTTCCTAACTTATAGTCTGCTACAGTTCCTAAGTGTCAGGAGGGACAATAATAAGCGTTTTTAACATTAACTAAATAGTTAACATTAACAGATGGAGACAAATAGTTACTAAGAATGGAACAGTGATTCTGTCCATCAAAGCAATACTATGACCCCAATTCAGCAAAGCAGGTAAAGAAAATGCTTAATTGAACTGAAGCCCATCTCAGATTCACAGAGACAGTAATTGCTATACTGTACTTAATACAACCAGTTCTATAACACATGGCTCTACAAAGCATAAATGCACATGGTTGTGCACATAGATGCAAGATTTACATATGAAATAACTTATAGTTTTTGGAAATTTGCCCCCCCCAACAGAGTGGCCTTAATTCTGCAACTGGATCCATGTGGATGAACGGGTCTTCCTGCACAGAACTAGTTGTTAGATCAGGGCTATTAGTTGTACTAAAACTAAAAATCAAGAAGTGGGAGTTGAGGGCGGATTATCCTGCATTCTTCACTCAGGCAAAACTCCTGCTGATTTCAGCACAGTGCAGACAGGAGCCCATGATACACGATATGATTGGACAAATGTATCCATTATACATAAAAACTTCATTTGATATACTGCATGAGATTCATTGTTAGCAAAGCAGTTTTACAAAGCAATGTTATTTGCAATTTCACCTCACATTAATAAAAACTTTTACTCATTTATTTCTGGAATATTTTAATATTATTTTTTTTCTTAAAGTGGAAAAGTTATTAATTTGCATTATGGACTAATTGCCAGACAAATTTCTTCTTCCTTTTTTTAATGAAACCAATCTGAGATAGTTTTCCTACAAAAATGGTCTATTTTTGTGGCTTGAATAAGTCAAAAATGGGCAACATATGTATTTTATTTTACAAAATTAAAATTTCAAGAGAGATTTTGTCCCCACCTGCAAAACTAAAATGTTTTTTTCCTAAGGAATTTTAAAAGATAGTATTTTTCTAGCTGAGTTGTACCATCTTAAATTCAAGTACGTGGCAAGTCACACTTAAACACAGTGTGATCTAGGGATGCAGCCATCAACTCAAGGCACCTAAGCAGCTCACAGTATCATACAAATAAGCCATTTCCCATTCCAAAAAGAAAAAAAAATAGCTGTTTGTGGACCTTGACACATAAGGTTTGCAAGCTTGTAACACAGGCGATTAGATTTGATATATAACATACTGGTCACCCTCAAAATCAGTGGACCAAAATGGTAATGTTGTATATTCAGTTTAGTGTGTGTGTTCTGTATGTCTGCCTTATAATAAAAAAAATAGATTGCATTTATTATTTCCCATAGTTAGACAATGGAAATAACATTAACAAATAGCAATTTGATGCATGCAGAAATAAGAACAAATAGTACTTACTTCATTTGTGACTCTTCCTCAAGTTAATTTTAAATACAATTATATGTGTTTAGCTAAATTAAAAGAAAATGTACACAACAATATATAAGCGAAAACAACAAGGAGTCCTTGTGGCACCTTAGAGACTAACAAATTTATTTGGGCATAAGCTTTCGTATGTTCTAATTTTAAGCATAAGTTAAAAAAGCAAAAATTGTTACCTGAAAAGCTGGCAAATCAAGAACTGCGAAGCTACTGAACAAACGTAAACTCTGAATAGCAACCTGGATTGTGTTCTCTGTATAACTCTCTTTAGGACTTGCCATGTTTGAGTCTGAGATTGTGCCATGGAAAAGAATACAGTACAGCATATGCAAGACTCCAACTAGATCTGTAGTTTGAAGAACTGCAGTTAGTCCTGTGGGATCCTGATGTGTATTGTCAAATATGGTCCAGGACCTGCCAAAGAAACATTAAACTGTCTAAAACAAAACTACCACGAGAGCTAACATTTTTAATATGTCAAATGGAAGAAAACAAATAAACAGTTAAATATGAAAAAATCTGATGTCTATATGATGTCAGGAAACCACAAAATGTTTGACAATATACCCTCATTTATATATAAAGTCTCTCTAGATAATTATACACCTATCTTTAAGTATCTTTCTCCAAAGATATTGATCTCTGATTCCACTCCTAGGTTCCTACCAGTGTGATACCCGACAGGAACTCCATAACTTGAAAGTTATGACCACTTGAATCATAGTAGCTCCTTGCACATCTCTCATACATATATTTAGCCAACACCCCTATGCTCTAGGTCAGTTTCTTTATGACAATAGCTGGCAGAGGTGGAGGAGCTCCTTTGGGACCATCACCACCATAACTGACAAAGAGACGGTGGCTGGAACAAATTGATATATTAAATAGCAACAAGATACCAGGATCAGATGATATTCATCTGAGAGTTCTGAAGGAATTTAAGAATGAAATGGGTGACCTGCAAACAAAAATATGCAGCCTCTTATTAAAATCAGCTACTATATTAGAAGACTGCAGGGTAGCAAAACCTAAGGAAAAAGGACAAACTAGTACAATTTGTGTAAAGGAAAACCATGCTTCTTCAATCTAATAGAATTTCTTGCGGATGCAAAAAATCTATGGTTAAAAGAAAATTGACAGATTTAATTAATCTGAACTTTTAAAAAAGCCTTTGACATCGCCCCTCATAAGAGTCTACTGAGGAAACTAAGTAGTCTTGGGGGGAAAGTTCTGCAATGACAAAGAGACAGAAAACAGAGAGTAGGAGTAAATGGTCGATTTTCAACAGGGCAAATGGTTAACAGTGAGTTTTCTCTTTGATCTATATCAGAACTGGTGTTGTTTCACATACTTAATAATGTGGAAAAGAGGGTGTAACAGTGAAGTAATAAAATCTGCAGGTGAAACAAATGTATTTAGGACAGTCATTATTAGAGAAGACTATGAAAACTCCAGAAGAGACCTAATGGACAGCAGGATGGTGGATGCGATTAAACACTGACAAATATAAGGTAATGCACATTGGAAGAGATTATTTGAACTACTTATACATGCTGCAGGGTTCTAAATTTAACCCCTAAGGAAAAGTACTGAGCCTTGCACTGAGAGAGCTCAGTGAAAACCTCTGTTTAATGTGCAGTGGCAGTCAAAACAACAATCCAATGCTAGGATGTAATAAAAAATAGTATTAACATATTATGTCATTACAAAAATTGATAGCAGTTCTTCACCTCAGATACTGTGGTCAGTTCTGGTCACCCAATCAAAAAATAAAAAGGATCAAATAGAGGGGTACATAGATGGGGATCTAAAATGACAGACACATGGGAGACTTCCACACTAAAAGAGATTGAAAAGATTAGTAAATTTACACATAATAGAGGACATACAAGAGATATATAAAACAATGAATGGTATAGAAAAGGTAAATTGAGTAAGGGTACACTTATTTACCCTTTCTCATAATAAAACAAAAATGAAAATGAAAGTCAAGAAATTTCAATTAAAATGTATAAAAGGAAATACATTTTGATTCAACAAATAGTCAACCCATGGAACTCACTGCCACAAGATATACAAGGCCTTAGAAGGATTAAAAAAGGATTAGTTATTTGTATGGATAACAATGTACTCACTGTCAGGAACTTCCCTCTGGACAGATTATTTCCTAATTGTCCATTAAGGGGATTCTAGAACCTTAATTAGAAGCATCTGGTACTGGTCACTGTCAAACACAGGATACCAGATTACATGAACCAGTGGTCTGTTTTGGTATTGTGATTCCTTTGTCTTTAGGAGACTGCCAACAGGAGTGTCAGATAATAACATCTAAGATTAGTTTTTGTGATGTGGACATTTATCTACTAAGAAGTGGATTGAAACCACACCTGATTTCATATGTGCCTCTGAACAACTGCCAGGCTTTCGGTCACCACCATCTTGTGCTAGTGCTTAACTGTTTACTAGTGAAGAACCAAAGTGAATAAGAAAGCACCAGGTTACAGATGGATATCCCTATATCAATGGGGGTTTGTGTTTATAATAGAAAATTATTGTTCCTTGGGTAGAAAAGGTGAATCCAAATTGGTAACAAATGCCCCCGCCTTCACTTTTGGGATTTTTCAACATATTTGTATAACTTTACTTGTGAAATCAACTCCTATATGTTGTACCTTTACTGCTCTTTCTTTTGTGGGATCTCGAAGCACATTAGAGTGTGAAATAAGGAGCTTATTAACAGAACTGTATTTAATCTTATTAGATGGATTTCACCTGATACTCATTTTTCTAATAAACATATCTCAAGATGTGGATGTAATTAAAAGCACAAACTCAAGACAACATAATAAAGCAGAGCTTGTAGCTGAAGAAAATGTAGGTCAATTTTTGTATTATTAAGCAGAAATAACTCATGGTGAGTTCTTAAAATTCTCTGGCAAAGACAATTTGTCATTATTGCTGGAAAACATATAGGGTATGATTATGGTTTTAGAAGTAGGATTGTTTGTTTTGGTAATTTGTTGTGTCAACTTAAAAGGAAGCTAATTAAGATTTTAAGAATATGTATTTAACATACCTGATTAATCCATCTTAGTTATTATATATTACTTTTATATTTACCCTTCTATGACTGATTAATACACATTAAACTACTGAAAACAAACAAACAACACTTAGCCAGGGTCCCAAACATAAAGAAACAGCGCCATTGCAGTTATTTCCCTATAGAGTTCATTATATATTTGTTTCTGGGGAGCAAATAGATTAGCTAATGCTATTTTTACTTTTATTTAGTCAGTCCTGGTGAGATTTTCTTAGAATATGTAAGGTGCAAACAGAGAGAGAGAGAAAGAGAAAGCAACTGAGCTGCAGTAAGTGGTATATACCCAGCTATAACAATCAGCTTTACAGGTAAGTTAAAATTAGGATGTACTAACTTTGATAATGTCCCTTTAAGCATACCCACAATAAAATGCATATTCCACACAGCTGTAGTATAGGTCAGTGCTTTAATATATTGGATATAGTATATATTACATAGCTATAATAGTATATATTACATAGCCATAATACAGTATATTGGAAATGGATCTTTTGAATAAGAAATGGGTTTTAGTTTCTAGTAGTTTGTTACTTTGACCTTGGCATATAGTTTTGCACATTTTACGAGGCAACGCTAGGCTTGGGTGGACAGCAGAAGTCAGGTGCAGAGATAGTGAGTGATGATAGATTATATGGCTGAGGGGTGGGCGGAACTACTTGGATCCCCTGCATGTTCATTTCCAGATATTCTATCTAATGTCTGAGTTATTTTTAAAGATGTAAAATTTGTGTGTAGAAAGTATAATGTCTGATGCTAGCTGGACTCCACTGAAACACATTGTTTGGGTGATAATTTTTGGCTGTGAACAAGCACTAAAGGTTTAAATCAGATAGGTGTGGGAGGTCCATTGGAGGGATCTCTTCTACCAGATCTTATGATGCGCATCAAAGTGGAGTTCCTCTCCACTTTGCATACTTGAGCAAGTCCAAAGGGGATGAGTGAGTGGGCAGTTATACCTGGGTGAGATACGGGGGAGTGGACAGTGAAAGGGAATGGTGGGGGAGGTTTTTTTTTTCCATGTTCAAAATTTCAGGTGATTAAAATCTAGAAAATGTTGTGTGTTTTAAAATTTAACATGGATAAAAGACACTGACCCAGATTCTCCATTTAAAACAGCACAAAATGAATGCAAAGTGGGTGTAAATTGTTACTGTGACGTTGCACCCCATAATGCTTTATGGAAATATGCTTCTGAAAGTAAATATGACATAACTGGAATATGTTTTATGCTAGATATGCCATGTAACATCTTTGCAAAGGTTATGATCTACTGGATATATTCATCCTATTTGTATGCAGGTATCATTTTTGTATTCGAAGTTATGAATATTGGCTATGTACTTGTTTAATTTTAAGTAGCCTGAGTGAAGTTGGAAGACTATTCTCAGTAAGTGCCCAATCAAGACTATTCTCAGTAAGTGCCCAATCGAAACACTTAAGCTAACAATGAACTTGGAGATGCCAATCCACATCTGAGCTTTCCTGGGAATGTGGCCTGGCTGGTAAGGGACTGAGTCATGCATGGACATGTGACTTGCCCATGTGACTCCAAAACTCCATCTTGGAGCTGGATTCTGGATAGGAGAGAGGAGGGGGTCTCCACCCACAAGACAAAGTCTATTTAAGCCCCTGGGAGACCCCTCCATTTTGACTGCAGCTGGCTCAAGATAGCCTCTCCACCCCCAAAGGATACCTGAAAGAAACTGGAACAAAGGACAGTAACCACAGGGGTGTGAGTGATTGCTGGACCCAGACTAGAAGGAGGCTAGTCTGTAAAAGAAGCTTACTGGAACATCTCTGAGGGTGAGAATTCATCTGTAATCATTTTCTTACTGTATTAGGTTTAGACTGGCATGTTTTATTTTATTTTGCTTGGTAATTCACTTTGTTCTGTATGTTATTACTTGGGACCACTTAAATTCTACTTTCTGTATTTAATAAAATCACTTTTTACTTTTTAATTAACCCCAAGTATGTATTAATACCCGGGAGGGCGGGGAACAGCCATGTATACCTTTCTATCAGTATTATAGATGGTGAACAATTTATGAGTTTATCCTGTATAAGCTTCATACAGGGTAAAATGGATTTATTTGGGGTTTGGACCCCATTGGGAGGTGGGCATCTGAGTGCTGGAGACAGGAGCACTTCTTAAACTGTTTTCAGTTAAGCCTGCAGTTTGTGGGATGTAGTTCAAACCTGGGTCTGCGTTTGTAGCAGGCGAGCGTGTCTGACACAACCAGGCAGGGGTCTGAAGTCCCAAGCTGCCAGGGAAAATGGGCTGAGAGGTAGTCCCAGCACATCAGTTGGCAGTTCCCAAGGGGTTTTCTGTGATCCAACCCATCACAGTTACCCTTCTGATTTAGTAGCATTTTGCATCTATGTTGCCCTGGTGTAAATAAAAAGACAAAGTGTAGGTCAACAGAGGATCTGTCCCCATCCCTTACTCTTATTCTTTCTGTGTGCCCCCCTCATTCCATGTGTTCCCTTCTCATGTCCCTGCACCCTCCCTACACATTTCCTCCATTTCCCTTCACCTCCTTCCATGCTTCCTAGTCCCCTGAATCTCTCCTTTATTCCCTTTTGCATGGCCTGGACTGCATACCTCCTCTCCCAGTGCCATACATCTCCTCCTCACTCCTCCCCAAAATAATTCACTCAAGACCAAACAGCATGGTTCCATGACAACAAGTCAGTTTCCTGCCAATTCATGTCCCTCCCTGTCCACTACCCCCCTTCTCCACACTTCCTGCCCCCATCACATTTTCCCCATCTATGCCTCAATCAGTACCTTTTGAGCATACATTTATAAACCTTTTAAAATAATTTTAAACATTACTCTGTAGACACATTCAAACAGCTCTGTATGAGTGTATCCCAGGCTATACCTGCAAATAAGAGGAAAGGTGGGGGGAGAAACAAGAAAATAAAAACTGTAGCCTATCATTAAGAAAACATGGACTTTTTTAACCAGCGATGCAACTGTGGGCTGAGCCTTCAGTAGATGCAGCATACAGAGGCATAGCCTGGAGAGAAAAAAGGCAAAGATGACCACCCTGATTATCAGTTGGTCAGGGACCAACATGGACCACAGATATGGCAACCTCTCTTGTGCAGTTGATGGGTTACTCTGCAACCCAAATCTCTGTAGCGCTCTCCGCTATGCCCCGCCCCTGGCAGGACCCCTATAGTGAGGCTTGGAAGGGGCCTGTGCAGGGCCGTTCTTAGCTGTCTTACACAGCGCTTAAATCAGGGAAATTCTCTCCCAGCCAGGGGTAAGAGGTTGTGAGGGGGTTTTACAACCTCTGTATGTTGCCATAACAACATACTGGGGCTGCAGTGGGAGGCAGAACCCCTCTCTAGAATATACATCTCCTTTTTTAATTATTTGTAGCAGGGTGGATTTGATTTAAACCAAATTGATTTAAATCATGATTTAAACCACTAGTCAGGAAGACTCGATTTAATCATGGATTTCTACATAAAAGTGCATTCTTGTTGGTTGTTATACTCTTAATACATGTTCTTCACAAATCAGAGATAGATGTAGGTTTCATTTTTAGAAGGTACACATTATACATTTTTAAAATGATTTATTTTGAAACCTTTTCAGATTAGTTTTATAGCTATATCAGAAAATGAATGACTGGTTATTTCATTTACTAAAGGTAACTGAAGCAGCTATTTATGAAGTCATTGGGAGATGAACTATCTCCAATTCAACAGGTTAATCACTAATATTTGGAGGATTTTCTTGCCATGCTGTATTAGGAGGATAACATCAGCAGACAGTCATTTAAATTGTTTTATTTAACTAAAACAACAACGTATGTATTCTGGATTTTTCTCTTCAACAGCAAACATAGAATATTTTAACAAAACAAGCATATGAATTTTTGAATTTAGTTAAACATTCAAGTCTTTAAAAATCAGGTTTGTTTTTGTTAAAACTGTTTTTAACTAAAATAGTTAAATGGAATATATTTTTTTAAAAAAAACCCAAAATTAAATTGACTATGTCAGCCAGGTCAACACAAGAAACTTAAAATATTGGCTTCTGCAGCTAACTTAGTCATCTTCACCTTCATTTTCCTGTTTGTTCTTAATCTGGAAAAGACAAAACAAATTTTCCTGCTTTTTCAGGTCCCAAAGGATTTCTCAATTTGGAATGAATTAGTCCAAAGGAAGAAAATAGTCTTTCTACACTGGCAGAAGAAGCTACTGCTGTTAAAAGTGAGATTACCACTTCAATTGTCTCTGAATCCAAGTGCTTAAGTGACTTCCACCAGTTCACTGGTGTAACTTTCTTTAAAACATCATCAGCAAACAGATATTTCTTGACTGGTTCACCCTTAGCTCTGAAGTTTATTATAGTCGGCATTATGGAGGGATGATTCCTGGATGTCCATGTCATAGCCAACTCCTCTTCTTCAGCAGTTAAGGTTTGACCCTGGTACTGAGTATTGAGACTATTTGGAAGAAAATGAGCTGGAGATAGTGCTTATCCCATTCGTTTTTTTAATGCTTGTAATTTAACTCTGTCATTGCATATTTCTCTTTTTAAGATCTCACTCTGTTCCTTCAAAATTTCAACAGCGTCAGCAATAAAATAGCTATTTCCCTGCATTTTGTTCAAGGCTACAGAAATAGGCTTCAGGATACTCAGTATGTGTTCAACATTTCTCTTAAGCCCAATTTTGAGAACTTTGGCTGTGACAGTGCCATCTATTTTTTCACAATTTTGTTCACAAATTGTCATCAGATTAGGCCTGTTCTTGATATAGTGCTCAAAACAGTCCACCACTGAGTTCCATCACACGTCTTGTGGGAGAGTTAGCTTGGTTCCTCCCACTTTTTTCAGAGCAGTTGCTGCAAAGTGGTTGTTACAGAAGTATTTTTCAATTTCAACAACATTAGCCTTTACTTCTGGAATACTGAAGTCTTTGGCTAGGAGGTGCATCAAATGAGCACTGCAACCATATGTTATTAGCTTGGGACTCTCTTCACTCTTTTCTAAATAACTTCTTCTCATCTTGGATACATTTTTAGCATTGTCTGTGACTAAGCTGCATACTATATATTTGAATTCTTTTTTCACAGTTTTTTATTTTACTGCTACTTCTTGTAAGTATTCTGCTGTGTGTTCATTTCCTGATGTATCAATTGTTTCTGTAAGGAAGACATTCCCTTCTTCTGTTGTCAGACAAGCACATACAACAGGATCATTGTGGACATTGCCATCAAGATTCAGGTTAACAATTTTACCCTCTAGACCTTTTGCACACTGCTCAATTCTCTTTCACATACTTTATCCAGCAATTTGCCTGTGACATCTGCTCTGTTGGGTGGACTATATCCTGGTCTTCATGACTGAATCATGTTAATGAAGTGTGGGCTCTCAATCATATGGAAAGAAGAGTTTGTTGCATAAACAAACCAGGCAATTTTTTCATCAATTACCTCTTTTTGTAATCTGCTGGTTCTTATCACAAATTTATCTATGGTTGTTTCTGGATGATGGAGATTTTTTTTTCTTTTTGCTACAGATGATATACTATGGCTATGTGACATACATGATGTGACTGAAACACTATCATTGGCAGATAACTCTGAAACTATAGAAAATGATGGTGATCTTGGAGGTGGATAGTCGTCAGAATCCTGTATGTTGAGGATGATTCTCCTAAACAAAACAAGTCAATGCAGTTATTTAATTATTATTACCATACTGCTCATTTAGTATTACTCGTTGCATTCACTGACAGTCAGTACTACTTTAAAGGTGAAATTGTAAAAGAAAGATCTGCCTATTTCAGTTATTTATTTTTTTATCACAACTGCATTTAAAATGGCAGTACCATAGAGTAACAACTATACTTTTTGCTCAAACATGAGAATTCAAGAATAGTCCAGAAGGAAAAGAGGCAGTCCTTAAGAAAGAAGTATGAAATAAAAAAGTTTACCAACCTGAAGATCCTGCATGTTCAGACATGTTCCTTTCATCATCTTCAACACAGCTTCCTCCCGAGAAGGAACACTTCTCACGATGTTGTTTCATTCGGGCAACCAGGCCTTCCATTTCTTTGTTGCACTGTTTGCATTTTGCATGCATGCCTGTCTTACCCATAGGTAGAGGAACGTCATTAAAATATTCCCAAACTGGGTCTCTTTTACAGCCTGCAGCCATTATAGGTTTTCCCTTCTAGTGAGAGAATGGTATGGTAGATCTCAAATCAATGAAGGCTACACTCAGAAAGACCGCAAGACTTCTGGAATATGCTGCTCAAACAGTTTCACTTTTGTTTCTACTGCCTGTCCTGCCCTTCTCACATTTATTTCCAGATTTCTTCTCCTTGTCCAGATCTATTCCACCCTCAACAATCTTCTATTCATTGAACTTTTTGAAACTTTGCACTTTTAGAGAGAGGTAAGGGATTGACTCTGTGTACACAAATTTGCAGAGGGACAATAGGGTTGAGGTCTGTTGTTTCTCACCTCTCTATATTATTTATTTATTTAAAAATGTTTTTGCTGTTAAGAAGCATGTTATCTCTGGAGACACAAATCCACAGTTTGAGAACTGCAAAACTAAGCATTTCTGATGGTTATCTTCTAGACTGAACACTGAGTCCCATTGGTAAAATAGATTAACTAAATAATCTATACAGAAGCCCCTGGAACTCCATAAGATTGGGTTCCTAATCTATGAACTATTGGAACTCATTTAAAAAACTTTTCTTAAACATTACATGAATATATTGTCTCATGCTATAGAATTAGAATTTATAATCCCTATTCCATGATGAGATATCTTTGAGCTAAAATGTATTGTAATTAAAACTCTCTTTTGATAGGTTTTTTCCTCAAAAAGCATTTTATCAAAAAATTCCGATTTAAATAAAAAAAAATCCGATTTTTTAAAATTTTTTTTAAAAAGAAATCATTGATTTTTATCCACCATGATTTGTAGCATGGGCTGAGATGTGGCGTGTGAAATTTCAGGGGGATTGCTTAGGGTGTAGAGACTCTGAACATTAGGTTTATAATGGAAAGAAAACTTTAATTGTAATACGATCATACTATACACGGAGCAGGTACTGCTGATCAACAATAGCAGGTTGTTTTACACCAACAGGCTGATGACTCTCGAGAGTTATTCCAGCACATTCTGGCCTTACGATAGGCTGACCTCGGAAAGTTCAGCATGATACAAAAGCCAAAACTTTGTCTCTGTGGCTAGCACTTGTGCTGTGAAACCTGTGAGAAAGATTTCATAAAGGAGTTCATGCAAATGAGCTGGCTACCTCCTACACTCTGCTAGTTCCAATTCTCAGGATTGTCTCTCTCCAATGGGAGCTGTGCAGTGTGTAGGAGTCACTAGACCTTAGCTTTGGAATGACTTCCCAGTGTGACCTTTGGTAGAGAGATGGACTGGTTCTGCCTTCCAGGTAATCTTAGGGTCGGATGACCTTTTTCTTCATTGCCCTGGCTGACCTCTGAAACTGCCAAACAGGGAGTCTTGCTTAGTGTTTTTAATCCTTAAATATCATTTCTTAGTTGACTGAAGTCGAGTCGGCCAGGGAAGGAAATGTTACTCATCCTGTGCAGTAACTGTAGTTCTTCGGGATGTGTCCCCCCATAGGTGCACCACTTGAGGTGCATACATGCCTCTTGAGCCCTTAATTTGAGATTTCTAGCTATCAGTGCTTATTTGGCCTGTGCACGCACCCTATGCCTTCTCGCGGCAGACATATAGGCGTTCGTGGGCGAACTGCCCTTTGTTTCTTCTCTACTCAGTCATTTCCTAGGGAACAACTGAAGTAGAGGATAAGGAGGACAGGTGGTAGAGCACCCATCTCAAAGAACTACAGTTACTGCACAGGGTAACATTTCTTCCCTCTTCGAGTAGTGTCTTTATAGGTACTCCACTTCAGGTGACTGCCAAGCAGTATCCCTAGGAGGAGGAGGGAGCTTCAGAACAAGATCCAGAGCTGAAGATGGCTCTGCTGTACTAAGTACTGCATCAGATCTAATGGCACGGAGCAGGGAGTAATGCTTTGAAAATGTATGGACTGAAGACCAGACAGCAGCTCTACATATCTCAGATACTTGGCCATTCTTCAAAAATGCAGCACATGCCACTTGTGATCTGGTTGAATGCATGTTGAAATTGATAAAGTTATATTTGGCAAGGACTGCGTCATAGTTTGCAATCTGAACCTGCAGGGTTGTGGATGCCTAATGCTTTTGTCCAAAGAGATCCAGTCGCTTTTGGTCCTTGTCATGGGGGTGGTTCTTGAAAAGTGCTGCTTATACCGTTCATTCAGTGCCATCCACCGCAAGGGAGTTAGGTGAGGGAGGGGAAAATAAAAAGTCAGAGTCCATAGGGGGCACGTAGTACTTCTTGTCTGCCCTTTTGCGCATTGGTGGAATAGTGGCCGGTGTGTGCCATACTGTCTTAAATGGATCTGGAGAGCCTCATTAATAGGCAGCGCCACTCTGGAGAGTGTTGCTGACTGCAAAATATCTAGTGGCCTGTGCTGATGATCTTTGACCTCCTCCAGAGGGATCTGTAGAGTGTTAGCCACCCTTCTAATGAGGTCCTGGAATTGTCTGTAGTCATCGATGACAGAAGGAGCGGGAGGCATGACTGCCAATGATGATGAAATGGGAGTTTCAGGAGTGAATTCCTCATCTGATCTAGCCTCCAGCTCCTCAAACGTCTCCTCCTGCTGTGAAAGAACAGAGGGAGGATGTGAAACCCCCATCTCCCTAAAGTGATGGTACCGGTGGTCTGCTGAATTCCTGCTTATAGGTTGCCCAGGGGTCCCAATATGGCCACTTCGTGGGGGGAGGGGTCTATAAGGGAGCGGGGGTGCATACAGGGTTGGTCCTTGACAAGCCTCGAAGTTCTCCCTGCACGAAAGATTCCGAAAGGGGTATGCAGGAGAACCCCTAACAGAAATTGAGGAAAGTGACAGGGAGCCCTCTTCTTCTTTCTCCACATCCTCCCATTGTAGTTGGAGGGGCAGTCAACGAGAATGTAAGAGAGTCCTGTGCCACAGAGTGGCCACTTAGAGACCGAGGTCTCAGTACCATGAACTGCTCTGTACCTGACAGCAACGGGGACTCTGGTTCATCCAAGAGAAAGCAATCCCTTGAGTATCTGAACTCCTGCAGTACAAGAAAGAACCTTGGTACACACACTGTAGCTGAGGTTGCCAGGACTGGAACCAATGGTACCAGTAACGATGAGCATACCGCAGGCTTTGTCAAGCGCCAATGCTTTCTCTGTACTGAGGGTACCACTTGTACAGACATCCCCGGCTGAGCTGCTTGCATCAATACCGATGGTTGGGTTCATGGTTGACCGAGATGCTTCAGTGCTGATGACGGGGCCGAGCTCGATGGTACCTTGTGTTTACTCTCCTTACTAGCGGAGGGCATGGGCATCCTATTGGAGTTGTGCTTCCTCTCCTTGGAGCTTCGGGTCTTTATGGGCCTGCTGGTACTGGAGGAAGAGTCTGTGGCCCCAACGGTGCCCTGGAAGACTAGGGATGTAAATACAGTTTAAAAAGTTAACCATTTAAAGGATTAAAATATGTCGTTTAAATGGTTAACCAATTAAGTGGTTGGGGCCAATCCTGCCAGCTGGCGTGGCCGGGGTGCCTCATGCCAGGGCTGGCACAGGGCTGCTGGGGCCAGCCCGCCCACAGTTAACCGTTAAGACAGGTTAACCGGTAAGACTAATGCTTACCGGTTAATCTTTTACAACCCTATCGGAGACCAAGAACCTTGATGGGGACCTGGTCTTTTTTGGAGCTGGCTCCTTAGATATAGTCTGTGTTCCTCTTTTCGGTAGTCTTCCTAGAGTACTCCAAAGGCTTTCCTTTCTTAGGAGAAGCATACCCTGAGGTTGATGGGGTGCTAGATCTGTCAGGGACAGATGTGGGGTGAGTGTCATCTCCTGACCTGGCTCAGAGGGTGTTTGCAGGTTCCATAGCCAACAGTTTGAGCTTTAATTCCCTGTTCTTCTGAGTCCTGGACTTGAGGGTTAAACAAAAGATGCACTCTGGGAGATGCGGGACTCACTCCCCCAGGCAATGGACTCACTTGGAGCGTCTGTGGTTCACTGCTATAGCCTCCTGGCAAGAGAGGCAATGTTTGAAGCCTGGCAAGCCAGACATAGCCTGTCAGGAGGATAAGTCTCCCAAAGCAAGAGAGGGAAATCAGTCCTTCCATCTAAACTAACAACTATACTAACACTAACAACAACCCTAAACTAACTAACTTTGATAGAAAAAGGGGATAAAGCGAAAGACATACTAGTGTTCCATCTTGGGCCAAGGCGGGGGAGAAGGAACAGAAAGAGGTTTGCCTGGGCACCCCTATACAACCTTGGTGTTCACCACAAGGAGGCATACAGCGCACATGAGGGCTGATCAGACACTGCTAGCTAGAAATCTCTGATCGCTGGCTCAAGAGGTGCATGTGCACCTGAAGTGGAGCATCCATAGGGATACTACTCAAAGAAAAACCTGCTCCCACATTAGCATATCAGGGGACTCACCCAGCATACTCAGTAAGGCCTTCAATGTCATTCCCTTAAGTCTGTTTATTATACAGCAAGAAGTCTAAGCTTCTACTGTTGTGAAGGGGGCTAAATGTAAAATTCTTAATGCAGCATTTAGCAGCTGTTAGAGAGGTACTTCCCCTTGGAACTGAAATTTGTGCCTGCAGCTGTACAGATAAAGTATTCCTAAAGCTTATTTTCTATTGGATCAAATTCTAAGATGGAGAATAACGTAGTTGCTGACCTCACATGGGAAATTTCTGCCAATATCAACAGTTATTTTCCAGTTCACAGCTGTTTTGTAGCAGTGATAATTTTGGAATTCTGGGAGCGTATTCAAAAGAATATGTCTGTGTGCAGTATATCATTGCACAATGTAACTTGCAAGCTATTTTTAAATAAATGCCCCGTTTCTTAAGTCTTAATCTCCCCACTCCTCCAGAGTCATAAAGAATCCCATCACAGAAGAATTAGTGTACTTCTCTAGTGGAGGAAATGTTAGGAACTAGAGCAGGGGTGGTAAATCTTATACACCAGTGGTTCTCAAAGCCGGTCTGCCACTTGTTCAGGGAAAGCCCCTGGCGCACGGGACCGGTTTGTTCACCTGCCGCGTAGGTAGATTCAGCCGATCGCGGCTCCCACTGGCCGCGGTTCGCCACTCTAGGCCAATGGGAGCTGCTGGAAGTGGCGGCCAGTACTGCGTCACTTCCCGCAGCCTCCATTGGCCCGGAGCGATGAACCACAGCCAGTGGGAGCCGCGATCGGCCGAACCTGCGGACGCGGCAGGTAAACAAACTGGTCCGGTGCGCCATGGGCCTTCCCTGAACAAGCGGCGGACCGGCTTTGAGAATCATTGTTCTACACTACAGAAATACAAGGTCTGCGTGGGCTCTTCAGGTGGCTGAGAGAAATCATGCTGTAGGTGCTGAGCAGGGACACAGCCTGCGGATCCACTGCTTGTAAGATTCTCTGTTCCTTGGGAGTAAAGGGAAAGGGGAAGCAGAGGGAGATGCTAGGGCCAACAATGTTATTCCAGCCCTTAAGTTGGAGTAGTGGCTTCAAATCGGCTCTACTCCTGCTCCCTGGCCTCCAAGGAGTTCTCTCCCACTTGGAATTCCCTAATGTACAGCTGAATTACTTGTTCTGGCAACTGGAGGCAGGATTTAGGCTGCAGGTACAACTTGATAAATGATCTTTTAGGTATTTAAATTTGCATGATGATTGCTCAGAAGAACCACTGATGCTCAGTTGATCAGATCACACGTGTCAAGAATAATTTTCTCTGAAATTGCTGTAAGAGAACAAAGCTTATTTTAATACTCTTCTATTTGCAGCCCATCCCATGACTGATGTTATTGAAAATAAGCCTAAATTACAAAATATTTTTCCTTTGCTACCAGGATATTAGTGCCCTAGTCCTTCTCATAGATAGCTCACCTATCTTGTGTAAAGTACACACAAAGCTGCACAATCACCTCATAAAATCTTTGAAAGGAAACAACTAGCTCTTCAGAAGAAATGCAGTAAAAACAAAAAGAAGAAAACTTTGTCTATTTACCTACAGGTACCATCTGTGGTGTTACACAAACTCCTTTTCGCTATTGTTAATTGGCACTCAGCTACTTCCATTAGAGGCATAAGAGTTAGAGGTCACTCACTTGCAGAGACTCGACTAGAGACTAATGTGTCTGAGTTTATTGTACAGGTTCAAAAACGGGGTCTGTGTTTGTTTAACACCGACTGCCTTTAATAACCAACTGGGAGTCTTAAGAATCCACTAAAGAAATCATGCCATAAACCAAACTGCAACAGAGTTTCAAAAAGCTACTACTGTTGAATTCTTTCAAAATGTAATGCACCATATTGAAAGCCTTACCAACAGGCAAGTTGAAGTAAGGCCAATAAATAAATAAATAAATAAATAAATAAATAAGCTGATTTGTTGCCACCTACCTGCTATAAAAAAATGAAACAAACATTTCAGTCTAATTGCAGGTTGAACATCCCCTCTATTTCTTATCATGGAGAGGATCAAAAGAGTAGAAAACCTACTATTAGGGCTCAAACTTTGTTTGGGGGAGGGCAGTGCTTCCATCAGCCAGTATGACATCACCTCTCCTTCCCTGGATTGTAGAATCCTTCCTTCATGAACTCTTCACTTTGGGGCTCTTTGCATGTTTTTTGAGTGAGTGTGGCTGAATGAAGTCAGGAGTGAGCTACTCTCTGTAGCATCATCCTATTTCAAATCTGTCAGCATTATTATCTTATGCAGACTTTTGCTCCACAACTGCCATCCCCTTGTGGGGGAAGAGGCCATCCCAGGTGCAGACGAGGAACCCACTGGAGTATCGCTCATAAGGGAATGCTAATTCTAACAGCTTTTGGGACACTCCTGGATTGAGATGGCCATGCCCTCTGCTCATACCATGGAGTGGGAGCTTGTGGCCTTTCCTGGCTTTCATGTGGAAAGGCATAATTTAACCCTAGATGTCTAGATGAAGACTTTTAAAACTTTGCTTTCTAGGTCAGTGAGCTCCCCAGAAACTCCTTGCCTTTAAAATTTCATTTTTGTTGCCCAATTAGTTATTCTGCAATAGACTCTATAGTTACTCATAACACTCAAGTCATTAAAATACTCCTCTTTCCCTTCATATCAAAGTATAGCATACCTTCTTTCATCAATTAGCATTTCTTAATTTTAATGATAAATCTTAGGTTTTTCAGTGATATAAAATGGAAGACTAATCAGCTGAAAACTATTCATCACCCAAAATATAACCTAAAACTGAACACTGTGTATGCTACCTCAGAGCAATTTTTGCAACTATTTGTAATGAAATGATTGATCAATTTTACCTGAGGTTAATGTTAACTTATTCTAATCTCCTAACCCATTAATAGTGCGAAACAAATCCTATGATGAAGCTTATTTAGCTGGATACAATTCTTTCGAAATTTTGTACTACCATGGAGCAGGGAATCAATCAGAAATATATGTTAAAAGAAATCAGATGTAGAAGTGGTTCAAAAACACAAGCATTATTTTTTCATAAAGAAAACTGCATATTTTGCAACTACACCACAGGACATAACCGTGAAAAAAAACCAAAACCCTCTGTCTGCTGTGTTTGGCTTGCAGAAAACTAATGTGGAACTGAAGGAACTCTTGGAAATGTTTACTTTTGATTTTGCCTGTATTACAGATAATTTGTACATGAACAGGCCACTGGCTCCTGTTGGTTTTAACTGTCAGTTATAATCACTTTAAGCCTAAATGTTTACAATAAAAAAGTAAAAGACTTTATTCATACCAGTTGTGGGCTTTAAAGTGAAAAAAATGTATATGTGATGAGGGAAAATAAAATATGACCTTTTGTATATGCTGCTTTGAGTGATTTTGTTCAACCTAGTAAAACAGTGAATCTCTTATATGTAAGAGGTTTTCAAAAATCTTTTGATTCTGTTTCAAATGTTGAGAAGTCTAACAACAAACTCAATGGTAACTGTCAAGCAACGGATTAAAGTTTTAAAAAGCACACGGGCAGAATATACAATTATGCCATAGGTATTTTAGGTTTGAAGTCAGTAAATACAGCAACGAAACACCAGAAAATAAGGGTTCTGCAAACAAGCACAGCCTCTTTGAGGAATGGTTATTTGTGCACGTCATTCACATCTTTTCTTTCCTACTCACTTAAATTACAACACCCACAATTTTCACAACAATGGTATCAGTCATGAATATCAAATTTTGACAATTGAACATTGTACACCCTACACCACTAGTTAAAATTAAAGTTCTTAATAAAACTGTTGCTGAACTTCAGAAATGAAAATGCAAGTAACTATGTGTCAGTTCCCATACAAAGGGCCAGATTTAGATTTTCTTTCTCACACTGAAGAGCCCCTTTTTCTACAAGTAGTCCCATACTTTTATTTTGCTTGTTTTCGCTCTCTGGTTTTGGCCTTGTACCATTCTTTTTGAATGACCGGTTTAAAGGAGGTTCACGCCTTATATGGGTTTGGAAGAGTGGTTATTAGAATATAATCATTAAGGGCAAATCTCTTAGCTATCATTAGCATGAAAAAACAGGTGAGTATTTGAATTGCAGCAACAGCTCCTAAGATGGTGGGTGTTTTTTTTTTTTTTTTTTAAATTTAAGAAAAGCCAGGGAGCCTGCACTACTGTTATGAAAATCTGGTACCCATTAGAGTTCAAGCTCTGCCATAAGGGATCCATGAATGGCCACAGAATTTGGGTTACTGGGAGAGAAGCTTATAAAAATAATAAATACTAATGTAAAATATTAATTATGTTAATAAAGCATACTGCTTATACTAATCTCATGATAGCTCATTTACAGGTTAACTACTGTATCGCTTGAAACAAATTATTTGTCAATACTGAGAAATTTAGCTACAGCACGATTATAAGAATTATTATTAGAGAATATACCATTTATATAACAATACTATTGATATTGCTCTGTAACACAAACAGTATAAAAGAACAATTTCTGCAAGCTTTTATTTATGAGAGAAAATTGTTTATATTTAAAAATATGAACTGATGTAAAAAGCAGTCATGAGTCTCTGTGACGGATACATTTTAATGCTTGTATACACAGACACGGTTAATAACAGTAGTCAAATGAAGAAATAACTTTCAAAAAAGTTTGAGGACAAAACCTGTCTTTTCATGTTAGGATTTACAGCTCAACAACGCCGTAAAATTAGGAGGTAAAAATAAATAAGTAAGCACAGAAAACTTTTATACTTGCTATAGTTAATATAATAAAGCTAGGCCTCACCTTCATTGTATGGTATGTACAGTCATGAACGCTTTTAGTTTCTTCCCTTCTAAGTAAGCATTTGTTACTTGCATGTAGTTTAGAGTACTTCCTGAATCTGCTCTGTCTTGGCAATGGAGAGCAGGACAATCAGTACTCTAGCAAACTGCTTACATCTTATTTTGCCATTCAGCAGCCAAAACAGGCATTATCTTAATGACTGTAATAAAACAGAAAAACCAGCCTACTTCCCTTTTATTTCTGTGATCTGACATTTGCTATTTTCCTGGACAAAACCCTGTATATTTCTGTATACCGCTGTTCTAGTCTGTAATTCACAGTCTAGATTCATTAGCCACTGACAAGGATTTACATGCTGCCCAGTTCTGTTTTGAGATAAGATTCAGTAGCAACAACATAGCTTCTGTATTGATGTCACACTCCATTTCCACATTACATTAGCAAGGGAACTTGTAAATAGTTCTCACATCAAGCAATGGCAAATATACTCTGTAAACTGATGCTCCAAGAAGCTTGATGATTTGAGAGGGGTTTATTTGCAATATTCTCGTTGTGCAGAACCAAGTTTTATCATTGAGTCTGTGTTATTGTTAGTTTATTTTACAGTCCTTAACGAGAACAAGATTTGGATACAACTAGCCCTTATGATGTACTACATCTGAAGAGTTTCCTTCCTCCCCTTTGCATCAGTTATACAGTTCTTCATTCAGGGCTCATAGAAAATTACGTCTTTGGCTAGTTGATTTTTCATTTATTTTTAACACGGGTCTTGATCTTGCAAGTCCTTATGCAGTGCATGGCATGGTATGGTGAGTTGTTACTTTTCAGTATGAATGTAAGCAGAGGCTACTGATGGTGACAAGTGAGCTTAAGCGTTAGCCATAGTCTTCTGCACAGAGCTACAGCTAAACTTCTTGTGTACTCAGTCTTACTCTCACATACTCAGGTTAAAAAAAGGGGTAGGGAACATGTGAAGAATGGGCACATCTGAAGAGAAATAGACATAAGCATGATCCTCGGCGTGTTGATGAAGAACTTGACTCCATGTTTTCCTTCTTTGGCCTCACTCCTGCTACTAGGAAGGAATACGTTGAGGCAGCACAGCAATGTTGTTATTAATGGAGGATCAGGTTTCCCTGTGTTCCCTGCCCTTTTCATCATTTTCTGTCTTGTATTTACATGCACAACATGTCACAGTGCAGTGCAGGATTCAAGGCCTGAAAATACACCTTTACTCCTACAATCACAATGAGTATTGGGAAGCAGGGCCACCATCAGTGAACACTGATAAACCCTCCAAAAGGGGCACACATTGCTTGGTTCCCCAAGAACAGATTTATATAAAAATAAAGCTGTTACTTGGTAAAAAGAAGACTATTTAATAATTACTTTTGTTTCAGGTTTTTAAAACTAACTTGGCTTTCAACTTTGTTTAAGGGTAGCTGGAGCAATGAGAAAAGCAACGTTAACTACTAGATAAATAATTACAATAGCCAAAATTTTCAAACTCAAAATTGGCTCCTAAATCTTTCAACACCAAATATAGCCAGCCTAATTTTCAAAAGTACTGAGCATTACCAAACCCCACTGAAGACAAAGGAAGCTTCAGGTGCTTAGCACTTTTATTTACACACCTAAATACGGATTTAGGTGCCTAACTTTAGGCACCTAGGCTTAAAATTTCATCCAGTATATATAAAATATTGTATTTTATAGTTATAATTACTATATTGATTAACTATTGAAAAGATTGATCAATAGTTGCTTTTCAACTTCCAAGAATAAGATAAACTGAGCACGATTTTTCCAAACACAATGCATAGAGCATCTTAAGATCATATAGTGTCAATGCACAATGTCTGATTTACCAAGAAAACAAAACTGCTGTATTTTATTTAGGACTGTTCAATACAGCAGGGGGGAAAAGAAACTATTGCTTTAAAATCTGGGATGGAAATAGGAGTATGAAAAAGAAACATCTGTCCAAAAGGCAGCTCATAACGACAACCCATATTTACATTCCGAGACCCCGCCTGGCCTCAGACACTGGTACACGATATACACAATTGAATCTGGAGATTCCTTGGTAATTTAAGTATTTTAAATAGTACCACAACCGGAAGAGACTTTCCTGGCACTCTGTGGACTACTGCAAACCTTCCTGAAATACCATTCGGCTACTTGATTAGTGGACTGATGACAGCATTTTGCCCTAAAAAAAGTTACTCCTACCTTTCTCTTCCAACATGCACAATTTTCTCCTGAGAGCGTAAGGAAAAGCTGATTTTAGTTATTTTACCATCAAGTGGGGTGTATTTATACCTGCCTACTGTATTTTCCACTCCATGCATCTGATGAAGTGGGTTTTAGCCCACAAAAGCTTATGCCCAAATAAATTTGTTAGTCTCTAAGGTGCCACAAGGACTCCTTGTTGTTTTTGCTGATACAGACTAACATGGCTACTCTACAGTAGTAACAGTAGTAACAAAGTACGCAAGGTCTTGGAAAAAATTTTGAAGGAGAAAGTAGTTAAGGACATTGAGGTCAATGGTAATTGGGACAAAATCCAACATGGTTTTACAAAAGGTAGATCGTGCCAAACCAACCTGATCTCCTTCTTTGAGAAGGTAACAGATTTTTTAGACAAAGGAAATGCAGTGGATCTAACTTATCTCGATTTCAGTAAGGCATTTGATACGGTTCCACATGGGGTATTATTAGCTAAATTGGAAAAGATGGGGATCAACAGGAAAATTGAAAGGTGCATAAAGAACTGGTTAAAGGGGAGACTACAGTGGTTCACACTGAAAGGTAAACTGTCATGCTGGAAGGAGGTTACTAGTGGAGTTCCTCAGGGATCAGTTTTGGGACCAATCTTATTTAATCTTTTTATTACTGACCTTGGCACAAAAAGTGGGAACGTGCTAATAAAGTTTGCAGATGACACAAAGCTGGGAGGCATTGCCAATACAGAGAAGGACCGGGATATCATACAGGAAGATCTGAATGACCTTGTAAACTGGAGTAATAGTATGAAATGTAATAGTGAAGGGTGCAAGTTCATGCATTTAGGGATTAACAACAAGAATTTTGGTTACAAGCTGCGGACGTATCACTTGGAAGTAACAGAGGAGGAGAAGGACCTCGGAGTATTGGTTGATCACAGGATGACTATGAGCCGCCAATGTGATATGGCTGTGAAAAAGCTAATGTGGACTTGGGATGCATCAGGCGAGGTATTTCCAGTAGAGATAAGGAGGTGTTGGTACCGTTATATAAGGCACTAGTGAGACCTCACCTGGAATATTGTGTGCAGTTCTGGTCTCCCATGTTTAAGAAGGATGAATTCAAACTGGAACAGGTACATAGAAGGGCGACTAGGATGATCCAAGGAATGGAAAGCCTGTCTTATGAAACAAGTCTCAAAGAGCTTGGCTTGTTTAGCCTAACCAAAAGAAGGCTGAGGGGAGATATGATTGCTCTCTATAACTTTATCAGAGGGATAAATACCATGGAGGGAGAGGAATTATTTAAGCTCAGTACCAATGTGGACACAGGAACTAATGGATACAAACTGGCCATCAGGAAGTTTAGACTTGAAATTAGACAAAGGTTTCTAACCATCAGAGGAGTGAAGTTCTGGAACAGCCTTCCAAGGAGAGCAGTGGGGGCAAAAAACATATCTGGCTTCAAGACTAAGCTTGATAAATTTATGGAGGGGATGGTATGATGGGATAGCCTAATTTTGGCAATTAATTGATCTTTGACTATTAGTGGTAAATATGCCCAATGGTCTGTGATGGGATGTTAGATGGGGTGGGATCTGAGTTAGTACAGAGAATGCTTTCCTGGGTGTCTGGCTGGTGAGTCTTGCCCACACGCTCAGGGTTTACCTGATGGCCATATTTGGGGTTGGGAAGGAATTTTCCTCCTGGGCAGATTGGCAGAGGCCCTGGAGTTTTTTCACCTTCCTCTGCAGCGTGGGGCACGGGATGCCTGCTGGAGGATTCTCTGCACCTTGAAGTCTGTAAACCACGATTTAAGGACTTCAATAGCTCAGACATAGGTTAGGGGTTTGTTACAGGAGTGAGTGGGTGAGATTCTATGGCCTGCGTTGTGCAGGAGGTCAGACTAGACGATCATAATGGTCCCTTCTGTCCTTAAAGTCTATGATTCTAATACTCTATTATATTGTATTTAGGTTCTTATACTGCAAAATAACACCATACACAAGTATACATTGGCACAATGTTCAAACCAATCTAAAATGACTCCAATATTGATAATATATATATTAAATAAATATTCAAGTATTATGTACCATATATTAAAAGTATAATAAATTTTTTTAAAACCCTGAATTTGTACTAATGGTTACTACTATGAATGCTATAGTTATAGCTATATAAGGTTGTATAACAATGGTCACGATAAAAACCTGCTTGGATATAGTCAAAACTTTCTGGAAAAAAATTCATATTAACCTGAACCTTTCCATGACTGATCTCATTACGAATACTGTATATTATTATGTTGGTTTTAGTCCACACACACTGTTATGGCTCAAAATTAGCATGTGATTTCAATAACCCTTGTTCACATGATTATTTTATATTATATTTAGCACTGCTACTTGAAAGTGAGAAATTTTAAATACAAAGATCTCATATAAAGGTTAAGCATTTTTTGCATTTGTATATAGTGACACGTCAAGTGACCCATGATCTGATACAGGATCAAAGCTCCATGGTCCTGAAGTACCCAATTGACCTCTGCCAGAGACTCTTCCTGCAGCAGGGAAAGGCTCCTGCTGCAGGGAAGCAATGGGACACTACACAGCAAAAAACAGCAGTGTAGATGAGAAGGCATGGCTTGGGTGAGTAAAGAACTGTGTAGGGTATGTACTCGGGTACATATCCACACCCTTCAGCATGTCTGTATTATATTTGCCCAAGCCTTGCCTCACTGTTTACACTGTTATTTATACCCTTATACAGGGGCTACTTGTGTATGTACTCTACACACCATCGAAAAAACATGCAGTGTAGAGTAGATGTACCTATGGTATGACATGAGGACAGCGACGGTCTCTCAGGTAGGAAGTTCCCAACCCATTCCCATTGATTTCTTTGGTGTAAGACAGGGGTTCTCAACCTTTTTGTTTCTGCAGCCCCCCTAACATGCTATAAAAGCTCCACGGCCCACATGTGCCACAACTGTTTTTCTGCATGTAAAAGCCAGCCTGGTAGCAAGCAGGGCATTTGCCCAGTGCCCCACGCCACAGGGGGCCTCGTGAAGCTAAGCTGCTCAGGCTTCAGCTTGAGGCCCAGTTGGCAGGGCTTGAGACACTGGGCCTTTGGCTTTCTGCCCTGGCCCTCAGTGAGTCTTGCCCTGCTTGGCAGATCGCCTGAAACCTGCTCGCAGACCCCCAAGGGGCTTCGGACCCCTGGTTGAGAACTGCTGGTGTAAGAGATCAAGCCATAGTACCTAATTATCAGAAAAAAGACACACATTTGAGACGATTATTAATATTTTCAACAGCTGATCTTTTATACATATCACAGGATGTTTTGGAAACTATGATATCTCATCTACTTGATGTTCTGGACCTGCTACAAGGTACATATTTTCCTGAAAGTTAGTTATTTGCATAGCTTCCCACTATTCTAAGATACAGTATTTTCTAATTCTTTTTGGGAAGGATATGCCTGCTTTAGAAATTCCAAATAGTATGTCACTTACTCTTGTGGCTAGAGTAATTTTTTTGCTAAGAGAAGGGTGATTCTTTAGTATCTATTTGACTTTTGGCAATATTGTGTTGAAAGTGCAAAATGACAACTTGGCAGCCCACAGGAAGAGACCAGAAGACAAATTTCATTAAGTCTCGATGGTCTTTATGGAATGATATTTGCAGTTACAGCCCTTTTTCTTGGTCCTGGGACTCCTACTTATCAGAAATTACAGCCACCTAGAGCTTTGTTCCATATTTTGTGTTTTACTGACTCATGTTTGTTTTTCATGACTAATGTTACCTTTCCCTTTCAGGAATTAAGTTCCCCCTGCATCAATGTTGTTGTTTTTTTTCTCTTCTTCCTTATCTACGTTTGCATGCTATGGTTAACTTTTCCCCATGTTATTAACAAAATAATTGCATAACATTGGTTAACAAGAATGTTTTAAAAATATTCTACAATGATAAAGGAAAACAAGCATTTGCTCCTTTCATCACTCCCCTTATAAAAATTTAAGTGTAACCTAAAATCTAGCTTATTTATTATGTGGCCAATGTATTTATTTTACAAGTAAAATTCATTATTCAAATGATCCTGTACAATCCTGAACCTTTAAAATCCCTACTGTCCTGCAGGATGAATTCCACTGAATGAGTACCTTACAAAAAAAAAAATCACTTCCTTCTTGCATTTGGAATTTTAAAGTACAAAGACTGAATTAGACCATACAAGAAATAAATTTCTTAACAGTTGAGTTTAGCTGCTAAGAAAACATATATTGAAACCCTCAGGACTGATTACTTAAAATTACTAGTGATGAAACATTTTCTACGATGATGAGTAAAGGAGACAAAGTTTGTAATTCGGATAAATTACTTACTATTAGGATGGTTGCAGATAACTGAATATAGTTGTACAGCCAAAATGTGGACACAGTGAACTTTTGATACCAGCATCTTTACCAACCCTGGTTAAACTAAAAACAGTTCTACTCTAGAACTTCACCTAGACTTTTCAGTTCCACATCAGAAGGATATACTTGTGGCCACAAAGGTTGCTGCTTTTCAGATGCTTAAAGAAAAGGTGAAAGAGCAAATCAGAAATGATAATAGCAAGCACACTTACCTTCCATTGACAGCAAAACAGAGCTGACACATTCCATGTAACACTGCTGTAGCATTTTGCAGAAAAGTAGCTATTTTTGAATTGTCATCAACAGGACCTTGGACGGAGAGGAAACAGCAGCATAATTTGTCTATCAATCCTATATTCACCACATAACTAGAAATGGAGGGAAAAAACATTGCATTAAGATATGGCACCCTGCCAGTTTCAATGAATTTTTTTTTTTAGTATTATCATTATCAGTGTCAACTTGAATAAAAAACAGGTTTTGAATTCACAAATATACAAATATAAAAGGTTAAATAAAGTAGCTCAAACTGCAATAATCTTAGATTTGGCCCTCTATAGTTATAGAAGTTTTTGTTAAGAGATCTGTCTATCTTAGGGTAATTTCTGTTATATTTTACAAGTAAGATGAATGAATATGTTTATTTTACAAGACTCTTAGAAGGACAGTGGAATTTTGCCATAGTTAAATGATTTATAATAATCTCTATATTTTTGCAGTAGTATGATTTTTTTTTAACATGAAGAGAAAAAGTTCCCAGAACACAACAACACAAGAATGAGATGATGTTATCCAGATGCAATCTTATTACAACATAAACCAGCAATGACTACTGTATATACTCTTTTTTTTTTTTTTATAGGCAACAATTAACTGACTAACAAATAACAATTAGATAACAGCTTTCTACGGTTAGATGACTTTTTTTTATTGTGGTAGCTAAAACTCTGGTCCAGGCCCTGATCATCTCATATCTCATCATTTCTGGCTGCAGCTGCTGCCATCTTGCCTCCTTCCACTCCATTCAAAGTGCTGCTCCCCAGATCATCTCCCCAGATATATCACCTCACTCTTAAACCCCCTCCCCAAGAGCTGCAGGGCTAGAAATCAAGACTTTTTTCCAAAGTTCACACAGCTGACAGACAGCTACTGGAAACAATATAAGTAATTATGAATAAAAGTTCATTGTGTACAAAGTAGGAATCTCATTGCAGTATTAAAAGACCATTTAAAATCTTATTAAAAAAAGACTGAAGATTATTAGTTACACTTGACTGTTCAGGTAAGTTTGTGAAAAGTTGTAAGTATTAGATGTCTTGTAGATTTCTGATCTAAGCAATTGACGTTCACCATACAGGTCATAAACATGCTCTCCAACATTGGTAGGCAAATACCAAGAAGATAGCTAGGGAGTTAGATGTTTAAAATGCTGAGAGCTGTCTATCTCTGAGCAGCAGGAGGGGAAGGAGATGAACAGGAGATGAACTGAAGTTAATAATGACAAATGATTATCAAAGGTACACATTTTCTGGTCAATGTTATTCTTCCTTTTTCTTCAAGGAAATCTCTATGTTCTTATTGGCACTCCAAGGATCCCTCCATCTCCCCTTTAGTTTACTGCCCAACCTTGATGCAACGTGCTGTAAGCTATAATAGTTCTGACAGAGAAGAAATGGAGGAAACTCTTCCCAGTCTATTTGTGCCATTCCTTAATGGGCTTTGGGGGCAACAAGAGAGATATAAAGCACTCTCCCCCCACAGGAACTAAGCACACAGCTGAGTAGAGTTACAAAGCTTTGCTTTCCCTCCCCTTTTCCTTTTAGTTAGAAATTTTTGCCATGGTAGAGTAGTTCCAGTATCTCTGCTCAGCCTAGCTGCTCTCGTGGTACACAGACTGCGTTGCAGTTAGTTGATGCTGCTTATGCAGTGCACATTAACTTTTCCCATAGAGTTGCAAATATTTTCACTGAAACTTTTTTTTAGTCAAACATCTTAGTTTAAATATCTCCAAAAGGAAACATGATAAAGTGGCGAGGAGGTGAAAGACTCTTAATAATATTAATTTATCTGTTTGTGGCTAATTTAAAACACCCACTCCTCTCCTTTTTCCTAATTGCACTATTACTCTGTCACCATGCCTTTCATTCCCCTGTTAGAATCAGATCCCTTAAAGTGCCCCAGGTGAAGGGCCTAGTCTGATTCTCATGTATCTTCTTAGCTCTGGGGTATGCCTGTGCTTGGCCCTGTCCGTTTCAGATGTCAGTGCAGTACAAAATATCAATAAGCAGACCTCCCACCCTCTCATTCAGATATGGGGAGAATACAACATCCTGAAATTTCACACTCTTTGAAAACCTGTTTGGGAAGGGGGAGGGGCTACATGCGAACAATAAAGTTTTAGAGGTCACTGGTATCTATGACAACTGTTTGTTTTGCCTTCCTCCTACAGCTGTCCTCTTAGATTTTTATCAGTCAACAGTATACCAGGCTTAAAAAAAAAGTTTTAAAATGCACTTATTATAAAATGTAAGTACAAGGGGTTTAAGACTAAAAAAAGTATTTACTTTGCTCTCTTATGTTATCTTTGCCATGCTTTTGTAAGTATTCAACTCCTGTAGTGGCATAAAAACATTCTTGATAATTTTTATATATTTAGGACATTACTTCATTTGCAAAACCAGTTCATAAACCAGCATTTTGCAAGAGAAATGTCAATTTCCTACCCTAGTTAAGACACTAAACTAATGAACAGTAAAGAATGAGAATGACATAGAAATGGCAGGTGGTGGGATTCTGGATTTAGTGAAGTAGATACTTTCTGATGGTTAATTGCTAAAAATAGAAAGCCAAAGATTTAGGATAAGAAAAAAGCGGAGCAGCTGGATTAACCCTTTGAATGCTATATATATCATGTATATTCACTGTCCATGAGGTTTCTGGGGTGCCTACCCTACTTGTGGGAAACTTTAATAGTATAGTCTAATAGTACATCTATGGTTTAAGGAGGCAGCATTGCTCAATGGATAGGACACAGGACAAGGAGCAAGAAAAAAACTTGGTAAAGTTCATATAAAACAGGAAGACCTTAAAGAAACTATGGGCAGCTGAGAGTCTGTCTGGGTTCAAGTGAAAGAAAACAGGTAGACTAGAAACTTGCTACACGTAACTTCTCAAATAACTAATCTGTAGAAAATAACAAACCCAAAAAGAGTTGTAAAAAGAAAAATAATAATGAGATATTTCAAGTACCTAGGAAACACTAAATGAAGTGATACATTCAAGAACAAAGTACCTGAGTGATTTAATCTATGAAGTCTTTGAACAGAACCAACAAAAGTAAAAACTAGTACTGACTGTGTATAATCAACCTGTGGAATTCAGTGTCACAGAAGGTCATTGAGTTAAACACTGTGGCTGGATTTTATAAAGGGCTGGATAATTACATAAGTATTAACATCGTTTGTAGCTATGTAGGCTAACCTAACGACAATCAATTCTCATCCTTCAGGGTGAGAAAAGATCTGCAGGAGTCAGAAAAGAATTTTCCCCCTTATGTTAAGCATTGCACAAGTAAGTAGGTGTATTTTTTATTTCTATGGCTTCCTTTGCATCCTGAGGGATTAACTATTGCAGGAGGTAAGATTTCTGATTAAACAGATCAATGGCCTGATTTGACATCACAAATTCTATGTTCCTAAAATGTAAAAGGAAAGCAAGCAAGCAATTACTCACTTCATTCTGAGAAACAGAAAGAACAAAATCACCGATGTAAAGATGAGAAAACATTGTATGCCTTTGATAGTGATATATGACATTATGACTGAACTGAAATTAAAAACGGGGTCATTCTATATAATCTATAGTGTGTGTGTATGCGCATTTATGTAACACACACAAACTATGTTAAAAAACATTATTAAGGTTTCAAAAGCTTTAAAATGCCAGAATCCCCCAGGTCTGGCTCTTGTCCCTTTGCTTTCCATTCAGGCAGCTTTCTCCTCTCTTCCTGCCCATCAGTAGAGGGGGCTTTAAGAGAACAGGCGAGACAGGCTCTCCTACTCTTTGTTCTGGTGCCCAGCTCTGGCACAGCCCCAGCAGCCCAGAGCGGCAACTACAGGGAACGTCCTGCTCAGTCCCCTGTTGCCTCAGGCTGGGGCATGCCCAGTGCAGACAGAATGTTCAGAGAATTAAGCTGCAAAGTTCTAGCAAGCTGCTATAGAGCATGGGCAAGCTACAATTTTTCAAAGGTTGCGCACCTGCCAAATTTCAAGTCGCTGCACCAAAGGAAGGGGGCACCAGAACTTCCCAAAGAAAAGGTTGCCAGAATATTTTAACATGGTCAAAACAACATATTTTCCCCATACCACTTTCTTGGAAATGGCCGAACCATTTGGGCTGAAATTTTCCAGAACAATTCAGCATGTGACAGATACCTGGTATGGAAAATTTCAACCCAAATGGTTCAAGTATGGCACAGTTATAAGCAATTTAAAGCAGGGTCTTATATTGGGATGTGTCAGGCAACCTTAGTAATAATAGACGGTGATACCAACCATCCTAAAATATGGTTTGTGTGGGTATATATTTATACCTACCCCCCCCACACACACAAATATGTATGTGTAAATATGTACATATTTGTGTTTTAGCACATGGAATTATGAGAAAAAAGAGAAATGATTACTGAAATTAAATAGGATAAAACAACTGAGGGCAAGGAAATAAAAAGCAAAAGGAAAGTGCAGAAAGATAAATTATTGTCGACCCAAATGTTGTGTGTGCCAATAAATATACTAGGTGTAAAAAAGGTCAGTGGAGATGAACAAGGAAGTGTAAAGAGTAATTAAGGGTGAGAAAGAGTTATATTATGAAATATCATATATAAAATGCAAGGTATAGAGAAAGTCTGCCACGAACACACATTAAAGTAAAGTGTACTAAAACTGAAAAAATATTGAAGAGGAGAATGAAAACAAAATTGCATATGAAGAGTTTAAGATAAATCACAATTTTTTCAAGTGCATAAGGAACAAGAGGTCAGTGGTGGAGACAAGCAGGCTCTGTGAGATGAAAAAGGTAATTTATTAACTAAAGAGGTAGGCCTTAATGAAAAATTAAATGTATCCTTTGCCTCATGTGCTCACAAAAAAGGTTAAAAGACAGATGCTCAGAACAAATTCCCCAAGGGAGAAAAAAATATAAGAAGAAATCAGGGTCTTGGCAGAAGAAGAAACCATGAAATTAGAAGATCTGTAGACTGTTAAAATCTAGGCCCACACAGGGTCTATTCCAAAAGAGAAAGAGATAGGATACCCATTAGCAAATTGATCTGAAACCTCTATGGAAACATAAAAGGTACTGGACTTGGAGGAGACTAATGCAACACTATGATCTGAGAAGAGATTTATGAAGATCTAGAAAAGTACAGACCTGAGGGGGACATAATGAAACCAGTAACCAGGGACTACCTAGCGAGACATCAAGAATGTTATGGTTTAATTGAGGCTAGTCAATAATCAGCCTGGATTTTCAAAAAGATGATCACACCTGGCGTACCTCATAGAGCTGAAAAAGTAAAATGGAATTAAATAATGTCCTTAGCTTACTCCAATGCTATCTAATTATTAAGGGTCCAACCCTATCTGTCCTTGACTCCCACTGAAAACAGTGAGAATTGAGAGTGCTTGCCACCTGGCAGGAGTGGGTTCTAAAACAGCTTTTTATATAGTAACATACCAAAGGCTAATCCTGTTAAAGTTCACTAAGGGAGTGTCCTGAGTAAGTAAAGAATTCCTTAGATATCAAAGAGAAGAAATTAGGAATAATGACTACCCAAGATGGAAGGAGGTGAGTAGTTGAGTGCAACAAGGATTAATATTAGGACTAATTAGAACACTTTATTTAATGACTTAGAAGAACGAACATATAGCATTGTGATGAAACTTGCTAATAATACTAAGAAAGAATGTGTGAATCAACAGAAAGAAGAAGGGCAGGATAGTTCAGAATAACATGGATAGACTCTGTGTGTGGATGAATCAGGAACTTTTGAAAGTAAATGTAGATAAATATGAAGTGATGACAGTAAGAACAAAAAGTTCAATGAAGAACAATGTATTGTACCTGTAACGATTGTATAGTCAGTATTAAAAGAGATAAATATGGGACTTCAGTGCTTTTGCCCAGTAAAAGAAAGGCAAATCATACTGTATATTAAAAAAGAAAAGCAACACTATTGATCTCTAAGTCTCCTATTGTCTTATCTGTGTCTGTTTTTATACTGTAAACTCTTATAGCCAGGGACTGTGCTTATGTTGTGTTTTGTATACTGTTGGGAATCAAAAAATATTATATAAAAATAATGTAAGGATCCGTACACAGAGTTGCTAACTATGGACTAGAGGACCTTTTACTGTGCAAAATTCTGGTCACCTTTATTTAAGAAAAAATGTCACAAAGAACAATCAATCAAATAATACAAGGATTCCCACTGACATAAAGGAAACATGTATATGCAAAGGCAGAATTCTGGCAGTGTTAATCCAACACAGTTAAACAAACTAGTGGACTGATCCTGTGAGGTGCTTTAAGCCTACATGATTAAAAAAAAAAAAAGAAGAAGAAAGAAGAAGAAAAAAGAAGACATTTCAGACATCGCTGAGAGACACAAATTTCTACAGGGAATAAAAGACAAATGCTAAAGTGTATAATGTAAATTACTAGCAAATACAGGAATAATTCATACATGAAAGAAAGCTATGGAAAGTCCTACCACTTTCCTTCTTTCTGTACTGTAGCGAGTACTTAACATATAGAAACAATAATCAAGAGCAGCAATTAAGAGCAAATAGTAGCATTTTTCAAAAAGAGATTTATTATAATTTGGAGAATATTTTATATTCTCCATGAAAATTTGTTCTGACTTTCTGTACATTAGTTGCCTTTATTCTATGTTTATTGACAGTGATATTATTGCAGTAAATTTTACTTACTCCTGTGTCAATAAGGAGGTATTTTGTGGTTGGGGAGAGAGTTGGGGAACTTCTCCACATCAGAAGAGAAAGTTGGACAATCACAGGGCCAAATTTTTCACTTAGATAAAGGCACAAATCTCTATGGACTTCAGTGTACATGTATATTTGAGGTCAGAATTTGTCCCATAGTTTTCTGAAAGAGCATTTTTGCTTGAAAACATATATATAGCCTTTGAGTGGTCTTCTGAACCATACATAGGTGTTAGTCTTATTGAGTTAGGGTTCAGAGGAGCTTATTACCATTGCTAGTTTCTGCAATTTCCTTTTACTAAAATAAAAAAAAAGTTTAAAGATATTTCATCAGTTTTTACCTGATCAGGTCCTGAACCCTGGTGTTAAAGGCCTCAACTTTTGAGGGCTTGTTTTTCACTTCTTGTATTATTTTGGGTGCAGTGGGCTGATTGTTTACATCTGGTAGACTGGAAATCAGACACCTAAAGACCACAGCAATGATTCTGAGAAGCCCAGTTGTTAAGCCTTCAAATACTTGCTTATTTGCACTTCTTCCTAATATTGCATTATATTCATCTGGAACACAAACCTGCATAAAGAGATACAATACACACATTTCCATAAAATATGTAAAATTCAACTAAAGAGACTATTGTCGTTCTCCTAAGAATATATTTTTAATTAATGCATGTAGTGAAACAATCATAAAAGCCCGATGGAATACACAAACATGCATTAGAACCATAAATAATGACAGAGGAAACAATATTCCAGCATTATTGATGAACATTAAAATGCAATACTGCATCCTTTATTAGGCAGATTGCTATAAGATTACATTTCTCCATCTTCCATTTCCAGTGAATGCCATTTGAAACCTCTAACAATTATAATGCGTGCAAAATGCATGTGTAGAATGTGTCCTAATGGATAAAAATGAAGGAATTCCTAAATAGAATTCAGTGTATATGAACTTAAAAGAGAAACCTTATAGAAAGGGAGTACTTAACTAACTATATAAACATATTATTATTAATTATTATGTATAGATAAGGTCTTATGATGATTCACTGGCAAAAACAAAAATATTTTCAATATAACTAATAAATTATAAAGTAAACAAACTAATTGGATGGCTCACTGACTCCTCGATTAGTACCTTGTTTTATCATGTGAAAGACCCATATTAAATCTTTGGGTCTGATCTTTTGCTTCTCAGGCTGCATGAAGCTTGGAATGTTACAGAGGCATCACCAGTGCTCCTTTGAGGAAACTGTACCTTTTGCTACTCTGATGATCCATCTGCCTGACTTTGCAAAAGTATTGATATTCTACAGTGATAATGCCACCCACCTCTCCTTGCCCAGAAAGAAGAATGCTACGACAATAGTGATGAGTGTATATTTAACAAAATTGATGGGGGATGGCTAGTAGAGAATGACTTGAGTCTTTCTTATATGGTACATACAAGCGAGCCTTTTGATAGAAAATGCAACACACTTAGTAATCTATGTGAATGATCAAATATCAAGATCAAATCTGCTATGGACTTTTCTCCAGGAGTAACAAAGAGGCACCAGAAATGATTGAAAGACTCTATTTTAATGTAAAAACTGAGTGCACCCTAAATATTTGTTTTTTTGTGAAATTGTTGTCCCAGAAGAACTTTGGAGCCTAAAGAAAAAAACAGATGAAAAGGTTATTGACAAGGATGGAACTCAGAACCAGTGTCAGGAAAAAAAATTAGAATCAGGAGGCTGCACTACCTAACCCTTTGGAAAAGGATATTAGAAGATCTGAGCAGCAGATGTAGGCAACACAAGCCAGAGCCACAGGTGGCCTCATTCTTGTCTCAACTGAAAAGTACCTTGTGGATGAGGAAATAAATTTTCCAGTCAGCAAGAAGGAATCCAATAGTGCTCTTTAGCTTCTGCCTAGCTTAGCACAAAACCAGTACCATTTGCTGTTGATCTCAATGCAAGTAGATTAATCTTCGGCTGGCCCTAGCAAGCATGCCCATTGTTGAGTTACACCACTCATATTGGTCCCACTTCACAGAGTTGAAAGAGAGTTCTCTAGAGAATTTGTTTCTCCTAATAAGTGAATGGCTAATGGAAAGTCTAAGAATAACTCAGTCCTACACACAAGCTGCTCTTAAAGGCTATATTGAAGCTAGTGTAAAATAGCTTCTAAACTTTCTAGCATTATCTGCATTCTTCAGATTAGATGAAGGGAAACTGCCAATGCCAGATGAATGACTCACAAAATTGAATACACAAATAAGCTAAACATATCAGAGAGAGAAGTGCTCTTCTTAGGCAAGAGAAACATTCTCAGATACATCTGTATCTCCTTCCTTGATACATATCTGCCTCTTTTGCCTGTAATCCTGGTGCCAATCTTGACACTTAATGCTCATCTCTTCTTTGAATACCCTCAAAATGCTTTTCTGGGGATGATGCTGATGCTGTGGGTAGAGGCCTGTCACTATGGAAGTAAGAAACTAAAATGAATGAAGATTTCTCCATTCTACTCAATAGACCCAGAAGAATATACAGACATGTCTGTATCACTGCTTGGATTGTGTCATTATTCACATGAATCGTCATTTTAAGTACGGATAAACCTGTAGCTACCATGGACAGGCTTTTGGTAAAAACCTACCTCACCATCAGAAAGTAAAGATACTTCCTGTGTAATTTTTGAATTAACGTGTAGAAGCAAGCATCTCAAAGGCCAAGCACATCAAATCAGAGTTCAGGAAAAAGGCAAAGGGATTGTGGCATTGAAATGATTGAAAGAATATGATCTGTTTGGAAATCCGTTCAAACTTCCAAAGTCTAGAATGGGCCAAGAAGCTTCCTGATAATATTTAAGAATCAAAAGATAATGGGAAAAGAAATCCTGGCCTCTGTGAGTCATTGTAACAGTTTCCATTGATAAAGATTAGGAAATATATCCTAACAGTCACTTATGAGAAGGGTCAATTCAAGGTCATATTAACATGACATGTTGGAATGTCAGAAAGGGAGGAAACGGGCTAATGGTTTTACAAGAGGAGCTAATGACAACCACAATGGACAATAAGGAAAATGTCTCTAATGCAACTGATAGGGTGGTAGCTCCATCTGGGGCTTATTAATTGGTTCAGTCAAACCCAGAAATCTTGGCTGAATCTCGTCTCCTCCATTTTAGCCAAGGTATTATCTTTGTCTTGGTGAAGGGCAAATTAAGTTCTTCACCCTCTAGGCCACCTGGATGAGGCCTAAATTCCTCAATGAAGAATACCTTCTGTTGATTGTAACAGAAGCCAACAACCACGATGTCATCTGAGAAACATAACATGTGGTGCTGCTTTGAAAGCTGTAGACTCTCCCGAGTCACAGCTGTGAAAGCTTATTTTTGCTAGGGAGTAAATCAGCAGCTGGAAGCATCTTACTCTAAAGATGGTAGTAATACCTGGACAGATTTACTACATGTAAAATATGAAGGCTATAATATATATCTATATATAGCTACAGAACTGGGAGCAACTTCTTAGCTAATGTAAACTGTCACAGCTTCACTGAAGTCAATGAGGCTATGATAGTTTATACCAGCTGAAGATTTGCCCCATTATGAGCACTGGAAGTTCCAGGATCTGGTGACAGAAAAAACAAGTAGTGAAAGGAATACGAATGATGTGCCAGCTTTACAGACAGAATCTTGTCACTTTGTGTACATGCATCAAGAAACATGGCTCCTAGCTGGACTCACTGCTTTTAATGGTGCTGATGTCTGCACAGTGCTGTGGTTCTGTAGAAGCAATTTAATGACAGAGAACTTGATCTTTTTCCACCCTGTAATTAATGATCAATACTGTCTGAAGTTTTCTTTCATTCAATTTTAAAATCCTGTAGAATTAATATATGCTGGTGGATTCATAAAATGCTGTTGCTCCATAGTTTAGCCCTGTAGAGGTATCTGGGGGGATTTGGTAACACTTAGTGACAAAGAACAACATGCACATTTCTTTATTATTCATTAGCTCTGAGTCTTGTGTTGGTACTTAAAACTCATTGTAATAGTCTGGTTCCTGGTGATGAGCCAAGTCAGCCAGTGAGAACTCTTCAGCTAATTCAAGTTTGACTGAAAAAATACTATGTTGCTCCAGTAATCGACACTGACTAAAATAATTCATGCCTAATGGTTTTGATTCTCTACTAAATAAATGAATAAATTCTCTACTGAAACAGATGGACTGCATTTTAAAATGTGTATACCAGTTTAAATATGGCACCCGTGCACTATGAACACCAAGGGTTAAAATTACTAAGATATACTCTCCATTGCTCGTGCAATTAAGATATAAAATGATGTGCAACCTTTTTCTTAAAAAGATTATTTAGTACTAATATTTTGTATTAGTAGTCTTTCATTTGCTATAATGAGCAGCATTTAAGCCAGACTGATCTTGTGTTTTCTTACAGTGTTATACGTCTAAGCTATTGTATTTTCTAAATGCATGGCACTTAGTTACCACAAGTCAAAGATTTTATATTAATGTGCTATCTATTTTCACTGGTGTTTTCTATAATAATTATATTATTAATAATTGCAAGATTTGGTTGATTTTTACAATTTATATATGGAATATGTGTATATGAGTTAATGTGTTAAGGTTGCTTGTTGATAATTATACAGATTGTGGATGTGGATAATTAAAATTATGGAAGGGTTATTTTATGGGTTTCAGATTTAATTTTTTTATGCTGTCTATATATGGAGATTCAAGTGTGGAGTTAATGATGTGTGTCAAACATTATCTATGAATTTGTAAACTTTCAAATATTTCATTTATAATATTCAAATACAGTATTCTTTTGATATTATTAAATGTTTAAATTATATATATATCTCTATATCTCTCTATATCTATCTATATATCAATCATTTAATAATATCAAAAGAATATATATATATATAACCCTAACTCAGTGGTGGGCAACCTGCGGCTCGCTGTCTGCATGCAGCCGATCAGGGTAATCTGATTGCAGGTTGCGAGACATTTTGCTGATGTTGACCGTCCGCAGGCACGGCCCCCTGCAACTCCCAGTGGCCGCAGTTCGCCGTTCCTGGCCAATGGGAGCCGTGGGGAGCGACAGCCACCATGCCCCTGTGGCCTGCTGCTTCCCGCAGCTCCCATTGGGTGGGAATGGTGAACCACAGCCACTGGGAACAGTCAGGGCTGTGTCTGCAGACGGTCAACGTCAGCAAAATGTTTTGCGGCCCGTAATCAGATTACCCTGATGGGCTGCATGCGGGCTGCAGGTTGCCCACCACTGCCGTAACATATTTAAAAAGGATTGGTCTGGTAATTGGTGTAAAGCATTTTTAAGTGATTGACGATGAAACAAAGAAAGAAAGAACAACTTATCCAATGTCATAGTGCAGTTTCAACAATGTTATTGGAAAACAGCATTATTGCAAACACTAGACCAAATCCTGAATTCTTTACTCATTTTTAAAACAGCCTTTACACAGGAAGACTCCTAGGGCCACATTCTAGGCACTGATGCAATCCACTTGCACTGTTCTGGCAGCCTGAAGCCAGCTTAACTGTTCAACTGAGAATTTCTCATGTGTTGGGGAAATCCCTTGCTGGCATAGCCTCCTCAGCTGTGCCCTCCATTTAGAACGTAATCCAGCAAGGTGCTGAGCACTCTGGCTCTGATCCAGCAAAGCACTTAGCATGCATTGAACGCAGCTGAGAATCTGGTTCTCAGTGACTCATTACACCACAACTACAGTTGTACTTCAACACTTCTATAAAAAACAAACAAACCCACAACACACATTTTGACTTTTTTTGTATGCGTCCAACAGAAGAAAGAAATAAGAGTTTCCACTGAGCATCAAAGTGAAAGATCTTGTGCCCAATCTTGCTCTAATTGAATGCAACAATAAAACTCTCACCAACCTCAATTGGTGTAAGAGCAGACCCTTCTGCTTTGGATTGGCTGTTTCTTTCTCAGCACTACATATTGGTTTTCATCACTTGGAATTTCAAATGAAGAATGCACTTCTGTATACAATCCATTGTATGTTACTTTGAATGTTATCTTTAGATAATTTAATATGCACTCAACAGGCATTAGCATGAGATGTCTAAAGAAAGTACATGTAAAATGTTCACAGACACACCCCAAATTTTACCATTTCTTTTGAGTTGCTTCTGTTGCCTGTAGAATTATTTCTGATAGAGATGTCATCTTAATGTTGATTGCTTTTCCTCCACTGAGAGCTTGTCTACAAGTTGAGTTATTCAGAAGCAGCTATTGCGGAATAATTCCATGTGTGAACACTCATTTTGGAATTAGAGTGGCTTGTTCCTGTTTAGCTTGCCCCCTTGGGTTAGCTGTTCCTGAATAACTCCATACAAGCCCTTAGCTCTAAAAGGGAGCAAAGAAACACAGGTCTGGATTTACAAAAGACTAATTCTGGGCCTTACATCCAGATTTTGTCAGATCGAGGAACTGTGATTTTAGGCTGGGTAGGGGACAGCATTCATTACTCTGCAATCTCTGCAGCATTGATCGAGCTAGACAGAACTTCATGACTAATGAATGAGATGGAATTTTACATTATTTTAAATATTCCCTTGCAGACTGACTATATTTTATATCTATCTCAATGCATTACATTTTGCTGTATAAAATGGAATAAAATACTAATCACTGACATTTTAAAGTATATGCATGAAGACATAACAATTTAAAACAAATGTCTACTCAATAGACCACCCGGAACAGTTCCCGAATGAAAAATGTTCAGTGTTATATTTCAAACTTTAATTTCTTTCTGTTATAGTCCATGTTCATTCATAAGATTTCAATTGGAAGTAAAGCTTTTAGGAGCCTGAGGGGCAGATCCTCATCTGATATAAAATGTCATAGCTCCACTGACTTTCAATTTACATCAGACAAGGATCTGTCCCTGAAAACTTGTGGTTTTTAATCACTCTTATAAAAGTTAGAAGCCCACAGATCCCAAAACAGACCTATTCTAAGTAATCACAAGATAATCTAAATACGGAGATATTTTGTGACTGGATTTACTCATACAAATGGTTTCTAAGCAACTTGCCCTCAGGGTTTCTGTATTAAGGGGTGTTGCACACCTTGTGATGTTATCTCTGCTCACTTAGTCACTTGTGTTTGTATCGCCCAATCAGTCATGTTGCTGTGCTTTCTGCAGACATAAAGCCACCGGGCTTGCCTGAACAGAAATATTTTGGAAAATGTGCAGTTTTTCATAGTATTTGTAGTAAATACTAGTGGCTCCCTATATGAATTGAACAATTAAGCAATGAAAATTGAGCTAATGCTAACCCCTAAGGTGGGTGGTCTGTGCAGGTCAGAGCTGGGGTCAATAGCAGGGTGGATATAGAGAAAGCTTGCATTACAGCTGTCTGACTGTACCTGGCCAAGGAATAAACAGAGCTCTTTAGCTTCTGGCATTTCCAATCGTTCAACCTTTAGGCAGAAACATAAAAATACACTCCCTCTCCAAAGACGAACAAGGGCTACCAATTTAACCAGAATATTACAGCAGTGCCATTCAGCCCACAGCAGGATATGCTGTGCCAGCATTTCTACTCTAAACCTATTTTTCATAAGGGTTTTCAATTTGGCTCTAAACTTTCATTGTAGGCTGAAATGTGACAAAGAAGGTCTCCTTTCAAAAGCAAACTGATTCATAAATTGCACAATAAAATATAAAAATGGATTCAAACCATTTTTTTTAGTTACAGGATTGCAAAGAAATAAAAGATGCTTGTGGTGTCAGATGCTTTTTACATGCCAACACTGAAGCATGCCTTCTATTATGTTAGAAACTGCTTGATCAGGATGGCCTGATATCCCAATTAAGTGGGTTTCCCCTATGTCTGCTTCTTTTGGGTGATGATCCTCAACCCTGCAACTGGAAGTGAAGTCAGAAAGGGAGCAGTTTTTTAAAGCACCTCTTGAACTTGGATGATGCTCTGGAGATAAGAAGCTCTGCAGCTACTTTAGTTACCCTGGAGTGCAGAAGCTCTGCACTTCCCCTACAGTGCGTGTTGCAAATGATCTTGTTGACAGCTCCTCCTACTACCTTCAGTCTCCTCCATGCACCTCTTATAAGCGCTTCCTCTTCACAGCTCCTGTAAGTGCCCAAAAGTGAGTGACCCTGTGGAGGCTGAACATCATGGACATTGCTAACGCTGCATGGACTAAAACAGCTGAGGAGCTCCTATGCTTGTCAGCTTACAATCCTTGTAGTTATCAACGTGGAGATTGTAAACTCTTAAGAGACAGGGATGCGATTAAAAACTGTGTAGTGGCCTCAGTTTCTGCAAAGCATAGCAGCGTCACAAAATCCGTGACATAGGGAGTTGAGACAGCAGCACATTCCGTGGGATGGACTGTGCTGTTTAAGCAGCATTACCACACCAAGGCAGTCGTTCCCAATGAATTACAAGAAGGGAAAAAAAAGTTCCCTGGGAAGTTCCCCATGTAACCGGACAACCAGATTTAATTCGCCCCAAATAAATGTAGTGTACTACATGAACAACATTTTACAGGCCATTTGTCTATCATGTGAATATAGCTTTAAGTACTGTATTTAAAAGCATAAACTGTAATTAACAAGTTGTTTTGTTTTAGTAGTTTTCTGTGCATATATATGGAGAGATTAATTTTTAGTACATTATACAGAGGGCTGGGTTAAACAGGTAGAATCATTTTCATGAACATTTCCACCAGTTCATTTCGTACAGTTTTTGTGCTGTCAAAGGATGCTTCATACAGAATTTTGAGGGCCCAAACATTTGAAGATTACCTGGAAAAATCAACTTGTACAATAACACAAGATTATGAATTTTTGAAATTTCACCTAGAAATACAAATAGCAGCCACCTCTGGAAAATTTGACGTGGGGAGAGAAAGTTGGCAGTGCTAGAACAATAGAGTCATATACACATTTATTATGGAATGGCAGCCATCACCTCAGAGTTAAGAATGCAACTAAAGTTCCATTATTTTTGTAGGGTGTGCTAGAAGAAAAGCTAGTCTGTTTCCCACCAGGATCTCAGATTGTATATAAAAAAATTACTGATTTTTCTGGCTCATACACTATGGGTTCGATTCATCACTGCAGGAACAGAAGGGTACAATCTACATCCCTTTGCATTGAAGGAGAAGTCCATTTCCAGGATGGGCAGTTGACAGTACAGACACTGGCCTCCCATGGGGTTTCTGTCATAGAAAGCTGCTGTAAATTCAGACCAAGGTTCCATATTCAAATTCAGGCCTGAGAGATGATAATCTTGTGTGCAAACTCCAGTACATTAAAAGCAGGACAAAAATCTTAACACTGTATGTTGTATGAACAGCAAACATTTTTAAAAAACCCAAATATTAAGAGTTTATCTGATATGGTAGCAAAATAGTTTAAAAGATTTTGCATTTTCTATTTATTTTTACAAAGCAATTAGCAAGAATTTGTCTATCACAAAGTATCTTGAGAAGTGCTTATTACAGATATATCTATAAACCTTCAGATTTACAAGAGTCAGATCAGGATGAAAGGTCCTGCATTGTTTTTACAAACGCACAATATGTATTCTTGTTTTATGATGGCAATGATGGGAGGTCACAAGGTTATTTTAGTAGGGTCGTGGTATTGCCCCCCTTACTTCTGTGTTGTCTTCAGAACTTGGGAGCTAGAGAGCAGTGGCTGCTGGCTAGGAGCCCAGCTCTGAAGGCAGCGCCCTGCCAGCAGCAGTGCAGAAGTAAGGGTGGCAATACCATACCATGCCACCCTTACTTCTGCGCTGCTGTGTTCAGAGCTGGGCGGCCAGCGAGTGGCGGCTGCTGACTGAGGGCCTAGCTCTGCAGGCAGCAGCACAGAAGTAAGGATAGCAATACCATACCATGCCCCCCTTACTTCTGCATTGCTGCTAGCGGCGGCTCTGTCTTCAGAGCTGGGCTCCTGGCCAGCAGCTGCCGCTCTCCAACTTCCCAGCTCTGAAGGCAGCGCCTCCGCCAACAGCAGTGCAGAAGTAAGGATAGCAGTACAGCAACCCCCCCACAATAACCTTGCAACCCCTCCACAACTCCTTGTTGCGTGAGGTCCCCTACAATTACACCATAATGGAATTTCAGGTTGAAATATCTAAAATCATGAAATTTATGATTTTAAAAATCCTATGACCGTGAAATTGACCAAAATGGACTGTGAATTTGGTAGGGCCCTACATATCAATAAATGAAATGATTGGCAGTAATTGTCTCTCTTGTGAGTCAGCTATTTATAATTCCCTGGTATTTAGTATGTCCTTTGAAAGGAAAGAAAAAAATAATCTAATTTTGGATGCTTATGCCCACCAAAAATTATAACAACATGAATGCATTGGGCACTAATTCTTAATGAATATGCAGTTGAACTAAATGTAGGGCGTATCCCGGAGGCAAAGGTCTGAATGAACATAAGCACCTAGGTCAGCTTCAGATTGTTTACTAGCCTGGACCGTCGTGTCCAGCTTGTTATTTTGAAAAGCTTTTGGAAAATTCTCTTTGATCTAGCTGAGAACATATAGTTAGAAACTAAACTGTCATGCTTTTACAGGTTATTTTTAAAGCATAAAAGGACAGGTATTTGTAATATAGCAGATGAAAAACCAACCTAGGAATATTTCCTACGGAACAGATACATGATTTTTATTTATAAATTTATGTACAGTAGAACCTCAGAGTTACGAACATCAGAGTTACGAACTGACTGGTCAACCACACTCCTCATTTGGAACCGGAAGTACGCAATCAGGCAGCAGTAAAGACCAAAAAAGGCACATACGGTACAGTACAGTATTGTGTTAAAGATAAACTACTAAAAAAATAAAGGGAAAGTTTAAAAAAAGATTTGACAAGGTAAGAAAACTATTTCTGTTCTTGTTTCATTTAAATTAAGATGCTTAAAAGCAGCATTTTTCTTCTGCATTATAAAGTTTCAGAGCTGTATTAAGTCAATGTTCAGTTTTTAAACTTTTGAAAGAACAACACAAACGTTTTGTTCAGAGTTAGGAACATTTCAGAGTTACAAACAACCTCCATTCCTGAGGTGTTTGCAACTCTGAGGTTCTACTGTATAGAGAAGTACACGCTTTATACAAATGGCTTTTTCTAGGAGTGGAAGAGATATCTTTGTAGAAAACTACATGACCGTTCTAATTTGCTTTGACAGATATCTGTTGAACTACAACAAAAATCAATCCAAGTTTACAGTTCAAACATATAGACTCATTCTTCTCAGTGTCAAGCTTCTAAAACAGTGTTTCTCAAAGCCGGTCTGCCGCTTGTTCAAGGAAAACCCCCTGGGGGGCCAGGCTGGTTTGTTTACCTGCCACGTCCGCAGGTTCAGCTGATCGCGGCTCCCACTGGCTGCGGTTTGCTGCTCCAGGCCAACGGGGGCTGCAGAAAGCAGCGCGGGCCGAGGGACATGCTGGCCGCCCTTCCTGAAGCCCCCACTGGCCTGGAGAGGCGAACCGCAGCCAGTGGGAGCCGCGATTGGCCGAACCTGCGGACACGGCAGGTAAACCAACTGGCCCGGCCCGCCAGGGGGCTTTCCCTGAACAAGCGACAGACTGGCTTTGAGAACCACTGTTCTAAAATATATATCTAGAAAGGTTTCCACTATATACTTACAATCATAGAATCATAGAATATCAGGGTTGGAAGGGAACTCAGGAGGTCATCTAGTCCAACCCCCTGCTCAAAGCAGGACCGATCCCCGACTAAATCATCCCAGCCAGAGCTTTGTCAAGCCTGACCTTAAAAACTTCCAGGGAAGGAGATTCCACCACCTCCCTAGGTAACGCATTCCAGTGTTTCACCACCCTCGTAGTGATTAAGTTTTTCCTAATATCCAACCTAAATCTCCCCCACTGCAACTTGAGACCATTACTCCTTGTTCTGTCATCTGCTACCACTGAGAACAGTCTAGAGCCACCCTCTTTGGAACCCCCTTTCAGGTAGTTGAAAGCAGCTATCAAATCCCCCCTCATTCTTCTCTTCTGAAGACTAAACATCCCCAGTTCCCTCAGCCTCTCCTCAAAAGTCATGTGTTCCAGTCCCCTAATCATTTTTGTTGCCCTCCGCTGGACTCTTTCCAATTTTTCCACATCCTTCTTGTAGCGTGGGGCCCAAAACTGGACACAGTACTCCAGATGAGGCCTCACCAATGTCGAATAGAGGGGAACGATCACGTCCCTCGATCTGCTGGCAATGCCCCTACTTATACATCCCAAAATGCCATTGGCCTTCTTGGCAACAAGGGCACGCTGTTGACTCATATTCAACTTCTCGTCCACTGTAACCCCTAGGTCCTTTTCTGCAGAACTGCTGCTGAGCCATTCGGTTCCTAGTCTGTAGCGGTGCATTGGATTCTTCCGTCCTAAGTGCAGGACTCTGCACTTGTCCTTGTTGAATCTCATCAGATTTCTTTTGGCCCAATCATCCAACTTGTCTAGGTCCCTCTGTACCCTATCCCTACCCTCCAGCATATCTACCACTCCTCCCAGTTTAGTGTCATCTGCAAACTTGCTGAGAGTGCAATCCACACCATCCTCCAGATCATTTATGAAGATATTGAACAAAACCGGCCCCAGGACCGACCCCTGGGGCACTCCACTTGATACCGGCTGCCAACTAGACATGGAGCCATTGATCACTACCCGTTGAGCCCGACAATCTAGCCAGCTTTCTATCCATCTTATAGTCCATTCATCCAGCCCATACTTCTTTAACTTGCTGGCAAGAATACTGTGGGAGACCGTGTCAAAAGCTTTGCTAAAGTCAAGGAAAAACATGTCCACTGCTTTCCCTTTATCCACAGAGCCAGTTATCTCGTCATAGAAGGCAATTAGATTAGTCAGGCGTGACTTGCCCTTAGTGAATCCATGCTGACTGTTCCTGATCACTTTCCTCTCCTCTAAGTGCTTCAGAATTGAATCCTTGAGGACCTGCTCCATGATTTTTCCAGGGACTGAGGTGAGGCTGACTGGCCTGTAGTTCCCAGGATCCTCCTCCTTCCCTTTTTTAAAGATGGGCACTACATTAGCCTTTTTCCAGTTATCTGGGACCTCCCCTGATCGCCATGAGTTTTCAAAGATAATGGCCAATGGCTCTGCAATCACATCCGCCAACTCCTTTAGCACTCTCGGATGCAACGCATCTGGCCCCATGGACTTGTGCTCGTCCAGCTTTTCTAAATAGTCCCGAACCACTTCTTTCTCCACAGAGGGCTGGTCATCTCCTCCCCATGCTGTTCTGCCCAGTGCAGTAGTCTGGGAGCTGACCTTGTTCGTGAAGACAGAGGCAAAAAAAGCACTGAGTACATTAGCTTTTTCCACATCCTCTGTCACTAGGTTGCCTCCCTCATTCAGTAAGGGGCCCATACTTTCCTTGACTTTCTTCTTGTTGTTAACATACCTGAGAAACCCTTCTTGTTACTCTTAACATCTCTTGCTAGCTGCAACTCCAGGTGTGATTTGGCCTTCCTGATTTCACTCCTGCAAGCCCGAGCAATATTTTTATACTCTTCCCTGGTCATTTGTCCAATCTTCCACTTCTTGTAAGCTTCTTTTTTTTTTGTATTTAAGAGCAGCAATGATTTCACTGTTAAGCCAAGCTGGTCACCTGCCATATTTACTATTCTTTCCACACATCGGGATGGTTTGTCCCTGTAACCTCAATAAGGATTCTTTAAAATACAGCCAGCTCTCCTGGACTCCTTTCCCCCTCATGTTATTCTCCCAGGGGATCTTGCCCATCAGTTCCCTGAGGGAGTCAAAGTCTGCTTTTTTGAAGTCCAGGGTCCGTATGCTGCTGCTCTCCTTTCTTCCTTGTGTTAGGATCCTGAACTCGACCATTTCATGATCACTGCGACCCAGGTTCCCATCCACTTTTGCTTCCCCTACTAATTCTTCCCGGTTTGTGAGCAGCAGGTCAAGAAGAGCTCTGCCCCTAGTTGGTTCCTCCAGCACTTGCACCAGGAAATTGTCCCCTACATTTTCCAAAAACTTCCTGGATTGCCTGTGCACCGCTGTATTGCTCTCCCAGCAGATATCAGGGTGATTAAAGTCTATCTACAGGACTCAGAAACAAGGAAGAGCTGACCTGGCAACTTTGTATAATCTAATTCAAGTTATGCAGCTTCAAGACGTGCATGCATGTAAATAGCATGGTCTGATCCAACATCCAGAGAAATCAATAGAAAGATTCTCCAGGTATGTCTACACTGCAATTAAAAACCTGTGGCTGCCCTGTGTTAACTGACTTGGGCTCACAGAGCTCAGGCTAAGAGTCTGTTTAATTGCAGTATAGATGTTCAGGTTCGGGCTGAAGCCCAGGCTCTAGAACCCTGTGAGAGGGGAGGGTCCCCCAAACACAGTTAAGCAGCCCCTTAGCCTGAGCCCCGCGAGCCTGAGTCAGTTGGCATGGGCTAGCCACAGATGTCTAACTCCAGTTAGACATCCCCTCAGTGACTTTAACGGGCACTGGATTAGGCCTTGAATGACCACTAGATGACATAGCTGGTTCAATAAAGAGATGTAGACTAAGAAGGGGTGACTTACAACGGATTTCCTACTATTTTTTCCTTATACACAATAAACATACAAGTGATGTTTTAACAAGGAACGTACTGAAATGTACACTCTAGAAAGCAAGAAACGCTAAGTCAATGTTTTGCTTCTTATTTACAAAACTTTTAAGGTTAGTTGTCTATTTCCTATGTTTTATACCAGGTCGACCATGTTTTTACTAAAGAAAAAGGCTAGGATGCCTTTTTTACATAACTCTTACAATAACAGTATTTGCTGCAAGAAGAAAAAAACATTTTTTCTGTAAGGAAAAGGAACATTTGAGCACCAATAAAAGTTATGATTTTTCTATAGGTCTGAATTTTAGCATCTGTTACACTGATGTAAATCTCTTCTTCATCAAAATGTAATGACTGGATTATGAAGAAGTAGAAACAAAATCACAAATATATATAATTTGGACGGAACTTATATGTAAATACTGGGAACGTGTAAATAAATTATAAAAATAATTTATGCAATGGAATATATTTAGATACTTAAACTATTTTTCTATATTTGCATTCAGTGAATATGAGTATGATCCAGCACTGAACCTATTTCTTCCCTAATCTTCTCTTCATCTATAGGACTAGAGACCTGCAAACTTGATGCACTTAAGAATTATCTGTGATATTATTTTTTATTTGTTAAGTGACAACAATACGACTGGTGATGTTCAGATGTAGATAAAGGCAGCTCCTGCTCCAAAGAGCTTATCACATAAGAAATGCTGGAGTTGGTCAAACTATTTGCATGAGTAAGTGTGTGCAGCAATGGGTGCATAGGGCTAGATCCAAAGGCAAATGAAGTTAATGGAAAGACATCAATTGATTTTGGACTCGGCCCAAAAGCACTAAAAAGGACAGGTATCTTTCAATTAAAATAAGACAGGTATCTTGACAAGTCATCTGTCAATTAAAATAAAATAAAATGAAATATTTCCCACCAAGATGTTAATTTCCTTGAATTAAGAAGCAAAATCCTAGGTGCGATCAGACTTCATTTCTTTCAAGAATGCAGAAGTAAGAAAAGTAGTATTTACTTTCAGGAGTCTTGCATAATGACAGGTTTCAGAGTAGCAGCCGTGTTAGTCTGTATTTACAAAAAGAAAAGGAGTACGTGTGGCACCTTAGAGACTAACAAATTTATTTGAGCATAAGCTTTCGAGAGCTACAGCTCAGCATCCGATGAAGTGAGCTGTAGCTCACGAAAGCTTATGCTCAAATAAATTTGTTAGTCTCTAAGGTGCCACAAGTACTGCTTTTCATTTTCAGGAGTAATACCCTAGATGTACTGTACCTCTTGCATGTATATCACTCAAGAATGATTTTAATACATATTTCATTACATTGGGAAGTTATTCCAATTAAGGGCCATATACTGCCCAAAATCTGCACAAGAGACATTAATAACAGAAAGTTGAGTTTCAGTGTGGCTCAAGGGATTTAATTGGTGCTAACTGGAGTTCTGCTGCAATTCAAGGCAGTATTTGGCATTATACTATGAAGTTCTGTTCTGGATTGAGGGTAGCTCTAAAAATAGTACAGTTTTCTTAGTGAACACGGCCATGTGTGACTGGCAATTTCATTCGTCTCTATGTAACAAATACCTTGTATATTTCTACAACAAAAGAGGAAGTTAGTTTTTGCATAGTAGTCTTGGCATAGTACTAAAATGAGGAAGGGGAAGGTTTTTGGCATCATAATGGATCTTGTCACTTGTAAAGTGCTGAAGTATTTAATGTCTTGTGTAATTAACCATGGAGTCCGTGTTTTGGCTCATTCAGCAGAAAGAAAACAATGTTGTGGCTGTCCTAACATTATACATGCAACTTTCACTAAATATAATTAAAATCTAATATCTGGAATCCTTTTGGAGAGATTTGATGAAAAACCATGAGCTGGCAACTACACAGAGTAGAATTTAAAGGCTGCCTTCAGGTTTTCTTTGTTTGTCAAGGATCTTTTGAGTGTCGCTTTTTAAGTGTTCATTAACAGTCCTATGGCTTGTTGACTCTAACAGTGTCATGTAAATTATTTAAGGCATGTACATAATTTTTCAATTAACAAACTGCTTGGCTCATGAAAACACATACACACAATTTATAAGTAGAAATTCTAGATGAAATATCTCATGATGAGCAGGTCATTATGAATTAAAAATGAGTTTTCAAATAAAATATTTAATGAGATCTGAAATTAAATGAAACATTGCAAAATTAAAAGTTTCTCAGTTAAATAGGCCTGCTGTTTAACTACTTTGCAAACCAAATTAAGGCTACACATTGAGCAGACTTATATGTTAGATATTAAAAGATACCTGAATTGAACTTGTGCAGAAATAAAGCTCAGATAACTATTCACTGAATGTAATCATTAGTGGAATTGAAGCTGGAAGAGTTAAAGACAAAACATTGGCTGACTATCTGAAGTGTTTTTTGTTTAGTTCTTAAATATATTTTGTGTGTGTTTGCAGAATTTGTTAACAGAAATTTTCAACTTATACACAATTATAGTACATACACAGTAACCAAATACACATGAAAAAGCAGTAGTCCATCACCTTGATTTGTATTGGTATACATTCTGAGTGCAGTGGTAGATGTGATGGGGCACCAATGAAAATTTGCTAGGTACTCTTGTTTTAACTTTCCTAGTACATACAAAATATTTTCAATGTCAATACCATTGTAGACATACATCTGACTTTGAATCCCGTATTTTTCTGGTATTTTAATATACCAAATATTTCAGTATACCAGCACTAAGCAAACACACTTCATTTCTAATTCAAGGTAAAAATGTTACATACCGTTAACTGATGCATCAACAGATCCATTAAAAAAGTGATCTTATTACTAAACAGAACATAGGTGCAGTTTTCTGTGCAATTACTGCAGGTCAGGTTGTAAACATTCACGGCACTGCAGAGTGACCTAAAATAAAAAATGAAATATCAACATACTTTTCTTCTTAAATATACTAATCTATAAAATCAAATATTAGGCTGCGAGGAGTATCATCAGGCAACCTAAAGTGACAGTAAATTTAATTAATTTTTCATACTCATGTTCCACACAAAATACAAATTAGCATTAGGTAGGTTAAATAAATATTTACATGACACAGAAGTTCTGAGTGAACCTATATACATTCCAAATTCCATAGTGTGTTACCACTGCATCTGCTTTAGAACCAGAACTTGGGTTTAAAACTAATTGCCTGCCTTGGAAGCTGTAATGTTTAAAAGAGCAAACTCTCCTATGTTACATGTGGTATTAAATGTCTGTGCACATATACACACCTTCACATTCTTACACACATCATTGGTATATTAGAAATATAGTAAATGAAAAAGAAAAAAAGGAACATCTGTACAGTATCAGGTAAAACTTATTTTTGCACAATTTGAAAAACTAACGTTTTTTCTGGCAGAATTCATTATCTCATGCAAGTAACCTAGGTATACAAGATCACTGGTCAGTTTGGTAGCAGAATATTCAAGCAGAAGGATATGTTAGCATTTCCTGCTGGTTAATTTATAACACTGTACTGGGATCAGCTTTAGAGAGGGTCTGGCTTGCAGGCCCAGCAAACGAAGGTGAACTGTGCTGAACAAAAGAACAATTAACAGGTGAAATGTCAGTCTTTTGCCTCAGGTGAATCTCCCGTTGATTTTGGGACTTAGGTCTAGTCTACACTGGCAACGTTAAAGCGCTGCTGTGACAGAGCTTTAATGTGGCTTGTGTAGTTGTGGCGGAGCGCTGGGAGAGAGCTTGCCCAGCGCTCTAAAAACCCCACCTCCACAAGGGGCGTAGCTCCCAGCGCTGGTGCACTGTCTACACTGGTGCTTTACAGCGCTGAAACTTGCTGTGCTCAGGGGGGTGTTTTTTCACAACCCTGAGAGAGAAAGCTGCAGAGCTCTAAAGCCCTTAGAGAGACAAGGTAGGTGAGGTAATATCTTTTACTGGACCAATCTCTGCTGATGAGAGAGACAAGTTTTCGAACTTACACAGAGCTCTTCTTCAGGAACTGTGAATCATTGGCATCCCCATCATGGGGACTGTAAACTTGGGTGCATAACTACATTAGCAATGATGGGAGCTATATGTACATATCTGAGGGGAAATAGATGGTAGGTTGGCAATAGCAAAAGGGAGAGCGCCAATTCTGAAAAACTGGAAAAGCAAAAAGAAAGTCATAAACAAAATGGGCCATAACAGTTCAAAATATATACAGTAAGCCTGGTTCTTCCCTACGTTGCACCTTGTGGAGTTATTTATTCCTATGCAAAGTGAATGCTTTATGTGGAGTCAGAACTTTCACAGGAACTGGTCAAGGCTATGGAACTCATTGCCACATGAGATAAGCCGGACTAAAAGATTTTATCACTTTCAGAATAAATTTTTTAACAATATTTTCTTTGATTTAGCATTTCCTCAAAAATGTATTTGCGTACACACACACACACAGACACAAAACACACATACAACACAACTCTACAATAAAATATAATAAATAAATAAATAAAGTCAATAAACAATTCTGGTTGCTTTCCAAAAGGAAAGCAAAGAGAGAGATTGTTTTTATTTCTATTTTTAAATACATGGGAATCACTAATGTGACGGAGGCTAACCAGGCTCAATGGACAAGCCAGACTTGAGATCATTGGTAAAATTCACATTCTAGAATAGCCTGGCAGTGCCAACTGACAAGTTTTTATAGAGAAGCTGTCAAAGTCACCATCTGACTTTACTAACTGTAAATTAATTAAATACATTTATCTTTGTTTTATAGTTTTATTTTTTCTTGCAACTGGTGAGCATGGAGTGGGAAAATATTTAATGGAGAGAAAGCCAAAGGTCATCATTTTGTAGCAGAGTCTTAACAATATGTTTTTGTGCAGTCCCCTACTGAATAAGATTTATTTACTACAAACATTTAGGAAGCTTGCCTAGGTATTTATTTATATTGTGCTCATCACTGTCGCAGCTGATCATCTAGCTGATCATCTCCAAAGGCTGACAATTTAGAGGCATCATATACATCAATTTCAAATTCTTTCCCACATTTCCCAAACCAGTAAGGGCTGAGAATGCTCAGAAGACAGTGAATTTATAGTAAGTCGTTCCTCTGTGTTGTTCGATTGCTTCTCCTCCAAATGAAAATGAACATTATTGGACTCTAAAGGGAATGTCATCTAGTCTTCCTTGGCTGATAAGAAAGTGACAGCAAATGGTGCACTAAGGATGGAGGAATGTAAAAACTTATGTATTGAGACTGTGATTGGAACAAAGAACATGCTGCAACATTTAAAAATGGATCAGGAACATTTCTGGGAGAATTTATTTATATGATAGTTGATATTATAATTCCCTTCATTTAGACATGGAAATCCATATAATCATAATGCGTGTTTGTTAATATTCTGAATATAACCATATTAATAAAAATATTTTGTGTATTGTTTATATTGTCTAGTTATAAATTAATATATTCACTCTGACTGGAATGCACTCATCCGGAAATGTGGTTCAAATAGTATAAAATACAATATCAAATTAGTGCTTTCTGAGCTGCAATGTCATTCACTTGTTTTTCAATCTACACTGATAATTCCTGCGGAAAATTCAACTAGTATGCCTCTTATCTACGATGCTTAAAACTAAAAATATATATGCAACCAAGCTCTCTTTTCCTAACCTGGCTTTTAAAAGAGGTTTATATCCTTCATTTAACAAAATGAAGGATGAAAACATATTCCTACAGTAGTACTGAAAAATTGTGCTCTAGAACAGTGTTTCTCAATGACCAGTCAATGGGTTGGCACTGGTCCCTGAGATTTCCTTCACACAGTTTAGGAAGGCAACAAGCCGGTCCCTGGTATCAAAAAGGTTGAGAAATACTGCTCTAGAGGACTTAATTTTTCTTTCAGCAAAGATAAGTCAACATATATTAATGAAGCTATTACAATTAGAAACATAAGGGACATCTGGCAATGCTTATTTTCACTATATAAAGGACAAGTTTTAGTTCTCAACTTTTGGAAAGCTCTTTCACCTACTGCTCTAAAGGAAAGATCGATTAATTTAAATATGAAAATATATTTTCCTAACCCTTGAAATTTGAAGTTAATAGATTAATTTTACATCCTGATAAATTATTTCAAAATGTTTAGAATTATGTAGTTCTCTTACTGAAATACCAGTTCAGAGTAGATGGCATATTTCATAATTCCAAAAAAGAACCGTCATTCTAGATAGATCTAAAATGAAGAATCCTCTGTCTTAGATGAAGAATAAATTAATCTGAAGTAATACACCCTGGTTCTGTATTTCCCAAATGAATCTTACATCCGAAAAGTATTTGAAGTTCGAGATTCAAATAATGCCTTTGAAAGTGTGGCATAAGCAAATGCATGTCAAATTAATTTTTCACAATAAGGAGGGCTTTTTTAATTGATAACATAAGCTTGTTAACTATAGGCTGCTATGATTAGAATGTATTTAGACATGTTCTTCACTAAGGTTCAGTTATAGAATTTTTTTATTCAAAATTGGAAGTGTCAGCACTGAAGCAGGCCCCAGGTGGTTTGCAGTGTTAAATGGCAGATTAAAGTCAGCACAACTAATTTCTTTACTTTAATCTTATTAGTAGAACAACAGCTGTCAACTGTCACCATTTCTGCACAAGGCCTCTGAGACAAGCACAGAAAGCTCTGGTGTCAAGCAAGAAGTTCATCTAACTATAACTTAAATTTACCAATTTGCAAAATTAAATTTATTTTTTGATGTTTTTGTATTGGCAGATTTTATTACTCATATTTAAAAAAAAAGTATGTATCAATAAAGCTATCAAAATTATGTTAGGGTAACAGAGTATTTTCCTCACACATAAAGCAGTTGTTTATTGACTACTGATGTTGTTCTAAACTTTGTATGCACACCGACAAATCAGCTTTAAAGCTAAGTTAGACAGCACATATACTCAAACCACATAAGTCTACCCTCTGATGGAAAGCTTTACTCTAAACTAGAGTAAATCCAATTATAAATACACTCGTTATGATGCACAAATTTTGGCTCAGAGAAGAGTTCTATCCTGAAGCTTGACCAAAATATATGTATATACATTATATTATTTATCTTACGTGAACATAAATAAATGTGAACAATGTTAATCTTTAATATATGTCTTCATGTACAGAAGAGAACAGAACAGTTTAGAATATATGTTCCTGATTCTCCTCTAAATTACACACGTGTCTTCAGTGGAGTTTACTCCTAATTTACCCAAATGTAAATGACTGGAGAATCATGGCCTCTATCTAAAATTGTATCCCACAACACAAAACTATTTCATGTTTGTGCACTAAGGTATGTGGGTGAAAAGTCATAACCTTTGCTTCCATAAAATCAAGGTACCACAAACATATAGAAATAGCATACCTGTAAAATAAGACTTTTGGATAGTAACTCCAACTTTGAAAGACTGGAATTAAATATACACAGTGTGAGGTTAAATACACTACAACCCCTCACTCATTAAACCCCCCCCTCAATTATTGGGTGAGTTATTACAAGAATTAAACAATCAAATTCATGGTTGTGCTACCACAAGGGTGAACTGCAAAGTTTTACCAACCACTGCTGTTTGAACAGAACTTGGAGAGCTCCTCGAGAGGCCTTCTCACTGTTCTGACAGGAAAAGAAAGCAGTTAGCTTTGGTATCTGACAAAAAAGAGCAGAATGGAGGTGACAGATGGGTTAGTAGTTAAAGAATGGAGAGAGAGAGACAGAATGGCAAGCAGTGGAACACTAAAGGAAGAGAGAAGGTATGGATACAGGATGAAATATAAAATTAAAAATTAACCAGGAAAATGTTGAATTATGAGGCTATAATGCCATCTCTAGATTTTGAAGACTTAAAGACATAAACAAACACTTGAGCTTCACTCACATGGTTTATAATGTCATCAGAAATCCTCAAAGGAATTACACATCCTAATTCACAGTTACCTGTTTATTCTGTAGATCATCAATGCGATCTTAAATTCTCTGACACACAAATGGGCTCTCACTCTAAAGACTTACTACAACTAATAAATAGAAATAGTGGAAGCCAACAGAACTAACCCTCCTTTATTTTTCACCAGCAAATGTTTAAGTTTGGAATCCGTTCTTATAAATAAGTTATTATATGACATATGACAAATCAAATGTACAATTTACCCCCAATATTTACATTTATGGTAGAATCTGGCAGACTTTTGTATAAAGTTCAGAGGCCCTGACTTATTAACTGAAAGAAACTGTTCCCACACTAAAATCCATTCTAAACAATCCAAAAGAGCTCCTTCCATCTACACAGTTTGTTCATATACTAGTGCAGCAGGGCAATGTTGATTTGTGCTTGAGTACTGTCAAATGTGAAACCCAGCTCTGTTACAGACAGAGACAGAAACGGTCATGAAAACCGACAGATGCTGCAAGTTTTGGATGTTGATCTGCAAGGAGGTCATTCTCTTCAGAGAACCCTTATGCCCTCACACCAACTGCCAGTCTGGAGTGAATGTTTCCCCAGAGAGAGTAGCCTTGCAGAGAAAGCTTGTTTTGGACCTCAGGTAACAAGCATTGTGAACAATACTTAAAAATTGAATAAATAGAGCACTTCACACTTGGAAATATTTATAAAGTAGATCAAAAACTGTAAAATGGGAGAGCAAACTATGGAAGTATTTTCAGTCTAAGGTAGTGGTTAATCCGATCGCCACAAAATATTTTATTTTACACTGCAAATGCTAACAAGTATATCCTTCTATCTACAATATTACACAGACTATTTTCTACACACTACAGCTACGGCTCAGGCTGGCTTCCCATGATACTTACTATGACTGGATGACGAAAGGAGGAGTATGGCAAGACGCAAGGAAAGAAAAACATTTTCCCCCGCCAATCAAGTTTTTAACAGTAACAAATATCCCCCCATCTATCTGATATCAGCCTCTGAATAATTTGCATTTACATTGTGCAACTCACTCAGAGAACTAACTATTTAAGCCTTGCAACACGATTCTGTCATATGTAAATATTACTTTATCTGTTTGGAAAATGGGTAGCCAAACTGAAGCACAGAAAGGTTAAGTGATTTGCCCACAGGTCAGTAAGCAAGACCATGGCAGAGGCAGTAATCCTGTTCCCTGCCTGGGTTCTGTTACTCATGCAGGGTTTTTGCTGTGTAACTCCCATTTGATTTTCATTGAAGGCACACAGATAAAATATTACAAAACTGGGAATTTTTACACAAGTATGCTAAATTATGGCTTGTTCTGTAATCAGAAAACTGAACAACAGTGTCAATCAGTTATGAAAATTATAAAATGCTTCTCTAAAAAATAATACACCTGGACACTAATTCTTAATACCTTAACACCAATAATAAAACCTATTATAATCCAAATCTTTCTCCTCCCCTTTGAGTGTTTTGTTCTTAAAAAAGTGACCCCCCACACTAAATGGATCATCTGTCTTTTACAAATGCCACATCTTTCTTGCAGCATTTGCTGTCCTGCTGGTCTAACTAACAATCTGAGCAGTACAAAACAACAGGCATATTGTTAAATCTTTTTATAATAAAGCTTTATCTTGTAGACATGGGATTAAAGTTCTGATCTGCACCATGCTGCCAGGATTTTGGGGAAAGAGAGATGTGGATAATAGCCTGTGTAATCTCCTCACCTACTTCTAAATAGCTTAACCTCATCACAAAATAGCAGACAGATTCCTAATTTAAGATGAGCATAAATGGTTAAATCATACAATGCCACACAAACTGTCTATTTTAGTTAAGTGGAGTGGTATCCTTTAGCAAGACCTATTTTGGTGGGGGAAGTCACGCAGATAATTAATACATGACAATGTTTAGTTTAATTTATTTCCACGTTTTTACTTCTTGCTTGTGTTAGCACTAAACATAGGACAATACCATTTCATTGTACTCGAACTTTAAAAACTCAGCAGAGATGTAAATTATATCAAAACACAAAATAACCTAAGAAAAGTAAATTGCAAACTTCTTTCAAAACTTAAGGCAAGAAGAAAATTGATTTACATTTTATTTTTCATTTAAAGAATCAGCTACAACCAATGACTGTGCTTTGCTTTTTAAAGATAGTCAGTTGGAAAACTTCTCATCTTGAAAAAACCCTCTTATTTAAGAATTTGTTTGTATGAAGGAGTTTTTGTGACAGCAGGTGAACAGGCATCAGATCACACAGATTCTCTGTACTGAGAGCAAAAAATGGTTGCTCTGAAAGAGCCAAGTCTCAGCATGCTTCAGTTGTTCATAGAAAGTCACGTCCTATGGAATCGGAGCTTGCTCTCAACAATCCAGTTACAGTTTACTTACATAGCACATTCATTTTCCTGTTATCTGAACTTTAACAAAGTCACCTGGAGGGGAAGGTTTGCACCAATTGATAGTATTAGACCCCCTCTGTGAAACCTTTAAAGTTGATTTGTATAATACATTTAAGGGGTTAAAATAAAAAGCAGATTCCATGCCAAAGTGAGGTTTTGCCATTCACTAAAAAAAGCCCTGATAGCTATGGATTTCTGTTAGCATAGCCCTCAAAAGGGGGTATGGTTTGAAAAATGGTGGTGTTAGTTAACATCCTCAACAACAAAACATACACACAAGATATTTATATTGTCTGAAAAAGTTAAATCTGGAAGAAAAATTTCATGCATAAATTTAAATGCAACCTTAGTAAGAATAATGTATACAATCCAATTTCTGCACACGTGTGTAACAACCAATGTCTGGCTATGAGTTTTTTCACAGCTGTCACCCCAAACGCAAAGCACAACACTCAGGAATATGATGTGGATTTGTGACACTCCATGGTGTATTTGGGTCTATAAAGGAATACATGATGATGTTCTATTTTCTTGTATAAAAGATAAATCTTGATGCAATGTTGTTCATAATACGTAAAGGGAAATTGTACCAATAACTCCTAGTTCACCACTCCACCACATCAAAAGAAGAGAAGCATCTCTAAGAATAAACTAAGAAATAAATTGGGCAATTAACATCTCAAATGACCGCACTGCACTTTTAAGTGGGGGGGGGGGGGGGAGCACTGTCCAGCTTGCCAGGAAAGGGGTATAGTAGTGCTTTATGGGCAGGGGGTGAGAAAGAGACTTGGAATCTGCTGTAAAGGGGGACTGGGTAAGCATTGCGATGCTGATTCATCCCCAGAGACTGGAAGGGCTGGGGAATGGATAAGGGGCAAGCCCAGTGGGAGAAGCCTCTTTTCCCTGGACCAGGCAGAGCAGCACCTACCTGTCCTCCCTCTCCTTGGAGGAAGGAAAATACCAGGTTTGGTTAGCATCTGCTGTGGGCATTATGATAGTCACTCCTTTCCAAGGGGGCTGGGAGGGAAGTTTTCCCTCACCACCAGAGTGGTTAATTGGAATGGGGCTTTTTTTGCCATCCCCACAGCAGGTTTGCAGAGGCTTTGTTATGGTGAGTAGGGAAGGGAGATAGTCTATGATGTTGCAACTCATTATGTAAGTGTGGGGCAGATGTTCAGTGCAGGTACTCCATAGGGAAGGGATACAGTGAGCAGAAAAATGGCTTGTTAAAGACTTAAAAAAGAGGTTTTTGTTTTAAAGAGTGAAACGGGGGAGGGGAGAGTGTTTCGGGTACTATGACTGGTACGGCAGGGAGCCAACCCCACTTCCGTATAGCCCACCTTAACCCTTGTTCGAGGGGGGTGGGTGGTAAGGTCCCAGCAATGAGTTGCTGGACCAGGATGGAAAAAAGGGGAGACTGGTGGAAGCCCCCAGATAGATGTTGAAATGATCGTGGAGTTACCTGCACTGTACACTTTTATCTGTCGGGTAGTCCCAGACATCTAATAACATAGTTGTGGCCTGATTAAACCATATCCAGTGTCTCCTGTCCTTATTTCGCAATAGCCGGACATTAACAAAAACACTTAAATCAAGCTCAAGAAAGGGTGATAGATTTTAGTTGAATACCATGTGTTTCTGAATTGCAAATCTGAAAATTCCTCTTACAGCCTGACTAGCAAAGTGAGATCCACACTTGTGAAAAAGGGCATAATCTGGTAGAAATACTGCTGCCTTTATAGCAATAAAAGTTCTACTAAATTTTACTTCTTAACCTTCAGTACACTGCTATTTTTCAGATGCCCAGTCAAATGAATTCTTAGGAAGAGGTATCTCTGCGTCCACAGTCTCCAATGGTGAAATTCACTCCTGCGTAGAGGGCCACCATGATGCCTACGTACAATTTTTGCCCCACTATTTTGAATTTATTATTTGTACTCAAGAACAAGTTAACATATGACAAATAAAACTATGTTTTCAATGAGATGTCTTTCAGTTTCTCTGTAGTCTCATAAAATGGTCACATTTTAGCACAATACCTTTTAAATGCATTCACATATTCTTACTGTTTATGGAGTCCATTATCCTGAACATTTTAACTACTATTTTGTACCACATGAGCTCTAAAAATTGGAAGTAGAAGAGAAAAAAAGAGAGATGAAGTGATGTCTGCAAGTAAATACATACGCCTCATGTAAAATATACAGGTGCAAACACAAAGATCATGAATTGCATAAAGAAATATGCATTGTATAAGATAGTCTGTTAAGAAAATAATTAAAATGTCTTTCCTACTTCAATGAATTGCAATAAATACATTAGATCTGAAAAGATTAATCCTGATCACTTACTATTTAGACAAACACAAAAAAACATTGCAACCCTTTCCATTCATAAAAATACTATAATTTCATGAATGCCAATATCCACACACACATTTAATCATAAACTCTACAACATAAAAGCTCCAAACTGGGATTTCCTGATCTACCTAGTGAACTATATTGATTTTGATCTTGACGACAGCTGATTTGGAATAGATACACCATGTGAACGAATCATGGCCAAACATGAAATGGTGCCAATACATGTTTATTTTATATACTATAATAAATAGACATACTCTAAATTCTAATGTTAGCTTCATTATTTTAAAGGTAAAGTTATCTCTCACAGATCTTTTAACAGAGCTAGAAAAATAGGTGAAGTTTGACATTATAGCTCTGTTTGTGTTTCCATTCTAGCCTCATTTTTGAAGGGTTTATAAATCTGCCATTCTTATTTGCATTAGGCTGAAACTTGGCCAGACAAGTTTCTCAGACTCAGTTATATAATTTGTAATATGTAAAATTTATGTCATTAGTTCATCTGTTTCCTTCATTTACAATGTAGTCAACATACAGAATTTCTGAAAGTTTTCGATTAATCCAAAAACTTTCCAATTAAAAACCCAAGACAATATTTGCACCTGAAATGCTGATGTTGTAGAGAGTAAATAACCTATTTTGTGGAGTAGGTCCACCTGGTATATTGTTTGTGATGCCTGTTGGCCAGACCCTCTTGGTATGTTGAACTGGCTGAGATATTTAACTTCAAAAGCAGTTTCTTATCATGTGCAATACAGTAGATTATCTTAATAATAATAGACTATTAACATGTATTGCATTCCATAGTAGTATACAAATAGCATGGGCACAGTGTAAAATCCTACTGGATTTTAATAGGACCTTTCCTACTAAAATTAATCTCAGAATAGCACATTTGAAACTGTTATGTAAATTTTAACTGAAATTAGTCTATACAGAACCGAACACTTATGATAAATCTGTAAATGGAACTGTGTATCAATGCCTCAGAGAAATACAACACAAAATCCCAGCAAAAAGCTCCATTCACACAGTATTTGTTGGAAGGAATGTCAGTGTTAAATTTAGAATTTCTTTGTTTTGGAGTGATTTTTATTTTTTTTAATGTACTTGTTTTGCATCATTTTGGAATGTTACCATTTCTTTCAATTTCCATGAACATAAAAAATGTCGAAATAACTGACAGCTGTTTGTAAGTTCCCTACAAATGCAAAATTGCTTTATCCACTTTTCAAAATGTTTTATAATGTTTATAATGTTACTCATAATCACAGGATATAAACGGTCTAGGAAGCAATCTGAAAACATATATCCTGTGCTAAGTGTTCAGCATTTTCAAATACCTTTCAAAGAGTCATGATTTGTACTGTTAATAAATCAAATACAAATCAAAGATGCTTCACATCTTCAAAAGAACGAACTATATCATAGTAAAAATATTTACTTATTATTTCTTGCACAGTAAGAAGTTACTAAACTATTATTTTTCTCCATGTGCTGCAATTTTTTGCCAATAGAAGGCTATTCAGAAAGTGAAAGAATTTTAAACTACGTTTTGGACAATATTTCCCAGCTGTAATGCATGACTGCCTAGCAACTGCATTCCCAACATGCAGGCCTCACTGGTTAAAAAAGTATTTTAAATATAAACATAAACATATTTGAATTTGATACCATGTTTAATAGCATGTGGCTGGGGAACAGCAATGCTAATTAACTAATCTCTATTCAAGAAAGTTCTGAGCTATGCATTTGAAGATAATTTGGTTCTCCTCCAAGTCAAAACTACATTGTTCAAGTGTAAACTGTCTTGCTATTTAAATACTCCAGTATAAAGGTCCATTGCTATTTTTGATGCCTCCTCAATTGGAAGTAGCGTGTTTCAGTGACCAGAGCTATTGTGAAGACATGGAAGACTTTGAGAACAGTGGGCAATTTACAAAAGCTGCAAGCTCCAGATTGATAGCCTACTACATACAATGAATGCAACATAAAAGGAAAATGGCTTCTTTGGAAGAAAAGAATAAAATAAGGAGTAAAGTTTCTGTCTTCTTAATTGTACACAGCTTTCTTATTTTTTCAAACAAAATAACTGTTGGAAGTGACTGCTTCCAGTAGGATACTTTTTTAAAAGAAGTACTAAATAGAATGTTGTGTTAATAAAACTAGTTAAAATTAAATATCTGATTATATTTCTTTTAATCCTATGCCATCATTCCCCATAATACTCCACTATCATCCATCATTCCTAAATATATTTATGCACGAGTGAATGCAGAAGCCAGTATTCAAAAGGGCAGAATGATCTAAAATATTGAGTCAAGGTCTTGACATCTTGTATATAGATGGAAAAAAACATCCTTAAGAGATTCTTCAATGATTTTGCCGAGAATAATACAGCAATGCCTATTTGTACCTGGATGAGAAAGAGATCTACTGATTCCTTACAATGGAGAAGGGTCTTTTTAAAAATGTCCATCATTTCCTCAAACTTGTTTGAGCATTATTAGTGATATTCTCAAGAGACTCCTAGATTTAGTGTATTAACACATCCTTTTCACTTAGAGAAGGTTGCTATTACTCTATTTTCTTCAGAGTAAGCTACACGACACCCTGCAGTCCGACAGTTAGACATTGTTCATTTCATTGATGTGTTTTTAAGAGTTCAGTTTGTTTTCTTTTAGTTCTGAAAAAAAAAGTTACGTTTTATATCTGTGGATTCTTACTAGAGATTGCAATTTATAATAACTTCAAATGAATCACTTTGAGTACCAGAGCAAAATTATTGTTACAGATGTCTCTCTGTGAATCTGTTAGATATATAAAACAGATAGAAAGATTAATCTTTATCTCTATTTTCTGTAGATATTTGATTTGGAAACACAGTTCAGAGATAGTTAAAAGCTTGTGTGTTAATATAAAGTATTACATTTTAAGCAAAAAGTACTTTAAAAATAGTAAAGGAGTACTTGTGGCACCTTAGAGACTAACAAATTTATCTGAGCATAAGCTTTCGTGAGCTACAGCTCACTTCATCGGATGCATTCAGTGTATTTTCCACTGAATGCATCCGATGAAGTGAGCTGTAACTCACGAAAGCTTATGCTCAAATAAATTTGTTAGTCTCTAAGGTGCCACAAGTACTCCTTTTCCTTTTGCGAATACAGACTAACACGGCTGCTACACTGAAACCTTTAAAAATAGTAAGTTTAGTGCTCATGAAAGTAAGGAACCACTGGAACCAGACACAGGGTGGGTAGTTAATATGCAAGAGGATAAAAAAAAGTTTTGATTTTATCTTCTAAGATTTTTTTTTCAGTTATATGAACACTGCAGCTGAAGCTGGTTTTCATTTATCAGCACAGCAAGTTCCTTTCAAAACGAATACATTTTCATACTGTCTTGCAAACTTTAAACAAAATTTTCTCAGTAATGTAAACACAATTTTCTCAAACTCCCTCGACAAAATGAGACTTTTTAAAAAAAATTTTAAAATGCCATTCTAAACAGTTAGGGATAAACTGGCCACACAGTGTGAGAAAGGAGACAGGACTCTCACCTTTGCACCTATAAGGGTCATCTACTATCACAGCTCCTGTGCTTGAGGGAGTGCAAAGACTGATACCAAGTTACTTGCCCTAGGAACAATTCACTGGAAAAGGAATCATCCCTACATGCTGACCAGTGGAGCAGGCCAGATGCTACATGACATAAAAGGAGTATAGCAATTTTTTCCCCCTTCCTTCCAGGCAAATAGGGAACTCCAAGAGGCATTTTACCTCTGAGTGCTCTTTTTCTTGAGATGCAGCTCTGCCTCATCACACTTTACAACAGACAATTTAGCACTCAAACTCCACAGGAAATCTATGAAGTATTGCTGTTTGGTAGTACACTAAACATTGCTGGTGTTTTCCGAACACACAGTGAAAACAGTTCAAGAGAGAAGACGTTGGACCTAATTCTCATCACACTAAAGCCTCTTTACTCTCCTCTGGCAGTGTAACAGGGCCTTAAAGTGGATACGAATTACAGCTGAAAGATTAGATAAAGAAGGAGATCATGCTATTAATGAATTTCACCTAAGTTACCATTTTTGCAGGAGCTCTGTCCAACTGCAGCCCATTCTGACACCTGGCAACCTTTTCAGGGTCCTGATGCTTTACCTTCAGCCTTTTATTTCTCATGCACTATAATGAGGCATTCCTGCACTACTAGTGAACTTAGATATATTTCCAGTAGCAATTTTAGACAGCAATATCTAGGAGCATCAAAGACATCAAACACGGCAAAGCTCCTGGGGTTGACAGAATTCAACCAGAGGTACTAAATGCACGAGGCAAAATTCTGACTCAGCAGCTAACAAAACTCTGTGATGAAATATGGGAGAAAGAACAAGTGCCATAAGACTGGAAAGACAGTATCATCATGGTATTACCAAAAAAGGGTGATCTCCCTCAGTGCACAAACTGGAGATGTATTATATTGCTATCAATTCTGGGCAATGTATTGGCTACTGTTATCCTGCATGGAATGAAGAAAGCAGCAGATGGAATATTACGAGAAGAACAGACTGGGTTCCCTCCAGACAGATCATTGTGGGAATAGATATTCACTCCCTGACAAATCACCAAAAAACCCTATCACTTGGGAGAAAAAAAAACATCTTAATCAACTTTATTGACTTTAAGGAAGTGCTTGATAGTGTCCACAGAGAAACGCTGAGGAATATTGCTAGAAGCTATGGGATACCATTCAAGCTGATCAACATTTGAAGGAGTTTATACGATGAAAGTAGACGCTCAGATCAGACAGAGGCCTGGGTAAGTGGTTTGATATTGTGACTGGCGTTAGACAAGAGTGTGTGCTACCACTAATCCTCTTTGCATTAGCAATAGATTGGGTGATGAAGCAGGCAACAAAAGGTATCATGAATGATGTAAAATGTGTTAGCAATGATGAGTTACATGAAGGTAGGAAACTGAACAATAGATGCAAAAGTCTACATGGTTGGAAAAGAAATTGAACAGGTAGAAGAGTTTGGCTATCTGGGGAGTGTAATGACATTTGAAAGTAGCTGCGATAAAGATATTCAGATGAGAGCAGGAAAAGTAAACAACACTTTTGGAAGGATGAACATCTAGTCAGACAGAGGTCTCCATACCAAATTAAAGGTCAGATTATACCATGTGATTGTACTGAGCATGCTATTATACTGAGCAGAGACTTGGCTGGTGACAGTATCTAGTAAAAAGAAGTTGAAGGCTGCCCATCACAGATGGCTGAGGAAGATATTACACATTTAATGGAAAGACAAAATAACAAATGCGAGACTCAGGAAGCTCAAAGAGCAGGCAATGTTAGAAAATATTGTCAAAGAAAGAAAGCTCAGGACATTGGGACATGTACACCGTATGGAAGATGGGAGACATGCTTAGCAAGCATTGAACTTGCTATCAACTTGAGGGAGGAGAGAGAAAGCAAGGAAGGCCAAGGATGAACTGGCAGACGGTGACAGAGGATACTATACTATATATGCTGGCATCACCTGGGAAGAAGCGCCACAATCAGCAAGTGACTGTAATCAGTGGAGGAACTGGACTGCCTGATGTCTCAGCGGCACAGGAGGAATCTAAGGTGATATCTAGGAACAACTGTTTCACTTTGGATCAAGTTAGGATCACAACACATAAAAGCACTTAAAACCCCCCCAAAAAACCAGGGACCTTGATAGTCTAAATTTTTTAAAAAGTGGGTCTCCTCTCTACAGAGAGATGGGTCTCTGCTGTTCCAGAATGAGCATGCATTCCTTGCTCTGGATAGGCAGCGAGATCACTTCTCAAAGAAACAGAAACAGTGAAACACTTACAGAGTTAAAACTGGTTCTAGAGTTTTGAGGCCAAATACTGTCTTCCATCTGGAACTTAAATGGTAGATTAAAGGGTAGATTATGGCCCTCAGTTTTTAACATCTACACCACAAGGAAGGAGCAGCAAGCAGTTAGATAAATAATAAAGTCAAATAGGGTTAGTGGAAAAGAAATATCCCCCATCAGTGATGGCATAATCTAGTAATGATTCAAAATGGAACTGTAGCACCATACATACTTGGGAGGAATCCGTGAAACTGCATTCAGATTTGTGGAAGAAATCACTACTTGAAGAATGTGTTCAAGGGCTGAGAGTCCTCCTGCAACCCGGAATGCTATCTGATCTGCTGCATTCTGGATAAACACAAATAGAGAATAATAATTATATGGAATAATTACTGAAATTTAAATACACATTTAGTATTTAAAATATGTGTCTGGTGAGTAACTGCCTTGATGTACACTTAATAAAATCTTAATACAGTTTAATCAGATTGTTCATCTTTTTAATTAGTGCATTGATTCTTTCACTACAGAAGCACGGAACAGAATACCCCTTTGAATATGCAAGAGAATGTTAATTCAATGTTGTTTTTCCTATATGCTGTAACTTCATTATAATACCACAGCTATTTTGAGTTTTTTAAACAGATATTGATTTAGGGCTTCGGTGAAAGCAAGATCAGGCCCATAATGAAGATTATTTTAACATGAGCCTCATTTAGCTGATAGCTAAAGTGCAATTTTGTAGGACACGTTCTAACAATGAGGGACAAGTACGTATTTTATAACATTTCTGATTTCCCCCCCCATTTTTGGAATTAATTTCTATAAGCATAAATAGGAATTACCCAAACTTCATGTGCATCAACTATCTATCTGATTCTGGACCCCTGGAACTCAATAGCAAAACTTTGATTAATTTTATTGGTACAGACCCAACGCCAACACCACAAATAACAAACCTAACAATTGTGGGACCTTATTATGGTAACCCTCAACCTCTCCTTTTCCAATTTCCTTTCTCCTTCCTCCTCCTCCTCCAGTTGTTTGTTGATTTCACTTGTGTCATGTCTACAATTAGACTGTAAGAGCTTTGAGGTAGGAATCATATTCATATATGATTTGTCTGTAAAATACTTAGCACTGTGTGGGTGCTGCATGTTAGAACAGCCCCCTATGAACTATGGTAATAACAAATATTTTAGTAGGATTTCATAGCCCATATTTTTTCTTATCAATATTAGAAGTCATATGTAAACACCACAGTACAAGACAAGTTTTGTTTAAGAGCATATAATTTTCTCCCCAGCAAGTTTAGCTTTCTCAAGCACACATTCACCCAAAGGTAAAGCTGTACCCTATTTAAATGCCCAAGGTTTCAGATAAAATGTTCCCATTGATCTGCTAGCTCCATTTCACATTATGTTGGGAGCTAGATTTTGAAGAGATCATAAAGAAGCAATTTTTTTTGGACTAATGTGCATTGGATGTGGATTTGTAAACAATAAAAAAGGCTCATCTTCAAAGGACGCAACTGGTGTGAAATGACAGAAACCTGTTTGTGTGCGCCAGTTTACACAAGTGGTTAGATAACCAACTAGCAATTTCTATAGGTTTAACCTTTATGTGACTCCAAAGTTTCAGTCAGCTTTAGCCCAGTTAACTCTTAAGTTAAAGCTGAAGTGAAGACCTACCCTGAGTGATGACGCTTAGCCTGAGTCCCATCCACACAAAAAAACCCTTAACTCAAGTAGGGTGGTGTTTTTAATTGGAAATTATTGGTCTATCGGGTATAGGCTAAAGCTCAAATTAGCACAATTTGTCAGTTGCTAACTAAACCATTCTGTAGTGTGGACAAGGCTAGCTCCACTTGAGTGCCATTAGTCCTCCAATGCCTTCCCATAATTTCTCCCGTGTGCCCAGAAAGGACTAACAAATTTTCCCACAATTCATTGGGAAAGAATTCATAGAGCAGCTCAGCTTACTGCAGCACAAAGAACCAAAGGAAATGCCAGCAGAAGTCTTAGTGCAGCAAATAAGCAAGTGCAGTGTGGACACTGCAGCTTGAGTATTATTTTGCAGTGTAGCCACTCTAACCAGACTACCTCTAGAAAAGCAACTGGTGTGTACATAATTCGACTTAGCTCTACAGTGAAGACATACTATTAGTCACATCCTCCAGAAAGGTCTGATCCTGGACCTTTGAGGTAAATGGGAATTTTCCCAGGGACTTTAATGTGAGCAGGACTGAGTCCTATATGAAGGTTAAAAGCATTTCTAAGCTATTACTTTCCATTGTGATTAAAAGTGTATACTCCGTGTAGTGACATACTATTGCCAAGAAACCCCATACACAAAATAATCAACATGTATGTCCAGTATATTTAGAGAAATGTATATGAGAATTCCTAGATACATTTGGTATACAGGCGTCAGAGGATACAAATAGAAAAGCCACTGACCTGCCAGTGCAGGACTGTTCCCTATAGTACATTTGTTAGTGTTGTATCCACTCTAATTTTAAATGAGACAAGCAGTGCAGTTTTCACCACTTCCGATGGGGGATTATACCACAACCTTTTAGATCTTACTATCAAGAAATCTTTCCTGACATTCAACCTGAATTTGCCCTTTTTAGTTTCATTTAATTACTCCAAGTTATACCCAATTTTATTATACCAATTCTTCTCCCTCCTTCATGATTACACCATTACTAAATATTACATATTCCCACTTTAGTTTTTGCTTAGCAAACAAACATATTTCATTCCAAATCTTTCCTTTTCCCTGTAATTTTTCCATACCACATTTTCTTGTTTAATGTCTGTCTACTAGGAAATGAAGTGTCCAAAAATGAACACTGCGTTTTGGGTTAGGTCACATCAAAGCCACAAAGAAAAGGACTATTATCTACATGTGTGGTAACAGGATGTCTTCACATGTGTATTCAAAAATAGCAGTGGCCTTTTTGATCTCTGTATCACATTACAAACTCATGTCTAATTTAATGTTTGCTCTTGCCTCTAGGTCTAGGTCTCTTTCAGTATTACTCTTCTAGATCTATCCCTCCCATTGAGTATCTGTGTTTCAGATTCTTTTGATCAAAAAATATTAACATGCATTTTTGAAGAACTTCTGTTTTTGTCTATACAGTATTTCTAATCTTTCTAAGGTCCCTTTGTATGCTTTCTCTGTCCTCCATTCTGTTTGCAATTCCTCCTAATTCAGTATCTCTGAAAAAATAGTTATTGTCCTATTTATTTCCTCATCCAGACCATCAATGAAATCCATGAACATTTTGGTGATTGGATACCACGGTGATAAACATCCTCATGAATATGAAAGACAGACAAAACAACAAGATTAAATAAAAGCATTTAACGAAAATTATTGTGGTGGATGGAGGGATGTTATACAAAAGGATCTGATTAGCTGCGGAGTTTCCAAGGAGCTGCTTCAAGACAGACTGGAATGGAGGAGGAGGACTTGAAGGGCTGACCCTATACAGATGGGACCAAGACTAGGAGAAGAAGAACTAAAATGATTATGGTAGCAAGGCTGGAGTAAATACATGAGCTAATTATTTGTTCACTGCTCCTACTGCAGTAAAGGAACTTTAAAACCTGGCACTCAGTGATCTAGAATCCATTGCTGATATCACTGATTTCTTTTGGTATGCTTTTGGATTAATTTATCTTAAAGGATGTGTTCTAGATAGAGTGGGGGTTACAAAAATACAAGTGACTTTTTTAAGAGTCTTTCAACTATTTGTTGACACACATTGATGATTACTGAATTAACTGCTGATATATGGCACATGTGCGTCAGCGTAATGATTAAGTCACAGCACAACTACCTTTCTATCCAAGAATCCCAGGTTCCGGGACAATTCTGGGGCTCTTGGCCTTGGGTCAGGAGAGGTCATGGGAACCAAAGAAATGATGCCACAGAAGTATCATTTACTCTTGAACACTGCACTAATAATGTTCCCAGACTGAGTGTTGTGTGTCACTGGATCCCTAACAATGAAAATGGCACCTGAATGAGTGGTGAGAAAATAAGTGTGTGTATATGGTGGCGGGCACCCTCAGCTTACATATAGTAGTATATCATGGCCTGTAGCAGAAAGATGAGTTGTGCAAAAAATAAGAATTAATAAGAATTAATAAAGGTATTAAAAATAATACCAATTTTGTTAATCTAAGAAATATGAAATTCAAAAGATGTCAAATGAATTTTCATACATACTTCTAGTATTATATCTGCTGTGAGGTGATTATCAGCTTTTGATATGTCTGTGTGCTGGTCTAAGAAAATCCTTTCGAAAGCATAAAAATATGGGTGCAGGATATCGGTTCCCTTGCACTGTTTTCCCCTTAAATGAACTCCTCCAGAATGTGACCCAAATTCATATAGTATTCTGGAGTGCTAAGGCTTTCATTAGCTGTTACATGGGAAAAACAAACATTCCCAGATATTTCTACAGTACCTCGGTACTGAAGGAAGTTGAGGCATATTGGTTATTCTACCTACATGCTCAAACAACATTTTGATGGAAGCTTGCCTCAATTCCAATCAGTGCAGAAGGAAAGAATCACATTTAAGGGACCTTTCAAGATATTGTTGTTCATTTTTACTGTGGTAGTGGGTGTCTCAATGAGGTCAGAGCCCCATAGTCTAGGCACTCTACAATAATATATGACAGTGCCTGCCTGCTAAATCCCCATTTGGAAAGGGTACAGATCCAATATAAAACACCCTTTGCGGTGATGAAGAATCGTCTGGATCCCTAAAATATTTAGGTTCCAAAATATTTCAGCATAGATGTTTATGTGGGACCCATTCTATAAACCTGACTGCAAAATCTGGCCCTTTGGAAGGGGTTACATATTTAGACTGAGAAAATTATTCCTCAAACTAACCCAGATAAAAGATATTTGTTCAGAAAATGTAAATCAATGTATTTCAGTTGGATTTTGGAACAGCATATGAAACTATTTTGCTCCTCCTCTTATTGATTTTCACAAATATGCATACAACGTAATTTTAAAAAAATCTGATTTCCAAGTGCAAAAAGATTTGCAGGTTTGAGACTACTTGTTATGCAGAAAATCAGAGGCAAATGAACAGGCAAATGAGCAAAAGTGACTATCATCATAATATATACATTTATTACCAAAAAAGGCCTTATGTACATTGGCCAAACCGGAGAGTCTCTAGGCAAAAAAGAATATCTGGACACAAATTTGATATCAGGAATCATAACATTCAAAAACCGGTAGAAGAACACTTCAACCTCCCTGGCCACTCAGTAAAAGACTTAAGGGTGGCAATTCTGCAACAGAAAAGCTTCAAAAACAGACTCCAACGAAAAACTGCTGAGCTTGAATTAATATGCAAACTAGATACCATTAACTTGGATTTGAATAGAGACTGGGAGTGGCTGAGTCATTACACATATTGAATCTATTTCCCCGTGTTAAGTATCCTCACACCTTCTTGTTAACTGTCTAAATGGGCCATCTTGATTATCACTACAAAAGTTTTTTTCTCCTGCTGATAATAGCTCATCTTAATTAATTAGCCTCTTACAGTCTGTATGGCAACTTCCACCTTCTCTGTATGTATACATATATTTTCTTACTATATGTTCCATTCTATGCATCCAATGAAGTGGGTGTAGCCCATGAAAGCTTATGCTCTAATAAATTTGTTAGTCTCTAAGGTGCCACAAGTACTCCTGTTCTTTTTGTTTTCTTGAGCAACGTAGATTTGAACTAACCTTTAGAAGACATTTACTAGAGATGTACTCTCGTGAATTGTAACAGTAGTAACCAAAACCAATGCTGGATAGAAAAAAAGGGCTTTTTTTGCCCATTCACAAGTATTTGTCATTGTGAAATGCAGTGGTCCTGTTTGTAGAGAAGGAAAGCCAACGCACTTGACTAAAAAGGTATTGAAAAATTAATTCCTAGTCTGTATACCATTATAAATTTGTCATACAGAAAATACAGTAACTCACTTCAATGTAACATCCTAAGAGTTATGCATCGATTCAGAAGTATCCATGTAGGAATGGATAAGTAAACAAAGATTTTTTTTTTATTTCCTATCTAGATTAGTTTATACAATTCTATGACAGAATTTAATTATGAAAAATAAAATATTTAAACAAACATTATTTCTTTTTATAATTAGAGTGATTTGGATTTAATTAAAGAAGCACAATCAAGAAAGTTCCCTGAAAACTGAATGTGTGTGGTTCACTCATTTTCCTACCTGTTACAACACCTTAATGGATTTGAATTCCCCTTATCTTCTCTACTATGACTTGAGTGACAACTGACTAATAGGATTACAGGCTCCATTCCAATAATACAGCTCAGCTACATGCCAGCAAAAAATGACAGCCTAAACCTGAATTACATGGCCTGGGAATCCATCCAATTATTAACTAAAGTAACTATTATTACCTAACCTAATCAAAGGAGAAGCAGCTGTTAATCTTTGGTGGCCTGCAGTGTAGTAGCAGTCAGACTGGATGAACTGTCTTTGTACTTGACTCTTCTACAGACAATAATTATGTTCTTTGTGATCAAGAAGGAAGGGCTTCCTAGCCTTTTAGAAGAGGCAGCAGATGGGGAACAATTGTTTGCATGTTCATTAACAAAATAGGGTGGATTTTATCAAGGTTTTGGCATCTGCGGTACCTCCAGAAGCACCACTTACCGAATGATACAAGAAGGTTTGGCAAGTCTGCAAATTTGAAAAGTTAGCAAGCTAACTAACCTAAAGTAGCTTAAAAGAATTTTTGATCTACCTTCTTTCATACAAAAAATCATAAAAGTTAAAAAAAATTTCTCAAAAGCATGTATGCTTATTTCCTATCACACTCCACTATATCAGCCTATACAAACAATACACAAAGAAAAAACATGTCAATGTGTCTTCACTGCTACAACATTTAATTTCATTTAGTTATTTTACAATTCTTCATATTCTATAGCTATTTTACATTTTTGAAACCATGGCAAATAATGTACTAGAGGAGGTGAAAAACTGGACTTATTTGAACAAGCCAACAGTCAACACACAATAACACCTACACTGAAATAAACTGAACTTTAACAAATAGTACTTTTAGAATTCTGTATGCACTACTTCAGAACATTAGTGAGACCATAACTAGAACAGTGTCATCCAGCTCTGGTTCCGCACTTTAAAAAAGGATGTTAACAAGCAGGAAAGGGTTCAGAAAAGGGTTACAAGAATGAGTCAAGCTCTGAAAAACCTGCCTTGCATTGAGAGATTAAAGCAGCTCAATCTATTTAGTTTATACAAGAGAAGGTTAACAGGTGACTTCATCACAGTATCTAAATACCTAAATGGAAAGAAGGTTTCTAGCAGGAGAGGGCTCTATTTGCTAGCATGCCAAGATATAAGATCATCCAATGTCTGGAAGCTGAAGCTAGACAAATTCGGACCAGAAATAAGGCACAATTTTTTTAATAGTGAGCATAATTAACAATTGGGACAACATATTGATGGATATAGTGGATTCTCAATTATTTGAAATTTTAAATCAAAACTGGGTATTTTTCTAAAATATCTGCTCCTGATTTAACAATAAATTAGGGACTTGACGCAGGAATTACTGTGTGAAATTCTATGGCCTGTGTTATGCAGGAGATTACACTAGATGATTATAATGATCTTTTATGGCCTTAAAAAAAATCTATGAATGAATATTCAAATCAAGAATTCACCATTCACATATTTCCTCTGTCACCGTCTTATATTATTAGTTACGTAGTAAAATAGGACCAGAAATAAGTCAGTCTTTTTTATCTGAAATGTTTTGATGACAACTCTCCCATTTCTATCCCATGCAATTTTAAACCCTTTGAAAGTTTAAACTTTTTATCATCTCTTTTAAAAAAAAAATAAAAACTTAAAAAAAAAGTTTTTAAACTACTGCTATGCAAAAACAAACAAACCAAAACCAAGCCACTGACACTTTGGTGAATGGAGGGAAGAATCTTTCCTGATCCCCAAAAGGCTTGCTTGCTACTTTGAAATTAAAAGATTCATCATGGAAAAGCCCTGCATGCACAGACCTCATATTAGCTCCAACTGAAGTTGTGTGTGTTGAAGACTTGCTGGATCTAAACCAAATACTTGTGTACACTTTGCCTTCTGCTATTGAGAGAATGCACTCAATCTGTGCAACTGAATTCTGTACTTATTAAATTGAAGCAGCAGTGGTCAGCCTATGAAAGAAGAGTTTGTTATTAATTAGTGAAATACAGTTACGCTCTGTTTTAAGAAATATTTTCTTCTCTCCTATAGTCTAGTTTTTAGCAAAGATTCTATCTAAAGTGCCAGTGGCTAAGAAATACAGTTCAAAGCCTCATAAAAAAAATCCAGACAGGGGGATCCCAGGCTGGCTCCTTGTCTTTTTATTTATTTATTTTTAAATCATCTCTGATGACTTCTTGGTCTTGAACTTTAGTGAAATGCTTAAGAGAAAAAAAAAAGAAGCCCATTTTCATCAGTGCTGTAGTATTAAAAGTTCATATGGTGACAATCTCTGTGGAAAGTATCCCAAAACAAATTTTTCAATGACAATTGGCATTTTTGAGCCTACTTAGTAAGGCTCTCTTTTGTAAAATCAGTATAATAATAATACTGTGATGCATGGATAGATAGGGTTAAACATCCTGCAAAATAAATAACCCACAGAAGACATGTGGGGAGATAATGTTTGTGTTTTTGTGTATTTAAATATGTACGAGTAGGGTGACAATGTAATCAACAGTCCCTGTCTATGCTGTATTCTGATATAATTTAAAGGAACTGTAAACAAGGGATATCTTGGTATTCATCTCTCTTTGAAATGTATTGCGAATGGTGGAGGAAAAAGCAAATGGCCATATGTTCCGTGAGGAAATCCCAACTTGTCAAAGAGGAAATGAAATTGTATAAAAGATCCTTGGCTCCTGATTCTGTGATCTCAGGTCTGCTTAAGCTGCTTCAGGGGAAGTTTGAATTGCAAGATTGAGGTCCCAGTTATGCTGGTATGCCCTGAATGTGATATTTGGACATTGGACTATTAACTATGAACTATTTCTGAAAGAACTCTTTGCAACTATGAAGCTCACCATCTCTACTATGAATATGCACCTAAATGAATTGAACTCATGTCTGTACGTATATTGATCTTTTAACCATACTCTCTCTCTTTTGTTTTTTAATAAATTTTAGTTTAGTTAATAAGAATTGGCTGTAGCGTGTATTTGGGTAAGATTTGAAATATCCATTAACCTGGGAGGTAATGTGTCCGATCCTTTGGGATTGGTAGAACCTTTTCTTTTTATATGATGAAATAAGATTTACAGAAATTGTCATCATATTTGACATGGGTACCTGGATGGAGGCCTGAGGCTTCATCACTTTAAGGGAACTGTGTTGTTTGGACTTCTGAGTAACCAGTAAGGTAATAAAGAAGCTGTTTTATGCTGGCTTGGTAAATCTAGGTACTGTATTGGAATATCCACCAGCTTTATGGGGATTGTCTGTCCCATTCTTTGCAGTTTACCCTAATTGAGTGACCACAGCTGGCTCCCCACTAGGATCCTAGTCACAGTGGCACAGTCGTGCTTGGATACACATTACCACAGGTTAATTGGGTTTTTGGATCAGAACCACACGCGTGTCAAAATTTAATTTTGATATTGGAGAGTTTAAGGGTTAAAAATAAGTTACAATGAGCGTGCAACAACCATATGAAGGACTTGATAGAAAAAGCCTGGAAGAATTGTGCTTACAGAGTGGGTTGTATTTTAAGCAAAAGGCCGCAGAGCAGGAACTGAAAAATCTGTTAGTTCTCTCAGCGAAAATGTTTGCAGTGAGAAACCAGCAGCTAGAACTTGAACAAAAGCAAAAATAGCTGATATGGAAGGATAATGGCTGTGTTTTGAACATGAACAAAAATGGCATATATTCGATTGCAGGAACTAGAAGCTAAGGCAAAAGTGGACAGACTTAAGCTCCAACTCACGAGAATAAAGGAACAATAGGAACTGTATCATCCTGAAAAGCCAGCTCCTCTCAACAACAAAGATGGGGATAGAATATATCCAGTTTGTAGCTATGTTGGTATGCTGTTTGACTCTAAACAGTTGTCTGTGTGTAACCAAATTTACCCCAACACTGCCACCTTTTATGTAAATGCTTTTACTGTGAACTCAGGTGAAGGTAACCCCATAACTTGTGCAGAGAATGTAAAAGTCAATGGGAAAAGCTGTTTAGGTCAAATTACAGCTTCTAACATCACTCTTGTTAAAGCAGATCTTGTCAAAGAAGAAGTGATAATCAGGATGATAATTTTGTAGTGATAATCAGGATGGCCCATTTCAAACAGTTGACAAGAAGGTGTGAGTAACAGTAGGGGAAAAATTAGCATGGGGAAATAGTTTTTAGTTTGTGTAATGACCCAGCCACTCCTAGTCTTTATTCAAGCCTAATTTAATGGTGTCCAGTTTGCAGATTAATTCCAGTTCTGCAGTTTCTCGTTGAAGTCTGTTTTTGAAGTTTTTTGTTGAAGAATTGTGACTTTTAGGTCTGTAATTGAGTGTCCAAGGATGTTGAAGTGTTCTCCGACTGGTTTTTTGAATGTTATAATTCTTGACGTCTGATTTATGGTCCACTTATTTTTTTGCATAGAGACTGTCCGGTTTGTTATTGTTAGTCTCTAAGGTGTCACAAGTACTCCTCTTTTTGCTGATACAGACTAACATGGCTACCAACATAGAAGGGGTTCATACTCACTGTATGGGCTCTCCAGTTCTTGCCCTTGTGCAGCAGAAGCTGTAGCAACCAAAACATTTCTTTTCCCTACAAAATCTCCTGCTGCACTAAATGCAAATTTGCATACCAAATACAAAGGTACAAGGAAAATGAAAAAGAAGGGGATTTGGATTCATTTCACTTTTGATACATTAAGCATTTGCAGCAATAAAAATGGAACTACAGGTATTTTTCTCCTGAATGCGAACTAAAGACAATGAAGTGGTGGCTTTTTGTTTTTCTTTCTGAAGGTGCACTCTGACTACCAGAGAACTCAATCAGGTACTTTGACACCCAAGTCATTGTAGGAAGCAACTGAAGTTCAGCAAAGTTAGCATGCACAGGAGTGACAGAATTTCTGTGAGTTGTGTGGCTGTGTGAAAATGAGCCCTAATATTAGGACTACAATTCTTCTAAGACAATTGGTTCCTATGCCTATGGTACTAGCACAATGGTATTAATGAATTTAATTTCTTCCTAGGCTTGTTCTGTATCTTATTCCTTCTCCCCTTTCAACCTTCTGTTCATATTGTGCGTCACATCTCAGTTTAAAAAAGGGGAAAATGACTACAGTCTTCCCTTTCCCCACAAGTTCTGCAGGTTTTTCCGGTTTCTTCAATCAAACCTGAGTCAGGGAGACATTCTATTAACACCTCTGTTGATACTCTGTCTGAGGACAACCCTGGGTTATCCTTCAAAAAACACAAATCTGCTTGTGAGCACTGAAGAATCAGTGCAAGCTGTTAACCAGTCAGGTAAGTTATTCTAATGAATACCACCCACACAGCCCCCTACCCTCCCTTTATGCTATTTGCCAAAATTGGAAAATGCCAACCTCTCCTGTAAACATAGGACAACATGTATTTGTAGGTGCTACATGTGAATGCTCTGGGCGCTGGAGCACCTGTGTCATCTAATTCCAGCATGCACAAAAGCTTCCCCCCTAGTTACAAACAACAGAGTATCTAATTGCAAGGTTAACTCTGGGCCAAATTCTTCCCTGCTGTCCTGTTGCACCACGTGGGGAATCCATCTAGGGGCGTACGGATGGCGTGACTGCTGCCTGGCCTCTCCTGGGGCTTCCATCAGACAAGGCAGATTTAACAACTTTTGGGGGTTTGATAGGAACCCCACTGGCAGAAACGTACAAGGGAATATATTAAGCACATCACCAGCTGCTCTTGTCCCATAGCAGCACCACTCACTTTTTGGAGTGTGCTTGTTGACTGCTGGCCCCTTGGCAGATTGTTAAGTTCCAGGCCTCTAGCATCACTATAACCCTATAGACTGCCCACCAAAGGCAGGCTGTTTGCCATTGGATGGTAGCACTGATTCTGGGTGAATTTGGCCCACCAAATCTAACAGAACCAATCCAAAGCAACTGGAAAATGTAGTAGAAAGAAAGCATGGCTAGTATTTGAAGCACTGGATGGCAGACAAGAACTCTTGAATTCTAAACATGGCTCTGAATGGACTCCTTCGGTGGCTGGGGATAGTCTACTGTGACCTCTGACACACCTGACCTTAGTTTTTCCCCAACTACAAAATGAAGATGGTAATTAAAGGCTGCTGTGTAGATTATTTAGATGACATTGTGAAGTACATTGAACATGAAAACATTACATACAGGGCAAGTGCTAAGTATTGTTATAATTATTGGTGGTAACAAATGAGGGATGTAATTCTTAAAATATTTTTGCTAAGAAAACATCTGTGTCAAGACACACCAGCTGAACAACATGAAGGAAAAACTTCAGTCCCCAAAAGCACAGAATAATTTAACCTCAGTTATTTTCTGACACTGCCATGCTCTGCAGAGGGTCACAGGCATCTGGTCATTAGTGAAACATGCCTGTCCAAGTCACTTTTTACACCAAAACAAACCAGTGCAAGGCCCTCTAGACGAGAGGTTTGTACAGATGCAATTCCATCAGTGCAAAAAATACATTGGCGGCAAGGCCAAAGCACAAGAAAGCAGAATACTAAGGAACTCAATAAACTTGTAATTATTTTACCCTGATTATACAGGATCATTTGTATAATTTTCTACATAAGTACCTGTTTTTGAGAAAAATGTTGGAGACCTTGGAGTGTCAGTTTTAAACCGTCTTTTAGAGAAGGAATATTAGATACAGTGGGAAAATGCCACAAAAACAGAGCATGTTCTTGTTTCTAAATTCATTTTGAGAAACGGCTAATTCAAAGATTATTGAAATCGTGGGCACAAGCATTACTGATAATCTAAAGCATTATTACAGGAGAGTCATGTTTATATCACTACTGGTAATTTGGATCACTGGTAGATACAATAATTACAGTACAATGAAAAATATTCCAGCCTCTCATATTCCACTGGACCTTTGCACATCCTCCAAACCAGGCATTACAAGGAATATGCAGCATTGGCACTAACTGTTTTGAAAAAGATAAATCTGCCAATTCATCTGCTCCAAGACATACAGCATTAATTTTTAATGGCATTTACTCCTATCTCTCTGGGCCCTGGCTCTGGCGCTGTTTTGTGCTGTTTGCTTGTACTGCTCAAAGGTGAGGTGAAATACTTTTTAACAACAAAAACAAAAGTCCAAAAATCCAGTCTGAGATCTCAAATCAGTAAGAACCTGGTCCAAAGTTTTCCATTGACTTCAATGGGCTTTAGACCACGCTCTAACAGAATGTGTGTATAGATTTAAAAATTATATATAAATGTAGTTTAAAATAAAATTAGTATCAATTTCTCCATCGCCTACCTGCCTGACCAAGACCTAAGTTCAAGCTCTCAAGTTTCTGTGGTTCCCTAAGCATAACTAAAGACTTGGCTAATGCTAGCAACAAAAGCAGTATACAGATACAACTCTCTATGCTGTTTTAACAGTTAGTGATATCATTAGCTCTTGCAGGAGAAACAGAGAAACCCAATGGCATAAACTGAGGTCTTGATAGGTAAAAAGATTTTTTTGGTTACCTTTAAAATACATTCATTTGTAAGTTTAAGACTACACATCTGTTTAATAATTTTGGATCACAGTTTTAAATTATTTAAAAAACCCATTTCAGCTCACCTATAAATCTATTTAATGACTTCCTATGTGATTGTTACAGTATCAAAACTATACAAACTTTGCAGTGTTGCTTAAAGTTGAACCCAAAGGCCTGATATGTTGCACTATGTCCTAAAATGTGGACCACAGATGCCCTCATCCTACAAACTTCAGGGTAAAGAAAAGGCCAGTCAACTGCAGGTTTTTATCGCTGGTGAACTCAAGCAAGATATTACTGAATGCCTATCAAGAAAGACACAAGTATAGCTTAATATAATTACTGAGGGCATTTACCTTGCTGTAAAATTGGGGTATATTGATGTGCAGCCATTAGGTTGTTGACATTTTGTCAGTGAGGTCATTGGCATCAGCGCCTACATTTTATGGTGATTGATGACAAACAAATAGACATTGCAGATTAAGGGTTCCCTGTATTAAGGCCACAAAATTCCAAATTAGTGGCAGGATAAATATTATTTGCTAAAACATCAGCTCAAATAGGGGACTCCAAATGATCAGAATTCCAAGTTTGTGATGCTTGAAGAGTTTCTTGGAAGAACAAAAAGGTCATGCATACATTATGGCAAGCATAAGTTTAGAAAGACACTGGCATCTTGTTGCAACTATAAGGTCCAGTCTAGCAGCCCTTACACTTGTGAGCTGGGCCTTCAGGATTGGGCCCTCAGTTTCTATCCTCAACCCTCTGGACTAGCTACTTGGGGAGTCTAAAGAGGTTGTGTGATCTGGTGATTGCAGCAAAGAACAGGAAGATCAAGGTTCAAATTACAGCTGAGCCATTCACTCACTGTGTGACCTTGCACAAATACTTGATCTGTATCTGAGTCAGTCAGCACAGCTGTAAAATTGGCCTATAAGCATTAAAAAAATCAGTAAAAGCTGCATGCTGCATCTGAACTGAGCTGTACACAGATTATTTTAAAAATTCAGCAGCAATAACATGATGTACTTATCTAAAGTTTCCACTTCTTGATGAAGTCATAATGAAAACATAATTTGAACAGAAGAGGGCTGCTATTACAGTCACGAAAAACTACAGTTATTGGTACAGACTGGGTAGGCAGATTCTCCAGTCCTCCTAGAAGAGCAGCGCTCAGGCACAGCTAAGAGTGGTTGTCTGCAAGAAACTGCTGAGTTTCCTGATCCTTAGACATCTGATCCCAATGTAAGTTTAAGCTGCAGGACAGCAGTTTTAATTTATGACATGTCAGCAGAGATTTGGGTGTAGCACTGCTGTGCCATGCTCCGCCCATCCCACTCATGTCTGAGCCCTAGAAGGTACTGCATGCCCCCTCCTGTGCACGGGGAATTTTCCCCGGTCATCTCTGGCTGCTTTAAAGCCACTTTGTACCACTTATGCAGAGCAAAGTAGCCTTACTGGAGCAAAGGATCAAGCCCAGGGTTCTTACAGTATTTTCTTAACCTCTTTATTAAATTCATTTATTTTTAGCGCCTTTGTTAAATCTTGATTTTGCAACTGAAACTGATATTTTTCTATGCTTCCAGCATGGACCAAAGAATCTGATATGGTCTACACCATATACATGACCCGCAGCTTCTGAAGCTGGTATGAGTCATAATCCTGGAGACGGAGGGACGTGATAGCAATCTGCAGGAAGACAGATGCTTTTGGACTACAGTGAAGGGTCCTCTAGGCCCCAGAAGGAAACTGAATGCACCTGTTGAGAGATTTGTCCTGATGATCCCAAGCTGATAATATGAAGACTTGAAGAGGTCTGATGTGAAGCACCGCCATCCAGACGGTGACTACTGCTGATACCATCAAGCCCAGAAGATAAAGAGTTTGTCCGACTTAGATGCTCAGAGGGTGGCAATCACTATTACTGTGATCTTGGTAAACACCTTGGGGGCAGAAGGGCCAAAAGCAGGGCCAGATAGTAGAAAAAACAAAGGAATCTGTGAAGTGTTGAGTGAATATGAAGGTACGCATCCTTGAGATCTACTGAGAGGTAGAGTAAGTTACTTAGTGAGCACTCCTGGATCAGAATGGCAAGCATTTCTTCCTAAATTTGGCTTTCCTTATTCAAGGGCAGAGGAGAAACAGATACAATTTAGGCTGAACACCCACAGGCCTCTATGACACCATGACATAATATGAGTAGGCTTCTAAGTTTCTGTACAATGGAGGCATGGGTAAATTACTCTAATGTTGAACAAGCTGTAGATCCTTTGCAGGAGAGCTAGCTCCTTTTAAGCTGTGAATGGAGAAAAGAAAGTATGCTATAAACAGGAGAAACAGGGAAATTCTACTGAATAACCTCAGCTGGTAATTCCAAGGTATGTATGTCCATGGTGGAAACGGTCCACAATAAGGATAAACTTCAACCTTTCTATAAGACATACTGATCTGGACTGGCACACTTTGATGAAAATTGGGGCTCTTTGAGGGAGAGGAGAGGAGGAGGATTTCTGTGTAGTTGTCTGGCATAAGGAGAAGTGCCTTCTGGTTTAAGAAGAACATAAGGAATAAAAAGGTGTGTTGTAACTCCTACAGCTTTTGTGGGTGAAATTTTTCTTCTTTTCCCAACTAGGAAACAGAAGGATGCTCAGGTCAATTGTATCCTTGATGGCCTTATCTACGCTCCCTAATGGAAAGTTAAGAGTTCACCGAATGGTGCCCAGGTTACATGGGTCTGGAAATGGAGTCTGTATTCTAGTGTAGAATCAAATGTTGTGTCTCACCACAGTGGAACAAAGGAGAGAATGAAAAGAAAAATAGATTATATCTAGGGTGCTACCAATTTTATCGCCGTGAAAAACGTGTCATGGACCATGAAATAAGCCCTTCCCTGTGAAATCTGATCTCCCCCTTGCTGCTGTGAGTGCCCCAGACCACGGGCTCCTAGCTGCAAGTCCCGGCTAGGCTGGGGAGGGAGAGGATTTGTCCGTCACAGCTGCTCTTGCTTTCAGGGGGAGATCATACCCACCTTGGAGTGCCTTCCCCTGCTGCAGGAAGCTCCAGCCCTGGAGGTTCCTGCAGCTGGAGGAGGCTTGTGGATGTGGGTCTAATCTCCCTCTGCTTCTGAAAGTGCCCCAGCCAGGGGACTCCCAGCTGTGAGTCCCTGCTGGGCTGGGGAGGGATATGACTTGTCCTTCCCTTGCATGGCAGCTCGGGGGGGGGGGGGGGGAAGGAGAGATCAGACCACTTACAGTTACCTTTTGGGTTGGGACCTCCACGGTTACAACACCACAAAATTTCAGATGTAAAGAGCTGAAAACATGAAACTGACCAATTAAAAACCCTCTGACCATGCAATTGATCAAAATGGACCATGAATTTGGTAGGGCCCTAATTATATCATAACGAAAATGCTACACAAAAGACAGGGTAAACAGGAGACTTATGAGCCAATTACACAGGGTTGGGTGTAGTTATATTGAGCCTTGACAAAGCCTCAGGTTTAGCATACATATAAGAGGGATGCTTCACAAGGAATTACACATTTCTTGGCACCTACGCATGAGAGGAATGAGTCATAATAGCACTTGAGTGATTGATCCTTATCTTTGTCCACTACAGCAGCCAGAGTGGCAGTCCTCTTCATGTGAATAAATACTTTCTGCCACTGCAAATATAGAGCATTTTTCCATTTCGGATTTTGTATAATTTGTGACAGCTGTGATTAGTAGAGCTCTTCTAAATCCATCATCTTCTCAAGGGATTATGAAACTGTAGATGAAGTTCTCCTTTTGCTTTTCATATTTTAGGTGGTCCATCTTGAGGACAACTGCTTGAATAGATTTGTGATTTGAGATGTCTACAGTGGTTTGTACTCGCTCTATAAGACTATCCTGTTCCTCTGAGTCAAACAGTCTATCCTTTTTGAATCTCAAGAAATGGAAAAGGAGCAGGAGATGGTACAGAGTTCTCCTCCTTTGGAAGATGAGGAGGCATTGGATTTCCCATGCTTCCTATTTTTTTTTTTTTTAAAACCTTGAATGCTTTTTCTTGGCCTTCCGTTTGTTACAGAGAACAGAGAATTTGCACGGGAATGCCTCCAAACTCAACGTGTAATGAAATATTTCTTATTCACCAAAAACATGTTTAGGGGCCAAGAGTTCACAGGGGCCTCAATATCACTTTCATTGTGTACTCAAATATCTGCTTGCATACACCTCTACCCTGATATAACATGATCCGATATAACACGAATTCGGATATAACAAGGTAAAGCAAAAATGGTTTTCTGTCTCGTCTGCAACATTGTTTCTCAAACTGGGAGTCATGACTCGGTTATGTGGGGGGTCGTGAGCCCCGACCCCAGCGCACGGATGCAAGTTGCGAGCCCCGACCCCTGCGCCGGGCTGTGAGCCCCGACTGCGACGCATGGCTGCGAGCCCCGACCCCTACGTGCAGCTGTGGGGCTACGAGCCCCGACCTTGGCGCACGGCTGTGAGCTGTGAGCCCAGACACTGAACTGTAAGCCCCGACCCCGACAGGGACACGCGGCTGCAAGCCCCGACCCTGGCGCGCAGCTGCGAGCCCCGACCCTGGCGCGCAGCTGCGAGCCCCGAACCATGAGCCCTGACCCTGCCAGGGACGCGTGGCTGCAAGCCCCGACCCCAGGTTTGATGTGAAGGACAACATCAGATGCGCCCTTTCTAAAACAACACCAAGAATAAAACTTCTTGTGTCAAATACTGTATTAATAAAGGAAATGCTCAAGGCCAAAGCAAGTTCAATATAACGCGGTTTCACCTATAATGCAGTAAGATTTTTTGGCTCTCAAGAACTGCGTTATATCGGGGTAGAGGTGTACTTTTCAAGCACTAAGGCTTGCAGGCTTGATTTTTAATGGTCAAAAAAATGCACTTACTAGTGTCTGTGCATGACTATATGGGGTTAATTGTTTGAAAATTTGGTTGTATATGTCCAAAAATAAATTTTAGAAATTATACTAAGATATTATTAGGAAAATATGACCATTGCATAATTGCTCTTTAACTAATGGTTAATGGTGATTATCTATGTGTCTAAGTTTTTATGTTGTGCCCATTATCGTGGTATTTGAGAACCTTATGTAAATAATCATAGTATTTCTACTTTGTTAAACATTTGACACTTTTAATGGTGTTACTTGTGTCAGTGGGGTAAAATTTTTACATTTCTGACAACCTCCCATCCTTTTGGCAATACTACCATCACAAAAATGAAAGAGCCTTGAGATAAGGTAAGCACCAATACAGATTTGCATGGCTCTCTCATTTACTAAACAGATATTGTCCCCGTGAAACTCTCAAAACATGGCAGAACAAAATCCTCAACATATACTTTAGGTAACATGCAATAATATCAGTTTGCAAGCCTTATGTCTCAGCAGCAATCTGTCCTGATAAACAGGGTTGAAATCAGCGAAGTTGCTCTGTTTTTACACTCATGTACCTTAGCGAAGAATTTGATCTACTGTGATATATTTCACAGTTCCTGTAATAACAATGGGGTCTGTTCCCTCCTTTATATAAATACATTATGCCATCACAGTTAGCAAGCCACATTCTGCTCTCAACTACCCTCCTAATGAAGTCAATGGGAGAGATATCCAAATAACAGAGCAGAAATAGGCCCAGTAATGGTTACTATACATTAGCACATTCAGAAAAGATTAAACTCCTGTGAAATTATTATAAGCCACACCACCATTATATTATTTCTAAGAAATATGGAGCATTAATGGGTTTGATTCCAAGTGTACTTTTCAAAATGATGATACTTTTCAACTCAGTAAAGAACCTCATTTCACTGAACTAGACTAGAGAGGATTGTTAACCTGCACTCTGTACTCCTCAGACACTGGAATATGTCTTTATTTGGTACTCTTCCTTCCTACAGTCTGCCGAGAAAGATCATGTTATCATATTACTTCAAGCCTGTGAGTGGCACTGCTTGACAGCTAGTGAACATTTTGCAAATAAAGAGTAGTTTTAAAGTTTTTCAGCTGGACTTTCTAAGAAGTATCAACACACAATAGAACAGGAAGCTCTGCCTTAGCTGTTCTTATGTTAAAGACAATCTGAAAGTCCACCATTAATTCTTTTTTTCCCTTACATGCATCACTTCATCTCATTGCACCGTACAGGCAGCCTAATTAAATTTGCATGACAATATGAGCTTTTAGAATGTATTCATTAGTCTCATTAATCGGTATGTTTTATAAATTGCATTATAAACTGTGCCTTTTAAAAATCTGATACTCAGATGTTTGATCCCAAGGAGCCATGACACGTCTTCCTGTTTTGAATGAGGTTTAGTCTTTTATGCAAGTATGCTACAGCACCAGAAATATTTTTTTAACTGTTCAGAGATACCAGAGAACTTACTTGACACTCTCCTACTCTAAACATCTGATATATTTAACTAAAGAAAAGACTTAATCTTGATAGGAACCAAGACTTTCATTATGTAGTGACTGCAAAAGATATGGATATATTGTTAGTTTTCATTAAAACTAGGAAACTCATGAAACTTAGAGCAGCTATTTGAAGTGCATCACAAAGACTTCTGGTTAACATGAAGCACAAAGTAGCATCTATAGATATGATATAATATATCAAAATAGCAAAAAATAAACCCCCCAAAAAATCCATCTAAACATTATCTTCTAAACATTTTGCCACCAGATAAATGTCTCGAGCATAACAATCACGCATGTCTTTCTGGCTATCCACCACACTTTTTTTTTTTTTTTTTTTTACAGCTTGCATGACACAGACCCTTGACTATGCATGCTTAACTTCATGCATGCAGATCATCCCATTGACTTCAATCCAAACACTAAAGTGCATAAAGGTTAGTGTACTACAGTGCATAAAGTTTAGTACATGGCAGGATCCTGGTCTGTGTAATTTACGTGTATATATGTCCTGTGTATCAAAAAGGATATATACACCAATGCAGATACCTCAACAGGAAAATATCTGTGTAACTTTTAAGTACATTTGCAGTTTAGCACAAAGAATAGCCCTTATGCTACAAAGACTTATGCATGTGACTATTCCCACTGAAGTCAATAAGAGTGCATAAAGTCATGTGCATAAAGCTAACCAGGACTGGCGCCTGTGTCAAATATAAAAATACAACAGTATTTTAATATATAATCATTTACACAATAATTTCTGTTTTAAATGTATCAGGCTTAATTTTGAAAACAAAATACCTTCTCAGAATTAAATAATTTATTTAAAATTATCATAATTATAATCAACGTTAAGTGAATGAAAATGACGTGTATGCATTTTCCCCTTTGAAAACAAAATTTTATGTTTGTGAGCAGCAGTTCTATCACTTTTAAGGATTCAAAGTACAATATTTGTGCAGTGTTTCTGCTAGTACTGTCCTCTAGTGGAGAAATGAGAGATTTAAAAATGAAGCAAAACAAAAACAATCCCCCTGCCCCCAACCCAGGCTACAGCAGAGAATCAAAATTTCAAGGATATAAAGCATGAGAATGATTATCTATCACAGCGGTTTTCAAACTGTGGGTCGGGACCCCAAAGTGGGTCGCAACCCTGTTTTAATGGGGTCACCAGGGTTGGCTTAGACTTGCTGGGGCCCGGGGCCCAGGGCCAAAGCCAAAGCCTGAGGCCTTCTGCCCTGGGCAGCAGGGCTCAGGTTACAGGCCACCTGTCTGGGGCTGACACCCTTAGGCTTCGGCTTTGGTCACCCCGTCTGGGGTGGTGGGGCTCAGGCTTCAGTCCCCACTCCTGGTGTCATGTAGTAATTTTTGTTGTCAGAAGTGGGTCACGGTGCAATGAAGTTTGAGAACCTCTGCTCTATCACAAAGATACCTATTGGATTTTGCTTTTCTATTGAACTTTTACATGACTATATCATGTTTTTTAAATTATAGTCAGGTAGAGAAAGAGAAATAATGGCACAGTAAAATATAATAGCTCAGCTAACTGTTATTAGCATACATTTCCATGTCTTTGTACCATCTCTAATAGCTTTTTGCTAAATCAATCTTGTAACCTGCACTCTTTAGGCAGAGGTTTACTAACAAACACTGTATACACATTAGAGATCTCAGGTGCCATCAGCTCCAGTACTCTGAAATACCGATTCTAATAGGTATGGCTGTACATTATGGGACAGACTGTGATGGGATGCTGTATAGGTATGGAGGGGAGAGGTGGCGAATGGTTCAGGAACCTCCAGCACACATACATATGTATGCACATATACAAACTCAGAGGGTAAATCCTTCTGGCTTTATTGTGCAGCTGCCAACGGTCCAATATTCAGTATGGCTGTGCTGCTTAGGGAGGCTGGGAAACAAAGGAGGCTTTTCAGGTCCAAGCATGGCATGGAGTGGAGCATTCTTTGTGACAGTTGGAAGGTGGGATCGTGAAATGGGCGTGGTGTGGCCAGTGTGTCTGTGACCTGGGCAAATCCACTAGACCAATAGTTATCAATCTTTTCCATATTGGGACCCTGCTGAGGACCCCTCTCATTTAACAACATGGGAAGGGAAGTCTGGTTGTGATCTGCTGATGTGGTTGTCATTTTTTTGAGGATTGCAACCCCCAGGTTAATAACTCACACACTAAACAAATCGCATGTGGGGATGTGGTTGGGACCATTAGATGCTATCACATCTTATTGGCTAGTGACTGTGGCTTGGCTGCACAGTTGCTCTGCTATTGAATGGGGGAAAAGTATTCCATTCTTGACCCCCCTCAACAAACCCATCTGTTGCCCTCACCCTCAGGCAAAGGTGAAATAAAATAATTTTGTAAGGTGAACCAGAATTTAATTCAGGACGTTGTGAATTCGACCATCTTGAGAAGTGGCTTCTCTGCACTTCTGAAAAAGTTATGCATTAGCTTCAGTAGCTAATACCATTGCACCTTTGGGGGATGTCCTATACAATCTTCTCTTTGATGGTTTCAGAGCCACAAACACCAGGAGACAGATCTTCTGTCTTGGATGAGCTGTGTTCAGTGCAAGACAGAAGAGGGGAGATGGTGGAGAAGAGGGCTTTCTGCCACTTTTAGTTCTCTGATCCTAGAGCCAACTGGGGACTAGTCTGGCCTCTGGTGTAACTTAGGTATATCTGGCAGACCAAGGTTCCAAGCAGCCATTCTGGCAGGTGTGGATGACCAGAGTGCATCCCTCTGGCCATGCCCTCTGGAACGGTGTGTTGGGGCTGGGAGACAGTTGTCAGAGTTGGTATAGGAGTTCCTTGCCATTTCAACAGTCCTCTGCTATGGGAATCCCAACATAGATGTTTATCCCAGCTTTATAGCCTCTTTGAACCACCAGAGCCAAATTTGACTAATTCCCAATAGTACTCTCTTCTACTCTTGTAACAGTTATAGTATATAACGTTCGTCTCTTCAAGCTCTTTAGAAACATTAATTCTAAGCACTACAAATGGATTAAAGTCTAATATATACTAAAAAGATTTATTCCATTTAATGCTAGTTTTGTTCTGTACTTTACTTTTGCCACAGATTAATTTAATGAATAAGTATCTCATCAGTTTTTAATTTTACACTATTGCTTTTTGTTTCTTGTCACCTCTGTGGCTGGGTCCATGTCATAAGAAAGCAAGTTTTCAGTGAAATCTATAAGTAGGCAACCTGGTGAACCCACTAGAAACCGTTCTATTAATCGTCACACTAGAACTGGTCACTATGCAGAACAGGCCTGACAGTTTGTAGATTAAAATGTAAATACTGGATCTGACGCTGTACTGTTGAGGCCAACCATTTCTGACAGTCTCTGCAATGTGATAAACACCGTCTGTCTACAGTCCCCCTGTATTTGAAAGTTACGACAAACATTTGACTGGAATGTAAATAACTGACATCATGACTGGTGCAGCAATGGGCTGCAAATTTATCTAAAAATCAAGAAAATAAAAATGCTGTTTGACACTATATAAATCATTAGTTGCCACTGGGGGAGTACTTTTTAGAGGTCATAAATGTGCATCAGTCTTGAAAGGTAGTAGTGTAAAAGTGAAAAGTGTAGGCACTTAATATACAGATTCAAACAGTTCTGAAATTGAAAAAAATAAACATTACTAAGGGAATATTTCTTCTTCTGTGAAATCTGCTTCCTATATGGAGAAAGACATTAAACAGTACAAAATTATTTTCTTCTTAAGTTTAGTAGGGTAACTGAAAAATAGGTAACTGGAATTTTTTGATGCAGTTCTTATTAATGATGTACAAAGAAAAAATAAATATGGACTAAGTGGTTATATCATCCTCAAGTTTTAATATCAACTTTAATATGGAACTATATGTATAATTATTATTTAATAGTAGTATTTTGGTAATCCCTAGAAACGTCAACTGACGTCAGGGCCCCATAGTGTTAGGCAACGTGCAAACACACAGTAAGAAAATATCTCCACGGCAGTAGGAAAAAAAATCAGTGCATATAGCGTATGTGGCACATTAGATTGTTTTCCCTAAGATGTTACAGCAATGTGCCACACGTATCAGAATGTAGCCCTACACTGAAACATTTCTTTACCCTTCAGGCAATTGAAGTTCTATAATCTTCATTTCTGTTAAATCGTGATATGAAATAAACAATCAACTTCAGGACAAATATATTTTGAATCTGCATGTAAAATAATCCCATATTTGATCCATGCTCTCACCTCAGACATTTTAACTATTCTTGATTTCAACTGAAAACAGCACCCTCCAGGTAAGATTTTCAAAAACACCTACTTGATGTAGTCTTAGGTGCTTTCAATAGAGTTCTGCGTACTCAACGCTACTGAAATTCAGGTCAAATGATTCTAATAAGATTTTATCTGAGCCACCTGTTAGTCACCTTTCCTTAGATAAATGCTTTTGGTGGAACGGGCAAAACTTTCCTATGCAATTCAGTATTCTTGTAAATCGCATTAAACAGAAACAAACAAACAAACATACAACCCATCTCATCTCAAGCCATATGAGAAACGCCTTTGTTATATCAAAAATTAACCGTGATTAGTCTATAGGAAAAAAAACATGTCAGTTCTGTGCAGGGATACCAAGGATCACAAATTCCCTCCACAAGAATGTACTGAATCTGGATAGATGTTTTATTTTAAATCAGAAAGAAGTAAGATGCAAACAATTTTTGCATATATTTAACTATACTGATTTAAAAACTGATCTAGTAAATTCATCCCGAGTGTGGATCGAGCTACAGTAGTATAAAGTGCCTTTACTGGTATAGACTACAACTGGTAATGTAGTGAATAAACTGTTCTTATATATGCAGTACAGAGGCAGTGCTAGCCAATTCGGAGCCCTAAACAGGAATATTTTTGCCCCCCCCCATAATAAAAAGCGAATAGGGGGCCCGCTTGACCTGCTCGGGGCCCTAAGCAATTGCTTAGTCTGCTTATGCCTTGTGCCGGCTCTGGGTATATAAGCACTTTTATTCTGTGGTGTATAACTGTGGACACATTAGTGGGTTACACTGATTTAACTATATTGCTTTCTAAATCAATACAGTTAAATTTGTCTACATGGAATTTTTTGTACAAGCCTAAGGAAGAATGGAGTTAAGAAGGAAGTACACAAAGCTTGCTGAGACATGGCACAACAGACTTTCAGAGATATGCTGAAACTTTAAGCTGACAAGTAGACAGAAGTTCTATCAGCCTTTAGGCTTAGAAACAGTTAGTCTGGGCTGTAGGTAATATTTCCATACTTTGTAAAACAATAATTGTGTCTGTCTAGTGGTGCTCTTGTTGCCTCAGTCTAGATGAAGTTAATTACTATTTCATTTTGTCATTTTCGCTATTTAAGAAATGCCAAATCAACTTTGCAGGGATTTATGATAATTTAAAAATTTGTGTGCGGTGAATGTTAAACTGAGGATACCAATGCTGGGTACCTTGGACAGAAAAAAATTATTTTCTGAACTTCAAGGAGATGGAAGCAGGAGAAGGGGTAATGGCTTAGGTGTTTAGTCAAGGTCACAAAGGAGTTGCATACCTCTTCCCATGTGGTGCTGCAATGAAGCAGACATAGGCCAATACGAGCACAAGGTGAGCAATATGGTCTGAGAGGTGCCAGGTCTACTTGCAAATGTCAGTTACCAAATGAAATACAATTTTTTTTTCTCAAAGTGCATCACAATACAATTCTGAAAGTGTACTTTTAACTAAGATAATTCTTGTGTCTAAGACAGCTAATTTAAACGTATGGCCTCATTCTGGATTTCTTGCACACTCAAAATTCCTACTGTCTTCGATGGGAGACATCTAGGATCAGGCCCATAACAGCTAAACAGATTAAATTAAAATAAGAAGTTGTGTGACGAAAGAGACATTTTAGTCTAAGGGGTCTCAGACATCAATTATATCTCAGTGGGCTTTGGAATTTATTCTTTGGCATCAGCTAAACTGATGATTTCAGGGTGCCCTCAATAGAAGGAGAGCTTAAGCTTGATATAGTTTCCAAGATCTTGTGGAGGGTGTGAGTGGCCACATATCACTGTTTACTGGGGGCTGCACAGAACCTCAAGCCAGCCTTATTGGTTATTGCCGTTATTGTGTCAATTACTGTGTTTTTTCTTTTATGTTTATATGCACACACACATACATATATATATACACACACAGAGAAAGAGAGAGACTGATGCTTATATAATTTTTTCCCAGAGCTTCTGCCAGTCAGGATGTGAATATGCATAAAAATTGTGAACTGTCTTCCGAGAATACTATGTTCTATAATAGTCTGATAGTTACAGTTTGTTTATGTAGTGCAGTAGTTCTCAAACTTTTGTATTGGTGACCCCTTTCAAATAGCAAGCCTCTGAGTGTGACTCCCTTTATAAATTAAAAACACTTTTTTATATATTTAACACCATTATAAATGCTGGCTGCAAAGTGGGATTTGGGGTGAAGGCTGATAGCTCACGACCCCCCATGTAATAACCTCGTGATCCCCTGAGGGGTCCTGACCCCCAGTTTGAAAACCCCTGATGTAGTGACTGGTAACTTTACTCTCGAAGCTGTTTTTCACTGGATGAAACTTTGGGCTGAAATGTTAGGAATATACAGCGATTTTTAGAATTTTGAGTTTTGTTTGATATTATTTACAGAAAGCAGCACAGAAGACCACTGAAAATATCTAGCATAACGAGGCAGCTGTCAATTCTGGTTATATCCAGTAAGAACTTTATAAGTCATAAGTTTATTCTTTACCACCCTTTAAGTTTAGGCTTTACTTTTGTGATTCATAGCTGGAGAAGGCATACACACATATACATTATTTTTTTTAGTAGAGTACTGAGATTTCACATAAATTTAATGTACCTTTCTGTCTACTCAGAAGTTCTCCATCATACAAATTAACTTCATATTAACATGCTACAAAAGTCACATTGTTTTGGTGCAAGCAGATCCACTTTTTACTGCAGCTGAAAGAACGATGTATATCTATTTTTGCTTCAGTGAATGTCTTTACCTCATAGTGGTTTATAAATATTGTACTGGATATGGTTTAAAATGTGACAGAATTTAATACAAAAGAAAGTAAGAAAAAATTTAAATGGTGTAATGATATTTAGACATTCTCCAGAGTATTATAAAAATCAATGAACGATTCTTGCATTTTATTTATTATTACCTAAAATAAGAGCAGCTGAAAGTTTTGTTTAATTGGTGTTAAAAAACCCTTTATTTCAGTGGTGAGATTATATAAGAATATTTTTGCCCTCATTGTTACTTTTTAAAGTGAAGAATAAGCATTTAAAAAGCTACCTGTTCGATACGAAGGTTGAAATATAGCATTGATTCCCTTGAACATATAGTCTTTCAATCAATATGAACTGCTAGGAGAAGAAACATTCAGCATGAAAACTGTTTATACTATGCCTTTAAAGGGCTATGTGAGAACTATTTTATTTTACTATTTTTTTATGTCGCTACTTGTAAGTCTGAAAGACTTTTAGTAAGTGGCAAGGAGCTATTGTAGTGAACTCTGTCCTCCCTTAGGGCAATTTTTTATCCAACCCAGGCCATTAGCAGAGGTAAATCAATGTAACCAGCTCACACACACTGACAGCTTGTGTGGTTCCCACTCCCTCACTCCTCCCCCTACATCATGGTATATTTTTATGCTCCCTGGGGAAATTCAATTAACAGTGTCAGTCTCCTCCTCTCAGTCAATGACTGACACCATCAAGATTCTTTTCACCACCCACTGACATGCAAGATGTGTCCGCTGATTTCTTGACTCACAAGTTAACAAGAGAATTACAGCCTACTTCTATAAATGACTATATATGATCTGTGTCATAAACACACTGACAGCTACCAAAATCAATCTTTCATGACCCTATTGATTAGGACACTCAGAAATAATGAGACTTCACTGGTGGCAGGGTAATGCCTGGAAAAATTAAAAAATGAGGCCCTGCCTATTAACTACACCAAATTTATCTTTCCTTTCCCCTTTCCCCACTGTAGAGCCTACTAGCAACAAAGTGTTATACAGAGTTAATAATCAATGTTTAATTGTACTTCATGTGTCTTTTTAAAGAACATTTTCAGGAAACTCCTAAAGATGAGAGGTTGTATGCAATAACAATTACTGGTTATTATTATGCAAGAGCATCCAAAGGCCGCATAGTACTAAGCACCTGACTAACACACAAAAATATTGTGGAATTTTTCATATTTGTAAGACAATGATCAGACTCCTACAGTTTGAAAGGAAGTGACAGTAAATGGATTTTTCTTGTGATAAAAATTTGAAACTGATAACATGGCATAAATTGTTTCAAGAAAACTACTAAACTTATTAAACAGTTCAAAGTAAACAGTAAAATACTAGGAGGAAGGGGTGATTTAAAAATGTTTGTGTATCACAGTCAATCTTCACTATTTAGATAAACATGACCCTAATAAGAAGATATGATATAATTTTTGCTCTGTGTTGATTATACTGGGCAGCAGCTGGCCTGCAGTCTGCATGCTGTACAGCAAAGTGAGACACTTAAGTTTTTTTTTTCTCTGTGTCTACAGATGTGAAGCAGAAAGAAAACTGTCTCTCACAAGGTGATATTTTCTAAGGATTGGTGGGAGAGCATATACAGTGCATTCTATTGCTGGAAGATCTCTTGAACAATATTGTCCAGAGGGAGTAGAAAACTGTGTAATAGGACATAGGATTCTGTGGAAGAATTTATGCTTATTACTTTATTTTGATTTAAACAATATAAAAAAAGCCTATGGTTCTAGACACCACGCCATCAATTAATAGAATAAAAACTGTCCATAACAATGAAAACAGAAAAGCCTTCCCCCATACATTAAACTAGTCAGCAAAAAATCCACATTGCATAACAAAATCTCCCCAACACTTAGATTCCTCCACAAAATCCCCACATCACACATTTTCAACCTTTCCCAAAAGGCCTATTCAAAAAAGATGAGCTTTGAAGCATGCCCTGAAAAGTCAACACATTTGTGCTGTTTCAGAGCATGTTAGGGAGTGAATTCTGAAGTCAAGGGGCACTCTTGGTGAATGTTCTGCCACAGCCTCCTCCAAAATAGGTTCCAGTTCAAGGGCTTCTGCTGATCTAAAATACATCACTATTGCACCGGAAGAAATGCAATCTCTCTGGCAGGCAGGACTGAAACTAATTAGGACTTTAAAAATCAACTCTAACGCCTTAACTCCTGCTGTGAAAAACCCATTTTTCTGAGAGGAAAAACCCCAATAATCTTTTGAAGATTTTTTTCATTTTTTGAACTTCTATATCTGAAGTAGTCACAGAAGAACATAATTTAAATTTTTTAATATTATAAACAGTAGGCTCTAATTTCAACCTGTGAAAGAACACCATTCTAAAAAGTTAAAAGTGAAATGATGTGAATATCAAGGTTCTTGCTGGACCTATTAAGAAACAACAATAAAATTACAGAACTGCCTTGGCATTAGAGGGGAAGGGGCGCACGAGGAGATATTGATGACTGGAGAGAGGGGTTGTGGATAGTAGGTAAAATCAAATATTAGTGGATTTTGGGGAGTAGATGAATGGATACTGAAGTAGGTGGAGTGTAAACTGGGAGGGCGCTTGGTTTCTAAGCCCTGGTCTACGCTACAGCGCGGGGGGGTGGGGGGGTGGGGTGTGTCGACCTAAGATACGCAACTTCAGCTACGCGAATAGCGTAGCTGAAGTCGGCGTATCTTAGGTCGATTTACCTAGCTGTGAGGAAGCAGGACAGCGTCTCCTGTCGACACAGCGCCGATGTGGACAGTGCTTAGATCACTGTAACTTGCGTTGCTCAGGTAGGTGACTTTTTCACACTGCTGAATGATATAAGTTAGATCAACTTAAGTGGTAGTGCAGATTGGTTTTAGGTGGCTGTTTCTTATTGTAACTGTAGTAAATGTAAAAGCAGATAATGAGAAATAAAAAGAGAAACGGAAGCAGGACAGCGTCTCCTGTCGACATAGCGCCGATGCGGACAGTGCTTAGATCACTGTAACTTGCGTCGCTCAGGTAGGTGACTTTTTCACACTGCTGAGTGATATAAGTTAGATCAACTTAAGTGGTAGTGCAGATTGGTTTTAGGTGGCTGTTTCTTATTGTAACTGTAGTAAATGTAAAAGCAGATAATAAATATAATGCAGTCAGGTGATGATCCTGCAAGTAGGACACATTCAGAGGCATCATCCTCACTGATATGCAACTGTGATGATAATATAAGTCCCTAAATAATTTGTCCCTATGGACTTTCAGTATCTCTTTAACATCACCTCCATTCTGGAGAAGTGGAAGTTCAAAAATTCTTTTGCACCCATTATCTGCTTCATAGTTGGCTGCCTAAAAAAAAAGGAGGATGATTGTCCTCTCTTGTCAATAACACTTAGAACTCTCAGGAAAACTGTTTCTCTATATTTGCATCCAACTACTGTAAGTATATTGAAATTTGCAATGAATATGAGAAGTACTTTTGATCAAAACAGAGCAGACATTTTACAAAACAAGGAATTCTACAGAGATACTAAAATGGCAAACGTAATTGAAGGAGGTTTCACAGAAATTTGACAGATTATACTATTATTACAGTCTCAACAAAAATCTGGCTTGATCTAATTAACTAAGAACTGAAATACACAAGGATAAATTAAAAAAAATTATTAGGAGAAGCTACAGAACCTTTTCATCAGTTGGTCAACATGAGAGAGCCCCCTCCTCCCTCCAAAAAACGAATTGTTGAGACAAAAACAGAAGACTGTAATTGATAAAAATCTTGAGTTCCTTCCCTCTCTTTTTGAATTTAAAATTGAAGATTCAGATTTTTATCCCAAATCTAAGTTTGTGAAAGAGGCTGTACTATAGTTTGTTGCATCAAAATGTGGAAATTGTGGAAATAAAGTCACAGAGGACAGCTGAATTTAGGATTTTATCAATTTTTAAAAGACCTGCCATCTGTTCAGCCAACTCTGCATCATTCTAGCATGTTTTCAGGATGTTCAGATTGGTTTGTACCTAACTATGCAATATGCTTGGTGCGGAAACAACAAATGCATTCGTAAACGTCTACTGGTATCAAAAGACAGATATAAAAGAGTGGTAGGGCCTAATTAGCTATCGACTGAAGATTCAATTATTGTGTTTTTTAAATTTTATTTTCAAAAATGCAAGCTTTTCATTTTGGACAATGTATGCGTGATCTGTTGTGTATCAGGAATACATATGCTTAGGAAGTAAATTACATAATATGTTTTCTGTGTTTCTTTACATAGAGCTTTTGTAGGTTTTCTCTGGGGAATGAAAAAAATCACAAAAGCCCTGTGAGGAAGCCAATAGGCAGCAAGTGCAGATCGCTGAGCACTGGTATTGTATGGTCATGGCGAGATGATCCAATAGCAAGCAGGCCTCTGTAATCTACACTAGCTTCATGTAGAGCACGTTACACTAGTCCAATCTAGAGGTGGCATGAATAATGGTAGCAAGGTCTGCATCTATGAGGAAATGCGGCTACTTCATCAAATGTAAACAGTTGTTTTGACACTACCAAATGCACAATCCCTCCCCATCTCTCTCACATACACACAAACACCGAGTTCATTGTACAAACCCTGCTTATTTGGGGTAAAGGGAGCAAATGTTATTCCTGTATGCACAACTGCAACTTATCAAGCAGACAAGGTATTTCATACCATGAGTTGAGAAAAATCTGCGTCAGAAAATGCCATTACTCTGATATGCTGCTGCTAATATAGCCACAGGAAGAAAAGTGCTATTTTCACTACATTTACATTACTGATAGATTTTCCTTTGTTTTCACACTGCCATAATGATTCTCCTCATGCACTAACCTAAACTGGTTGGCTTGGTATTGTCTATGAATGCAAAATAAATAAATAAATAAAAAAAATAGAGGCTATAAAATTAAAAACAGCTATCTATATGGGGGGGTAATTATGGCCAATTGTGGTGGCTGTGGCTTTTGCGTATGTGGACAAAACAGAACTGCATCCATCAACTTTTTCACAAACGCCACTGAAACAGCATTCTGATAGTTACTACTGACATGGAGCCCAGTTTCAACCAGTGCCTGACTGCTGAAAGGCTCCATATGTCATCCGATCCACTGAGGCAGCAAGTATCCTGCAATCTGGTATATTTGTATAATTTTAAAGGATTGTTTTAATAACAAGATACACAGGAGCTGGCGTATTGCCATCAGGCTCTGCGCTACAGCAAAAACATGCAGCTGGCGGCTAGTTCTCTACTCAGGAAAAATCAGTATCATGACGACGCTGCTGGACGTGCACTCTCTCCAATTCCAGCAACAGCAGAGAGAGAGAGCTGCTGCCAGAGAACAGCAGAATCAATATTTTAAAAACACCACTCATTTACAGAAATTGAATTAGTCATTAGCTTTTGGAATTCACTTCTTTGCCATCTGAAGTTACTACCGCTGGTAGGGTAGCTGAGATCTCAAGTGTCCCAACAATTTTTTAAAAATTTATTATGTAAGGTCCAAATCTCAACACCACTCATTTCTTCTCACGGATTTTTAAATGCATCACTTCCCAGCTACTCTTAACTACTAGGGCTATGCATAATACTCTCACATATAGGGTTCAGTAAGTCTGACTGGAATAAATTTAGAAGTGTTTGGATGGAACACAGAACGTTACTCTATGTTCTTAGTTTTGCACAAAAGGAAATATAATTTTCTTAAGATATAGGGTATGAAACTTTCCAATTTCTCCCTAGTTAAAAGTTTTTAAATCTTATTTTTTCTGCAATTAAAAAATATAAAGCAAAATGAAAACTGTTCCTTTCTTTAAACAGCCAAGGTAAAAATATATCTAAAGACTGAATTAGTAATAATAATATTCACCCGAGTACAGAAGAGAATGATCAGGAGTTAGAGTATAATTTGTAAATGACAAATTATACAAACAGCAATCATTGCCTGGATTCTCCCAATCCCCAGATTATTAAACAGCAGTTCCACGTCTGGATGATTACATCTGAAAGAAGATATGCAAGCTGTGGGGAAGTGAGCTGGGTTTTTTGTACCATGATTATTTGTTTTTATTATTAGAACAATGATGTGCTCACACATATTTCAGTGATGCTGACATACTTACACTGGAACTCACTTTTTATTTTAAGTTGTTTAAAGACCATGTTTTAAGAATAAGAATTATGGAAGCCGCAGAAATGTTCTACTCTGTACAAATCCCATTAATGGTACTCAAGGGTTTTCTTAATATCTTTATGCTGTATGTTATGTGTATACGGTTGTATTCTACAAAACATGCAAGCTCCTTCTGAACAAAATAATGTAAATTCCATAGCCTATTTTTATATTACATTTTCTTTGTACTCTTCAAAATATTACCACTTGTTTTCACTGTCAGGCTCGGTGATGCAAATGGTTAACAGTCAATTTATTATGAATGTATTTATTAGAACTGTACTCATACTTCATAAAAAATAATTCAACTTTTAAGATAATATTCTAGGAGAAATTTCTTAGGACATATTATATATCTTTTGATATTTCTTTAAATAGCAGTATGTATGATCATTATGTTTTCACTGTAACAATACTTTGTCAATATTTTCTTAGGGATGTGTGCTTGGCAGATTCTCACCATGAACTTTGACATTTCGGCCTAATGATTACATGATCTGCTCTGAGTCTCTGCAGTAGCCCAGGAAGGGTCCTGGTTTCCCTGTTTCCTCTCGGGAGGGAGTAAACTGTCTTGGCTTATACTATGCTGCCGACTGGAGAGAGAGGGAGCAGAATCAAAGCTCCCTTGCCACCACTGGCTATCTTAGTGGGAAGCCACCTAGTGAGCCAGCTTTTGTATAACCCATTCTTAGGTGCCTATCTCCCTCCATTCACTATACATGGAGTCTGAGTGCCTAACTCAAGCTTTGTGATTCCCACTGATTTTCTAGGCACCTCAGTTAGGTGTGGCAATGCTGAGCGTTGCAATGCCTAAGTTCCTCTGTTGAGCTAGCCCTTACTGCTTTGTATCACCAAGTAAGCTTGGACATGATTTGGACCTTAAGTAGCAACTTTCCTCAACACAGCATGGAACACTGCCCACATTTTATATTGCTAGGTCCTGTGTGTGATTTTTTCCTCCCACCTAAGGTGTATATTTGCCAATATATCTGCACAAATTTGTGTGAAATTAATGGATTTCACACAGCTAACCATCATTAATGGACATGGTCATATAAACCCCATACGCATATGTAAGAAAATAGAATCCTATCATATTACAAACTTAACACACACATATATGTATTATAAAATATGCACTTTCAGTGAAATCATCATCTACTGAATATTACTCTTTTATAAGCAAATATATTTAAATAAACTGCTAATTTGTTTTCCTCAAATTGGTTTCATGCTCTACCACTAATATAAATAGTTGTGTAAAATAAGAAATATATAATTGCTATAAGGTATCAATTGTAGTGAAATGACTCACAATGAATCTGTTTGAGACACTGATCAGAGGAAAATTCATGCACATTTATTTTTGATTTTTCTTATTATTTAATTTATTGCAATATAGAAAAATTAGCAGTGGTAAGAGAAAGACTTCATCCTCTTCACAGTTCTATAATTACAGTGTAGATCAGTGGTTCTAAAACTTTTGTACTGGTGACCCCTTTCACATAGCAAGCCTCTGATTCGACCCCCCTTATAAATTAAAAACACTTCTTTATATATTTAACACCATTATAAATGCTGGATGCAAAACGGGGTTTGGGGTGGAGGCTGACAGCTCGCGACATCCCATATAATAACCTCACGACCCTATGAGGGGTCCCAACCCCCAGTTTGAGAACCCCTGGTGTAGATCATTAAGTATGATAAGGGCGAAATATAGAAAACAAACCAAATTTTGACTTGAGCAATGGCTTCATTTTCAAAACATAATTTAAAGCGTATGTTTGCAATATTTCTTGAAAACAACTATAGCTACTATTCCATTATCTGACTGGCACCAATGCTAAAAGAGCAAAGATAAACTATGTTATCCTGGTAAATATATATGCAGCACTGGTTTGAATGGAGCACTCTAGAACACAGATATGTAATATATGCTTGCTTGCCTTTTATCAGAAGAATTCAATTTCTTCTTAGATCAGACGAGTTCAATTTCTTTTATACAATAATTAAACTAGAATTGCTAAAACTGTGGTTCATCTAATATACTATTGGATCGGAACAAAATAAGCATTTGAGTTATAAAAGTTATATTGATTGTTTAAAGAATTCTTTTTTTCTCCCTTACACCATAAGTTAATGGAAGAATGTACTGTTAATTGCACTAATGATGTCCACTTTTGGAACTTATTGAATAACAGCCTGACCTTGAGAGCTGCTGAATACCTCAAACTCCCACCGAAGTTATTCACCCCAATGTAGCTGAGAGCAGAATTTGGCCTACGGTCTTCTATTTTTGAGTAACCACTTATGTGAATACAGACTGTATTGCCATTTCCATGCTACAAAAACCCTCGATCAAAGGATTGATTCTACTGTAGCTATTAAATAAATGAAAATGCATTTCAACCTGTACTATGCAGCATTGCTGTAGATCTGAAGAAGATCTCCGTGTAACCTTGAAAGCATCTCTTTCTTACCAACAGAAGTTGGTCCAATAAAAGATATTACCTCACCCACCTTGTCTCTCTTTCAACCTATAACACAGTCATGAAACAATGTACCATCACAAAGCTGACACAGGACTTCCTAAGATACCTAGTACCAGCATAATAATGGAAATAATGGGCTAAATTCTTTCCTGTCATATAGTCCAGGAAACCCCAATGGGTCTGATTCTCAGTTACTCCAGTCCTGTGGCTGGGGCAGGAATGAAGAGGAATTAAAGGCAAATTTAAGTCATCTTTGTGCTCCTGTACTCTGGAGTCATTCAGGAGCTTTCCTGGTCCCTAGTGTAAGTTGGAGTAACCTGAAGGCTGCTCCAACTTACTTTCTGCTTCCCATGGCCTCTTACAGGCTCTGGAAATCAGAAAATAAACACAGTACATGGAATTTCAGCCACGTCCCCCTTGACACCCTGACCTAACCCCTATACCTTTGGGCCTGGGGCCAGGACAACTGTAGAGTCCCTCTACTAGTTTTATACCAGCCAGGAGAGCTCTCTGCACTGTGGATATTATATGGGGCGTTTCCATCCTTTTAAGGAACTTTTACACTGCCAGAGTTGTGTAAAGTGGACAATGTAAATAAAAATCATGCCTATTGTCTTCAATGGATTTGCAGAAGGTGTAAAGACAAAATTTGGCTGACGTAAGTGCCATTACTTATGCTGTAGAATGGTGACTTTCATTGCAATGTGCCATGTATAGCATGCAGTAAAACACAGGGGAAACATAAAAGGCTTGCCAGCAGAAGAGGAACACCTTACCCTTTCCAAAAAAACCAACCCAACATATCAGGTCTGATACTTCACTGCTTTGCACACTCTGTACGTTTATTTACACCTGTGCAAGGTGCTGATGACAGTATTTTACTCTGCACTCATTTTGCAGAGGTGTAAAGGAGTACACATGATGCAAGGGAGAGGAGAACTGGCCCATGTTCTCCAAGTGCCTGATCCAAAGCCCACTGATATCAATAGAAAGACACTTATGGACTTTAGTATATTTTGTATAGGCTCTAAAAGAAGATACAGGCAAATTATTTAACTGTGGAATGTACTATTTCAACCAGTGAAAATTTTCACTTCAAGTACAAAGAAAAAAAAGCAAGCTAAAGAGAACTCTTCAAACTTTAGTTCTTTGTAACATTTCTAATAAGAAATGGGATACTTCCTTCTTAGCTTGCGAATATCAGTAGCAATATAAACAATACTTCAATTTCACTTTGACAGCAATAATAACATAAATGTTTTTTTCCTTTTTGCTGAAAACCATCACTCAGTACCGTTTACCCAAGCAGTCTGTTTCTGAGCTCTGTGACCCGCTAAACTTTGTAATATAGGCAGCATGATGTCATTTTAACCTTCTAACATGATGGGAAAGGAAACAAAAATGGCAACCATTCTTATGGCGATGTAATAATTGTATTAATTGCTTTTCAAAAATGGGCAAGAGGGAGGAAAATGAGAGAGGCTTAAAAGATACTAACTACTCTAAACTGAATGTTGTGAGTTTGAGAATTTCTGTGCTAAAAAAGTAAAAACACAAGTCCATCAGTGAATCTGAAAGCTAACTGTGAAAGTAGCGTGGCCATTTGAAATATATACAGGTTAAGGGAACAAAAGATTTACAAGGCTAGATTTTCTCATTTATTTGGAACCTTCTGTGCCAGTCTGGCAATGTAAATAAGCCAGAGAGCTGCTGAATTTTCCTAGCTAAGGATTCTCCTGATGCAAATGAGCTGCAAGCTGGCGCAGCTGTGGGGGGCAGGGTGAGGGCACAAAAGGGAGCAATAGCCTGCCAGCAGTAGAATTCTAATACCTCAAACAGCACCAGAGCCAAGGCTGCTCTACCCTATGTTGGGGTTATAGCCAGTGCAGAACTGGCCTCACAATCAAAGAGTCGTGGCTGGCTATTTTGCAGCCCCCTCTGTTGCATTCGAAGGATAACAGGTATATCTAAGAATTTAGGCCACAGTCTTTCCTTAGTCTATATGTGTGACTGCCATAATTGTCATGGTTGGTATGCACAAACACAGAGTGGAGGAATTCTACAGGACTTAAATATTGTTATTTGAGCATTTGTGAAATCTGAATGAACTTGAAGTGAAGGAATATTTGCCACAATTTAATATAACATAACATTACACTTTGTGACATGGGTCACAGAAAATTTTGCTTCTCTAACTTCCATCAACTTATATATTTTGGCAGATATGAAATTACTTATTCAGGTTTATAAGACTTGCAGCTGGCTCCCTACTTAAATCTGGCAGTATTCTAAAATATCAGGAAAGGCAACTGGAAAAAATCCATGTCAAATCCATCTGTTTAAACTTCGTTTACTTGTGGTAACAGCATACACATGTCTAAAGTTACTGATAAACCACAGAAAGCTTATGTAATCCTGTTGCTATCCAAAACTAAAACCAATATTCATCTTCATCTAATAACCAGAGAAAATCACTGTACATATGTATCACGTATTCAGTGGTGGTCTTTAATTTATCTGTTAAAAAAGGGCGGGGATTTTCACAAAATTAAGAAAAGGGGAGAAATGCACTCCCTGCATCTCAGGTTTTATTGGAAAAATCTGCTTAAGCAGTAAAAAAAAAAAAAAAAAAAAAATCTGATTAGTTTTTCTATAAAGTCATGTTTTCGTTTGTTGTAACTTCTGTTATATTAATTTTTTTTTAACAAAGAGCAAAAAAGAAAATTTCTCACATGAAAGCTACCTAAGAACATAAGAAATACCATATATACCAGAAGTCCATCTATTTTGGTATTCTCTCTCTGACAATGGTCAGTATCAGATGCATCCGGGGAAGGGGCTGGAATCTTCAGAATGGTCAATTATGTAACAGCTAGCTCATATGGAAGCTTTCTTCCTAACTCCCTTCTGTTACACATGCAACACCCTGAAGTAGGAACGTTTATAACTCCTGTATTCATGTACATACATGTTGAATGCTTTCTTGATTCCAACTAAGCTGTGCATTCCATGGGTTAATTATGAATTATGTAGTAAATAATACCTCCTTTTCCAGAATACGAGAAATCTCTCCTAAAGTCCTGTCCAGAGCAGAAACCTTGTTGTTTGCCAATGAACTGCTATCCTGTACTTGGAACTGCTTTAGAAGATCTTTTGCTAATCGCTGCAGCCTTCAACATTAAACAAAAGATAAAAATGAGTTAAAAGAGAAAAAAGTTACATTCAAGTAAAATTGCATCTTATAAAGATACCTACTGAAACTTTATGAGCCTCAATTTGATTAAAATAACTAAGAAAAATCTACATACAGGTATTTTTACTCATACTGCAGTAGCATCCAAAATGTGTACCACAGAGGAAAGCAGCCCCAGCTTAGAAAGAACACACTCTAAAAGGACAAGGAGATGAAGAAAGGGGGAAGTAAGGCAGCATGCAAGTAAAGAGATTAGGGCAATCATAAGCACTTATTAGTCACCTGTTTGTTTGCTGCTGCTGCTGTCTTTTTTAAGTTAATCAGAGTTAATTCCCCGCATCCTTCCTCCACAACTCAACCAATTTGTCTTTCCCAGCTTCAGTTCCAGTATCCTTTTACCTTCTCCTCCCAGCATTCAATTATCTCCCTCCACAAAGATGAGCAATTCACACAGGAGAAGAGTGAGGGACATAGAAAAGTAGATGATTTAACTAGTTTCTTAAGAAGTGGGTTTTTAGGGGAAACTGAAATGAAGAGAGTACAGTGGCTTTACAGACCAGTTCAGGAATGGCATTCCATTCACTAGAGGCCAAAAAGAAAGTGTGGTGGTAGCTGTGGCAGATACAGAGATAAGCTGGTTTCATTGGTGGAGCAGCATGAATGTGGGAGGATGACATAAGAAACAAGTAGGGATAAGTAAGGAAGGAAGTTATGCAGGACCTTGAAATTGATCATAAGGAGTCTGAACATCATGAGTGGGGGAAGGGAGAGCCAGGAAGCATTCACAGTGGAGGGAGCAGGGGGGGGAGGGGAAGAATGACAGGAAAGGGAAGACGATCTTAACTAGTACCAGAAGGTTAAAAAGGGAATCAGCATGTCTGTAGAATCTATATCAAGATCATTTGTAGTTAATAATTTAATAAAAATTCTAAATGGGGGCAAGACCTAAGCAGGGAGAGCTCCTGCTTAATCAGTGGAAGATGTTATTTTTTATTTCTTTCACTGAAAAACAGTTAAGTAAATAAATCTATAAAAAGACTTCATACAACTCTGAATCTTGAGAGTTAAAATGCCCAATAAAAGTAAAAATAAAAATGATCATCAGGATTTCTTTGAGCCTAGGACTTGTTAGCATCTAGTCAGCTGAACCCGCTGACATTCAGCCAGAGGATTTTTCTGAGAAAGGAATGCTAACAGTGGGTTAAGTCCAGACAAGATATTCTCTGCACTGCCAGGCCCTCTATGAAAAATAAAATTGAAAGAATTTCTTCTGTACTTACTAAACTGGGAGCAAAGATGGAAAAAAGAAGAAAAAGTGTAGAACTTGGGACTGCAAATCTCATTAACTAAATACTGTGACTGAACAACAGAAGCAGGTTACAAAATTAGTGAAAGGCAGAATGGCTGCAGCCCATACTTAGAAAATCAAATAAGATCTAGAAATGTAAGCAGTCTAGTCAGTTTTAGAGGAAGGTGATTCAGACCTACTTTATCTTCTGGAAAATCTGTAAGATTTTTTAATCTAAATAAAGATCTATTTGAAAATAACTACTGCATTCCCATGAGGAAAGCCCATAAAATTTCATTAAAAAGAGAGAAGCATCATAATCACAACTCTGTCTGATCTGAGAGAGCAAGATGGAATTCTGCTTGCTGCAGATAGTATAAAAAGAGCAGAAATCAAATGGGAGTAAGATCTGAGATCAGCCATGCAGGCCAAAAGAAGGGACTTTGATGCTCTTTGAGAATTTGGTGGATAAAGATGATAAAGTCTCATTTTTCTATATGGCAAATCTTAAAGCCTCTTTTGATGAGAAAGTGTGTATATGTATGTTTGTTTTATCTACATCTATGTGCGGATCAGACATCAGTGTCCAGAGTAATTAACATTATCTAAGACGCTGCTCAAGGCAAGGACAAGGATTAGAGAGAAGTGAAAAAGGTCTTACTGAATAATTATAATTAAGGCTAAGATTTTGTCACTGATATTTTTAACAAAAGTGAGGGACAGGTCATGAACAATAAAGAAAAATTCATGGAAGCTCGTGACCTGTCCCTGAGTTTTACAAAAAATATCCGAGACAAAATGGGGATCTCAGCCTGCGGTGGTGCGGGGCACCTAGGGCGGCTCAGAGCTCCCGACCCCTGCGGGCTGAAGTCATAAAGGTCTCTGGAAGTCACAGAATCTGTGATTTCCACGACTTCTGTGACAAAATCGTAGCCTTAATTATACTATTAAACTGCCATCTCTGTTGACAAGTTCCCTTGCTTCCTTCCCAAGTTGGAAAGACTTTTTTGTGTGCACTTGGCAATACACCATTGCACAGAGACTGTCCGGTTTGGCCAATGTACAATGGCAGAGGGGTAATGCTGGCACATGATGGCATATATCACATTGGTAGATGTGCAGGTGAATGAGCCCCTGATGGCGTGGCTAATGTGATTAGGTCCTATGATGGTGTCACTTGAATAAAGATGTGGACAGAGTTGGCATCGGGCTTTCTTGCAAGGATAGGTTCCTGGGTTAGTGTTTTTGTTGTGTGGTGTGTGGTTGTTGGCGAGTATTTGCTTCAGGTTGGGGGGCTGTCTGTAAGCGAGGACTGGTCTATCTCCCAAGACCTGTGAGAGTGAGGGATCATTTTTCAGGATAGGCTGTAAATCTTTGATGATGTGCTACACATCTACCAATGTGATATATGCCATCATGTGCCAGCAATGCCCCTCTGCCATGTACATTGGCCAGTCTCTAGGCAAAAGAATACATGGACACAAGTCTGACATCAGGAATCATAACATTCAAAAACCGGTAGGAGAACACTTCAACCTCTCTGGCCACTCAGTAACAGACTTAAGGGTGGCAATTTTGCAACAGAAAAGCTTCAGAAACAGACTCCAATGAAAACTGCTGAGCTTGAATTAATATACAAACTAGATACCATTAACTTGGGTTTGAATAAAGACTGGGAGTGGCTGGGTCATTACACATATTGAATCTATTTCCCCATGTTAAGTATCCTCACACCTTCTTGTCAACTTTTTCACTAAGAGGGTGGTGAAACACTGGAATGCGTTACCTAGGGAGGTGGTAGAATCTCCTTCCTTAGAGGTTTTTAAGGTCAGGCTTGACAAAGCCCTGGCTGGGATGATTTAACTGGGACTTGGTCCTGCTCCGAGCAGGGGGTTGGACTAGATGACCTTCTGGGGTCCCTTCCAACCCTGATATTCTATGATTCTATGATTCTATGAACTGTTTAAATGGGCCATCTTGATTATCACTACAAAAGTTTTTTTCTCCTGCTGATAATAGCTCACCTTAACTAATTAGCCTCTCACAGTTTGTATGGCAACTTCCAACTTATCTGTATGTATATATATTTCTTCTTACTATACGTTCCATTCTATGCATCCGATGAAGTGGGCTGTAGCTCATGAAAGCTTATGCTCTAATAAATTTGTTAGTCTCTAAGGTGCCAACAAGTACTCTGTTCTTTTTGCGGATACAGACTAACATGGCTGCTACTCTGAAACACCATTATATTGTTACATATTACTGAGAGTCTGTATAAATGCTTTAATTAAAAGTTAATAATTTGGAGTACTGAGAAACTAGAACGTTATCTATGGCTGGAGCAGATTTGCTCATTACTCAGTTATTTTCCCTCCACCCAAATAAGATGGGTACTGACTCATACTAATTTGTTTCATCTGGAATGATCTTTATTTACTGGAAGTGCTCGTTAGTTTTAATGTTAGACTGCATATTTGACAGTAGGAATTTTTCTTCTCTTTTTGGATTATATTGACTTTGACCTTTTTATAAAGACTGAGCAAAAAAGGTGTGGCTATTATTGACAACAACAATTTCTAAGTTAAATGTATGGTCTGAATAATGTTTATTGTATTTTTGGATGCCCATCTAACCTATGCACTGGAACCGTATGGCTTCTTGATGACTTATGTCTCAATTTTTAAAAATTCTGAAGTTGCGGATGGTATAGTATGTCTCTCTCTGAAAGATGGATTGTGGAAGGGTATATAATGGAAGAGTTAAGATTGCTTTTGGAATATGCCATGTGATATTTTACATATATACATTTAATTAAGAGACTGTATAAACTGTGAGTGTAATTAAATACCATCTTTCCTGCAATGTAGAGTTTAGGAGTTCTGCAGGGTCCCTGATTCTCCTTGTCTCACACTGACCTGAAAAAAGTCCCCTCCAAAGCATGTGTGTCTAGGGAGGCAAAATCTGGTCTATTGCAAATCGACTACAGAACAATGTTCAAAAAGAACTTTTGTTGAAAGTCTTGTCCTAATGGGTTATGAACCAACGAGGCTGGTAATTAAGAGATGAGAATAACTTAGTGATGTGCTGGATGGTACTCTTGGGGGCTTTTGGGAACTCTTACCATCAAATTGAAGGAAGAAATGGGGTGACTCCATGAATCTAATGGAGCTGTGCCTTGGATGCAGCTCTATCATCCTTGCCAGAGATAACTAAAATCGCCAGCATTCATAAAAATAATTAATTCTGAACAATAATATTTTTTTAACTCTGCAAAGTACCAGATTATGTCAAGTATTTTAAACAATCCCAGGGAAAGATATTCCCCAACTCTATTCCTTCACTTCAACACAGACCCTATTTCAAACCAGACACACACGCGCGCGCACACACACACACATACATATATATGCCTCCTACGGCTATATGAGGGCAGCGCCGCCACATCCTCCATCAATTCCTTTGTATTGAACTATGGTGGCTCAAAACTCAATGCAAAGGGAACGGATGGAGGCTCGTGGAATACATAAATATATAAAATGAATTTTAATGTTCTTCTCCAGTGATTGTGGGTGTGTCCTCTCTTCCTCTGGAATAGAGCGGGAGCCATTGTTTGTAATGGGCTCACCCCCTTCAACACAGGATAGTGGACTACTGATGAAAAAGGAGGAGAGTGAGTGAAGGAGCTGCTTGAGAGAGTGAGGAGTGAGAGTAGAGTTCCCTCTCTTTCTAGGGAAAGCCAAGGAGCAAGTTAGTTGTGGGAAAGCCAGGCTGCTGTAGAAGTTGGTTGAAGGAGCATCTACCAGGGATGAGGACCAAGTATAGCAAGGATTGTGTCATTAGCAGTGAGAGATACCAAAGTCCTTACTTTGATTATAGATGTAACTGTAGCAGAATGTCAGTGGAACTGAATCTTGTGACAGGATAACAGTCATTCAATGTGAAGTACATACTGAGGTCTTTATATGTAGACATATTGGAATGAAGCCGAGACCTTTATTTCCGAACTGGGGAACTATTTTCCAGTTTTATTGACAGTTTTGCTACCATACTAAATCATTTTTTTATGGAATGCTCTGGCAAGTCAAAGTAGAACACATCTTATATTTATAGCGAAGAACAGTTTTGATTAATTACATTTGGACAAAAACTCTGTTTCATATTAAATATTTTTCTTTGGTGGATAATACAGTGAGAAAATAGCCTAAATTAGAACAACACAAAAATGATATTGCATAAAAGGGAAGAAACCTTTATCTACCTGTATTGTAATCGTTGTTCTTTGAGATGCGGGTGCAAATGTGTATTCCACTCAGGTGATGCATGCCCAGTGTGCTGCAGCCAGGGAGTTTTCTGCAGCAGTATCTGTTGGTGCAGCACACATGCCCTATGCCTCCTCATGGCTGCTCCTACAGCTATATGCGGGCAGCACCGCCACATCCTCCATCAATTCCTTTGTACTGAACTATGGTGGCTCGAAACTCAATGCAGAGGGAACGGACGGAGGCTTGTGGAATATGTGTGCAATCATATTTTGAAGAACAATGGTTACAGTACAGGTAAGTAATCAGATTTTCTTCTTTGAGTGGTTACATGTGTATTCCCCTCAGGTGACTGAAAAACAGTACTGTCAGGAGGTCAGGCTCCAAGTATATTTAAACAGTGACTCAATATTGCTTTCCCAAAGTTTGAATCACATCTTGAAGCTGTTGTCATGGCATAATGATGAGCGAATGTATGCACGGAAGACCAAATAGCAGCTCTACAAGTGTATAGTATGGGGATGTCGCTTAGAAAAACTACCAAGGTTGTTTGAGCTCTTGTTGAATGGGCCAATAGTCTTTGGGAGGGAGGGGCATTTGCTACCCTGTATGCCACTGCAATACAGGGATTAATCCATTTGGAAACTGTCTGTGCTAAAACTGCCTGACCTCTCATTCTGCTATCATATGAAACAAAAAGCCAAGAAGACAGCCTGAAAGTACTGGTCCTATATAGACAGAAGGCCAGTGCTTGCCTGACATCCAAAATATGCAGGTTTGAGTGCCATTTTGGGGAAAAAACCAAGTAAGTATATTGCCTGGTAAAAATGAAAATGTGAACTTTAGTTTACGATTTTGGATGCTGTCTCAAAGCTAATTTATCTTTGAAAAATAACATTGTGACGGTCTATGCGGCTAGGGTCAGGGCAGCACGGCCCAGCGGCCAGAGTCAACAGAGTAGCCCTTGGGTGCAGGGGAGAGTGGCCTAGTGGTCAGAGTTTAATGGAGCCGCCCTGGGGGTGCAGGGCAGTGTGGTCTAGTGGCCAGAGTCAATGGAGCAGCCCTTGGGTGTAGGGCAGCATGGTCTAGTGGCCAGAGTCAATGGAACAGCCCTTGGGTGCAGGGCAGCATGGCCTAGCGGCCAGAGTTCAATGGGGGTGGGGCACCCACCAAGGGGTGTGGCTGCCCCTTTAGGGGGCCCGGGCCCACCTGACTCCACCGGGCCCCGATCCAGGACCCTAACAGTGGTGTAGCAACTTGCCACTGACTCATCACAGGGATCCTACCGAAACACACTGAGGTTTCCTGGGTGGGAGGTACCACTCCCTCACCTTCCCTGGGTCACTTCCTACCAGTATGTGTGCTGGGGTCTCCTATGAGACTTCAGATTCTCCGTGGTCAGTTGGGCCAGTCATCTCCGTGGCTCCTCCAGCCACCAGGGTTCAAGCAGGCCCAGGGAGGCTCTGATTCCTGGTGCAGTCAGGGGCTCTGGCTGGCTCCTCGCAAGAGCTTCCCAGACAGGTCCTTCCTCTTTGGCCTCCATCCCAGAATGAGCTGGGCTTCTTCCCTTTATACTGCTAGAGCATTTGGAGCATGCCCAGTCCCACCGCGGAGGCGGGACTTCTGCTGTCAATAATATGGGCTTAACCCTGTCTGGGCTAGTGCGGGGTAAGCAGACCCTGACAAAAACATATAGGATGTACTACCATGACAGTCTGAAGTGTCCTCATTCTCCTAATCTGATGAGAAAGGATGCCTTTTGAGTCAGGTGAAGCCAAGAACAGGTCACCAAAGGCTAAAATGGAGGACCCATTAGTGCCACTAATACAGTGCTGAGGTCCCAAAGTGGTACTGTATCTTTACAGAAGGAGAAAAGCAAACATTTCCTTTTAAAAACCTAGAAACTATGGAGCTGGAAAAAAACAGATCTCCCTGGAATGGAAGATAGATAGCTAAGTGGACTCTCAGCAAGGTAAGAGAAAGACCTGAGGATTTGAGGTGTAACAGGTACTCAAAAATGTCTTTAATCTTAGCTTTTGCTGGGTGAATTCTGTGAATAGTAGACCAGATCAAAAAACACTTTCATTTAGCCAAATACAGAGACTTAGTGGATTGCTTTCTACTGTTAAGAAATGTCTCCTGAACAGACACTGAGCACTGCTTCTCCACTCGATCTAACCACTCAACAGCCATGCTGTGAGGTGCACACTATTAAGATCTGGGTGCCACATTTGTCTGTGTTGCTGGGAGAGCAGATTTGGAAGAGGAGGCAGAGACCATGGGTTTGAATCGAGAGAACGTGAAGATCCAAGAACAAGAGCTGTCTCGATCACATTGGCAATGATAAGAATTATCTTGGTGTGTTCTTGTTTTAAATTGAGAACTTGTGGGATGAGTGGAATGGGGGAAATGTATACATGAGACTCGATCCTCATCTCAGCAGAAATGTGTTGGTTATCAAGTCTGGACTATGACTTACTGAAGGACAGAACTGATGGCATTTCTTGTTGCCTTTTGTTGCAAATAGGCTGACGGCTGGAATACTCCAAATTTGAAAGATGGTCCTCAGCATACTGTTCTTGAGGGACCATTTATCATTCTAGGAGAATTCCGTTCCTGGGTAATCGGCCATCTGTTTCTGGGAGACAGGTAAGTGAGCTGCAATGGAAGTAGCCTTCCCTGGTGCCAAAGTTCCAGAGATACATCAGTCTTGGCAAAACTGATTGCCAGTTGCTCCCTCCCTATCTGTTTAGGTAGTACACCATGGTTGTATTGTCGGTCAATTTCTCGATTGACAAGCCCTTGAAGTGAGGGAGAAAGGCACAACAAGCCTTGTGAATTGCCCAGAGTTCAAGGACATTGGTACAAAGATCTGCTTCTTGCTCTGGTAATGACTGTCCTGGATGTAAGGGGCTGAGAGATTTGTTGTTTTGATCCAGGGAACATAGGATCACAGAAGGAACCTAGAACAACTTGTCTAAGGGTGTCTGTTTAATGAATAAACTAGCTTTAGACACTCTTGACAGATGGTGCAGGTTCAGCCTGGAATGTTGGGTCACGTAAGTACATGAGGCCATATACCTAGTAGCCTGAGGCACACTCGACAGCAGTTGTAAAGTGTGACTTGAGAAATATGCACAGCTTGTGAATGAACTGAAATTTGTTCTGAGGGAGACAAGCCATCGAATTCCTAGAATTGAGTAGGATCCTGATGAACTCAAATTTTCTGTATTGGGACCAACATGCATTTTCCCTTTTTTAGAATGAGTCCCAGACAGTCAAAGAGACAGATGATGAACTAAACATGGTGAAGTACCTGATGTTTCAATCTGCCTCACACCAACCAATCATCCAGATAAATGAAGATGTGAATTCCCTTTCTCCTCAAGAAGGTTGCAACCTCCACTATGCAGTAGGTAAATACATGCGGAGCTGACAACAGGCCAAACCGAAGTACTGTGTATTGATAATGTTGACCCGTTGCTACAGATCTCAAAACTTCATGTGACTTGGCAGAACTGCCACATGGAAATAGGCATTCTGGAGAGAAAGGGTAGCAAACAAGCACCGTGATGTAGGGAAGGATGGACTGATGCTAGGGAAACCAGGTGAAATTTTATATCTCTGATGAACTTGTTGATATTTTGAAGGTTCAGTATGGGACTCAGACCCTCTCTTGGACTTGGGGATCAGAAAGAGTCATGGATTAAAACTCCTTTCCCCAGTGCCAAAGGGAAATTCTTCTATGGACCATAGAGTGAGCACAGTCTGAACTTCCTGAAGGAGCACTGACTCCCTGAGACGGTTCCCCAAAAAGGGATAGAGGAGATGAGTGGGAAAGGGGGGAGTGAGAGGAATTGGATAGAATATCCCAGTCTCATAGTCCTTAGGATCCATTTGTCTGTGGTTATGATCTCTCAAGCATTGAGGAAGTGGAATATCTGTTCCCATGCATGGGGGGGAGATAGCAGAAAGATCGCCAGCAATTATATTGCTGTCTTTGAAGGAGAAGTCAAATGTGCTACTTCCAAACAGCAGACTGAGGATGAGCTGGCTGATTCGTACTGGAATTGGTGGATCTCCTTCTCTGTGATTTGTGCTTCCTCCTCAAAAAATTCTATGACTGTGAGCAGCTCCGGTTTGTTTTAGGAGTCCTCTTTTGGGGAAGCTCGGGATAAGAAGACCAACACCTCTTCCTCAGAGAAAAGACTGAGGCCATGTCTACATTAGAAAGCTTACAGCAGTACAGCTGTAGTGATGCAGCTGTGCTGCAGTAAGATCTCCCATATAGCTGCTCTAAGCTGACAGGAGAGAGCTCTCCCGTTGACATAGTGCTGTCCACACCAGTGCTTCTGTTGGTGCAACTTATATCGCTTAGGGCAGTGTTTTTTCTCACTCATGTGCGACTTAAGTGATACTGACAAAAGTGCTAGTGTAGACATAGCCTGAGTCTAGGGGTTTGTCAGAGACCACTGCAGCCTCATTAGTGGACTGCAGGTAGGCAATAGGTGTTTGGTTGAGGGTCCTGGGGCTGAGGTGGGTCTCATGGCCTGCTTCATAAAGTGTTGCTTGAGGCACAGATCTTTGGAAATCTGCATTCTTTTTTTGAAAGAATGGCAGATACTGCACCTATCCTTAATGTGCCCCTCGCCAAGACAGAGAAGGCAGACCATGTGAGGGTCACTATCTGGGATAGACACCCCACATGACAGGCATTGCTAAAAGCCCAGGGAGTGCTGCATGTCACCAGTGTCTAGCATTGAAGACTAATTAGTAACAAACAAAATAAAACCCTAAAACAGACTAAAATAACAAAAGAAATCTAATTATGGGATACTAACTTCTATTTACAGGGAAGGCAGAGAACTAATCTTGCTGACTACAAAGAGAAAAAATCATGAGGTAAACTGCCCAGGAAACTCCAACTCAGGCTATGGGTGGTGATAAGGAACTGACAGGGTCAGGGGAGTGCCACTCTCATATAGCCTAAGGAGGGGCCAGGAGAAGGTGCAGGATGCATGCACGGACCCAATGGGTACTGCTGCAGAAAACGCTCTGGCTCTGGTGTACTGGGCACCCACACACCTGAGTGGAATACACATGTATAACCACTCAAAGAAGAACTCTTGCTTCTCTTCCTCGACCCAACAAACTGTACATTGGATCTCCTCACTTATATTTCAGCCATAGGCCCCAATTCAGGACAACATTTAAACATACATTAAAGTCCACTATTATTCAGCAAAGCACTTAAGTACATGTTTAAGTAAGGAAGTGCTTAAATCCCTTAAGTAAAGATTTCTTTCAAATTACATGACTGGATGGAGACACACTGGAGATTGCACAATCTAATAATTATGAGGGTTTATGCTGAAATATATTTTAGTAATCATTAAAATAATATTAATGTGTTAATATAAAATATGATTTTGTATTGACTACTCAGAACTCTAGTCTCAAGTATGAGTGTTTTCTTTGCATAGTTTTGATGTGCTTCTTTCTTAATATATCCTGTCACTAACACTTTCAAAGGTGGACTACATCTACACAAAAATTAATATAAAAGCAAAAAAGACTATTAAAAATGGCTTTTCTCCCCTGCCCCTTTGTAATTGAACCTGGGCTGGTGTCCCATCAGATTAAGGAAGAGGCAAAGCAAGTGTAAAATTATGGGCAAAACGTTCGACTTTGTGACAGAAAAGTGGCCACTTCATTGGTTGGAGGACTGTTTCACCACTGCAGAGAGTAATTCTAATATTTTAAACAGTGAACTACAAAGTACCTAAACATACCTATAGAATACCTAAACATACCTACAGAATACACATATTTGTATGTCAGTGTCTTTATGAATTTAGCATATATTCTGCCCAATGCCAATAGTATTTAAAAAGGCATAAGGAACATTCACGGAACACAAGAGGTCTGTATTTAACCCTGACGTAAATCAAAACTGTGATTCATCTGAACTAAGCTTAAAGGAAGAATGCCAGAATTACAGTGATGTTTCAGTAATATGAGCTAAAAGTTATGTCCAATTTCCAACCTCAACGGAAGAAACACTGCTGGTAATGTATTCCCCCTCAAAAAAGAAACTGCCAGATTTTAACCTCAGCTGTAAATAACTCCAGAATCTTTCACTAAAAGACAAACTTTGGTTCACAGTAGTGTAGTCCTGTTTCAAGAGGACTATGTTAATGCAAACTAGCAAGCTTTTAGTTTGCGTCTGCAGCATCCACATGGGGGAGTTACAGGTCAGCACTTTGGTGCGTACTGCTATTCACACACCCTGTAGTCCAAACTGTGGGGCGTATAGGAGTGAAATTTCCAGCCCCATACTAACAATTTACTCCTGAATTGCTTATGTTTAAGGCTAAGATTTTGTCAGATATTTTTAGTAATAGCCACAGACAGAGCATGGGCAAAAGAGAAAAATTCATGGAAGCCGTGACCTGTCCATGACTTTTACTAAAAATATCCCTGACAAAATGGGGATCTGCGGGTCCCCACACTGCTTGAAGTGGGGCAGCTGCGCAGGCTCTAGGAGCAGCCTACAGCAGCTGAGGCCTGAGGGGCTACCCCTGCTGTCTGCAGCTCTGGGGGGTCCCTCGCTGCGTGTGGGGGCCGGGAGTTGTGGGGTTCCTCCGCTGCCCTCAGCCGCTGGGAACTTGGGGGTTCCCCTGCCACGGCAAGGAGCTGCAGGGTTCCCTGCTGCCCACAAGCTTGGGGGTTCCCCTGCTGGCAGTGGCCGGGAGCTTGGGAGTACCCTGCCATGCATGGCAGCCAGGAGCTGTGGGGTACCGTGCTGCCCACTGTGGCCTGGAGCTCCGGGGACTGCCAGAAGCGGCAGGGGTATCTTGTAGCTCCCTGCCACCGCAGGCTGAAGTCATGGAGTTCGCTGGAAGTCTCAGATTCTGTGCCTTCTGTGACCTCTGTGACTAAATCGTAGCCTTACTTATGTTCTATTGTCTGCTAACCCAGTGACAGGAAAATGGTACAGTATGTGGTCTTGCTGGGAGGACAGAAGAAGCAGAAATGTTCTCTGCCACTACTAAATCCTGGATGAGTTATCTCAACTCCAGATAGTCTTTAAACTGATTTTTTGGGCAAAGGAAAGATGGTGTTCTCTTTACCAAGGATTGTTTTGAAGAACTAAGGAATTTGTTTGGTACAGTGGATTGTGCTTGAATATGGAATTTATCATTGATATTAACAGATTAGGAGAGACAGATTATTATAATTTTGTATTTTACAAGATTAATATAGGAAGATTGTAATCTTTGCTCCAGTGATTATATGGACATAGCAGCCTTTCCAAATTCATCTATCCATCTATTTCATGACAAAAAACAGTTACTCACTTCTCATAACTGTTGTTCTTTGAGATGTATCGTTCATGTCCATCCCAATCAGGTGCGTGTGCACGTGCACGTTGGCCAGAAGATTTTTCCCCTCACAGCATCCATCAGGTTGGCCTCGGTGCCCCCAGTAGTCTCGCCCTCATGGCGCCTAATATACTGCCCTGCCAACCCACCACCCCTTCAGTTCGTTCTTGCAGGCTACTCCGACAGAGGGATAAGAGGGTGGGTATTGGAATGGACATGAACAACACATCTCGAAGAACAGTTATGAGGACTAACCGTTTTTTCTTCTTCGAGTGTTTGTTCACGTCCATGCCAATCAGGTGACTCCCATGCCAAATTCAGGAGGTGGGGTCGGAGCTGTCCACTGATTGGAGTACTGCTCTTCCAAAGATTGCATCATCTCTGGCCGGCCTGGTGATTGCATAGTGCACAGCAAAAGTGTGTATGGATGACCACATTGCCACTCTGCAGATTTCCTGGGTGGGAACTTGAGCCAGGAACACCGTAGATGAAGCCTGTGCCCTGGTAGAGTGTGCTGTGATCGGAGACACGGGAACCCCTGCCAGATTGTAGCACTCACTGATACAGGCCATTATCCGTGATGAAATACACTGGGCTGAAACCAGCTGACCTTTCATCCTGTCCGCCACTGCCATGAAGAGTTGGACTGACTTCCTAAATAGTTTTGTTCTCTCGACGTAAAAGGCCAGCGCTCTGCGGACATCTAGATTGTGGAGCCTCTGCTCCCTGTTGTTCGAATGAGGTTTAGGGTAGAAAACAGGGAAGAAAATGTTCTGGTTGATGTGGAACTGCGACACAACCTTCAGAAGGAAAGCATGGTAGGGCCTGAGCTGAACCTCTGCCTTAAAAAATGCGGTGTAGGGCAGCTTTGAAGTTAGGGCCTTGAGCTCAGACACCCTCCTGGCCGAGGTTATCGCCACCAGGAACACAACCTTGTAAGAGAGGTAGAGCAGGGAGCATGTTGCTAAAGGCTCAAAGGGATGCCCCACGAGTCTAGAGTTGACCAAGTTGAAGTCGCAGGCAGGGACCGGCTGGCGAACATGTGGGTACAACCTTTCGAGCCCCTTCAGGAAGCAGCTGACCATGTGGTTAGCAAAAACTGAGCAGCCCTCTACACCCAGATGGAATGCTGAGATGGCTGCCAAGTGTACTCTTATAGAAGGCAACGAGAGACCCTCTTGTTTCAGACACAGAAGGTAGTCCAGAATGTGTAGCACTGAGGCTAGCATTGGGGGCGAGTTGCGCTACGCTGAACATATTGAAAATCTCTTCCACTTGGCAAGGTACATGGCCCTCGTTGAGCGTTTTCTACTGCCAAGGAGGACCTGTCTAACATGGTCTGAACAGGAAAGCTCCGACACATTCAATGATGGAGCTTCTACGCCGTGAGATGGAGTGACTGCAGGTTTGAGTGTTGGAGATGTCCGTGATCCTGTGTGAGAAGGTCCGGGAAGAGCGGCAAGGTAATTGCGGCTCCCACAGACACGTCTAGGAGAGATGTGTACCAATGCTGACATGGCCAGGCCGGTGCTATCAGTATAACTCGAGCACGATCTCTGCGAATCTTGAGCAGGACCTTGTGAACGAGTGGTATCGGCGGGAAGGTGTATAGGAGAGCTCCTCCCCAGCGGAGGAGGAACGCATCCACTATGGAGCCCGGGCTCTGATTCTGGAAGGAGCAGAACTGTTGACACTTCCTGTTGCGTCATGTGGCAAAGAGGTCGATCAGGGGACATGCCCACCTCTGGAAGACTGAACATGAGACATCCGGTTGAAGGGATCGCTCGTGGCTGCGGAACAACCTGCTGAGGCGGTCTGCCAGCTTGCTGAACCCCGGGGAGATACGACACCTGCAAGTTGACTGAGTGTTCTACACAGAAGTCCCATAGCATGAAGGCTTCCTGGCACAGGGGAGAGGAGCGTACACCCCCGTTTGTTGATACAGAACATCGCAGTCGTATCGTCCGTCATGACTGATACACATTGTCCGATTAGGTAAGGCGGAATGTCTGACACACTAAGCGCACTGCTCTGAGCTCTCTGACATTGATGTGGAGGCGCGATCTGCTTGCTTGCGACCAGACGCCTTGAGTCCTGTGGTCCCCAAAATGAGCTCCCCAGTCCAAATCCGACGCGTCCGTCACCAACGGCAGGAATGGCTGTGGGGCTGCGAAGGGGACCCCTGAGCACACCTGCTGGATGTCGGTCCAGCACAAGAGTGAATCGAGGATAGGGCAAAGCAGGGTCACGATCCTGTCCAAGCTGGCCTGGGCTCATCGATAGAGTGACGCTAGCCACGACTGTAGCGGCCGAACCCTGAGTCTGGTGTGTCATACCACGTACAGGCTGCCATGTGCCTGAGAAGCTTCAGGCAGTTTCTTGCGATAGTGGTGGGGAACTGCGTGACTCCCTGGATCATGCTGTTGAGGGCTTGAAATCTAGCCTGTGGGAGGAATGCCCTGGCTTGGGTCAAGTCCAGTACTGCCCCTTTAAACTCTATCCTCTGGACGGGGGGCAGAGTTGACTTTGCTTCGTTTAGGAGCAGACCCAGGTTCTCAATAAACGAGACCGCTTGTGTCCTGGAGCGGCCTTTGATCAGCCAGTCGTCGAGATACAGAAACACCTGTACCTGATGTCTCCACAGGGCGAATGCTTGAGCAATTTTTTGAACATGTATCCTACAATCAACTGGTGGATGACTTATCACAAACTGGAGATTTATTTACTCTTTTTTGGCTCCTTTATAGTTTGCACAGCTGTTTGGAAAACAACAAATTCCACACAAATATTTCCAGAATATGGGATTATCTGCTTCTTTCCACTAGTTCCTTTAAAATGGAGCTTTGTCTCTGAATGTTGCCAATATTTTGGTCTAATGTCTTATAATTGGCTTAATAGTAACTTACGTATTAGATCAAGAATGACCTAAATATCTTTCTCTCCTGTGAGTCAGATGGTGCACTGGGAGGCAAACAAGACTATATTGTAATATATAGCAGTGTTTTTCAAACTTTTTTTCTGGCTACCCAGTTGAAGAAAATGTTGATGCCAGCGACCCAACGGAGCTGGGGATGAGGGGTTTGTGGTATGGGAGGGGGCTCTGGGCAGAGGTGCGGGAGCGGGGTCAAGGCTCTGGGCTGGGGATGCAGGGTTTGGGGTGCAGGAGGGGCTCAGGGGTGCAGGAAGGGGTCAGGGCTCTGGGCTGGGAATGTAGGCTCTGGGGTGGGGCCAGGAATGAGGGGGTTGGGGTGCAGGAAGGGGCTCTGGGTTTGGGGGGGCTCAGGGCTGGGGCAGGGGATTGAGGAGTGGGCTTACCTCTGGTGGCTCTTGGTCAGCAGCGCAGCCGGGGTGCAGAGGCAGGCTTCCTACCTGTCCTGTCACTGCGGATCGCGCTGCACCCTGGAAGTGTCCAGCAGGTCTGGATCCTAGGCGGAGGCGCGCAAGCGGCTCCACGCGGCTCTCGCCCGCAGGCACCCACCCCCACCTCAGTGGAGAGCAAGTGCTCGGGCAGCACACAGAGCCCTGTGGCCGCCCTGCCTACGAGCCGGATCTGCTGCTGGCTACTTCCGGGTAGGAATTACTAGTTTTACCACTAGTTTTTACTGGCCGGCCGCCAAGGTCCCTGGGTGCTGAGCAAGGTGACCCAGTACTGGCTTGACACATGAACTCTGAAAACACTGATATATAGAATGTTTAATTTTTGGCTATGCAAGAACGTATCTCAGACCACATATCCAATTTCTTCTGTAACAGACTCTTATTGGAGTTTTTCTTTTTAATTCCATCTTCCCTCTCTTTTAAATCCTCTTTTCAGGATAATGACAGCTTAAATTTCCGTAGTGTTCAGCACTACAATAGTTTTGCGATAGTTTTGTTTTGTAGAGGAGTACAGAGACAATTTTACAAACCTGCAGGAAGAGAGTGTCATCTAATGGTTAAAGCACAGGACTGGGATGATTTGATTTCTGGCCCAGCTACTGACTCACTACATCACTTGCAGCATGTCTCAGCTTTTTCCTCTGCCTCACTTTCTCTATTTATGTAATGGGGTTCATAACACTGATAGCTCACATGGTGTTTTGATGCGTAATTTAATACTGAAAACTCTACGGTCCTTGGAAAAAAGCTGCTAAGTAAGTGCAAAGTATAACTTATTTTGTGATAACCCACTTTCCCCCTTCCTTAAATCTGTCTGCTAGTGCAGCCTTCTAACAGATATTACAAAGGGAATGAGGTGTATACAATGTCGTTGTAGCCGTGTTGGTCCCAGGACATTAGAGACAAGGCGAGAAACATCTTTTATTGGACCAAACTTCTGTTGGTGAGAGAGACAAGCTTTTGAGCTACACACAGCTTGAAAGCTTGTCTCTCTCATCAACAAACGTTGGTCCAATAAAAGATATTACCTCACCAACCCTATCTGCCTAAGATAGTAGGTATCCATGTAAGTGTAACTTTAATAGGCAAGTTTACTGGATGAAATGCAAAATTATTACTTCTAAACTGATCCGCAGCCAAAAAATTAACACTAAGGGAGCCCCAGGAATCTGTTCACCTTCAACAAACGACCAAAAAGAGCAACCACCAACCAACCAACCAACCAAACAGCTGTGTGAAGTCAACGAACAAACAAGTCAACTGGGAATATTCTCCCTCCTGCAATGATAGTGCTCATTTGCTTGGAAAAGTGTCATTGGCTGCACAAATTAGCTGACAGGGCAGAGCACCTAAGGAATAGGTAGTATTCTGGGACCATTTCCCTCAGTTTTAGGGGACAAAAGTTGCTCATCCGATATGCTAGAAATCTCTACTTGCCATCTTCTAAACTTCTACTTGCAGCAAAGAACTGCCTTGAGCCTTTTGACAATCCCACAAAACACAATATAAAACAAAAAAACAAACAAAAACACCCCCCCCACACTTTAGAGTCAGTACTCTGGAGCCCACACATGTGCACATTTCATACCTGTCAAAGCAGCATGGGCCCAGACTGCTGACTAATATTAATGTAATCCAACTACTTAATGTGCTGTTTAGAAAACATTTGATCCAGTACTTGGCCACTGCAAAACATTGTGTAAAACTGCAAAATGTAAACTAACTGCAGCTACTGAAACAATCTGTGAACTGCAACAGGAAACTAGTGATCCTTGCAACACTACTGTAGTTTAAGCATAAATATGACAGATTAAAAAGCTTTTCATGTCAAGACCCTACATTTGGGGTCCTGTCTTCACTCTGCAATATCTGATGACATCAATAACACCAAAAAGAAGGCAGGGAACTGCATTCCTTCAACTGCTTTAGTTGTTGATGAAATCACTAACACTTGAAAGAAAAACACAGATCTAAGATTTTAGCAGATACATATAACAAGAAATTATTTTCAACTACTTTGCTCTAATGTAGATTTATCTGTAATTTTGAAGTCTACATATATAGTCTGTTAATGATGCAAGGTCTTAAAGAGTCTTTGAGATTTTTAAAAAAGCATTTATTATTCATCTTTAGCTTTCCCGGCCTAATGAGTTAGGAAAAGTTTCTTTGTTTATTAATATAATTCCATCCTAGCTACATTATTTAAGACCTGTTTTTAGTATAAACAGAAACTATTGATGTTTGTTTTGTAAGAGAGAATTTTTTTCAGATCTCATATTATTACAAACATTAAAGTTGGCTAAGAATCTGTCACACATTCCTTTTCAACTCTAGCATTCCCAATTTTTGACCCCCTTCACTCCATGATATGCCATGTCTCATTACCTCAGCAGATTTTCTCAGAGCCTGCATTGGATAGATTCTAGACTCTTATTACTGGCAAGAATTCACTTTTTGTCAGCCAGGTACAGTAGCAGTTAATATAAGCTCCCAGTACATTACTCTGTGTTCTGTCTGAAAGGATAAAAGTCTAACTTTTTTTAAATTTCTCATTAGTATGATAATGTTCCACCCTAGACCTACTGTTGCTCTGTTCCTTTCTTCCAGTTTGTTTTTTCAGCTATTGTACTAGGTAACACAGGGCCCTATGCTTAGCTTAACAGCAGTATAATCTTTCGTTTTAACTTCTTCCTTTGTTAAAAATGCCTGTTTACACTAGAAAAACCACACTGATCCAGGCTTTAGTGCTTGCCTTATGAAGTTTCTTGTCTCCTCATTCACTCTTTTACTGAGGGATATAAAGTTACCTTTCCTAGCCCTGGTCTACACTGGGGGGGGGGGGGGGAATCGATCTAAGTTACGCAACTTCAGCTACATGAATAACGTGGCTGAAGTCGACATACTTAGATCGACTTACCATGGTGTCTTCACCGTGGTGAGTCGACTGCTGCCGCTCCCCCGTTGACTCCGCCTGCTCCTCTAGCGGCGCTGGCGTACAGGAGTCGACAGGAGAGCGCTTGGGGATTGATTTATCACGTCTAGACTAGACGCAATAAATTGATCCCTGCTGGATCGATCGCTGCCTGCCGGCGGGTACTGAAGACATACCCATAGATTATTTGTCTTCAGTTCTGTTAAAAGTTTTGCTTAATTTCCTGGCACAATACATGATGTAAACTCTGAACTGAGCTGTTGGCTGACTCATAGGCAGTCTTCTATTCCCTCTTTCACAAAGTATGTTCAGACTGGAGTTCCTATTGCTATTGCCTTGACCTCCGAGCAACTGGCAAATCCTCAAGTCCCGATACTGGATAGATAGATATTTTATTTTTGAAATGTTAACTGCTTTCAGGTTACTGTGCTGAAAAGTGACTGTCTGACTAAACTGGATTTGAGAACTACCTTGATTCCATAAGATCTTTCAGTAATAGGAGTCTCCCACTGCTGTTTTTCTGTAGGTCTGTGTACAAGTTTAGAATGTGGGCTGCTTTCTGCCCAGCATTAGGGTGATGCAAAAATCACACAAACCGGCAGGAAGTTCAAGAGGAACAGAGCTTCCTGGCACACAAGGGAGAATGTCCACTGTTCCCTGCTTAAAAGGGTGTAGTGTATGCTCAACCACTTTTTGACTAGCTGGTTCTGCTGCTCCTTCTTCTCAAGCCTTCCCTTCCACTTTGAGGTGGCTTGCAGTTCCAGATCACATGATCCCTACACTCAAGTGAGTGCAAGAACCATGATTATACTCAACGTCCATGAGGGGGCATAAGCTCTTTTCACCCACCCACCCACTCTTGTCCATCCATTCACGGTCAGGAATCTCAGGATACCATCTAGTCCTATATTTTTCAGATATCTATTTAGAAGATAATCTAACAAAGTAATCCAACAGACTTTTTAGAATTCAATCCGATTTTATGTACTACAGATGCATAATGTTGCAATTTGCGCATAGCCTGGGGAACCACAGTAGAATACTATCAGGGTGCTCTAACTTGCACTGGAAACTGGTCTGGCACCAGGACAGGTCAGGACAATAGGATTCAGCCCTAGAGATTTTTATTATAGGACTCTGGCAATACCTGTTTTAGTTTGGAACATAATGACAGTTAAATATACTGGACTGAACACTAGTCTTCTGCCCCCTAAATTTCCAACTGTGAGACTAAATCTCATTAATTTCTGAGCAGTTAAGGGTTATTGTCACTAGTGTCAGTGCTGTAATACAGAACTGATTTAATATAATTTTATTATATCGTAATCTACTACTTCTATTGTTTATTGTTAACTATGAACAATATGCTCTGTGTCTACATAATACCTGTGTACACAATAAGCCACTCATCTGTATTTAGAAAACCTAGAATTCCTAGCCACATCTTCTAATTTTTCTGGTATTGTATGCTAAAAATTGTTAATTTAGTAAACACTTCTTCTTTCATGTGGCTGGTATAGAGGAGCAACTACAATTTCACCTGAAGTTGATCAAACCAAATGGCTACATCAGGAGTAGAGAATTTATGGCAGCAATGCCTCCTTCATATTTATAAATTGGGCAGTCGGTAGTGATATGTTCGATGGTCTGTCATGGGGAACCACACTTGCACACCAGGGAGTCCTTGATTTTCCATTTGTGCATTAGATATCTGCATCTACCATGGTTGGTTAGAATTCAGTTCAGTGTTGATCAAGATGACCATGGAAGTTCAAACCCAGGAACCTTCTGTGTGGGATCTGGCACAAGGTGCTTATTTTTTAAGTCTTGTCTAGCCCAATTTGCTTTCCAAGCTGCCTTCTGATCTAGCCTGATTGAATGAGGCTTAACGAATGTTCCCAGAAAGGCTTGCAGGACTTAAGACGCTGCGGGAGTTGTGTGTGGTGTTGTCAAGGTCTTGGTAAATAGGAAGACATCTGTTTTCCTGGATTTGCTGAGCTTTGCAGAATGTTGCAGCAGTTCGGCATATCGAAAGGGGAGCGATATTAGACAGGACAGGTAGCCATAGTGTTGGAGTCGACTTAAGGGTTCCCATGGTGCACCGCATCACTGTATTTAGCTGGGTATCCACGAGTCATATGTGACTGTATCTGCTCCATACTGGTGCACAATATTCAGCTATTGAATGTACAAGTGTTATTGCAGATGTTCGCAACACTGATGCTGATGCAACCCAGGTTGTACATGCTCGTTTCTGGATTACGTTGTCTCTCGTTTTTATCTTTGCAGCTATGTTCTCAAGATGACCACGGAAGGAGAGGGTGCGGTCGAGTTTCACTCCGAGACACATTAGAGTGTAATCGTGTAGAGTGGAAGATGGCAGCCTTCATGGGGCCCACTCTGTTAAGTGAGAATTCAGAACGAATGCCATCAACTCGGTGACCGAACGTCGCTCAGTGATCTCCCGGTATTCGGAGCAGCAAGTAAACACTAAAAATGTTTTATTCGTTTCTCCTCTGTGAGGACTAGTCAAGTGCATGGGATTTATTTTTTGGAAATACTTCCTATGAATACCTGAGCCTTTGAAAACTTTGTCAACATTCTAGAAGAATTTATAAAATTTCGCAGACTTCCCAACAGATATGCTGTACTCCAGTAGGAGTAGAATGAGCCACCAGGAATAGGATTCCTGCAGAGTTTATAAGTTCTTCAGACACAAGAGGTATAAAAATAAAGAAGATACACAAGAAAACAGATGAAACAAGAGAAAAATCAGATTAAAAGAAGAGAAGCCACAGGAGCTAATGACGGTGACTGGTGAGTCCAATGAAGCAAAAAAAAAAAAAACATTATAGTTAGTTCAAGTAAAAAATAAAAGGTAAATTTCAGGTAAAAAATCACGGGATTGTTGAGTTTCTACAGTGGTACAGTTGAACCAGATGACTGAAGGCACTATGGTTTACCAGTGTTTCAAGGAGAGCCAGGCACATGCCCACCCTGCTACTGGCTGACAATCAGGCTTTAACTAGGAGTTTCCTGGCAGCCACACACAGGAAGCAGAAATCCAAGAGTACTAATCTGTCATAATACTTACTCTAATTATTAAGAAATGGAAGTCAACAACAGTACCCTCTACCCCAGAGCATTTATGATGTGCCATTTGATGGAGATGCCTAGTGATGGCCATCACTGATAAAATCACATGGAAAATGGGAACAATTTGTTGATTATTATTAGCCGTGCAATTAATATCAGAAGCTCCGAGCACAACAAGGGGGAAAAGACAATGTGGTTAAGTAGAACCTGCATCACTAGCAGCTGACTAATAATTTTGTTCACAAAAAGTATCCAAAAGTCTGAGTTGGCTGTGTTTTCTAGTTGTTATTTGACTTGCTTAGATTATATGTATTTATATATTACTTACCATAGCAAACTAGGGAAATACAACCTAAATGGAGCTACTATAAGGTGAGTGCATAGCTGGTTGGAAAACGGTTCTCAGAGAGCAGTTATCAGTGGTTCACAGTCAAACTGGAAGGGCATATCAAGTAGGGTCCTGCTCTGTTCAGTATCTTAATCAGTGATTTAGAGAATGGCATAGAGAGTACACTTATAAAGTGTGCAGATGATACCAAGTGGGAGGGGCTGTTTTGGAGGATAGGATTAAAATTATCTGGACAAACTGGAGAAATGGTCTGAAGTAAACAGGATGAAATTAAATCAGGACAAATGCAAAGTACTTCAGATTTGAGGGCTGGAGCACACCCTAATCTCTTGTGTCACTTTTTACACTTTGTAAAGTTTTACACTTTGTAAAGTTCTCCAGGCCCTGTAATGTACATTTGAGATCGACAGTTTATATGGAAGGTCTCAGTCTGGGCAAACCAGGCTTCTCTAGAAGTTGGTTGAAGGAGCAACTACTGGGGCTATTACTGGGTAAACTAGTGATATCATGAACAAACTAGTACAACTACTGGGCAAACCTGGCCCAGCAGAGCAGGAACATTCTCTTTCCCTTCCTTATCCTTAGAGGGGACTGCAATGCTGCTCAGATAGCAAAGAAGAGATCTACAACAGGAATGGAGCTCTGAGATGCAGGTTGCCAGAATCATCTTCTCTATCTGTGTGAGCAGCCATATTGATTCTTGGCTGGGGGAGCCTTAAACAGAAATTCTAGTGGACAGAGTAGATTATGGATGGCACTGCAAAATTAAGTTTCAGTAGTTGTACAAACAATTTCATTTCTAAATTGTTTTCTATACTTACCTCTTCTACATTACAATCGTATTTTGAGTGCATGTTTGCACAATCATTCTTCCAGCTGGTGGTCTCCAAAACATTTCTGACTCTTAAACTTGTGTTAATTCACTGAGCTTCCATACTATTTTTAACTTCATTAAAACAAATTTCCTGGTCCCCAGCGTCCTAGATTTGCCTATCAATGGGTTAATAATGTATGTGTCTACAGAGACAAGTGGCCAGATCATCACTCAGCTGGTGTACACTGGTGAAGCATCATTGAAGCCAATGAATATGTGGCCCAAGATACACTGCCAATGGCAAAATTCCTTGTGAAATAAATGAAAACCCCTGCAAAAATTCTTCTCTCTCTTATGGGCATTATATTGTACTGGAGCCTCATTTGGGTCACTGGAACCTAAAACGTTGGCCCCTGCTAACCTCTTTGCCTATTGTGTGGAGATGCATATTTTGCACCTTATCATTGAAGTGGTTATGGCGCTGACTTTCTGTGTTAGGAACTGATCTGTAGTTCAAGAGGACAGTATATCAAGTATTGAATGGAAAGTTTACCACATCAGCCTCTATGGAAAAGTTGCAGATGCATGTCTACAAAAAACACAAACAACTGAAGTATACAGTTAAATACTTACTTTGCTTTGTATGGTGATTCAGAGGTGGCATTTTTTGCTTCCAATAAACTTTCATATTCTTTAGCCCTGAGGGAAAAATATTCATCTACATTCATTAATTATTCAGTGTTTGAAAACCAATTAAATAATTCTAATATGTGATTTATTCAACTTCATTATACTGTACAAGTCACTAGGCATCTCTGAAAATCAATTTTATTGTAAGCCATTTTTGTCTTTTCATCAGCCATATTTGTTCCTAAATAACAGCCAGTGACTTGGTATGATTATTGTTACTACTGTGATGTATTTAAGATATTTTAAGCTGATTTTCAAAATCATAACAAACAGAATACACAACAATGGCAAGAGAAATATTATTTTTATCCTGAAAATGTCATTGCAGGACTAGATGAAAACATTACTAATTTTGACATGTCTAAAGGATCAAAAGACAAATTTACCACAAGCGTTATAATTAACATTCAAAATGTCCATTACATTTGAGGATCCAATTAAATCTTCTATGAAACACTAATGACAGTACTATAACAATGTACCTCATGAGACATACAACTCTAAAATAAATCCCTCTATGAATGTCTGCTTTACTTTGGGAAATGTAAGCAGGACTCAATAGCGTAAACCTGTTTAGACACTTAAAAGTATTCTTGTTTACATTGGCCACATGCCAAAGTAAAGGAAAATTTGAGACAATACTTCTTTACCACTGCTTAGTGTGGCTCCAGCTGGACTGGGCCAACAGATGATAACCATCATCAGTTCATCAACCTAAGACAGGATTCATTGCAGCAATTCATTAACATTTAATATATTTGTTAAAACAAATTTAGACACTATGGTGATGCAGAAAATTTAAATTCTCACTTTTTACAGTCAGAGCCCTACTGTGAAAGAAATACCCAACAGAGTAGCTAGAAAATTCAGCTTTGGATCCATTAGAAAAACTCTACATTGACTTCTATTCAGAGAGAAAATGACAGCATATGAAGAAACTAAAGTGGAAAAGAAGTGATGTTTGGGTTAGGTAAGGCTGCTGCTCAGGACTGTTGCGTTCTACTCCTAGCTCTGCAGCGGACTCAGTCTCTGATATAGGGCAAGTCATTCAGATTTTCAGAAAGGAAAATCCAGCCACTTCTTTAGGTGATCAGACCAGTGATCAGATCTGTGATCCTTCTCTGACAGTGGCCTTCATAAATTGCTTTAGAGGAAGGTGCTGAAACCGCACAGTAGGCAAATACAGGATAATCTGCCCCCCAGTAAGGTGTCACCCTAATTGCTAATAGTCATTCTTTGCTTTAAGCCTGAAGAATGAGGTTTTATATTCCTTCCAAAACTCTTTTAGGATTAACTATTATAACTCTGGATACCCCTATGAATGTCCAGCTCTCCCTTGAAACATGCTAAAATATTGGCTTCAATCGTAGCCAGTAGCAATGAGTTTCACAGTCTAATTCCATATTGAGTGAAAAGTATTTCCTTCTGATCAGTTACAAATTGCCATCTTTTGATTTTATTGAATGTCCCCTTATTCTTGTGTTATGAGACAGGGAGAACAGACATTCACAATCTACCTTCTTCATACTATTAATCATTTTATATACTTTTATCATGTCCCCTCTTATTTATCTCCTTTGTAAAGCAAATAATCCTAATCTTTTCCATTTCTCTTCATACAACATCTTTTTCATGCCCCAATCATTCTCATCACCCTTCTCTGAACTGATTCCCCCATAACCCCACCAATTATGTAATATTCTTTTTTGCAATGTGACCACCAGTGCAACACACAAGGTTCCAGATGACGGCATATCATTGATATGATTGTAATATTTACCATATTATTCTCCATTACAATCCTTTCAGATCTTAACATTTTCTTTGCTTTTTTGACTGTATCTGCACAATGAGCAAAGGTCTTCATTGAACTGTCAGTAATGCTCACGTCTCTTTGTTGAGTAGACACAGCTAATTTAGAACTCTGTAAGGTATATGAATAGTTCATTTTTTCCCTCCAATGATCACTACTTTGCATTTATCTACTGTGAACTTCATTTGCCCATTCACCTTGCTTAGTTAAGTTCCTCTGAAGTTCTTCCCAGTCTTCCCTGGACTTGACTAACCTAAAGCACTTAGGGTACGTCTACACAACAAAAAAAAGACCTGCAGCAGTGAGTCTCAGGGCTCAGGTCAACTGACTTGGGTGCATAGGGCTCACATTGAGGGGCAAAAATAGCAGTGTAAATGTTTGGGCTCAGACTCTGAAACCCAGTGAGGGGGAGGGTCTGAGAGCCTGGGCTCCAGCCCAAGCATCTACACTGCAATTTTTAGCCTCGGAAACTTGAGTCAATTGACATGGGCTCTGAGACTCAGTGCCATGGGTTTTTTATTGAAATTTAGATATATCATTTGTGCCACCTGAAAGGTTTTCTACCTCGTTATTCACCCTCCCCCCTTTCCAAATCATTAATAAATATATTAAACATGACTGGACCTGGTAAGGAACCTTGAGTCATCCCATTGTTAACCTTTTTCCATGATGAAAACTGACCATTTATTCTCACTTTTTGTTTCCTGTCTCTTATCCAGTACAAAGGCATTCTAACTTGGAGTATGGCCCAGAAAAGTAAACCAAAAATTATTCACTTAAAATATGCACCACAACAATTTTTTGTGAAAGGAAGGTTGTAAACAAATTGTAAATGAGAAATCACAAAACATATTCTTTCATTAATTTCTTCAGGTGTATTGTCAGAGTTTATTATTTAGTTTTCACTGACCATCAATCTGACATGCACACACACAAGCATTCATCTGATAGCACCACATACATATTAAACTGGGATAATTTACCTAGATATATATCAGCTGTTATTACAGCACCAGTTTAATGGCTTAGGGTTATAAATATTATTAATAGACCAACAAAACTTTTACACAGAACTAATAACCCATTGATCACAATTTGTCCTTTCATTCACCTTTGCTCTTGGTTGCTTTCATATTCTGATTTAAGATCTAGCATCTCATGAAAGCAACACAAACCTATTTTAGTGCAGTTACTAGCTTCATCTCAAATTTAAAATCTTATAATTTTCTAACAACTGAAATACATTCATAATTGCCAAGTTTACAAACCTAGGGGAAGTTTCCCATGACCATGATGAAATAAGGTACATAGATAACTCAACTTAAGACTTCCTGGGAAATTCTAAATGAATTATTATTGTCCCATGCTCCTCATTTCCCACCCAGTCCCCCTCCCCAATTAGTTAATAAGGCCTTTAAATCTACATTTCAGATAAGTTCTGAGCTGGTTTTGAATAGTGACTCCCAACTGTTTGGTGGTCTTAGAACTGGATTATTGTTTGACAAAAATGTGGTAGACATCACATAACTCATTTCATAAAGTATTTCACAACACTGAGACTCCTGCTTCCTCCTGCTTTAATCATCTAGTCTAATAAAGCCCACTTTTGTGTTCTGAATATGGGAAACCCTTCTCCCCCACATCAATAATGAGATTTCATGAGAGTATCCAGGCAGTGTTTACCAATATTACAGTGGCTTATTAAGGTGCCAACTGGTAAGCCTAAAAGTAAAGCAGTATCTGTACAGTTAAAATTAATTTGCCAAATGGAGTATAAGCAAAGTATTTTACTAAGGCTTTGCTTTTGCTTTAAATTTTATGGGACAATCTTTGTTCTGTTCTACTGTTGGACTGAACCACATATTATATTTTTGCTGAGCCTCTTATGGCTACATTTAAGAATTTATGGTTAAATGTTCAATACAAATTCACAATTATCTTTTCTTTTCGAGGTTAAATGACCTAAAATAACAGAAAATTATTCGGCTACTCCTTGAAACTAAAAATATTAATTATCTTGCTTTTCATATATTTCTATTTTTTTAGATTTTGAAGCTTTCAGTGCATATTTCAGTATCCTATTAAATGAAATCTGTAAAATCATACCACATCACTATTAGTGATGTAATTATAAATACTGGTAATATTTTTCAAATATGCTGACTCATGTGACACATTAGAATTCAAGATGTACTGACAGAATATTTCAGTTATTGATGCCAACAACAAACAATTGGCTTGATCCTGTTTTCCTGACTTTGGCAAATTTTTCAGTGAATTCACTGCAACTTTTACTTGAGAAAGGAATATATGACTGGACTCCGTGAGTACAGTAAATCAGCAATATGAACAACTCCCTATCCCAGCAATCAGAAACTCTGAAGGAAAGTAGACACTGTACTTTCAATACACTCATTTTGTAAAACAGTAAACTCTAATTTGGTTATCATATATAAGATGCCAATGACAAAAAAATCTATCATACAAAAGAGCAAAAGGGGAAGGAAAGAACTTGAGGCAACAAGATGGTAAAAGATAGAATAAGTGTATCTGTGCAAGATTTCAGTTACCATTATTGTTAATCGTAGCCATGTTAATGAACTATTATTTTATTTAAACTATTGTTTTAACAAATCTATTCAAATAACTTTCTTAGCAAAATTAAAAATAAGAAAAAATATGTTAATGAATGCTTAGAATTTTTTTTAAAAGGTAAATGCAAAGTTTGTTTTAAAAAGGAAATCCAAATTATGATATTCTATTGAAGTTGTGCTAACCTCAGTTGGGGACATTTCAGCTATAAGACAGACACCGCAGTTCATGATATAATGATGCCCTGCACATCATTCTGATCTGCAGATGTCACTTTTTAGGCTAATGACAAACTACAGGTCTGACAACTCACTTTCCATTTTAAGATATTTCTAACTTTTTCTTGTTGTGACAGGCAACAAAATTGATTAAATCCAGCCATGGGATTTGACACTATAGCAGGATGGCTTCTATTTGTTGATTACTATTGATTTTCTTTGATACTTCATTTAAAAATCAATAGCTAAGAAGAAAAATAGGCATGGTTTACACATACTTAAACATACTATTGTATTCTGGAAGAGACTACAGTTTTGGCAGGGCACTGGCATCCAATTATGAGAAAAGCTCTTAACAGGTGAAAGCAAGGGCTCCAGATCGATATTCAGTTTTCTTTCTCAATCAGAGAAAGTGGCTATAAATTAGGCTCATCAGTGTTATTTTCAAGACATTTCTGAAGCAAATAACTTTACACTTTTTTTCAGTGTTCCATAACATTCCTGTTAAAGGACAAAAGATTAAGTTTAGAGAAAAGCTAAAAGAATATTAGCATTACCTGGAGTTCATCCGTGCCTTCAACTTTTTTGCCTTCTTTTTAGTTTTTTGCTTCTCCTCTCCATCTTTTAAAGGTTCTGCTGGGACAGAGCTTTCAATCACAATATCAACAATGTACTTCTTCAATGACAGGTGCTCCTGCAGAAGACATTGAAATAATATTTTAAAGTAATGGTATTTCATTTTTATAGCATGTGAGAAAAATAAGATTCTGCATCAAAAGAACATCAAAGATAAATATTTTTAAAAAGGTTGAGAAAATGAAGAAACAAATGTTTATGTATAAACTTTTGTTTATATCTTTTCAATGCCATCTGTCCTTTTATAAACCAGTAATATGACTGAATATTTCTGGAAACACTTCCTGATAATTACAAACCCAAGACACACAGACATACCTTTTGGTCAGATCAAACTCAATGAACAAGTAAACATTAGCTCAAGAAAATAAGTTAAAAGCAAACAAAACACACAGTACTTAATTTAAATGACAAGAAAAATACATAGCCATATATGATGTTGATGCTGCAAACACTTACAGCACTGACTTACCTGGTTGTAATTATTATATTATCTTCAACAGGACTCCTCACACACTTAAAACTAAGCACACGCTTCAATGTTTACAGGATCAGGGCCTATATTCAGCAAAACCAGAATTTCTTTCTTTCTAGCTAACTAATAATGGTAATGGGACATTTAATCCATGAATGTTTCTATGAAGCACTGAAAAAGAAGTTTGTTTTAAATTTCTTATAGCAACTTGTGAAGACTGGTTATACCATTCTCAATTAACCAAAAATGTTATTTAATTATTTTATTTTGGGCGGAAAGCCAATAAAGACACAGCAAAAAACAAAATAAAGCAATAAAATATGTTGCTCGTAGCAAAATCTTAGCTACTACGAAAACAGCCATAATGCATCTGTTATGGATATCTGTCAATATATCACTAAAATAAATAATTGGTAATTTTGTAACCAATAAAAGATATTAACATTTCCACATACCTAAGGTGCATTTCGAGGTTCAGACAGAAGATTTAGGAACAGATTCAGCCGTGGGATAATCACTGGGGTTCCCTGCATATCTTGTGGTGGCAGGGACCGTAGTATTGGAAAATCTGCTTAGAATGGGGCAGCAATGGCACAGAAGTGTCTGTAACCCCTGCTCTGTCTATGATCCTGGCCAGTATAGGTCCAAAACTTATCAGGATTGGCCAGGATGGGGCACGTCCGGGTCAATCATAGAATGTGCTGAATGCCTTATGCAGTTTCTGTAAGTGGGATTGTTCACAGATAGTTAAGGCTGCCCAGGGATCGCAGTGGTGCAAACACTGCTAACGGTCTTCCACAGGTCACTGCCAGTGGGGTACAGCTGTTTCTTCTCCAGCAGGAATGAATTATCTCTTAATGTATTTAACCCTCAAAACATGAGTCATTCAGCCTAGGGCCTTCTTCTCTTCTCAATGTCACCTTTCCTTGGTCACTTTCTTTCTGAATTTGATACCTCAAAAATTGGGTTTCTTCTCACCTCACCCTTTCCCAGAAACATTAACCCATCCGCAAATTTTCCCAAGCCTTCTGTCCGTTTCAGAGTATACTACAAAATCTCTTTTTGTTGTCTTCCATGGAAGATTTTCTTTTTGATATCTCTTCTTTCTCCCCTACCCCATCTCTTTCTATTCTCCAATCTTTTTCCTTCATTTGCCTGATACTTGATTTCTTTTTGTCCCAACTTGTGAGTTCACAGTCAGTAGCAGATCCTTCTCCCATGCTGTTCCCTTCTTGCTTAATTGACTCTCTTCATAGCCCCTCTCAATATGCATTTTTTCTCCCAGGCCAACTACTCTTTAATCTTTCTCTAACAAAACAAATAAAACCTATTCCCTAGATTTCTAAATTTTCCCAATGCTCAATCATGCTCTCTGAAACTTAACTATTGAACCCCAGACCACCCTTGCTCTATCATGCGTACAGATCCTTCCTGTATAATTCTAATATAACCTAAAGACGTACTTGTATTTTTATGTGTAAACTATTACTGGCTGGGAAACATCTTATCATATTTGAGTATAAACATCAAATATTCAGGAAAAAAGTTTGGAAGGAATATAAACACTTCAGGACATAAGCCAATCACTAACTGATGGGGATTACACAGAAATTTTCCTTAGGAGCAAGTTATTCCATTAGGCTCTAATCCAAAACCCAGTGAAGTAAATGGGAGTCCTTCCTTTGACTTCAATGGGCTTTGGATTGGGCTCTCTCTATTTGCAGGGTTTTTCTTGCACTTTCTTTGCAAGCATCTTGCATTGGCCACCATCAGAGGGAATACTGAGTCAGATGGACCACTGGTGTGATTTGATAATTCAATTCTTATGGTCCCACATTAAAATAAGTTTTATTATATTTCATGATTGCATATTCAACTGAGTTAATATTTTCAATTAAATTTGTGGCATTTTTCACTTTTTTTTTTTTTTTTTTTTACTGAAAGCCTTTTAAAACTTCTTATAAATGTACATACCTAAAACGTTTGAAAAAAAATTGCAAATATAGAAAGTGAAATACATATCAGAACAAGTCCAGTTAGAAAAATAAAAAAACCTGTTTTCTACACACCATTTAATAAAATTAATCCCAACTCCAAAATTTTTGGTGCTGTGAGGGAGAGCAAAATTATTCCAAAAAGGTTAACATATAATAAAAAAAACCAGCCTTTAAAGTCCCTCAAGAACATACCCTATAAATATAAAGGGGCCAATTATGGGTTTGCCACAAACTCCAGTTATGGGTGGTGTGTAGTTACATTGCTCCAGGAGCAGACCTGAAGCAGATTCTGAGTCACCATCTGCCTCACCGTTCTCCCTGCTTCAGAAGAGACATATGCTGTGCCAGCATTAGAGCTGGTACAGTAAATGTCCTCAGTGCACTGACTAGCATGTTGAAAGGTGGAGCCAAGGTATGGGTGGTGGGTGGAGGGGAGTAACAGTGTACCTTATACTCATTTACTGCCATTTGCATGTACACAGGACAGATGTCAATCTGAAAAATAATTCATAACATTTCTACAGTTCCTGTTAACCCATGTTTAATTCAACACTTCACAACATCATTGGTGGCTATGGATAAGAGATGTATTTCCTTCTTTCCCCCAACTGTGTCATTTTTTATGTACAGAAAATCTAGTTTAGTTCATTTTAGAGTTTTTGTATCTCCCTCTGAGTCCAGTTGAATTTATGGGGCTCAAATCTTCATTGTGTTCTAACCCATATATTTTCCTCCAGCAGCAAAAAGGATCCAGAAATGTAACTGAACCAACCACTGGAGAATTAATAGTTCTGGCATGGAGGGGAAGATAAGGGTGTGTGTCTCCAGGAAAAAGGGGATGGGTAATTATTTTGTCCAACAATTTAAAAACCTGATACCAATGCAGATATGATCTCATCAAAGCTGATAACCTTCTTCTTCTCTGAATTAACTTTTCTGGCCACATAAGATCAAAGCTCTGGCCTCCCAACATAATTCACTGTATTAAATGAAATAATTCAGGCTAAGGTTTAAGAGCTCAACACTTTATCAAATTATTCTAAACTTTGTTAATTTTGTTTAAATGGTGAGAAAATATTCACCATTTACAGAGTTATAATTTATTGAAAGGAATGTTATTTGTCTTTCATACTCAAATGTGCATTTCAGTGAAACAACTCCAGTCACCCTGTAAGCTACAGTTTTCCTCCTAAGAGCAGCCTCATTGTGAGATAGCTCAGTTTTTATCAAATGTCATGCATGAAAAGTAAATATCATAACACATATTTTGCTTTAACAATAAAAAAAAAGCAAAATGTTTATTTTAAGTAATTCACACAATCCAGAAGGTTATTTTAATTGCTTTACAGAACATCTTACGAATAGCGTGGTCCAGGGAATGGGAATAATAGGCTGAGCATAGCAGTTCTATTGCAAGTGTTCCCAGTTTTGTAAGAATTGTCCATTGAGCACTGTAGTGAAGTGACAACTCACCAGCACAGCGCCTCCTGCTGGTCATCCGGGAATTAGCTCTTTCCAGCCTTCGGCGCGCCCTCTGCAGGCCAGTGTCTCACCTGCCGCTGGCCCCCGTGTCCCTCCTGGACCCTGCTGCCCCTTTACCTCGGGGTTCTGCCCCAGCAGTATCCCCACGCTCTGGGTCTCCCCTCCCAGGGGAATCCCCAACCCTCTAAACTGACCTTGCCTCAGTGGCTACTGCCAGTCATCATCTAGCCCCCACTCACTGGGGCAGACTGCAATCTGTAATTGCCACTCATCATTGGCAAGGGGTTAGGACCTGCTGCCTTTGCCTATCCTCAGGCCGCTCCTCTGCAGCCCCAGTACCTTTTCATAGGCCTGCATTAAGGCCTGCAGCCTGGGGGGTTTACCAAGCTGGAGCTCCCCAGCTCCCTTGCCCTATACCCCAGGACTGCTCCAGCTCAGGTAGCTTACTCCCAGGCAGCTAGCCCTTCCCACTCCAGGGCTAGAGTGAGACTCCTTTGCTTCTGGCCCACAGCTCTCTTATAAGGGCTAGCTGGGCCCTGATTGAGCTACACAATCAGCTTCCCCCAGCTATTCTCACTCCCCTTATTTCCAGCCACAGCCCTCTTCAGGGCTGCTTTTACTATTGGCTCCCCCAGGGAAGTCCTCTCCCAGAGATGTTTTAACCCCTTCAGGGCAGGAGCAGGGTGACCACCCCACTACAAGCACCAAAAGCTTTCTTTGAAAACCACAGTGTGTGCATATACACATGATTTGCCACCTTCAAAAGGACATGTGGAAATCAATAACAATTCAAACTGGATTTTCATACATTAAGAAGGAAACCCCATCACACAGATCCTTTGCCATTTATAAATACGATCTTTAATTTAAATTTCCATTGCTGAATAACATCATCTGAGATAATACCTTCTTTTGATCCTTCCAGAATGTCTTTGGGCTTGTCAACATGAGAAAACTGTACTGATTTAATGAAATTGGTTTAAAAACTGATTTACTTAAATCAGTGCAACGCCCCTGACTGGTCACTCTTATTTCAGTTGACGAGTGCCTTAAACTGGTTTAGTTTAAGTTATGAGGAATTCTGCATTTATCTTCTGTATTTAATAAGGCCTTGTAGAAAAAAATAGTATTTGATCATGTAAATTAAAGCATGCATCATAATACAGATGCACAAGGGGGCTGAATTAAGGTTGCACAGACAATCATAAACTATCATTTCCTAACTTTCAAAAATTTGGCTTTTGCAACCAAAATGATAACTCTTTAATGTAATTTTTAATGTAATTTCCTAGGTTTTTTTTTTAAAAAGAAAAAGATAAAAACAAATTCTATTATCAGTAACATGTGACTCAATTATTTGTATAATTCTAGATCTACTTCTGCTTCAAAATGTGATTAAAATATATATTCATACGCTCCAGAAGTCACTCAAAAGTATTTTTATTGCAACTACTAGAGATCTCAGATCCCCATATTGCATCGTACCTGCTTGAGCTGATTAAAGCAAAATTTAATTTGAGCTAATCAGTCTAAGGCAAGGAGGAACATGAAATTAACTAGATGCATCAATTTCAGTTTCTATATTATTTGTATTACATTTATTAATATAGTAAGGCTTCTCTATTTTTTGCTTCTTGTATGGTACTATACACATTTTGAAGGATAAAATAAATGAGAAACTGCTTACTTATTATTAAACCTTGAAAATTATCAGAATCATAATCAGAAGATGTCCTGTCCTTTTTTAAAATATCATTAAAAACTGAAATAAAAATAAATAAAATTGAAACTAATAAATAAAAACAACTAGAGGAAAAAACATTCTGTGCCTAATTCTATAGCAATACAGATAGTATTTTCCAGAAAACAACTGATCATATTTTCTCTTACTTGTTCAGGAAAAATGTATGCCTGTTAAAAACTAAATAAATCTTTGTGACATTTCCTGGAAAAAGGCTGTTTAATTTTTGTAAAACATTACAGTACAATCTAGCCTAGCAAAATCAAAATAAGGCTTGAAGTTTCTATCTTAAATCATATGTATGCAAAGTGAATATTAAACCAATATTATGAGTAAGAAATCAAGTACACCAGTCTCAGGAAATTCTAAAAGGTAAGTAATGCAATGTTAAGCTGGTCATACTGCTCATCCTGTGTATATTATGGTACATACATTTAACAAAAGAAAAATTAATATATTTAGGGTTATATATATTTTTCAGTGCTTTGTCATTCTTGATTATACAAGCAACATGATTTCTGCCACTTCCCTACAGTATACTATTCCACTCACTAACAGGTCTCATTATTTGGATGTTTCCCCTGATTTTCAAGCTTGAATATTCTTTTCCTAAATTTCACCCTATTAATTTTAGCTATACCCCTGTAAACATCCCTGAAAAGGGAAAAACCAGTGGCCTGCAACTCTGCTTCCCTGAGGATGTTTCGACAGGATTCGCCCTCTTGAGTCTCAGTTCCCTAGCACAAGAGTGGCAAAACTCCTCAAACTCCTGATGACTTGGTCTTGAAGGGAAGCAATAGAAGAGTGGAGCAGGAGTCAGTCTCCAGTGCTGTGTATCAAACTCTCACACCCACTGCCCTTCTAGTCAGTTCCTGACTGTTGTGGTGAAAGGAAAGGTGACTTAAGATCCTTCAGCTTCTGCTAGTGTTCAGAAGGCATAAGCATCATATACAGGGAGAAGCCAGCCGTCAGTGTTGAACCAGCTCTGTGGCCACAAGTCTCATCAATGCGTCTCTATGGCCCCCATGGCTTGATGTCAATTTTTTTCATTTTAAGAAAACTAAGGATCTTACTTGGTATATTGCTGTTTTGCCACATTAGACATGGAGACATCCAGTGCCTGGCACATTCTTGGGTGTTTGATTAATAAAATAAACAACAATGAGAATTATAACAATTTTAGTAGGATATCTCAACTTTTAAAACTGTTAATTAATATATTTTACTATCATAATTTCTTCTAATTACGTCATCTCACACAAGTCACAGTGGCAAGACAATTATATCTTCCGTTATTCATGAGGTTTTAAAAATTATTTGAAAGATTAAACTTTTCTAACTTATGACTCTACAGGTGTGGAACCGATTCGTGTGTTTATCAGACGTACAATCAATTTACTTGTACCCGTTAAAGTGACAGTAGGAGCAAAATGAAGCTAATTATCTGCTTTGAAACAGACAGCATATAAAATAAAAGATCAGGCAATCTTCATTCAGATATAAAATGAGAGTAAACCAGCTGTCCCCATGCCACTCAATGACAATTACAAACACAGATTTCTGATAGGTGGGAATGATGAATGAGACAAAGCCTTGTATCGCCTTTGCAGGGTCTAATGTCTCTTTCCTGATCTAATCTATAGCTTAACAGATGACTCAAAGAGAATTACAGAGTTCAACAAGCTTATTCATTTATCATCTTGTGAGGGCCAAAAAAGGTCTTAGCTGTCAATAGCACAACATGGGATGGCTACAAAACATGCTGTACAAATGAACTCAAGCACCTTAGCAGAGTATGTTTCTCAGAGTTCTCAACTTTCAATTGTGGCAGTTTGGATTAATATCAAACTTCATCCTTACAGCTGATTAAAATAAAACTAGAGTAATAACAGCTTGTGTCACAAATAACTGTCACTTCTTGAAGGTACAGATCAAAGTGTAGGATTATCGTACTAGGCAGATTTAGCACCTTTCAGGTGTGAAACAAGTACAACTAATAGCTCAGATAGTATTGAATAACAATACTCTATGACCCAACAGCAGTTATATCATGCTTCAGAACAGTATAAGAATATTTTCTCTAAGGTCCTGCTAAACTTGTAATATTTGTATGAAATAATGTAATTCTAAAGTCCACATAACCACACTAAATCATACTAAGTCTGCAATCCTGAAAACAATTAGGCATGTAACTTTAGTTGTATGAGTATTCCACTGAAGTCAATGGGATAATAGAGAGATATATATATACACCCTTCCCCTCCCCAATTTACTTGCTAAGTAGTGCATAGGGCCCAATCTTTCAAACACCTATGCTTATCAGCGTGCGTGCGTGTGTGTGTGTATATATATGTGTTTGAAAGATTGGGCCCTACACAGTACAGTACTTAACAAGTAAATTGGACTAATCTTCTTAAAGTTTTTATTTTAGCAATCAATATTTACATTATGGAGTCCCACAGTTTGATCTCTAATCAAGACAATACATGGTAATTGTTTGGCATTTTATTTGCTTCTTGCCAAAAACACTTCTTTAAGTAAATGTTAGATGTAATAAGAGATATACTTACTTACTTACCTACCTACCTATCTCACATGGGCGTTGTGAGGATTAATATATGTTTTCTACAGTAATACAAGGGTATAAAGGACTACAGGGCTGATTCTGCAACGGAGAGATAATGAGCGCCCCAAGATCCTAGTGCATCAATAAATCTCCAGCCCTTTGTAGAATCAAGCCAGTATAAATTCTGTAATTATGTTAAAAATATTTTCAAATGAAATCTTATGCTATTAAGATTGGTGTTCACATCTACTAAAAATTTGACGTTGCTACCTGTTTTATAATTTTAATGTCACTGATGTGAATTCTATCTGCACGCATTCTCAAAAGTACCAATGCTATCTGGAAACAAGGGCTATAAATAAGTAAAAATAATTACCATTTCCCACCCCGAACAAAAGACTGAAACATTCCACAAACATTATGGTCAGGTTCTGCCTTCCTTACACACACTTAGTATCTTATTCTGCAAGTAATTCTATTGAAATCAATCAACTCTGTTTTACTTTAAATCTGGCCAATACACTTTTTTACTCAATATTCTTTTGTTAGTGTCTGTTCAACAACTCAATAGACTAGAAACACTCCTGTTTCTTTCTAGGGACTTTTATACAATTTTACCAAAGTTATGGTAGGAACAGATGATTTTAAAAAAATGTAAGGTATACTGTATCGCAAAGTGTTTTCATTTGTATGCCACTACTCTCAGTGCTCTTCAAGATCACATTACATAATAGTTTTGATGTCTATGCCTGGGAATAAACAGAAAGGCTTCAGCATACTTATTATGATCACTGAATTCTTCATAAGAAGGAAATGATGAAAGTTTCCCTCACTTTCAGTCCTCTGGCCATTTTGGAAATTAATCACAAACAAACAGATCACAAAAATCACAGATTTTCACAAGAAGAAAATCAAGAGATTATAGTAAAATTACATACTGTTTTTTAAAAATAATCTGTTATAAAATCTCTGGGCTTGATCCTGACTTCCTTACTTTGGCAACGCTCAGTAAAATTGATGGGTTGCGCAAGTGGAATAGCTTGAGTGAGAGGTTGAGGACTGGTCTTATTATGGGAGAAGAAGATTGTTTTTTCAAAAAAAATCAGATCTAACGTTTTAAAACAAACACACACACACACCCCCGACTACCTTTTTCATTTAAACAAATTTTTAAAGTATTAGTAAGTTTGGTATTTTTTCTTTTTGGGTATACACATATAATTTTGCAATTTACACATTTAGCAATTTTGTAATTGTATTTGAGGTATTGTATTTTCATGTTTTATTATCTAGGTCTTAAGTTGCAAGGTTTAGATTTATCTATTCAATTTTATTGTGGCATTCTTTTCAGTTAATCTTCTTTTGCGTTTTTTTTTTTATAGCTGTGAGTACAAGTTATGTTCCCTCTTAGATTTTGAAGGTAACTAAAAAGGTGTCTACAAAAGGGATTTTTGCACAGAATTTTCCACTAATATTAACACTGATTCATCAAAAACTTTGGAAGCCACTGAACATTTGTCTACACTAGGGCTCCACTGGGGATTTGTTTTGCAAAATTCCCTATGGCAGACAATACCTACAAAGGTAGGCACTAACTTCACATAAGGATCCAAAAACCATCATCACCCCTAACCCCTTTGTCCCACCCTTCCAAAGGAAGGAAGGAAGAAAATAAAAGCGTAAGGGACAAGGTGATGATAAAGAAATCTATATACATCTAAATGGAGACTAAATTGGTGTAACTTTTTTTCCAGACCCCTCAAGGTGTACGTTACAACAGCTTTGACTGTTAGACTGACAGCCACTTACCAATGTGTAATCTACCCCTGCATTTGGCCCAGTGTTTCAGACTAAATTGACATAATTTACAAGGTGAAGGGATGACAGAGAGGAAAAGCAACCAATAACTACAATAAATACATAAATTATAAAACAAATATAAAATCAATGTAATGATGGATCGGGGCCTTATATAATAAACATAATGATGTTTTAATGCCCACTGGATTAATAAATTATCAGGATGACCCGAGTCATGAACAGAGACCCACAACATGTTCTCTTTGTAATGTGCAAAAGTGTAAAAAAAAATATTTTAAAAATTGCATCATCCTGCAGTGTAAACTTTAGAATGTTTTTGAATGCTGCAATTTCAGGACCTGATGCCTTAAACTGAAAGAATTCTACTAGGATTGCAATAAAAAATCATAGACTAGAAGAATTAGACATAAATAAGTAAGACAGACCAACTGATCCACAGAGAAATTCCCTCCCCGCTGTTCAGACTTTCAATCATTGGCAGTTTTGTAACTTTCCAAAATGCAGCAGATGTGCCTTGTCCACAAACTGCATGAGAAACGGAGTTGACAAAACCATTACTGCTAAAACCAGAAGAGGTTAAGGTCACCCAAGAAATCACATTCCTGCTGGATATCGCCTTCTCTGATGCAAAAGCGCGGCATGAAACTGAACAACTATCCAGTGAATTTCAGATCTAGTAGCTATAAGGCTTTCAGCTGATCAGGCACTTCTCATAGGCAGGTATTCTTCTCCACACAATCCCCCCTCCCCCACTTTTTATTTCATATATGAAAAGTTATATTACAGTTATTACGGTATTACTAATATTATTTGATGAAATCACATGATTCTGTTAGAATCCAAATAATATACAATTACAAAACTTCTCTATAAAAAAATGAAGTAAGTACTACAAAATGTGGAGACATTATATATTCAAGTAGGATGCAGTTCAGATGAATTAAACCATATCATAACCCAGATTCTGACCCTTGTTCGTTCATGTGAAATACAGCAGCTGGAGAATAAACTTTCCAATTAACAGTCACTTCATACAACACATGATAGCAACCCAGGCATTTATTGACAACTGGCAATGGCCAGTATCTAGAAAAACTGCTGATTAATACTGGGTGTTGACCTACAGTAGGCTGTTAAATGTATTTTGTGTCATAATGGCGTTCCATTACTCCTGAGAGACTATTTGGTACAATAACCCCATCACTCCCACAAAAAAAATCTCCCAAACCAAAAAAATCCCACCAACCTGAAAACTGAATAAAGACTGTCCACACATAATACACAGTAGATTCACCTTTGATATTCATTGATGTCTTCTATTGGTGTTGATGAGAATTATGCATATGCATAGGAAGATTATTATGTTCTTAAGTGTCGACCAAGTCAACTGAAGTGAAAGTTCAGTTATTATATTGTGTATTAGAAATAATTCTATTTATAATCAATCTAGCTTTTGAAAAAAAGACAACGTTAATGAACAACATTGGTATTTAAAGCAACATCAGGAAAGCAAAGTGTCAAAGTTGAACTGATATGGTAAAGCAAGGTCAGGATTAATACAAGTATTATATTTTCACATGAATTTGAACAACCAGAGCTGCTCTGAGCTGTGGCAGAACCAAGAGCAGTAAGAGATAATAAAATGTCATCTCCTGATGGCTGAGTAGGGCTTCCATGAATAGCACATGGAATAAGTTGCATCTGGAGTAGTCCTTCTGGCCTGACAGGCATTACAGGATTAATACTTGAGGCTCCTCAAAGGAGTCTATTGGTGTGCCAAAGAAGTAAACAGAGGGAACTGAAGACTTCACAGATGAACCCGCCCAAAGGGTGCATCTTCTATCTGATCTTCCACTAGCTGGAGAAGACTCCTTTACTTCCATGAGGTACATGGTCCTAACAGTAACTAAAGCTGACCAGAAAAGGGATCCTGCAAAAGCTGCCAAGGCAGGGACTACTGATAAAGAAAGAGCATCTGGAACAGGCAAAGTAGCAAATGACAGTCGTACGCAATACTGAAAAGCCACATTATGTTGTGATTTGTGTGTCCAATTTTGCTGATCTAAATGCACCTTATATGAACTAGAATTTGAATATGTAAGTAGTGCTGGGCCTTTAACAAGCAGACAATTCTTTCTACCTCTCCCCCATATTAATAAATAAAATCTTTAAATGTTATTTAAAAATCTCACTGTGAAAGTCAGTGTTTTAAAGATATTTTAAGTATTTAAATAAATTTTAAAAATATATCGAACTACAGCACATATAGTATTTATCTTCTGAATTAGAAAAGTGTCAGGAAATCAACAAAAATAGCAAATGCACTTAAAATTATTAGAAATAGTAGTAGAGGAAATCGGAGTAATTTACATAACTAGCACTTCATCTTATTTCTGTGCTGAAGAATCAAGACATGCCAACATCCTCAACATATATTTTATTAAAATTTTCTTAGGATGCATGTCTTTCTTTTTCATTAATATATACCCTTTCAGTGTTGCATTACTGAGGACAAAAGTCTGATATTCTCACTTTCGGCTTTTCTAATATTTGACTGCCAAACACGAACAAAGAGATGGTAAGAATTAGCATGCAGATCTAAAAAAAGAAGTGATGGGCACAATAACAAATTATAGATACCCTTTCTACAGGTATGTTTAGGGACAAATTCAGTGCAGCTAGGCACTGGGAGGTTTAACACAAGCTAAGCTGACTATATTTAAGAAGAAATAATCCTCTAAGAGGCAGAGGTTTCCCACCTCCGCCTTCTGTTGAGGTTTCTATGGCCAAGGATGGCAGAAAAATTAAAGCTGTAGTCTGCACCAGCACCCTAAAGGAATTCCACTGATATGAGCTTCTCCACAGACTCACTGTATGAAAAAAACAACTTTTGACTGTCCAGTCTATACCTCCTGTTCAGGTAGCACTGGAGTACTTCCTAGGTCTCCAAGTATGCATTTGGGCATGTGCACCCACACAGGAACAGCAGCCACACCTTTCTGCAGTGGTTTATGCCACCGTATGCCACTCCTAAATTTGGCTTATGGTGTGTAAACTCTATATAGCTGTGTGACAAATTCTGAAGAACTGCAATTTAAAACATTATATTGCAACAAAAATATATAAAATGATTCATGAATTGTTGATACAGAAGGACAAAAATAAATACAGAAACACATATAAAGTGCCTAAAACACAGGATACCACATTTCATAAAAGTTGGGCCATGTTTATGTTTATGTTTGGGCCTTATGGAAAAGGACAAAGTGATACACATTAATGCATGTAGTTTTAAACAAAGACATTTTAAAATCACTTGGTAAAGTCATGATAGAGGATTGAGCCAGCAAATAACTAACTTGAAAAATATTTATGGTAGGAGTATTACTTATATAGCAATGTATATTCAAACAGAATTGTCAATAAGTAAAATGTACTAAACAAACAGGAGAGTTTCTGGCCCAAAGGCCTTTTACTCTAAAAGAATCAAAACAAAAATTAGAAGAGTGTTATTCTTTTATGGAATGTTTCATGGGACAAGACTTATTTAAGGATTTATCCTTAGGGTCATATTGTATCTGGAGATTCTCAAGGTGAGCAAGGCAGAAAGGGAGAAGTATTAAGAGTCTTGCATCTGCTGCAGAGAGGCAGCAACAATTGAATTTCTTATACTCCTAAGCATAGAGACTGCTCCCTAGCACTCTTGGTGCACAAACTGCCTCCTAAAAATGAAAGTAAAAGCCAGGGAAGAAGTGGGCTATGGGGCCCCCCCAGCCACACAAATTGGCTGGGCCTGGAGGGTGGGCAGTGCCTGCAGAGCATTCTCCCAATGTATGACACAAAGGGCATACTTCTCCTGTGCACCAGGATCTCTGGAGTATGCACTATGCACTAACACCAAAGAGGGCTGTCAAATGCCACAATCTGGCCCTGAATATATATGTTTGACCAATATGTATGTTTGACCTTTCTGACATATAGTACATTTTCCATCTAATGTAATATACTGCATAGTTAGCTTATTTCCATTATGCATGAGTTAACCAGTTCAGATAAATTGACATTGCTCCCACTATTGGATCTTCACCCAAAACCCAAGCCAAACTGACCCTTTTTTGGAAATTGAAAAAATTTAATTTTTTTTCTCCCATTATTTTTCATTTTCATTTCCCTCGGGATTCAGGCTACGATCAGAAGCTGAAGTGCCAGTGTGTTACTTCCAGCCTGACTTGAACCAGAAAGTTTGGAAATAAAAAGGCATTCTTACAAGATTTCTACTCCAATTCTGCAGATACAGGAGATTTGGCGAAGTATCTGACTTCGGATGCTCTTCTGAACCCTATCTCTAAGGCTTTCAAATTGTGGTTTTTATGCTATGTCTTGGCTCAGTGTTATAGCTAACCAAACTAGAAAGATAAGCAAGAAATAATATTTATTACCCTAGAACACAATCATGGCGCTGTCTGTAATTCTTCATCTGTATTAAAACCAATCATCAGAAAATTGGTTTTAAAAACTGTTATAAAGTATAAATGTACATTTCAGAAAATCAGTACCAATTCTGAAGTTCACATCTGTACTTTGGATTAAAATATATAGTACCTTTACCTGTTTCAAAATAAACTGTAATTCCAGAAAATAAAAAAGTTTTCCATATTTATTACCCATGTCAGGAGGAACAGTCCCTAACTTGTGTATAATCACTTAGAGCATATATTTGCCAAATTTTAAAGGGGTCTTTAAAGTATACTTTTAAATCATACTATCACAAGAACATTTGTTCTTGATTTTATTACATATTTAAATAAAACTTCTCAGTATTCCTTATTTTTTCACATAACCTAGCATCATATTTAACATTGCACATCCATGCTGAAAGGGACCAAGAGTTATTTCAAATGCAAAATCTAATCTGCAACGTTATAATCACTGATGGCTTGAAACACTAAAGTTTATTAAAACTGGACCGTAAAGTAGAACTGCAATCAAATACTGTATCTTAATGCTACAAACTAGAATATACTTGAGAATCTGGAGGAGATTCAAAACAAATAAGCTATTTTACATAACTGCTTTATAAGAAATATGGAAATCTCCTATGTGTGAAGGAATGGCCTATAAATCAATGAATCATAGGACTGGAAGGGACCTCAAGAGGTCGTCTAGTCCAGTCCCCTACACTCATGGCAGGACTAAGTATTATCTAGACCATCCTTGACAGGTGTTTGTCTAACCTGTTCTTAAAAATCTCCAGTGATGGAGATTCCACAACCTCCTTAGGCATTTATTCCAGTCCTTAACCACCCTGACAGTTAGGAAGTTTTTCCTGATGTCCAACATAAACCATCCTTGCTGCAATTTAAACCCACTGCTTCTTGTCCTATCCTCAGTGGTTAAGAAGAACAAATTTTCTCCTTCCTCCTTCTAACAACCTTTCATGTACATGAAAACTGCTTTCATGTCCCCTCTCAGGGCTTGTCTACACTACCCACCGGATCGGCTTGCAGCAATCGATGCAGGGGGTGCGGGGGCTCAATTTATCGCGTCTAGTATAAATCGATCACTGAGAGGTCTCCCGTCGACTCTGGTACTCCACCAGAAAGAGCAGCACAAGCGGAGTCGATGGTAGAGCATCAGCTGTCAACTTACCGCAGTGAGGACACCGCGGTAAGCAGATCTAAGTACACTGACTTCAGCTATGCTATTCACCTAGCTGAAGTGGCTGAAGTATCTTAGATTGACCCCACGCGGTACCGTAGACAAGCCCTCAATCTTCTCTTTTCCAGACTAAACAAACCCAATTTTTTCAATCTTCCCGCATAGGTCATGTTTTCTAGACCTTTAATCATTTTTGTTGCTCTTCTCTGGACTTTCTCCAATTTGTCCACATGTTTTCTGAAATGTGGTGCCCAGAACTGGACACAATACTCCAGTTGAGGCCTAATCAGCGTGCGCAGTATAGCGGAAGAATTACTTCTTGTGTCTTGCTTAGAACACTCCTGCTAGTACATCTCAGAATGATGTTTGCTATTTTTGCAACAGTGTTACACTCTTGACTCATATTTAGCTTGTGGTCCAACATGACTCCCCAGATCCCTTTCTGCAGTACTCCTTTCTAGGCAGTCATTTTCCATTTTGTATGTATGTAACTGATTATTCCTTTCTAAGTGGAGTACTTTGCATTTGTCCTTATTGAATTTCATCCTGTTTACTTCAGATCATTTCTCCAGTTTGTCCAGATCATTTTGAATTTTGATCCTAACCTCCAAAGCATTTGCAACCCCTCGCAGCTTGGTATCGACCGCAAACCTTATAAGTGTACTCTCTATGCCATTATCTAAATCATTAATGAAGATATTGAACAGAACTGGACCCAGAACAGATCCCTGCGGGACCCCGCTCATTATACCCTTCCAGCCACTGATAAGTACTCTCTGGGAATGGTTTTCCAGCCAGTTATGCACCCAGGAAGGTACATCTCTCCCCATATTCCCTGAGATCAGAAAGGAAGTAGGAGTATGTAGAGGTGTTCCTTCCATGAGAATTAGAAATCAGTTTCTTGGATGTGAATATGCCCATCCTCAAGACCACTAATGCAATCTGAGAACTGGCATGAGACTAAAGAGACACTGGGGAGGAGGGCACTGACAGCATTACCTAGGTGTAGGGACAAGGGATGGAAAGGGGAAATGAGAGTACAGCTGGCCCTGCTAGCAGCAGTTCCACTATTGTTGATGACTCAGGGAACATTTAAGCAGATCCAAGCCAACCACAGGCTGGGCTGCTAGCACTGATCTATCACAGTTAAAGACACATCCAATAAACAATCTTACTTTTATTGTACAATTTGCCAGTTGCTGCTCAAAGTACAAAAAGATTAAAATTGATGTATAAAGTACTGAGGAACACTATGTAAACTGGATCCCAGAGCAAACTTTATAATTAACCAATAAGGAAGGACAGCTTCTTGCAGAACAGGTGTATTCACAGTTGGACTGAAGAAGCCAAAGATCTCTTGTGTTGAAAAAGCTATCGGACTGAGCTATCTGAGAGACACAAACAACAATGGATCACACATGCTTCGCCTAATTCGTTTATCAAAATAAAGCAAGTCTCTGAAATACCCTTCCTCACTTCCCCTCAAAACTGAACCAAACAAAACAAAAAACCAAGTAAACCCTGAGCCAAAGTTCTGGCCTCCAAGACTGAGGAAAGCCAAAACAGAGGATCCAGGATGGCTTGTCATTTGCTCACAGTCTAATTCCTGCCTATATAGGGATTCTGAGATACACAGCTTACTTCCACAGAATGCTTCAGAACGAAGCAATCGGAGAGAAATAATACAGACCCCTCAGAGAGCACATGGCTAACTAACCCTCTGACAGTAACAAGGATTTGAAGCCATTTAATAAAAACCAAAATAAAATCTGAAACTCAGCTAGTTGGACATCTCCATCTGCTAGTGATAAGAACTTAAACTGGTGTACTCAAGCACATCAGTTCCCTTTAGAGGGGGCTGAAATCTGTTACCTGTCCCCATGAGCTGGTAGAAAGTCATGTGTCTACTGCTGATTTGGGATGTTGGAGAATTTTAATTTCAATTTTAAAAATGTAATTCTTTATTCTTTCAAAATACATTTACCAATCTAAGACTGTGGTTCCTCAAGATACTGAAGTCAGTGCACGCCTGCACCCCATGTACACAATACCATTTTTTTTTCAGTTAGCAGCGTCTGGCAGGCCTGCGCCTGTTCCTCCTCATCCTCCCACACAAGGATATAAAACTTAGGGTGGCCCTCCCTCAGTCCCCTTGCCCTTCGAAGCCTGTAGCAGCTGGGAACTCCAATAGTGCCAAAAGAGGGTGAGTTGTGGGATCCATATTGACTACAACAGCTTGAAGACCACAGTTACTGTAAGATAAGTAACTGTATTTTCTTCTTTGAGTATGTGTCAGTATGGATCCCAGTCTAGGTGAATGACAAGCAATACCCTCCCTTGGAGAAGGGAGAGGAGTCGCAGCCATATCAGTAGAATAGTGACTAGAGCTCAGCCTTTCTGAAACCACTTCCTGCTCTGGCCAAAATATCTAGCGCATAATGCTTCACAAGTGGCTGCCTTACAAATCCCGGCGACTAGTACATTTCTGAAGCAGGCCAAAGGTGCTGTCTGAGCACTTATGGAGTATACCCTGATGTTTGTAGAAAAGTCAGCAAAGAAAACTGGCAACAGGCGGAGCTACAGTGAATAATCCACTCTGACAATCCACGAGAAGAAATTGTCAGACCTTTAGACTAACCTGAGATGGGTATAAAGAGGTAGGGAGAGAATCTGAGAAGTTTTGTCTTGTTCAGGTAGTACAGCAGGGTCCTGGAAACATCTAGAGAACGGAGTTTCTTTTTTTCCTGAAAGAGGAGTTTGGTTTTGGAATGATGACAGGTAAGACGACTGATTGGTTCAAATGGAATTCCAATACTACCTTTAGAATGAGTTTAGGATGTGGTTTCATTATCACTTTGTCTCTATCGAAAGTCATATACAGCAGTCCAGCCATGATGGCTTGGATCTTGCTGATTCTTTGGGACAATGTAATGGCTATTAGGAAGGCCATCTCGACAGTGAGATGATATGAGGAGCATTCTGAAAGAGGTTTGAATGGGGGTTCCATGAATCATAAGAGGACTATGTTGAGATCCCAGGTCTCTAACTGGGTGGCAAAAATGCATAAGTCCCTTGAGAATTCTTGCCACTGTGGGGTATGAAGACTGATTGTGACTGAACCACTGCATGGTATGCAGAATTGCAGCTTTTATCCCCTTGACCTTCAGGCAGTTAAATGCATGGTATTCTTGCCTCAGAAATAGTATGTAGTTTACAGCCTTTGGTATTGGAGCCTTGACCTAGTCCATATTATTCCCGGATGCCCATATGGAAAATCTTTTCCATTTCTTGGCACAGGTTTTCTGGGAAAGGCTTTTCTGCTTTAAGCAAGAATTTCTTGAACATGTCTGGAGCACTGTCTGTTGGTGCTGTTGATCCAGCCAGCAAGTGCAATGATTGGGGGGTCAGGATGCAATATATGGCCCCGATTCCGAGACACTATGTCTTGACAGATGGAGAGGTGGATGGGAAATCGATTGGATAATTTAAGAAGATTCAAACCCCAAAACTGTGTTGGTCAGAATGGGGCCATAAAGCTCACTGTGGCTCTGTACTGTCTGATTTTTGCTATTGTCCTGGGGATCAGAGGAACCAGGGAGGGGAGGAATGCACAGAAGAGACACCTGGACTGTTGGGGAAGGAATGCATTTGGGAGGGATCCAGCAGTCATGCCTTCCCTGGAGCAGAACGTCTTGCGCTTTGTATTCTCTGACAATGCAAATAGGTCTACTATAATCAGGGTCCTCATATCTGAAAGATGGGGTACAATATAGAGTCCAGTAATGACAACCCATGGTTGGATACACAAGTCTTCAACACTGTTGCTGATCTCCAGAAGACGCAGGGCTGCTGAGTTTACTGCATGCAGCTGGCACTATTTGCAGAGCTCAATGGCCTCCTGACATAACTGGAATGTGCATGCACCACCCTGCTTGTTGATGAAGTGCATGACCAACCTCTTATACATTATGATCTGTACTACTGAGTTCTGGAGAACAGGCTGCAATGCTGTACAGGCCAGTCTTATGGCTCTCAGTCCTAGAACATTCATATAAAGTTTCATGTGATCTGGGGATCACACAGCTTGTATTTACAGGTGATCCAAGTGAGTACACCAGCTGGTCCCTGATGTGTCCATAACAAGCATTTGAGATGGGGAATGAGTATCCCAGCTGGTCCTTTATGTGTTTGTAACAACCATTTGAGATGCAGAGGGGATGGATACCCCTTTCTGCATGTTAAAAGGATCATCCATCAGGGGAGTTGCCGTAGGATCTGGAGAGGTACTACAACTACTTTGTTTATCTAGGGAAATACACCAACCTCACCCATTATTTGCAATGTCTGTAAGAGAAGTTTGGCAAGAGATTTCACATAAATACACATTGACATGTGTCACAGGAGGGCTAAGCATGAGCAAACAGTAGTCAGAAGATTTCATCCGCAGGTAAAGTATGTGGCAAGATGCATTTGAATCTGTCATCCAGTGGGTAGGCTCATGTCACCTATGAGTTGCTCCTATGAATTTGGTCATCTGAAATGAGGTGAGAAGCAATTTTTCACAGTTCACCAGGAGACCTATCTGAGAGGCCAGGTACACACAACCTGTCGTACTGCTGATTTGGTTTTGTCCCAGGACAGACCTCTGATCAGCCAATCATATAGACATGGGTGGACATGTACCTCCTGATTCCTGAGATGTGCCACTACTACCGCTAAGCATTTTGTGAACACTCTTGGTGCCGCAGAGAGTCTAAAAGGCAGAATTTTGTAGTGGTGGTTGTGCCCTATCTTGAACCTGAGGTACTTCCTGGGGGCCAAATGATTGCAATGTGGAAGCATGTGTCCTGCAAGTGGAGAGCTGCAAACCAGTTTTGTACTTGGAGCACTGTAATGATGGAGGCAAGTAGCTTAACATCCTGAATCTGAGGTGGCATATGTATTTGCTAGGTCTACTCCGACTCTCAGAGCATGTCTACACTTACCAGTAGATCGACACTGCTGCAATCAGTGCAGCAAGTGTCGATTTAGCACATCTGGTGAAGACACGCTAAATTGATGGGAGAGCACTCTCCCATCCATCTGTGTACTCCACCTCCCTGAGAAGCATAAGGGAAGTTGACAGGACACAGCACAGTGTAGCCACCATGATAACTGGATCTAACTACGTTGACTTCAATTACGATAGTCATATAACTGAATCTGCGTAAGTTAGATCAATTTACCGTGGTAGTGTAGACCAGGCCTCAGACTCCTACAGAACAAGAAGCATAATCGTCTTCCCCTGTATTCCTGCAAAACTTCTTCAACAGTTCCTAATCGGAGCAATGAGGTCACTTCTGACTGCAGAAGGCTCTCGTGAGAAGGATCCTTTAAGAGCAATGGGCAAGGGGATGGACGGGGGATAGAGAAAGAATCTGGAAAGTGTATCCATGGGTAATGCTGTCTAATACCCACTTGTCAGTAGTAATGTCTGACCGTGAATGGTGGAATGAGGCAAGGCAGTTTCTGAAGAGGGCATTGGAATGACTGGTTCTGGAACAGCTCTTGATCGTTATGTGCAACCTGTTGCCATGAGGACTGAGTAGGGTGCATAGTTGAGGAGTTAGAGGATTAATGTCCTCTGTTATAACAAGGTTGCTTCCTGGTCTGTTTGATGGATACCAGTCCAAATTGAGGATTTCAAGATGCAATTAGGTAAAGGTAAGTATTGAAAGAAGTTCTGAAGATGTTCAATGGTTTTCTTGTGAGATAGGTCACTAGAGTTCTATCAGAAGATAGGATACCACTAAGTTCTGACTTGCTGCCATGGGCGATAAGAATGAGCTGGGGCGGGGGGGAAGGCACCCCGCTCTTTATGTCCTTATATGGGAGCATGAGGAGGCACAGAGCACAGGTGTGTCCCACCAGACTCTGCTAGCTAAAACCAATCAAGTCTCATGCACACTGGGCTCATTTACATCCACACTGGGACCTACATTGACCCATACTCAAAGAATAACAACAAATACATCAGTGCAATTATTGTACTCTGCTTCAAATGTTGTGACTGCAAGTCAAAGTTTTAAATGTAGCTGAAGAATTCAAAGGAAAAAACAAAATGGCACCAGCAAGAAGAGTGGAAATATAGACAACTGGGACACAATTCTAAAACCTTTACTCCCACTGAGTACGGGTTGCAGAATCAAGCTCATCATCAAAAAGGTCTCCAGGAAATGAAAGCCTTTCAACATATAACATAGCCTTGAATGATCAACTGGTGACAAAAGAGCTTGAAACTAAGACTATGTCTACACTGCAGAGTTTTGTTGCGAAAAGGTATGCCATTTTAATTAAAGTGCTTTAATTAAACTGCTGTTGCATGTCCACATTATGCTCCTTGTGTCGGCAGAGTGCATCCACACTAGCAGCTCTTGCATCCGCACAGAGAGCAGTGCACTGTGGGTAGCTATCCCACTGTGCAACTGGCTGCAGAGTGCTTTAGGAAGGGTTTGCAATGCCTCATGGGGCAGGTACAGCGTCACATGATGAAGGTTTCTCAATTCCAATGTTCCATGGGCATCTGCTAGACTGCCAGCTGCTTTTCAACTGAAGTGGGGGGGGGGGGGGGGGGGGGGGGGAAGAGCAGTGGTGAGCTGGAGTTGGTTCGCACCGGTTCGCTGGAACCGGTTGTTAAATTTAGAAGCCCTTTTAGAACCAGTTGTCCCATGAGGATCTAAAAAGGCTTCTAAATGTAACAACCGGCCAAAACTGGCGCCTTAGGTGCCGACTCCGTGGGTGCTCTGGGGCTGGAGCACACACGGGGAAAATTTGGTGGGTGCTCTGCACCCACTGGCAGCTCCCCTCACTGTCCCCAGCTCACCTCCGCTCCGCCTCCGCCCCTGAATTACCCTCCGCCCTGCTCTGCTTCTCCGCCCCTCAGGCTCCCCGTGAATCAGCTGTTCGCACGGGAAACCTGGGAGGGCTGAGAAGGAGGCAGAGCGGAGGTGAGCTGGGGCATGGGGACTCGAGGAAGGCTGCTCGCGCCGCAGCAGGTAACCCAGCGGGGGAGGGGTGTGCAGGGGAACCGCTCCCCACCCCAGCTCACCTCCGCCTCCCTGGGCCTGAGCGCGAAGCTGCTGCCTGCTTCTCAGCCCTCCCCAGCTTCCCGCGCGAAGAGCTGATTTGCGGGAAGCGGGGGGGGCCCAGAAAAGCAGAGCGGGACGGTGCATTCAGGGGCGGAGGTGAGCTGGGGCTGGGCAGGGCACTGCCGGTGGGGACTCTGCACCCACCAAATTTTCCCCGTGGGTGCTCCAGCCCTGGAGCACACATGGAGTTGGCACCTAAGGCGCCACTTTTGATGTGATCAGTGGGGGGAGCGGCCGCTCCCCCAGCTCCCCCCCAGCTTTGCTACCCTGCCCCTAGGAGCCAGAGGGACTTGCCAGATGCTTCCCGGGAGCCACCCCAGGTAAGCACCGCCGGGGCTCCCCACCTCGCCCCCCGGCAGGTCCCTCTGGCTCTTAGGGGCGGAGCGGGCACCCACTATGGTGGCCCACGAGACCCTCCTGCCCGGTTCCAGGGGCAGTCAGGGGAGGGGGATAGATGGGGCAGGGGTCCTGGGGTGGGGGGCGGGCTACGACCCCCTCGTGGGGTGAGGAGGGAACCGGTTGTTAAGATTTTGGCAGCTCATCACTGGGAAAGAGTGTGTGACAGGGAGCGTATGTATGTGTATGGGGAGAGACAGAGTGTGTGTTGGGGGAAAGTGAGTGTATCCGCATGCTGTCTCGTAAGTTCAGACAGCCTCAGACAGCCGCAGGAAGCAACCAGTCCGAGGCAGGGGGAGGGGGACACCATTGACATCAGCCCCCGCCTCCCTCCCTGGCTCTGCACAGCACAGCAATCTCTCTCTCTGACTCTCTCTCACACATACACACATCTGTCCCTGCCTGCCTGCCTCTGTGTTCCTAGTGTGGGAGAGAGCAGGAGCATTCCATATTAATGATTTGCTCTTTATTGCCCAGAGCAGAGCAGCATGCTCAGTTGTCAGAATGGAGCTTTGAGAGGGGAGGGGCGCATTTCTGCAGTGCTGCTGAGTTCATGTACGTTTCCACTGTTTTGTCACCAAAAGCTGCCTTTCAGCGACAAAACTCTGTAGTGTAGACAAGGCCTGAATGCCAAAAACTTACACTACATAAAGTGAAACTAAGCATAAAAAAAAAGAAAGGTGGTGACAAACATGGCTATCAGTGCAATTCAAATAGTTATGTAACACAGTGAATACACAAATTATAAATAAGAAAAGAAACCATTAAACTGGCACAATATTTTTTAAAAGACCACTTAACTCAAGGTGTAAATGCCTCAAATTCTTCCAGTAGATTAAATGAAAACAACAGTAGTTTTTATATTGCAGGAGAACTGATGTTATTTTTCATGTTTATTAATCAGAAGATATAGGAAACTTACAAGAAGGTTTCAAAGTTAAAAAAAACACACTTATTTTGTTTTGACTCAAAATGGAAAAGAAGAGGCCCCTTTTCCAATGTTTGCTAAGCTGTCCACAAAAGAAAAAAAATATATACAATTCCACTCTGGCAAAAGCATAGTTGCTCAAAGATTTACTAAAGTGCAGGAATCAGGGAGTGTCTAAACAAGGAAGAAAATTATGAGTACAGAAGGAAGGAAGAAAAGGTTAAGTATAAAAAATCCCAAATCTTTTCCCTCCAAAAATCCTTTAATGGGAAAGGCTTGAGGATTTACTATAAACTTTAGGATTTTCCTTCCTTTTACACACTTATCTTTTACACCATTTCTAAATTACCTGGAGAAGACACTAAATGGAAGAGTATATTAAATAAATGGTGTGACAATATCTGGTATTCTCAGGTTGTTTGACCCTCCTTGAGAATGCATTGGTACTCAATGCCTTCTGTGAGAGCTTGTCTACTGTTGCAGTGGCGCTGCTATAGTGGTTAGTGAAGATGCTACCTATGCTGATGGCAGAACTTTTCTCCTGCCGGCGTAGGTACCCTACCTCCTCGAGGGACAGTTGCTATGTCGATAGAAGAAGCTCTCCTGTTGACATAGCACTGTCTACACCGGGGATTAGGTTGGTATAACTGTGTCGCTCAGGGGCATGGTGTTACAACTGTTAACTATCAGAATAGAGAGAAAAGAGAAAACAAAGGTTAGCATAAAATGTGTGTGGTTTAACTAAGAATTCATTATCAGACCCTAAATACTAGCTGGAAGACTTAAATTACACAGGAAGGTTGAGGAAAGCAAAAGATTATGGCCAGATCTACACTTTGAAGATTTTGCCAGTACAGCTATACTGATATACTATACCAGCAAAACGCTTTTGACGGTATAGCTAATTTCAGCCCCATCCCTGAGTGATAAACTATACCGGCAAAAGAGCAGTTTGCTGGTATAACTATGCCTACACTAGGGGCATCTGTAGGCTCAGCTATGTCATCCAAAAATCACACCTTATCACATCTATGACTGACATCATTATGGTGGGAAAAGTTTGTAGAATAGACTTGGCCTGCCTGATAGCCTCCAGAAAAGAGGGTGGGCCCAGCCAATCATCTTCTTTTATAAATCCCCAGGTTTTGAAGTGGTCAATATCAACTCAGAGTATGATTATCTCATCCCTCCGCTACTGGACTGTATTTTTATTTGATCTGAAGATGTTATCCAAAATGGTTATTTGTTTCTTTAATGTTATTTCAGAATACAGAAAACAGGCATTTCCTTCTCTTGCTAATATTTTACTTTTTTACCTGTGCCAATAAATGTTCATTAATATTTCTTCATTAAATAGTTTTCAGAATATGCAGAATTTTAACATACAGAGTAGTTAATTTGCCAGGTGTATGGCTAATTTGTTTAGCTCATACTCTATTGGAAGCAAACTTTAGTTATTAGAAATATTTAGATAGTGCATATATTTACAGAGTGCTTTAAAAAAATAGACAACTACATATTCTTTGTCCTAAAGAATTTAGCATCTAAATGAGATGAGGCACAGACAAGACATGGGACAATAGTTCACAGAAAGAAACTGAAGGGATTACTAATATTAGGGAGACAAACACACATAGCCAATCTGTGATTGCTAGCAGCAAATATTTCCAATGTCCGGGGATGGGAAACTAGATGGGGAGGGCTCTGAGTTACTCCAGAGAATTCTTTCCCAAGGTGTCTGGTTATTGGGTCTTGCCCACGAGGTCAGGGTCCAACTGATCGCCATATTTGGGGTTGGGAAGGAATTTTTCCTTGGGTCACATTGGCAGAGACCCTTGGGGGTTGGAGGGGTTTCCTTTCTCTGCAGCATGGGCAATGGGTCACTTGTCGGTTTAAACTAGTGTAAATTGTGAATTCTCTGTAACTTGAAGTCTTTAAACCATGATTTGAGGACTTCAGTAACTCTGCCAGAGGTTAAGTCTATTACAGGAGTGGGTGGGTGAGGTTCTGTGACCTGCAATGTGCAGGAGGTCAGACTAGATGATCAGGATGGTCCCTTCTGACCTTAAAGTCTAGGGGACTATTGCAGCATAGGAGACAGCATAACAGATGGCATGAACAAACCAGTGGCAAAGGAGAAGGGAGAAATAAGGAGGAAAATATGGAAGAAACTGAGATATAAGGGAGAGCAAGAGCATACAGGGCCCTAGTAGGCCTGATCCATAGCCCAATTAACAAAATGGGGAGTCTTTCCACTGACTTCAATGGGCTTTGGATCAGGCACTAGGGTCCTGATTCAGCAAAGCAATTAATCACATGCTTAACTTTAACTCCACTGGTTAAATATATGATTAAAAATAAGGACATGCTTAAATTCTTTGCTGAATCAAGGCTGATATGAAAATGGGGGGCTAAATGCAATGGGGCAGGAGACAAATAACCAAGAAAATTCAAGGAGATGGTGGTAATGTAAAGAGATGGAAGAGATAGTTTGGACAGAAAGATTGGGTAAGCAGGCCAGACAGGATACGGTCACTGTAATAAAGATGAGATAATCAGGGCATGGACAATTTTAGCAGCAAGACAGTGAGAAAACAGCAAATTCTAGAAATTTAATGAGGAAGGAAAGATCATGTATAGTCCAACCATGCACTAACAAAGTTAATGAAAGTTTTGCTGTTTATTTCAATGGGAGGAAGATGGACCCCATAGTGAAAGACCAGACATAGGGCGAGAAGAAGAAAGTGGAATCAAAGATAATGTAATTAATTTTAACATTTTAAACCACAATTTCACATTAGTGGCTTTTATGCTCTGAGGTAAATATACTTTTGGGGGGATTAGAGAAGAGAAATAACTAAAACAGGCAAAGTTAATGATAAGAAAGCTTTGTCACATATATATTGATATATTTTCATATTTCTGTACTTTACATTTCTTTATTAGTAACCTATCTTAAATTTGTGGGGTTTTGCAAGATATATACCAACTTACAACAATTTAATTAATTCTACTAATCACGTTATATGTCTGCTCTGCACAAGATACGAGTATTTCCACCCACATTAAGGAAATTGCTTCAATATGGAATTAATTTTCACATCTCACTAGTTTAAAAGCTAACATTTATAATGTTTACAATATTTTAGAATTCATGGACTTGATGGCAAATAAATAAATAATCCATGGCACTCAAATAATACAAAAGATTATGTTTTTTCCAATGCTGGGCAAGATCAACTTTTAGCCAGTTTCCACGCTACCCAGAAAAATCAGTGTTTCGGGGTTCATGTGGTACATCAGACTTTTAACCAGCATCGACCATTTAACATTCTTCTGCCAGTCAAAAAATTTTTTAAAATATTCATACCATGAAAACTAAATGCTTGTATAACATATTAACAGAGCAATTTCCAAATTTTTAAAGGGATACTTTATAGTTTACATTTTGTGATAATGACATAGACAAAATTAAACATGCTCCAATTCTTTCTGTCATATCTCAAGCAACACTAGAGAAAGTCTATGGTCAAATTACAATAAAAAAAACAATAAAAGCTTTCTTTCTAGGCAGCTACCTATTACACTTAACAGGCTTAAAACAAAATGTGTCAAAGATCAAGAGTAAGTTATCTGAGGTGTCAAGTGCATAAGGTTAAAGGTGGAATTTTATTAGGTCAAAGGTGGTATAAATAAAATCTTATATGTCAAAGAAGAAGGGTCACAGACAAGGTGTATATAATATAAAGACATCAGAGATGACAAGTAATAACTTTAAGTAGTGCAAGTGTGTTCACTACAGATACCTTCATTGATTAAAACTGGAACTCAGTGGTTAGTAACTACGAACATTACAGTGCCTTACTATTAACACATCATTTACTTCTGTATATTATTTTGGAAACTTGCTTTCAAGTATGCTAGACCTAATATTAAATTATTAAATGTTTTATTTGTGGGGGAGGCAAAGTTTGGCATTAACTGTGCATATCAAATGAAAAGAACACAAAATATATCTTAGTTGGATAAATGTAATAGGTTTTCTACTTTATTATGAGAGTACCTCTAAGATTTGTATCTTATTCCTGAAGTACTGAAAAAGAAAACTGTGAAGATGGCCTCAGGCCAGGGAAATCTCAAACTACAACTGTATAGTTGCATTGTTGTACTCATAGAAGCAGCTGAAATGTAGTTATAAATCAAATTATTTTTTAGTATAAGGTTAGTAACTAAAATGTCAGTAAGCTGGTACTACACTATCACTGTGGTGGCTTTAGGTTAACATTTTAGACAGGCACAGTAAGCCACAGCACTGCACATGCACTCATTAATTAAGGACATTTTTTTAAGTGACCCTCAATCTTCTGCTGTAGCTGGCAAGTTGTACACTGAATTGGAGGTGTCCCCACTAGAGTCCTTTTGCTCCTGCTTTAGGGCCCTGTCTCAGGACAGTACTTAAGCCCACGTTTAAAGTACGTACTTAAGTTCATGCTGAAATGCTCTGCCGGAAAGGAATGGATTTAAGCATATGCTTTAGTGCTTTACTAAACCCGGGGCTCTGTTAGGAGTATGTACTGTGCCTTTAAGAACAGAGTATATGCTAGGAAGAACAGGATGGTTGGAAGCAATCTAGTGTCAACTTCACCACATACACAGCCAAGAGCATATGGCTGTCCTTTTTCTTATGTAACTCTGTATTAGTTCTAATAAAGCCTTACTTCTAAGAGTCCGGACTATGCCTCCTTCTTATGTATCCACAAGACAACATATAGTACTAGAGTGAGGTAGAAGAGAAGACAGAGAAAAAGAGGACTGTGTTGAAGGAATAAAAATCATTTTGGACATGGAGCAACTAAAAGCCCCCAAGGAGTTGAACTAAAGTATTACAGCAGACTCCTGGAATAGATTCAAACTGAGTTTTGAGATAGATAGATAGATAGATAGATAGATAGATTAGATAGAGATATCTATATCTATAAGCAGCTGGCATTGGTGAAAAAGAAAACCAACAGAAAATAGCAATCTTCTTAAACTTTGCAGGACTTGGCAGTGGATGTCTTTAATTAGCATGCAACTAAGTCAGTCAGAGAGAGCAAGTTATGACAAAATTTTGCAGAACTTTGAGGAGTACTGCATACCTAAAAAGAGTGAAACATTTGAAAGGTGTAAATTTCACCTTAGAAGACAAATGGAAAGAGAGTCCTTTGAAAAATTCCTAACGGAGCTGAAGCTAATGAGCCAAAACTTCAGCTATGGACAATTAACAGATTCAATTATAAGGGATCAAACTGGAATTGGAATCAGAGGTCCAAAGCAGCAAAAAAGACTATTGGAGGATATGGATCTCACTTTGGATAAAGCAGTAAGACTATCAGGCATCAGAAATCACTCTGAACAAAATAAAAATACTGGAAAGAAAATAGGACACTGCCCCGCTGGATTAGAATGACAAGAGAAAAATAAACCCTGGCAAGCAGTAAGTTGTTACAGACCAAAAAAACACAGAGAAGCATGAAAAAAGCAAAGCACAAGAGTTCACAAGGGTCAGCTTCAAGGATTGCACAAAATGTGGACACAAACACTGACCTGAAAAATGCACAGCTTTTGGTAAGCACTACAATATTTGTGAGAAATACAGTCATTTGCTGAAGCGTACAACCAGGATCAACAACTGCAGAAGAGGAAGCAAAGCATGCATGCTGCTGCAGTAATTCAGGAAGATGGCACAGACAGCAACACAGAAGAGGAGCTCTGTTTAGGAGCTGTATCTGAAGAGGAAGGAACTGACGAATGGACAATTTCCTTAGAGACTAATGGGATTCTGGTGCTCAGGGAAATGTTGTTTCATATATTAGTGTTAAAAGGTTAAATTAAAAACAGATTAAATGGAAAGCTTATAACGAGGAAGTCATTCCTAGTAGAGGTACATGTGTACTAGAAGTGAAGGTAAAATATCAAACAGAATTGATAAACTGTGATAGTTAAAGGGAGCAAAGCGTCTATATTGGGTTTAAAAATATGCCAAGCCCTTGGGCTCATAAAAAGAATGCACATGGTAGAGAAGATAAGGGACAGAGGTATACAGTAACAGAACGTTTTAGAGGGCAAAGGAAAACTGGCAACTGAACATAAAATTGAACTAACAGACCCCATTGTCCTATCATATATGCCCTAGAAATTTTTACTCCTAAGATCATTCTGTGCCAAAAAATTAAAAATTCTGCGCCAAAAAATTAAAATTTCTGCACACAGTATTTTAAAATTCTGCACAATTCTGCAAGTTTTATTTTTAATAAATAAATGTAGAGGCTCCAGCATGGTAGCGGGGAGCACAGATCACTGGCTACACAAAGGTGGGAGATCACCCTGCTGCACCCCCACCCCTAGGAAACAGACTCAGCAGTGAGGCTGCGCCCAATCCTGACACAGCGCAAGGCCTGGCCCTGGCCCAGAAATACCCTGGGGCCCTGCCCCTCTGCACCAGGTGAACCAAGCGTGGGGCGGGCAGGCTCAACCAGGCAAGATCAGTGTGAAGGGACTCAGCATGGGGTGATCCAGGTGTGGGATGACAGGGCTCTGTGTGGGACAATCTGTGTGCAGGCAGCTCAGTGTGGGGATCTGGATGCACAGGTTCATTGGGGGCTTCCAGGTGCAGGGGCAATGGGACACTGCAGGGGCTTCCAGGTAAAGGTGGTTGGGGCTCAGCGGAGGGGTCTGGGTGTGGGGGTCTCAGCGGGGGAATCTGCATGCTGCAGCAGTGGGGTTTGGTGGGGTGGGGGGTTTGGTGCAGCTAGTTGGGGGTTAGTGGTGTGGGGGGCTGGATGTGGGGGCTCATAAGGGTGGGGGTTTGAGTGCAGGCAGCTCAGTGGGAGGTGGTCTGGGTGCAGGGGTGGGGGTCTGGAGGCAGGGGGGCTCCAGATGCAGGAGTTGAGGTTCAGTGGGGTGGGGTTTGAGTATGGAGTGCTAGGCGAGTTCTGGGAGTACGGGGTGAGGCTTGGCAGGGGTGTCTGCGTATGGGAGGTCCAGATATGTGGGAGTTGGGCACATTGGGGAGCAGCTCCTCACACAGTGACCCCTCCCCCTGCAGCTGAGGAGTGATGGGGGAAGGAAGCAGGGGAGGATGCTGAGCTTCCTGTAGCTGCATGAGGTTTCTGGGGGTGGGTCAGACACAGCCCCAGCCACTCCTTGCAGGGGAAGAGGAATACCTGTCCTCTCCTGCCTCCAGCCCAGCTGGGACTAGCAGCTGATCCCAGCTCAGGGTAGGAGCCACTGGCTGGGGTGTCACCAGCCCTGCAGTGATTTACCTCTCCGTCGCCTGCTCTGGGTGCCTGAAACAATGTACCTGTACTGATAGGGAGTGGTGCGTGACTGCTCTTGCAGCTTCCCTTTGCTTCCCTGTCAGAAAGTCATTTTTTTGCAAGGAAGCAAAGAAGTCTGCAGGGGACATGAATTCTGCACACACACAGTGGTTCAGAATTCCCACCAGGAGTACAGATATATTCTTCTAAGTATGAGAGAAATGCTCAAAGAAGAACTTGATTGTTCAGTAACAACAGACATCGTTAGAAAAGTACAAGAGCTTACAGAAATGGGTGCATTCACTAGTAATAGTAGAAAAAAAGGATGGAACACTGATATTATGCCAAGATCCTAGGAGTTTAACAAATATATCAAAAGGGAGCATTTTCAGTTACCTACCAGGGAAGACATTTTGGCAGATATGGCTGGTGCAGAGTATTTTATTACTTTAGATGTACCATCTGGATTCTGACAGATTCCCTTAGATGAGAGGAGCTCCAAATTATGTACTTTTCATAGAATCATAGATTTTAAGGCAGGGGTCCCCAACACGGTGCCTTTGGGCGCCATGGCGCCCCCCCGGGGCATTTTTGTGTGCCTGCAGGACACCCCGGCGGCATTTCGGAGGTGACGCTTCTTGCCGCTGCCGATTTTCGGCAGCAGCATTTCGGCGGCGGGGTGTCCGGCGCCCGCCACAGTCTTCTGGCAATAGCAATATGCTATTCCCACAAAAAAGGTTGGGGACCACTGCTTTAAGGTCAGAAGAGACCATTATGATCGTCTAGTTTGACCTCCTGCACAACGCAGGCCACAGAATCTCACCCACTCACTCTTGTAACAAACCCCTAACCTATGTCTGAGCTATTGAAGTCCTCAAATCGTGGTTTAAAGACTTCAAGATGCAGAGAATCCTCCAGCAAGTGACCCGTGCCCCACACTGCAGAGGAAGCCGAAAAACCCCCAGAGCCTCTGCCAATCTGCCCTGGAGGAAAATTCTTTTCCAACCCCAAATATGGCCATCAGCTAAACCCTGAGCATGTGGGCAAGACTCACCAGCCAGACACCCCGGAAAGAATTCTCTGTACTAACTCAGATCCCACCCCATCTAACATCCCATCACAGGCCATTGGGCATATCTACCCCTAATAGTTGAAGATCAATTAATTGCCAAAATTAGGCTATCCCATCATATCATCCCTTCCATAAACTTGTCAAGCTTAGTCTTGAAGCCAGATATGTCTTTTGCCCCCACTGCTTCCCTTGGAAGGCTGTTCCAGAACTTCACTCCTCTGGTAGTTAGAAACCTTCGTCTAATTTCAAGTCTAAACTTCCTGATGGCCAGTTTATATCCATTAGTTCTTGTGTCCACATTGGTACTGAGCTTAAATAATTCTTCTCCTTCCGTGGTATTTATCCCTCTGATATATTTATAGAGAGCTATCATATCTCCCATCAGCCTTCTTTTGGTTAGGCTAAACAAGCCAAGCCCTTTGAGACTCCTTTCATAAGGCAGGTTTTCCATTCCTTGGATCATCCTGTAGCCCTTCTCTGTACCTGTTCCAGTTTGAATTAATCTTTCTTAAACATGGGAGACCAGAACTGCACACAATATTCCAGATGAGATCTCACCAGTGCCTTGTATAACAGTACTAACACCTCCTTATCTCTACTGGAAATACCTCGCCTGATGCATCCCAAGGCCACATTAGCTTTTTTCATGGCCATATCACATTGGCGGCTCATAGTCATCCTGTGATCAATCAATACTCCAAGGTCCTTCTCCTCCTCTGTTACTTCCAAGTGATGCGTCCCCAGTTTATAACAAAATTCTTGTTATTAATCCTTGAACGCATGACCTTGCACTTTTCACTATTAAATTTAATCCTATTACTATTACTCCAGTTTACAAGGTAATCCAGATCTTCCTGTATGATATCCCGGTCCTTCTCTGTATTGGCAATGCCTCCCAGCTTCGTCTCATCCGTAAACTTTATTAGCACATTCCCACTAATAGAACTATGTGAAAGCTCCAAAGCTTGTCTCTCTCTCTCACCAACAAAAGTTGCTCCAATAAAAGATATTACCTCACTCACCCTCTCTCTGTAATTTCCTGGGAACAACAGGGCTACAACAACACAGCATACAAATATGCAGGATTCACATGAACAGCACAGAGTGACCATCACACCAGGGCACTATTTTCAGGATTCATCTTAGCATAATGTCATCATTACACCAAGGAAGTAGCACTACCAGCACAATGAGATAAATATAGCCAAGTGTGCATGCCAAAAATTCACAGTGCAAGCACACTGGGATCCACACAGTAGGATAGTAGTGTCAGTTTAGCTCTCAGTTTAGTGGGGATACTCTCAGGGACTGAGTCCAAGGGTTCAGCTAAACACTAGGGCACCTGCAAATAGCTGTACTAACAGCAGGCTCTACACTGGCCCAATAGGAGGAGTTGCATGTCAGGGCACTAATTCCCAATCCCAGTGCAAGGCAATACGGGATCCAGGCACCAGGTCTTTAGTACCAGAATTTGTACTCCCAGGAGAGTGGGATGGAATTATAGAAGTTACAGGGGAAAAAGCCCTCCATGATCATCCTGGCTCAGTCCATCTCCCTGCAGTGCAGGGCTGATCCTTATTGCATGTTTTGTCCAGTCTCCTTTTAAAAGTCCCAAGTCTTGGAGTTTCTAGCTGTGACACTCTATACCAGGGGTTCTCAAACTGGGGGCCGGGACCCCTCAGGGGGTCACGAGGTTATTACATGGGGGCATCGTGAGCTGTCGACCTCCACCCCAAACCCTGCTTTGCCTCCAGCATTTATAATGGTGTTAAATATATAAAAAAGTATTTTTAATTTATTGGGGGGGGGTTGCACTTAGAGGCTTGCTATGTGAAAGGAGTCACCAGTACAAAAGTTTGAGAGCCACTGCTCTATACCTCAGGGAAGTGGCATGCTGTTCTCTGTAAGCCCCATATTCATCATTTGTATATATTCTTTATATTTCATATAAAGCATGCCATGTAAGATATCATGGGAAAGGTTATATTTGCTGAAACCCACTGTTCTGTCGAAATATGTATATCATTTAAGTGTATAAAGTTATGACATTGTGCTGTATGGTGTTAATGAAATATGCTGCAAATTTGGGAGTAGCCCAGAAGGCAACTCCCCAGAAACAACAAGGCACTTCGCCAAATGGCTGGGTGGATGTTACACAACCATCACCAGCCATTGTGCAGCAAGTGAATGACAATTAGCAATTCAGTGACCATCACCAGAGAATTACTTAACCCTGGGACTCAGCAATACCCTCCCCCCCCCCCCCCCCACACACATGATGCTTGGACTTGTCTTTGCCAGAGCACATGGACTAAACATATAAAACAGGAGATAGTTCCTTCCAGCCCAGATTGTAACCCAGGGATCACACACTAGACCTTCCCTTGGGAGACTATTCCATTCACACCCCAAGGCAGAGATTGTACTGCTAGGAAGGTTTCCTCTGATAGCTTGAGTTTCCCTCTCCCCCCCAAGTCCTATCCCTTCCCCGCTGCATCTTCCCTTCCACCCCCCCACCCCACCGCGTAAAAGGCAGTCACCCAGATGCCAGGGAGGGGGACCAAGCGTGCTGCATGGACATGGTCACTGTCTCCAAGAGGCAGGCGTCTCTGCCTGGGCAGGGAGGGCAAACAGGGGGGCACCGCACCGCGCAGGAGCCCAGGAGACGTCCCCCCCACCCATGCCCGTCCTGGTCCAGCTGCCCAGCGGGGGCTTTACTCTCAGTCTCTCTGTGCTGCGGGGGTCCGGAGGATGTTTTTGGAGACACCTCTGACTGAGCCCCCTGCCAGCTGCAGAGAGCTGGGCTGCAGCCAGTGCGCCCACGCCCACCCCCACCCCCCCAACGCAGACAGCCACACCTCCAGCAGCCAGGTACCAGCTCTCAGCACAGCCACCTGGGGCTGGGAAGAGGTTTCAGTCCCACCCCCAGCCACCCTCACCCCAAGACCCCCTTTGAAATACACTTATCAACTGGTTTCAGAGTAGCAGCCGTGTTAGTCTGTATCCGAAAAAAGAAAAGGAGGACTTGTGGCACCTTAGAGACTAATCAATTTATTTGAGCATAAGCTTTCGTGAACTACAGCTCACTTCATCGGATGCATCAACTGCTGCTGCTACTGCCTTTAGTTGGCTGAGAGGTTGAAGCGAGGCTGGGAGCTGCTCAGCTGCAGAGCCACAGAAAGCAGCCTGCTGCCCACAAGAAGCAGGCAGGAGAAGGAGATGGGGCGGCACCAGTGGCGGTGGGGTCACTCAGCCCCTGCCCCAGGAGCAGATTCCCCGTTGCTGATTGGCTGGTGGCCAAAAAACAGCTGAACAGCCCTGCTGGAAAGAGCTGTTTTGGCCACGCTGATCAGCACAGCAGCTCAGAGCTGGAAACAGCTGATCGGCGGCGGCTCCCGGCTCTGCCAAAAACTGCTAATCGGCCCCCTGACAGTCCTGCTGAACAGCTGATGGGGCCTGCGGGCCCCGTAAACAGTTGACTGGTGCCGGTGGGTGCTGAGCACCCACTAATTTTTCCCCGTGGGTGCTCCAGCCCCGGAGCACCCACGGAGTCAATGCCTATGCCTTGTAGGCTTTCTGCTTTTTCTTAATCACCCCTCTGAGATGCTTGCTCATCCAGCTTGGTCTTCAACTCCTGCCTATGAATTTTCCCCCCTTTCTTGTGATGCAGACTTCTAATAGTTTCTGTAACTTTGACTTGAAGTAATTCCAGGCCTCTTCTGCCTTTAGATCCACAAGTTCTTCAGTCCAATCCACTTCCCTAACTAATTTCCTTAATTTTTTAAAGTTAGCCCTTTTGAAATCAAAAACCCTAGTCACAGATCTATTTTTGTTTATCCTTCCGTTTAGTTTGAACTGAATTAGCTCATGATCGCTCGAACCAAGGTTGTCCCCTACAACCATTTCTTCTATGAGTTCCTCACTACTCACCAAAACCAAATCTAAAATGGCATCCCCTCTTGTTGGTTCAGCAACTGCTTGGTGAAGGAATCCAACAGCTATCGCATCCAGGAAAATCTGAGCCCTATTATTATTACTAGCACTTGTCCTCCAGTCTATATCTGGGAAGTTAAAGTCTCCCACGATCACACAATTCCCATTAGTATTTACTTCATTATAAACATTAAAGAGGTCTCGATCCATATCCAAATAGGATCCCAGCAGTCTATAGCACACCCCAAGCACTATCCCAGGGGAGACTCTAGTAGCTTTCTTCCCCAATGTGATTTTTGCCCTGACAGACTCTATCTTTTCCATTCCATCACTTCTTATTTCTTCACCATCTACCTTATCATTGATATACAATGCTACTCCACCACCTTTGCCTTTATTTCTGTCTTTCCTAAATAGCACATACCCTTCAATACCTGTACTCCAGTCATGACTACTCTTCCACCATGTTTCTGTTATCCTTATAAAATTACTTTCACTTCCTGTACCAGTAGCTCTAGTTCCTCCATTTTGTTACCTAGGCTCCTCGCATTAGTGTACAAACATCTTAATTTTTGCTGTTTGGCCTCACTCACATTCTTTACCCAATTAGGCACAGACATTCTCTGGCCAGTATCACCTATTAAACTGGTATGTACAATACCCTTCCTCCTTATGTCCATTCTCTTACCCACGGCTATATCCTTTCTGACTTCGTTTTCTTCCCTCTCAACATTAAAATCCGGCGTGGAGATTACCTGGACATCTCCCAACCATGTCCCCCAGATGCCTAGTTTAAAGCTCTCTTGATCAGTTGTGCCATCCTCCATCCTAGAAGTCTATTTTTCTCCTTACTCAGATGAAGTCCATCCTGAGAGAACAGTCCTCTGCCCATGAATGCTTCCCAGTGGCCATACATCCCAAAGCCCTCCTTATAGCACCACTGCCTGAGCCATTTGTTGAGCATCATAATCTTGCTACACCTTTGTTGCCCTTCTCTAGGAACAGGCAGAATCCCACTGAAGATCACCTGAGCCTCGATTTCCTGAAGTGTCTTCCCCAGCCTGGCACAGTCTCCCTTGATACGTTCCAGTGAGAATCTAACCATATCATTTGTTCCCACATGAAGGACAATCAGTGGATTCTTTCCCACTCCCGTTTAGGATGCTCTTCAGCCTCAGGTCCACATCCCGTATCTTAGCACCTGGCAGACAGCACACCCTTCTGTTCTCTGGATCAGCTCTTGTTACCGGCCTGTCTATTCTTCTCAGTAAGGAGTCCCTAATCATGTAGACCTGCCTTTTCCTGGTGATGGTGCGTTTCTCCAGTCTATCCCCTGTTCCCTCTGGCTGCAAGTCCTCTCAATTCCTATTGTCCCTTGCAATCCTCTGCAACCCATCCTGTATCCTCCTGGGACTCATATTTGGTGTTGTTATCTCCATTGACTCTTGCCCTCTTCCTATAGGACTAGCTGCTCTTCTCTTCTTCCTTGCCCTCTCACCTTCAGTGACCACTTGCTGTGCCCCTTCTTCATTTTCCAACTCCACAAACCTGTTCCAGAGCTCTGTTTCTCCTTCACCTAGTCCATCTTTTGCTCCGCCTGATTCTCTTAGTCACATGCTTCCACTGTCCACTTTCCTCACCCAGCAGTCTCCCCTCAGAGTTCTTTGGTCCTGCTTCCATCTGCAAGTCTGAGCTTTTCCCTTCAGCCTCCTCATGTCTTTTCTCCATCATCCACTCGAACCCTCTTCTAAACTCAACCAGAGTTTCCACCTGCATCTTTTATTATACCATATGGAAGATACTGCTTTCTTTGATTACTGTTTGGTCTAAAATCTGCTCCAGAAGCCTTTCATAAAACTATGCAGCAAATACTTGAGGGAATTGAAGGCACAGAAGTGTACATACGTGACATTCTCATCTGGGGCAGTACAACAGAGAAACATCATTACAGGTTAAACAGTAGGCCTGAAGCTAAATAAACAAAAATGTAAATTCAGGCTCAGAGAAATTACCTATTTAGGAGAAAGGCTAACTGAACAAGGGGTATGTATTGATCCTAGCAGAATACAAGCTATAACAAATATGCAACACCCAGAAAATAAGGAGGGAGTACAGTGGTTCATAGGAATGGTTAATTTTGTTGGTACATTTATACCCAAGTTGGCTGCACAAACCAGCAACTTCTGGCTACTCATACAAAAGAATAGTCAATGGCAATGGGATACTAACCTGGACAAAGAGTTTGGTAACTTAAAACAATTAATTTAGAAAGCCCCTATCCTAAGGTATTTTGACAACAGGAGACAGACCAAATTGTCCACTGATGCCACCAAAGAAGACATTACTACAAAAATATGGTGACCATTGGAGACTGGTGCCGTATGCATCCAGGGCTCTTTCAAAAACAAATGTCACTATAGTTGAAAAGGAAACTTTAGCCCTGGTGCAGGGTTGTAAAAAATTCCATGTATTCATTTAGGGAAGACCAATTATTGCAGAAACAGACCATAAGCCTCTGATATCAATTGCAAAGAAGAGGCTAGCTGACACTTTGTCCAGAATACAACTGTTTTTCCAGCTCCAACTATATAATTTATCAATAGTATATAAACTAGGAAAAGAGTCAGAGATAGCGGACACATTATCCAGAGCATTTGATAAAATTATAATAGAAACAGAGGTGGAGTTAGATATGGTGCATGTCAACTTGATAAAAAAGAATTGTCCTGTCTCAGAAAGGAAGTGGAATGAATTTGCTGAAGCTACACCTAACGATGAGACTTTACACAGGGTAATTAACACTGTTACCAAAGCGTGGCCAGACATGACTAGTACTATATACCTGACTAAATCTTAGCTGGAGGGAAGAGGGGGGGTGCTCCAGAGGTTGCTTTATTAGAAAAGACCACATCAAAATATGTAATAATGCACATATTCTCCAGGCATGGAATCTCTGAAGTTATCATGTCTGATAATGGTTTGCACTTTGATGGGCATGAATTTAAAAAAATTTCTAGAAAATATGGGTTTAAGCATGTAACTTCAAGTCCCAGGTATCATCAATCCAAAGATCTTGTAGAGAATGGTGTGGAAATTGTTAAATGACTTTTGAAAAAGGCCACTGACTCAGGTACATATCCATATTTGGCTACACTGAATTATAGAGCAACACCGATGAATCCTGAACTATCACCTGCAAAGAGATTGTCTGGCAGGAAGTCCCTAATTTACGAGTAATCCCTAATGCCAATACTGATTTAGATGTGTATAAGCAACATGATAAGTGTAAACAAAGTATGTATTATGACAGAGGGCCCAGTGTATTACAGCCTCTGAAGCTCAGAGGTGTGGTACAGATTCATGATGGTACTTGTTGGGCACAAAGGGCAGTAGAGATTTGTGAGGTCACTCCACAATCTTATTAAATACAGACTCCTGTACTTTTCGGAGGAACTGGGTACCTCTTCATCTGCAACATCTTCCTGCGAAGAGGGAGGTGAAGAGGAAGATACTTCACTGATAGCTACAGGACAAAGCACTGAGAAAATCACTGAGAATTCTTCAGATCAGCAAACAGAGCAGTTTGCTGATTCAGCTAGTACAAGAACTGAAGAGGTTCCTCGCAGCAGAGCACCGCTAATAAAGTTGAGTATATTATGGCATTTGTAGAGAAACAGTTGGTATATATCTTAAATTGTTTGGGATTGCTTTTGCTTGAAAGAGGAGATGTTAGGAGTATGTACTGTGCCTTTCAGAATAGAGCACATGCTAGGAAGAACAGGTTGGAAGTGGACTAGTGTCAGCTTCTCCAGATTCACGGCTAGGAGCACATGGGTCTCCTTTGTCTTATGTAATTCTGTTTCAGTTCTAATAAAGCCTTAATTCCAAGGCCATGTCTACATGTACAGTGCTGCAGTGAACCATTGCAGCACATGTGGAGAAGATGCTCTATACTGACAGGAGAGAGCTTGCCCATTGGCATAAAAAAAACAACAACCCACCCCCGTGAGCGGCATAAGCTATGTTGGTGGGAGAAGCTCTCCCGCCAACATAGCACTGTATGCACTAGGGCGTATGTCGGTGTAACTTATGTCACTTAGGGGTGTGTGTGGAATATTCACACCCCTGAGTGACATAAGTTTTGCCGACGTAAGTGGCAATGTAGACATAACCTAAGAGTCCAGACTGCCTCCTTCTTATAAATCCACAAGACAATACAGTCTCTGTGCCCTCTAGTGCAGTGGTGGGCAACCTGCAGCCCACGGCCAGCATACAGCCCATCAGGGTAATCTGATTGCGGGCTGCGAGACATTTTGCTGGCGTTGATCATCTGCAGGCACTGCCTCTCGCAGCTCCCAGTGGCCTTGGTTCTCTGTTCCCGGCCAATGGGAGCTGTGGGAAGTGGTGGCCAGCACGTCCCTGCGGCCCCTTTGCCTGCAGGCACTGCTTCCTATAGCTCCCATTGGCCGGGAACAGAGAACCGAGGCCACTGGGAGCTGCAGGGGGTGGTGCCTGAGGACGATCAACGTCAGCAGAATGTCTTGCGACCCGCAATCAGATCAACCTGATGGGCTGCATGCAGCCAGCAGACTGCCCACGACTGCACTAGTGGATTCATGTCTTTTAAGGTATGTCTGCACATTTATCGCTATGTTGCTCAGGGGCGTGAAAAAGACATGCCCCTGAGCGACATAAGTTACAGCGACAGAAACGTCAGTGTGGACAGTGCTATGTCAGCGGGCAAAATAGCTACTGCTGCTCATTGGGCGTGGTTTAATTATGTCGACAGGAGAGCTCTCTCCCATCGTCATAGAGTGGCTACACGGGAGATCTTACAGCAGCGCAGCAATATCGGTACAGCTGTGCCGCTGTAAGCTCTATACTGCAGACAGGGCCTCAGTCTGGGGCACTAGAGCAGACACCCTCACATGGTTCCTTTTTCTAGAAGAGCTATGTTCTTAAATGCTGTGATTGGTGTATAACATTCAGACAAAGGAAAAATCTATTTTACTTTTATTTCCTCGTGTTTTAAAGGGAGGCAGTGGCCAAGCAGCTAAAAGGAAGAACTACCATTGTTCAGTTAGCAGGGAGAAGCATACAAGATAATTAGGTACCTGTGACTGTCAGTGTACAAACTGATGGATCCAAGAACGGTAATCTATGTGCTTGCTTGTGAGTTTGCTGGGAACTTTCACAGCTCACAGTTCTAAGACTGGACTCAGCAGGAAGCCTGCCACTGAGGTAATTAAGTTACACCTATTGCCCAATAATCAATTCCATCCAAATAGGAAGTGAAAACACTCCCATTATAATAGCCATCTTAAAATTACAGAAAATACAGAGCTAGAGAAACCTCAACCTGTGATCAGGGAAATAGGTGAGTTGCAATCCACCAAGATGTCTTTCTCTGTAATTACAATGATCCCTTCTCCAAAGACAGCCATATCAGTGGGTTGCAGCTCTTGGAAACTTATACATTTCCCTGCAGAAAAAAATTAGAAAAAACTGCTACATGTTGTGAAAAACAAAATCCAAAGAAAATACCTTAACTAATACAAATATCAACAAATATATATTTATGTATGTGCTTGTGCACATGCACACACAAAATACTTCCCCAAACGCCACAGTTGGCAAAATAAATAGACATCCTAAAATAAATAAACCTTATGGGGTGAAAACATTTGGTGCACCTAGCTTGGAAACAGATTTTGTAACACTAAAGTCAAATCTGAGTCAGCTCTGGAGACCCAGCTTAAGCAGTATTTCTTAGTAAATATGAGATGGGAACACCATGTGGCTGATTCACAAATCCTCCAGATGGACACAGCTTAGAGGCTAGGTATCACAGTTGAACTGTTTCTCCCAGAATTCGCCTTGACATAACACTGTAGTTCCACGTCTGCCATGCTGTGGCAGTGGAGATAAATCATACAACAATTTAAAATTGTTCTTTTGGAGACAGCATAGCTTTTTGAGTTGCTGTAAAAAGAAAGAAAGTTGTTTCTCAATGCCTCCTGAAGAGACAGCAAAGTGCCAATTCTTTTAAAGTTGTTATTAAAAAGCCATTCATAGAATCATAGAATATTAGGGTTGGAAGAGACCTCAGGAGGTCATCCAGTCCAATTCCCTGCTCAAAGCAGGACCAACACCAACTAAATCATCCCAGCCAGGGCTTTGTGAAGCTGGGCCTTAAAAACCTCTAAGGATGGAGATTCCACCACCTCCCTAGGTAACCCATTCCAGTGCTTCACCACCCTGCTAGTGAAATAGTGTTTCCTAATATCCAACCTAGGCCTCCCACACTACAACCTGAGACCGCTGCTTCTTGTTCTGCCATCTGCCATCACTGAGAACAGCCTAGCTCCATCCTCTTTGGAACCCCCCTTCAGGTAGTTGAAGGCTGCTATCAAATCCCCCCTCACTCTTCTCTTCTGAAAACTAAATAACCCAAGTTCCCTCAGCCTCTCCTCGTAAGTCATGTGCCTCAGCCTCCTAATCATTTCTGTTGCCCTCCGCTGGACTCTCTCCAATTTGTCCACTTCCCTTCTGTAGTGGGGGGACCAAAACTGGACGCAATATTCCAGGTATGGCCTCAGCAGTGCCGAAGAGAGGGGAATAATCACTTCCCTCAATCTGCTGGCAAATGCTCCTATTAATACAGCCCAATATGCCATTAGCCTTCTTGGCAACAAGGGCACACCGCTGACTCATATCCAGTTTCTCGTCCACTGTAATCCCCAGGTCCTTTTCTGCAGAACTGCTGCTTACCCAGTTGGTCCCCAGTATGTAGCCTGGGATTCTTCCATCCTAAGTGCAGGACTCTGCACTTGTCCTTGTTGAACCTCATCAGATTTCTTTGGCCCAATCCTCCAATTTGTCTAGGTCACTCTGGACCGTATCTCTACCCTTTAGGATATCTACCTCTTCTGCCAGGTTAGTGTCATCTGTGAACTTGCTGAGGGTGCAATTCATCCCATCATCCAGATCATTAATAAAGATGTTGAACAAAACTGGCCCCAGGACCGACCCCTGGGACACTCCACTTGATACCGGCTGCCGACTAGACATCGAGCCATTGATGACTACCTGTTGAGCCCGACAACCTAGCCAGCTTTCTATCTACCTTACAGTCCATTCATCCAATCCATACCTCTTTAACTTGCTGGCAAGAATATTGTCGGAGACCGTATCAAAAGCTTTGCTAAAGTCAAGATATATCACATCCAACGCTTTCCCCATATCCACAGAGGGAGTTATCTCATCATAGAAGGCAATCAGGTTGGTCAGGCATGACTTGCCCTTGGTGAATCCATGTTGACTGTTCTTGATCACCTTCAAGTGCTTCAAAATGGATTCCTTGAGGACCTGCTCCATGATTACTTGATAAGGGCAATCTCTATAACTACTGTCCCACCTTGAATCCCTAATATCTGTGGGAAATTATCAAGAATGTTGTGGAAAAACAATTTAATACTGCTCCCTTCAGCACTATCGACCAGGAGGTGCAGACAACACATTTGCAGACCCTAGCAGGGACTGACAAGTTTGCACTTGAATGGCTCTGCTCTGTCTTTCTGTAAACTAGATTGATGATACTCAACCTAGACAAGACTAAAGTGAATTTTACACGATGAGGGAACTAAGCAGAGGAATCAGTGGAAATTATACCAGCTTTCCAGATTGCTAGGAAGAGTCCATGGCTTGCTTCTCATATTCATAACTTACGGATTTTGCTGGGTTCCTGGCAGCTGCTGGAGTCACAGGTATCAACAATTGTTAAGTGTGCCTATCATGTGTATTTGGGAAGGAGGTTATGTTTTCTTCTTTTGGGTGCAGTTTAACCACATTATCTACACCTTTGTCACTTCAAAGGTAGAATATAGTAATGGGGCTATCCTTTCCAATTGTTTGGAAACTGCAGCTAGCATAGAAATGGGCAGCCTACTTGTTTAATGTCTGCTCAAGCAAAGACCACACTATGCTGTGTCCTGAGATCTGTTCTGGCTACTGAGACTGTTTCCCAAGCGAAGTTTAAGGCATTAGTTTTCATCTTTAGAGCCTTAAATAGTTTGGGGTCAGCTGTTTGCAAGACTATGTCTCTCCTTGTGTATCACAATGATAGCTGAGGTCATCTGAGGCACTCATGCCAACAGATTCCTCCTCATAAATGGAGAGGGCTGACAGCAAGTCATTCTAGATCAAGAAAGGAAGTGAAATCCAAAGCCATCTTCATGTCCCAGAGCCTGGATTTGATACCTCACAGGGGAGTTGTGAGGATAAACACACTGAAGATCATGAGGTGCTCATATACTACGGTGATGAGGGCCATATAAATACAACAGACAGAAGGATCGACCAACCTACTTTCAGGACACGCTGCAAGATCCACCTATTTTTCCAGGTGATTCTGGTAGGGAGGGGGAGATGGGAAGGGACATGACTGCAGGCTAGCTAGGTGGTTGATTGAAGAACTACAGGAGACTAGGCTGGGGACAAGAATACACACTATTTTGGGATGGGGACCTGGGTTTTTTTTGTGTAGTTAGCATGTGTGTGATGTGTGCTGTTGCTCTTTTACTTGTTAAGATGTAGGAGCCCTGTCTGTGTCCTGTTTTGCAGTTATACCAAAATTGGGTATTACCGTAAAAAAATAAAATAAAAATAAAAATGTGGTGTGAGTAGAGTTTAGAGAGGTGCAGAGGAAATATAGAGAAGAAAGAGCCTATTCCTCAAACACAACACAATGACCACTAACCTCAGTACCTGCAGAACAAAAGGCCAGACTCACTTGGCACAGCTTTCTCATAATAAATCAATAACCTCTGTGAACGGACAGAAAAATTATACAGTAAAACCTGCTTTAGAGACCACCTCTGAAGAGAGACCACCTGTCACAAGCAACTACTTGCAGAGGCCATGGAACACCACCGCTCGCCAGTGTGCAAACCTTTGAAGAGAGACCACCTCTTATAAGCAACCACTTTTGCTAACTCCCATGAGTGGTTGCTTTTGGCAGGTTTTACTGTATATAAAAGACAATAGGAAAGCACTCATATACCACAGTGATAAGCACAGGATAGGTTAGATCAGTGGTTTTCAACTTTTTCATTTGCGGACCCCTACAAAATTATCAAGGTGTGGACCTCTTTGGAAATCTTAGACATAGACTGAGGACCCGTAGGGTCTGCAGACCATTGGATGAAAACCACTGGGTTAGATGGATAGAAAAAAATACCTTATTAGAAAACAAAGTTAATTTATATACATTACACCATTTTCTATAGAAAATCTATTTATCTGACCATCACTGGAATAACTGTATTTGAATGTTCCATTTTTTTCTTTTTTTTTTTACATTCCATATTCAAAAAAGTCAGCATTACTATCAATAGTACATCTTATTTCATACCTGATTTTTTATGTTCTTAGTTCTGTGAGAATTTTCAAATCTGTCTTAAAGTATTACATTTCAGATGGCACTGTAAACCAGAAGAATATTAATATTAAAATCTTTTACAAAACATACCACTTCTTCATCTGAAAGCTCTCGTCCTTGGATGCTGCTATTTTCTCTCACTGCTTGTTGGTGTTTTTTCCCCTTGATGTGGCTAAAAAGATATACCTCTGAGGAAATCTGAAATGAGAATAAATGACGATTAGGGCCCTACCAAGTTCATGGTCCATTTTCGTAAATTTTACGGTCATAGCATTTTAAAAATCTTGAATTTCACAGTTTCAGATATTTAAATCTTAAATTTCATGGTATTGTAACAAAACATGAACATGTATTTAAAAAATGGCAAAATATAAACATGTAAAAGCCCTTAAGACAGAGGTTCTCAAACTGTGGTCCACGGACACCAGTGGTCCGCGAGCTCTATTCAGGTAGTCTGTGGATAGTTCTAAGGTGCGCACGTGGGCAGCTGCACACAAGAGAATGAAGGGCCACCCACCTAATTAGAATTCCACCATTTTATGGTTTTGGGGTTATCATGCCAATAGTTTCCAACCCACGGCACTGTTCTAGTGGAGACTGGCATAGTGGAGGACCCCAAGTTGTTTATTCTTGCTCAAAGCAAGTTTATTCCAAAAATGGTGTAAATGGCTGTATACCATTTGGAATAATTCTGTGTTTGGACATGAGTATGATACAGATGTTCTAGGCACAGCACAAGAGGGTGACAACACCAACTTTGTCTGGAGCAGATGAAGCCTAGAAATACAGAAATTTCTGTTGCATTTAGTTTCTGAGCTCATGTTGTATTTCTTCCTCAGGAAGAATTCTGAGACAGAATCCATACAGACATTACTGGTGTAATCATGCTTGCTCTGATGAACTGAAAGCAAAATGGCATCAATTAAAATGGTATAAATGATTTATTATTAATATTTAGATTGCAATAGGGATTACAGTCTCTAGACCCTTTCAAACAATGCTTTGTTTATCAACCACAACAAGGATGGCCCAAACCCTATATATTACCTAATACTAGAAATTGGCTTATAAGCATCAACTGTATGACAAACAATGACATTTCACAATAGGAGCACGTGTAGCAAAAGTGCTTCTTAATTAGTGGGATCAACAGTAAAGAATTACTTAGAGATGAAAGAACAGTCTGGAATTCAGCTAATAAGCTAAGAGCAATGCTCATGTTTAGCCCACATGAATCACAGATATTGCACTCTACTAAGCAGTAGCAAGATCCAAGGTACTGGTAGTAAGAGCTACATGTCTCTCTGTGATATGTAAACCAATCCAGGGCATTCAGCCACTGAACTATCTCTGTGCTTATAGTGTTGTTGTAGCCAGCAATGTAGTCGGTCTCAGGATATTAGAGAGACAAGGTGGGTGAAGCAATATCTTTTATTGGACCAATTTCTTTTGGTGAAAGAGACATGCTTTTGAGCTACACAGAGCTCTTGACCTGAAGAAGAGCTCTGTGTAGCTTGAAACAGTGTCTTTTTCACCAACAGAAGTTGGTCCAATAAAATATATTACCTCAACCACCTTGTCTCTGGGTTATAGTCCACAGAAACTATGCAAGCCTCCCTGGTAACATGCATGCAGAGACTACTCCATAGCCAAGTGTACAGTCATGAACACCTGTTTACTCTGTCAGAAAGAAGGGTTCTTGTAAATGTCAATACCATACCTCTTAATCTTCAAGCTTGCCAATGAATGACACAAGCAAGCAATATTGGCAAATGATTAAAATATGGAACATTTATGTTTCATTTTATGTTGTACCATAATTAACATATTATAACTGTTTTAACTATAAAACCTGTTTTAAGGGTATTTTCTCACTGCATGAATAAACCAGTTTTAAACAAAAATCTGGGAAAACAAATTCCATCGTGTGCAATGAGAAGGAAGACCTATTTGGATTGTCAGCAGGGTTTGAACTCTGGACCATGAAATCTCCAGCAGGGACCTCTACCCCTTGAACTGTTATCCTCTATTTGGATCTACCAGTAGAGAAGGAATTGATATACACTTTGCCAGCAAGTTGCACAATTATCTCTTAGACAACAGCAAAATGATGGAGATCAAGAATCTTGGTTTCTATTCAGGTTCTGGGAAGGGACTGCGGTATGGTGGCTAGAATAGTGGTTATTTAGAGACAGGATAGCTGAGCACATAGATCTGGCACATTCATTCTGACAGGCAGTGTGGCTGAGTGGACAAGACTTAGGTCTACGATATGATAAAAACTAGGTTTTTATTCTCAGCTCTCCCTGAAGTGACCTTGTGAAATCTTTCAGTGAACTTATTTATAAAATGAAGAAATGATGCTTGACTGACTTCTTGGGTAGGTTATGAAGCCCTTGCTCAATTATAAGGAGTCTATAGTAGAGAGAAAAATAAACAGCGATCAGTACAAGGGAGGTGAGACCTCCTAGCTCCAGCTCAGTGAACGGTGCCCTAGGCTACCTGATTCTCTCTCCCTGTTTCTGGAACATTGCTTGTCTTGGCAGTGCAACGGAACAGCAACCTAATGCAACTTCAATGCCGAAGATCCCACAAAATCTGCTACAGTTCAGAGCTCTGATCATTACTCTGTCTGTTCACAAAAGTGAGGAAGCAGGGGGAGAATGGTTGGGCAGTACTCCATTTACAATACATTCATGCCTGCAAACCACAACAAAACTGGTAGATCGAAAGCTTAGCTCGGCCCATTACTTTTGATAGCATTCCTTCAATCCAACTTACCAAGACATTGCATAATGAACACTGCTTTTTTCGTTCATATGGTGTAAGTTTAGGTGCATAATCAGTATTAGCATGTCTGCCACTGCTTAATTCAGCTGCCTTTTCTTTCCTTTGTTCAATTTGTTCCATGTGTCTCCGAATGCTTTCGTCATGCTAAATAAAACAACAAATGGTAAACAACATGAAATAAAAATAAACAGAAATGAACAATGTTCAGAAATACCAAGGTTTATTAAGTACTGTCTAGTTCTAGATGATGAAAAGTTAAATTGAAACTTATGTATAATACCTTCCAAAATGCCAAAAAGGATGTGTTATTACTTATTGATATAATTTAAAATATTAACACTATACTGTTATTTATGTAGACTAGTATCACTCCATCATCTTTGGTAAATCTAGTCCTATGGTTTTCTGTTGCATTTAGTTTCTGAGCTCATGTTGTATTTCTTCCTCAGGAAGAATTCTGAGACAGAATCCATACAGACATTACTGGTGTAATCATGCTTGCTCTGATGAACTGAAAGCAAAATGGCATCAATTAAAATGGTATAAATGATTTATTATTAATATTTAGATTGCAATAGGGATTACAGTCTCTAGACCCTTTCAAACAATGCTTTGTTTATCAACCACAACAAGGATGGCCCAAACCCTATATATTACCTAATACTAGAAATTGGCTAATAAGCATCAACTGTATGACAGACAATGACATTTCACAATAGGAGCACGTGTAGTAAAAGTGCTTCTTAATTAGTGGGATCAACAGTAGAGAATTACTTAGAGATGAAAGAACAGTCTGTTTTTTAAAATTATACGATTGTATAGACCTACCGCAATGGGCCCCAGATCCTGATGGAGACTAGTAGGTACTCCTATCATGCTATTACTACTACTAATATTCTGTCACTTTCATAAAGGTTTTATTTTCTCATTTCACCAGAATTTCAAAAATAGCACTTAGTACTTTGGAAATCTCTATGCCTCTCAAAATAGAATAGATATATGTTCAAACTTCTTATAATTTGGTCTTTGGTTCTTTATAAGGTAGGAGTTTCACAAGCTGTTTTGCCATACTGCAGCATCCTACCTAACATTCCCAATCCTACAACTGATTCCACATGACTGGAGGAACCCTGTGTTTCTGCAGAGACCCAGTGAAATTGACAGGCATCTGAGTGGATCCAGTTGCAGGACTGGGACCATATTCTATGCAGTCAAGAGGAAGGAACATGCCATACTTCCATTACTGATACTTGTGAAGACCCATAAAATGGCATCATTTCCCATGTCCTCTTCTATGTAACTCTGGTGTGTAGACTGTTTTCACCAAACTGTACATTTCAGTTTTAATTTTTTTTTTACCAAGACGTTTATTTTTGCCAGAATTTCATTTTAATAGTAAGATTAGAAATTCAAAATTATTTTGACTTTCTTCAAAAGTACAAAATCATTTAGACCTAACTTTGATCCCACACAAGGTTTACCCTAATGTAATTCCATTGACTTCTATGGCATTATTTCTGATTTACAGTGTCAGTGAGAGCAAAATCAGACCCATCTTCATAAGCCAGATGTCTAGATAAAAATCCTGAACTACAGTAGCAAAATTCAAGGTATGATATGGCTCTACTGTAATGACTTTGCTAAATAAAATGTACTTAAAGAAAATAACGTTGTGGAAATTCTATTTTAAATAAAATGTATTTTCAGTTAGAAAGACTATTACTCCCTTTATACCTTCAGCTGAATCTTTTTCTGTAGCTCCTCCATTGCTTCTTGTTGAGCTGCAGTGAGAGCTGCCAGCCTCTCCTCTCGATCTCTACCAAGGGAGAATATGTATTATAGCAAAAGTGGTAAAGGTATGAAGCATACATTTATAGTTATAATATATATTTGAGATGGGGAAAGAAAATCAGAGAAGGCATTAACTGCCATTTAAGTTAAAGGTAGCTCAGGAGGGAGATAAAAGTAGTTCAGCAGAAACTAGATTAATTACTGAAGATAATAGATGCATTTAATCTTGATGGTCTCCTAACAGCAGACACCTGAGACCTTGTTCCAGATTCCAGACCCCACTCCAGTGTAGTTCAGAGCAGGTATAGATGACATGGTGGTAAAAAACACTAATGAATGTGATGTCCTGTCTACACTAGCACTTCCACTGTTGCTACCTCTTGTGAAGCGACAACAGGGAGTAAAACATTGGTGACTTTCCCCAAAACGTCTAGTGCAGACAAGGCCAATCACAGAGTCACACAACAGTTGGGGAAAATGCTTGAGACAGAAAATGATGATGGCTAAAGGTCTGATCACAGCAGCTTTCTGAAGTTCTACAAATTAAGTTTTAGGGCTGTTTTTGCTGTTTCATATATACTCTTGATCAAAGCAATAAGAAATATGTGCATATTGTAAATAAAGGAATTTACAAGACAATTGCTAGCCAGAGGACCGAACTTACTAGCCATATATTGACATGCAAGATGCATGAAAGACCCACAAGCAAGTCCCATGTGCAAAGCCCTGGTGAACCCACCTTCCGCACTGAGAAGAAATAAAAGGTGCTGTCTCTAAATCCTACTAGGTGGCTACATCTTTAGTCTCAGGCTAGTGAGTGTTTATGCATTTGAAGTCACCTTTGCTTCCATCTGGCTGCAAGAAGGCGATGCTTACTGATGCGAGGGAGAGAAAGGTTTCTTACATCTCCCCTGCTTTTTTTCTTTTAGTCCTGCAGCCCCATGAATATTCAAGTGCTTTTCTCTGGTGCTGATGATTGTAAAAACTGTAAAAGTGACATGATTCTCAACAGTTTCACTGCTCCCTGCAGGGTTCTGAATAGTTCAGAGAAATTTTCCAGTCTTAAGTTCAATCTGCCACTGCTTCTGCGGAAAGCCAAGAGCAGAGCACAGGCACTTGAACTAACAATCAAGAAGACAGTGCCTCATCAGTTCATATTTGGAAAATTATCTTTGAAACCCTAAGTATTAGAAACTTTGTTCTTTTAGAACAAAGCTTAAATTCTGCAGAAATTAATTATTAGGGTCACACATTCAGCAGGGCAAGTTTCCCACTTGCCAATAGCAAGTGAGAAAATGGAATTTTCAAACCTTAATCATAAATTAGAATACAGTTGGCTGCTGTTCATGTTTGTATAAAGATAAGCAGCCTGGGTAGGGGCCAAAAGAGGTCATGGAAGCACAACGCATGCAGTTTTGGCTATGCTCAGCAATGAAGAAGGCACTTACATCAATTATGCATCTAATACATTGATACACACAATACAAAACCTTTGGAATCAATTCTAGTAACTGCTTATTTCATGTACTTGAATCAAGGACCTAGGCGCAACTACAGCTAACTGAGGGATGCTACACAGAACAGAAATAAAACAAAGGTCCAAGGATGTCCAAACTGGGTTGAAGGGAATATGTTGCACACAAAGAGGTGAGCATTTGGTTTTGTGGACATATCCCCTTTCCTATAGGTTGAACCCGTAAAAAAGTCAAAGCTCACCCTTGCCTTACTGAGTAGCAGAACAAAGTGAAATGCTCTAGAGATGGTGGAGAGAGACAAGGTGGGTGAGGTGATATCTTTTATTTGACCAACTTCTGCTGGTGAGAGAGACAAGCTTTTGATCTACACAGAACTCTTCTTCAGGTCTGGGAAAGGTACTCAGAGTGTCACAACTAAACACAAGACAGAACAGATTGTTTAGCATAAGTAGTTAACACATCATCTTAGGACTTGTCTACACTTGAAATGCTACAGCAGCACAGCTGCAGTTGAGCCACTGTAGCATTTCAAGTGCAGACTCTGCCTACTGCTGCCAGGAGAGGCTCTCCTATCAGCGTAGCTAATCCACCTGCCCAAGAGGCAGTAGCTAGGTCAACAGAAGAATTCTTCTGCCAACTTAGTGCTATCTACACAGAGATTTAGATCAGCTTAAGTATGCTGCTCTGGGGTGTGGATTTTTCATATCCCTGAGCAACGCAGTTATGCTGACCTAATTTTCTCGTGAAGACCAGGCCTAAGAGAGACAAGGTGGGTGAGGTAATATCTTTTATTGGAGCAACTTCTGTTGGTAAGCAAGACAAGCTCTTGAGCTTTCCCAGAGCTCTTGTTCAGGTCTGGAAAATATACTCAGAGGGTACAGGACTAAAAGACCTGTGGCCCAGGCCATCTGACTTGGGCTTGCAGGGCTCAGGCTCAGGGGCTAAAAATTGCTGTGTAGATATTTGGGCTCAGGCTGGAGTCCTGGCTCTGGATCACTCCCCACTTGAGAAGTCCCAGAGCTCGGCCTCTAGCCCGAAAGTCTACAGAGAAATTTTACAGCCCCGCAGCCCGAGTCCCACAAGCACAAGTCATGGCTGACCTATGCCAGCGATGAGTGTTTAATTGCCTTGTAGACATACCCCAAGTATCTCATCTAAATACAAGGTGGAACAGATTGTCTGGCATAAGTAGTTGACACATATTTCAAGGGACCATTCAAGGTGAAGTGGCCTTTAACACTTCTCCAGTCCTGCCCCAGTCCTCAAGGAACAGGAAAAAAAAGCTTGTCAGGGGAAGTTTAAGTGGGTTACGGATTGTTGTAATAAGCCATAAATCCAGCATCTCTATTCAGTGTATGATTTTTAATATCTAGCAAAGTTATGAAATTAAGCTCCCAGACTCATCTTCTGAAAGTGTTGTTCAGGTTTTCTTTGAGGATGAGGACCTAGAGGTCAAATACAGAGTGACTGCTTTGTGAAAAGTGTTCACCCACAGGTGATATGGTATTTTTGTCTTTTATCATTTTTGTGAGAGTCCAACTGAGAGCACAGTGATTGTATTATTTTACCCACATAGTTTTTATTGGGGCATTTAGCACACTGGATGAGGTACACCACATGTTATGATAGGCATGTGTAGAACCCATGGACCTTGAAAGGTGTATTGTGGAGGGTGTTGATCATTGTAACAGTGGAGATATGTCTATAGGTTTTTCATCTTTTGTTCTAGCAAGGTCTGGTACTGCTTTGAGTTGGTGTGTCCTGGTCTGTGTGGAGTATGCTTCTGATGGAGAGGTTGGGGGTTGTTTGAAGGCCAGAAGAGGAGGTTCAGGAAAGATTTCTTTCACAATGTGGCCCCATCAAGTATGAGTTGCAATTGTCTAATGATACCCCATATGGGTTCCAGTGTGGGGTGGTAGATGATATCTAGAGGTGTACAGTTGGAGGGGGAACCCATACAGGAAACATGGACTGAACAGAGATACTGGATTTATGGCTTATTACAACAATCTATAACCCCCTTAATACAACCCCCAAGTTCCCGCCCCCTTTCCTCCCTATGACTGGAGGGTTGTTAATAGGCAACTTCACCTTGGTTCCTTGAAATGTGTGTTAACTATTTATGCTAAACAATCTGTTCCATCTTCTATTTAACTATGACACTGAGTATGTTTCCTGGACCTGAAGAAGAGTGTTGTGTAAGCTCAAATCCTTGTCTCTCTCTCCAACAGAAGTTGGTTCAATAAAAGATATTACCTCATCCACCTTGTCTCTCATATCCTGGGACAAACATGGCTACATCAGCACTGCATACAACGTATTATAAGAGAGCATTCATCGTGAACTGGCCCGTTAGCTGCTAGAGCAGCCCTGGAGAACTTGAATCTCCTCTAAAGTTCAGTGCTTTGAATGAGTTGTAAGACTCTCAGCAAAACAGTCAATCATTCCAAAAAGGTCTTGGCAAACCTTCTTATGTAAACAATTTTGAATTATGGAAGGGGTAATTTATTTTAGTTGGTCTTCCCAGATCTAGACAGCTCAGTGTGTTACTCAAAGAAATATCACACTCAAAGCTAACAAGATCTACCCCAATCAGACAATATAGTCATCATGGTAATCTGAAACCAACATCATCCTGCTGCTTTTGGGGCATTTCTGTTTTTGACTGTGCCTGCCATACTCTCTAATGAGAAAAATTAAACAATAGATATTCTGAAATAAAACTAATCTGAACAGCAAAAGTAGAAAGGGAAAAATATTAAAGAAAACTGAAAAGTAAAATATTAAGAAGTACTTTACTGAATAAACTAGTTCTGGTGAAGGCTTGCATAAACTTAAACTTAAAAACTTAAAACTTAAAAAATAAAAAAGCACAGAAAATATAGAAATACAGGCAGGGAGAACAAGGGTCACAGTGAATACTAGGCACAATTGTCCTTTCAGAAAATGTAAGTGAACTCCTCCAATTGCCATGGGGGGAAAAGGAGATGATGGATGAGACAAATTATGTACTTTATGTACTATCTCCCCTGAGGTACATAAGCAACACCTGCACTTTAGTCTTTTAGAAAATCCTGATTTTGGTTTTAAAGAACTCCTGACTCACACTACACACCCAAACAACACAACGTCCAAAACGGATTATGCAACAGAACTTATTTTAGAGAACATATTTGTTTTCTTCCTCTATGTGACATCAAAATTAAGACAAAGATAAGATAACTCTATGGTTTTTGAATCAATATTTTAACGTAGATAAAAATTCCTAAGACTCAATGTCCCTAAGTACGAAACATAAATATTACTCCTTACATAGCTTACTGGTCCATATGTAAAACATATTTGTATATCAATAGGCTCAATAATACAGTTGTATGATTACTACTGACAGAAGTAGAATTTTCCATATTATGGATGTCATCTCTTTGGAATATAAAATGCTCAGAAATTGCATCTAAAGCCTTACTGGGAATCAAGCTAATGTACCATGAGGGCACAGGGTCTCTTAATAGGCATTTTTACATACACTACCCCTTTCATAAGAAGGCTTTAATCACCACCAGATGCACAAAATGAGTGGATTTTGAAGAAAAGTTATGTAGATATTCCAAAATGACCCATTGCATTCTGTTTTAAGTCCTTTAGCATAAGATTCAAGTATTTCTAACAGCAAAATAATGAGCCACATCCTTGGGTCCCACTGAGCTATACCAGAATCCAAGAGGGAGGGTGACTTAAAGTCAAATTCACTCCCCTGAACCATGGCAGCAGGACTCATGTTTGGGCTGATTTATGTTAGAGAAACCTTTGGGCTACTCTAACATATGCCAGGTGCAACGCCCACTAAAGGCCATTCTACCAGTCCTGCGATAGACCCAGGACAGATGGGTACACCAGAGTAGCAGTATTGGGATCCAGGAAGTGGGCGGGCTAAAGGTTCCCCCCCGCATCCTAAGGGGGGGGTCCACAGGACCTGGAAAACCAAATAATTACTGGGGACAACTAATGAACAACAGGGACAGGAGTGCGGTCAAAGGGTCAAACGAAGGGAACCGGACGGGGACACCGAGCAGAGGACCCCGGACAGCGTCCACTGCTCCTCAAAGGCGTCAAGGGAGTCAGTGGACGCCGCCCAGAGGAACTCTGCCCGGAGGCGTCAACGGACAGAGGATCAGAAATAGGCCCCACAGTCGCAGGAGACTCCATCGGCCAACCTCCCCACCCTGGTTTTATAGATGGCCACTTTATCCAGGGCCAGGAGGAGGCTGACCAGGAGGTCCCGTGACTTAGTGGGTCCACGGACAGGGAGTGCATAGATAAGGAGGTGAGGGGAAAAGTGCAACCAAAATCTTAACAAAATATTCGTGAGGAGCCAGAATAGGGGCTGCAGCCTGGCGCATTCCAGGTAGATGTGCGCCAGGGTTTCCCTCATGCCGCAAAAGGGGCAGGTGTCCGGGATTGGGGTGAACCGCGCCAAGTACACGCCCGTGCTCACGGTCCCATGAAGGAGCCGCCAACTGATATCCCCGGCGGGCCTCGGGACTAAGGTTGGCTGGCCCACCGGGGCTCCTCACCCTCTAGAGGTGGCAGGAGGTCCCGCCACTTTGTGTCGGGGCGGGGCGCGAGGGTGAGGACGTGAAGGGTGTGGAGCACGAGCGTGTATAGATGTTTCCTTGGCGTGGTCTGGAACCGGACCGGCTGCAGCTCACGTAGCCGGCTCACGGTGAAGGGGTCGGTCAGGTCCACGGGGCAAGGGCCCGATGAAAAGGTCCGGAGGGCCTGGGGTGGAGGGTGGGCGGGGCGCGCCCTCTCGCAGGACCCGGTTAAGGTAAACCGGAGCAGCGGGCGGCAAAGCGGCCCTCACCTCCTGAAGTACGCGCAGGGGAGTACGAGGTCTGGAGAGCCCCATGCGCTGAGCGAGCGTCAGGGGATCCAGCCAGTCTCCCTGGTCATAGTCCAGGAGGTCTCCGACTCTGGTGACTTCTGCCAGGACCAACCTTTGGCGCACCGAGGGGGACTCCGCCACCTGCACACGGAGCTGGGGGTTGTGTAGCAAGGGCTCCGCGAGGAGATCTTCCCCCACGGAGGCTGCCATGGACCTGGTCACTGTGAACAGTTTCCAGGTCCGGAGGAGGTCCTGGTAGAAGACCAGCAGCCCGGAGAGGTCTCGTGGAAGACCCCTCGGATGGAGATGAAGGAGCTGCCGGTCATATCGGAGCCCTCGGAAGCGGCACAGGAAGGCGTGCGCCAATACGCTCCACGCCGGACTACCTGCACCATAAAGGAGCCGCCGCAGGGCCTGGAGGTGGAAGACATGGACCTGAGTGCGGAGACACTTCAGGCCCTGCCCTCCCTCCTCCAGGGGTAGATGGAGAACCCCTGCAGAGACCCAGTGCAGTCCTGACCAGAAGAACTCCAGAATCAACTTCTGGAGGTTGGCCAGGAAATCCGGGGCCGGGACCAGGGTGTTGAGCTGGTACCAGAGCATGGACAGGACTAGTTGATTGAGCACCAGTGCCCGCCCTCGAAGGGACAGACACCGGAGTAGTCCTGTCCATCTCTGGAGCCGCTCTACCACCCTGCCCTCTAAACCGTGCCAGTTCTGCGGCGGAGACGGATGCGTGGAAGAAAGGTAAACGCCGAGATAGAGCAGCGGACCGGCGCTCCACCGGCTGGCTTGAAGCGCGGGTGGGAGGGAGCTCGCCTGCCGCCAGTCCCCTACCACCAAGCCAGAGCTCTTGACCCAGTTGACCCAGGTGGAGGACGCTGCCGAGTAAACGCCTGGCAAGCCTCCACCCACGCCAAGTTGCCCGGGCCTGGACCACGAGGAGCACATCGTCGGCGTATGCCGACAGGACCAGCCGCAGCTCCGGCTCCCGTAGCGCCAACCCTGTCAACCTCCTGCGGAAGAAACAGAGGAAGGGCTCGATCGCCAGAGCGTACAGCTGGCCCGAGAGGGGGCACTCCTGCCGTACTCCTCGCCTGAAGCTGACCGGTTCGGTCAGGGTCCAGTTGAGCCTGACCAGACACACTGCGGAGGCGTATAGCACCTGGAGAAAACCCACAAACCGGGGTCCGAAGCCAAACGCTCGCAGAGTGCTCAGGAGATACCTGTGATCCACCCTGTCGAACGCCTTCTCCTGATCCAGGGACAGGAGGGCGAACGACAGACCGTCCCTTCACCCAAGTTCCAAGAGGTCCCGGACCAGATACAGGTTGTCGAAAATGGCGCGGCCCGGGACGGTGTAGGTCTGGTCTGGGTGGATCACGTCCGCTAGCACGGACCCTAGCCGCAGCCAGATGGCTTTCGCTACGACCTTGTAGTCCGTGCTGAGGAGCGAGACGGGACGCCAATTTCGTAACTCGCGGAGGTACAGCAGAGTAGCAGAAGGCAGATATACTGGCCACTGGATTAACAGTTTTCTGTTCCCTGACTGACCAGAGCAGGGGCTGCTCCCGAATGAGAACACCTGACTCCAATTAACCTGCAAAGAGTCAGGTGAGGCCATTAAGCTAATGTGACCACCTGACTCTAATTAAGGCCCCTCTGATAATATAAAAGAGCTCACTCCAGTCAGGCAGAGAGGAGAGGAAGTGTGGCTGAAGGGCTGGTTAATGAAGACACCCTCAAGTCATTGGTAAGGGAGCCCTAAGGTAAGGGTGAAGAAGGAGGGCTGCAGGGAAGTGGCCCAGGGAAATGTAGCAACTCTGGCAGTAAAAGGTTGGCTGCCAACAGCTGCTACCATTAGGGTCCCTGGGCCGGAACCTGGAGTAGAGGGTGGGCCCAGGTTCCCCCCAACCCACCACTACAGAAACACCTCCTGGGAGGGAAAAACAGGCCCCGGTCAGGACAGGAGGCTAAACTGTTTTGGCATGAGGCTGTAGGAGCAACAGAGACTGGGAACTCTCTCACCAACCTCCATTGCTGGCTTATGATGAAAAGGACTCAGTAGACTGTATCCCTGGCCCTAGAGAGAGGGCTATGTGGAGGGTTGCAGTGAGCCTCTGAAGCTAGCATAAACTGCCTGGAAGCGCGGGACCCATGGGGACAAGGTCTGCCACAGTCCAAATCACAGGGTTGCAAGACGCTGTGGCCACACCTCTTCCTATCCTTATCCCTATGCCAAGGGAGGAGAACCAGGAATGGATGGCATAGAGTTGGTATGCTGACTCTATGCCACCAGAGAATTCTTTAAGTAAAGGATTCCTCTATTTCCCAGCGGCTCTTTTAGGGCAGCTTTCTTCCCACTGTCTACCACTGAAATGGGCAAAGGGGACAGAATAGGATTTGACCTATACCCCTTTTGAATAGTATGCAGTTAATAAAGCATGGAGCCACACACTGAACTAATGAGGATAAAAGAAAATATCAAATAGCAGGCTTCTGTGGAAAAAAAAACTACATAATTAAAAAACTATCCTAATGCACAGGGGCGTCAAATTAAAGTTGTACAGGCAACCTTATGTCTAGCATTTCCTAACTTTTGAGTGCTTGACTTTGCAACATTAACATTCTTAACAAATTTTTTGATAGAATTTCCAGCTTTTTAAAAAAAACAAACTGATAAAAAAATTCTTGTTGAATATGAGTGGAATCATAGCTTCTCAGCACAGAACTAATGGAGTAATGGCTAGCAGTAGTAGGCTGTCATCCCCTATGTGGACCAGCCCCTGGAGGGGAATGAGATGCACGCTTTGTCAGCAGGTTTCACAGATATTTGCTGACAGCAGAAGAAAGCTGAGGCTTGGGATCTTGAATTCCATTCCAGGTTCAGTAGGGAAGCATGGTATAGCAATCAAAGATGCTCCTGTTCCAGTCTTGTCTGTTACAAGATATTGGACTAGACAGACCATAGGTCTGATCAAATATGGCAATTCTTATGTTCCTGTTGACTGAGCATTTCGGGGACGGGAGACAAGAAGAGGCAGAAATGATTTTTAGGTATGGCAAAAAAGGATCACTTACCCACAATAACTAGTTTTCTGATTCCACTTCTTCCACAGAGGCACAATGTAGATGTTGCATGCCTAGCAACATGGACACAACTATTTTTGAGCAAGAGTTGAGCAACTGTAATTCCTTTAATCAACATTCCACTGACTGAAGGCAAGTCTACACTAGAAGCACTACAGCAGCTCAGCTGCACTGGTGCACCTATGCTGCTGTAGTGTGTCTGGTGAAGACGCTCTATGCTAATAGGAGAAAGCTCTCCTATCGGCATAATAAAACCACCTCTGCAGGAGTTAGTAGCTATGTCAGTGGGAGAAGCTCTCCCACTGACTTAGCGCTGTCCACACTGGCACTTAGGTCGATGTATCTTACATTGCTTATTCACAACCCTGAGGGATATAAGTTATACTGACATAAGTGGTAGTGTGTACAACCCTTGAAGGTATTAACTGCCCCTGAAATCATCCCTCAGTTCTTCACTATCTCTAAAAGCCCAAGACGCCTATGAGGCTTTACCACTTCTGTTAGAAACTTGGGGTGAAGCCTATGTACTGCCTAATCTTTATGAAAAATGGTATACAGTTGGTTTGGCCATCAGAGCCTGTTACTCCAAAATGCTCACAGCCAAGGTAGTGACCACTAGAAATGAGACTTTGAGTGACAGATGGTACAAAAAGCAACAATCTACAAGCCCCTTCCCTAAGTCTGGCTAACAAAAACTCAAATATCAAGGATAATTAGTCTCCTGGAAAGGGCGAGTACAGGTTCATAAGATCTTTTAAAAATTGTTTGAAGTAAGGATGGTAAAATATAAGAACAGCCATACTGGGTCAGACCAATGGTCCATCTAGCCCAGTATTCTATCTCCCACTGTGGCCAGTACCAGCACTTAAGGAACAGCTTACAGAACAGTGCAATTTTGGAGAGATCCACACAGCTTACCCTCCTGGCTTCTGGCAGCCAGAGGTTTAGGGATGCCACTTGCATGGGGTTACACAGCTGACCAGCTTGGCTAAAGCCTTTGATAGACGTATCCTCCATGAACTTATCTAGCTCCTTTTTAAACTCTGTTATACTTCTGGCTGTCACAACATCCCATGAATTCCCCAGGCTGACTGTGTGTTGTGTGAAAAATTACTTCCTCTTGTTTGTATTAAACCTGCTACCTGTTATTTCATCAGATGACACCTGCTTTTCCTTTTGTGAGAAAGGAATAACACTTCTCTATTCATTTTTTTTCCATACAATTCAAGATTTTATAAATCTCTATCAGACCCCCACCTTAACTGTCAATTTTCTAAGCTAAACTGCCTACTCTTTTTAATCTTTCCTCATATGGAAGCAATTCCATACCTTTGATCATCTTTGCTGCCTTTCTCTGAACGTTTTCCAGTTCTAGTGCATCCTTTTTGAGATGGGGTGACCAGAACTGGATTCACTATTCAAGATGTGGGCACACCATGGATTTATACAGTGGCATTATGACATTTTCTGTTTTATTTTCCATCCCTTTCCTAATAGTTCCTAACATTCTGTTACCCTTTATGACCACATCTGTACATTGAGCTGTAGTGTTCAGAGAACTATCCACAATGACTCCAAGATCTCTTTCTGGGGTGGTAAAAGCTAATTTAGGACCCCCCCCCTTAGACATGTGTAGTTCAAATTATTTTTTCCGATGTGCACTACTTTGCATTTATCAACGTTGAATTTCATTTGCTATTTTGTTGCCCAGGCACCCAATTTTGTGAGATCCCCCTGTAACTCTTCGCAGTCAGCTTTGGACTTAATTATGTTGAATGGTTTTGTATCATCTGAACTCTTTGCCACTTCACTGTGCACTCCCTTTTCCAGATCATTAATGAATTTATTGAACAGCATAGGTCTCAGTACAGAATCTTGAGGGACCCTGCTGGTTACCTCTCTCCATTGTGAAAACTATTTATTCTAACTCTTTGTTTCATATCTTTTAACCAGTTACTGATCCAAGAGAGGACCTTCCCTGTTATCCCAGGACTACTGTGATAGACCCAGGCCAGTTGGGTACAGCAGAGTAATAATTTTTTTTTTAGCTTGAGTTTTTTATTTTGAGGTCTGTGCTAGTTTGATCCCTGTTTAGCTGTGCTGCATGTTTAGCTGGTATACACTGTTTTTAGACAGTCATCCGACCTCAGCAGAATAGAAGGCGGCCACCCACTGCACGGCCCCTCGCCCCATTAAGCCACATCAGACGTGCTTTCAGCTGAGGATGGCTTCTTTGTGGCTATACTGGCAACTCGATAAACATTTTTCTGTTCCCTGACTGACCAGAGCAGAGGCTGCTCCAGGCTAGGGTGGACACATGACTCCAATTAGCCTGTAAAGAGTCAGGTGAGGCTGTTAAGCTAATGTGAACACCCAACTCTAATTAAGGCCCCTCTGATACTGTAGAAGGGCTCACTCTAGCCAGGCTGAGGAAAGCCAGGGAGCCAGAGGAGAGGAAGTGCGGCTGAAGGGCTGGGTAATGAAGACACCCTCAAGCCACTGGAAAGGGAGCCCTAAGATAAAGGTGAAGAAGGCGTTAAGAGAGAGACGTAGGGGAGCTGTGGGGAAGCAGCCCAGGGAAATGTAGCAAATCTGGCAGTGAAAGGTTGGCTGCCAACAGTTGCTGCCATTAGGGTCCCTGGGCTGGAATCTGGAGTAGAGGGTGGGCCCGGGTTTCCCCCAACCCACCACTACAGAAACACCTTCTGGGAGGGGAAGACAGGCCCCTGTCAGGACAGGAGGTTGAACTGTTTTGGCATGAGGCTGTAGGAGCAACAGAGACTCGGAACTCTCTCACCAACCTCCATTGCTGGCTTATGATGAAAAGGACTCAGTAGACTGTATCCCTGGCCCTAGAGAGAGAAGGGCTATGTGGAGGGTCACAGTGAGCCTCTGAGGCTAGCATAAACCGCCTGGAAGTGCCGGACCCACGGGGACAAGGTCGGAGCTCTGCCACTCACTTAGTTTCCTTAAGAACCTTTGGTGAGGAACCTTGTCAAAGGCTTACTGAAAATCCAAGTATGCTACATTGACTGGATCACCCTTATCCACACACTTGTTGACACCCCCAAAGAATTCTAATGGATGGGTGAGGCATGACTTCCCTTTACAACAAACTGTTCATCTACATTTCTGATAATTCTGCTCTTTGCTAGTTTCTAACAATTTGCCCGGTACTGAAGTTAGGCTTATTGGCCTGTAATTGCCAGGATTGCCTCAGGAGCTCTTTTTAAAAATCAGCATTACACTATACTGTGGTCTCTTACATAACAACATGGTGCACAGAAACAACAGCTTGATGAATAAACACAGTTGTCAGGAATAGCTTTGATTACACCAGAGATAAGAAAAAAATCTAAATGAACTGAAACTAGAATAAAGGATTTTAACTTGAGCAACCTTTTATAATCAGTTCTATTTAGCAGCATAGCACTTCCTAGACTCCCAAACAACTGTCCGGATCTCCTCAGATAAGCATAAAACATTCTGTCCTAAAAATCTAACAGCCATGATGTCAGATAAAGGGACTTGAAGTCTGGATACACTGAACTGTTAGGAAAGAAATCTTTAACACAAGGGGAGAGCGAATAGACTATCTTGCAGTGGGGGAGGTTTAGGTTGGATATTAGGAAAAACTTTTTCACTCGGAAGGTGGTGAAACACTGGAATGTGTTACCTAGGGAGGTGGTGGAATCTCCTTCCTTAGATATTTTTAAGGTCAGGCTTGACAAAGCCCTGGCTGGGATGATTTAGTTGGGGATTGGTCCTCCTTTGAGCAGGGGGTTGGACTAGATGACCTCCTGAGGTCCCTTCCAACCCTGATATTCTATGATTCTATGATCTTTGGAAAGAGCAAGAATTTCTAAGGACCAGGACGGCTTTTCCTACAGTGGTGCAACTAATATCACTCTGTCTCTGTTCTGCCTAATTTTCTTCAAGTCCTTTGGGAATTAAAGAAAATGGAGGAAATCACAAAGGGGCTCTTCCACCGAACCATACTCGCTGTGGCAGAGGCATCCTAGAGCTGGCTATACAGGTTCTGCGCAATCCAAAAACGGCACAAAGAGTCATGAGCACATTGGAGGATCTTGCCCTTTGTGTACATCATGTTTAAATATTTCATGGCATGCTAGGTCTTTATATGATGTCAAATTAGATTAATTTATGTTCTTGGAAGATGTAGAAAAAAATCAATACAAATTCAGAATGTTTTACTTAGATTAGAATATTCCTTAAAATGGCTTTGAAGAGCTCAATCTGTGACTATCAGAAAAGACAAAAAAAATTTTTTTGTTTTAAACCAATGATCCTTTAGTCATAAAAAACTTCAGCTACAAAAAGAACATAGCATATATTTTACTTATATGCTTTCAGAAGGACGGGGGGGAGAACTGAGAACAAGATTCAGACAAAAGAAATAAACACTAATAACTTAAGCAGAAGGTGATTTTAACATAAAGAAAGTCTTTCATGTACAATATAATGATTGACCTACATTCAATAGGTCAAAATTTATATATACATCCAACTCATATTTGGCCCAAGATAGACAGAGCGCTGAATAGCTGAAATGGCTATTGTATTAAAAACCTCTTCATGGACTTTTGATTATGGACAAACCATTAAAAAAAAAAAGGAAAAAGGCAATTTGTTAAAAGGTCTTGTTAGTAATAAAAGTTTATGATACAGCAAATTTTAATACTATAATAAAATCATAATGTATGTAGTGTGCACTGCAAATTTACACAGCACTTTTTCAACACAGAATAAGGAACCTGCCAGAAAGGACCTATTATTAATATGATTCACCTGACTTCTGTATTTGAAAATATTTATAAATAATATTTATTAATATTACTCTCCAAAAATACCAAAGCCCCAAGGCTGCATTGTGATCTGTACAGGAGCAAAAGTCTACTTGCATGGATCACCATGCAGAATAAGGGCCCAAGATAGTAAGGAGAACTACCTGGCCCTTTCCCGTGCTGCATCTTCCCGTGCTTTCTCTTTCTCCTGCCGCTGCTGTTCAATCCGAGCTTCTTGTTCTTTCCTCTTCATCAGCAGCTCTTCAACCCGGGCTTGGCGTTCTGCTTCCAGAGCTCTTTTACGCTCCTAATGATAGAAAAGTTATTTTCAGCTACTCACTTTTATTTACAAATTAACAATGGTATGAAATCATATTTTACCATCATTAAAGGCTCTAAGGACCAGATATGCACTGGACAGAAGCCTTGATGCCCGCACACAAAGATGCTCACAAATCTACACACATATAACCACCTAAATAATAATCTGAATGTGCAGTTGTATGCACTCCTATAGGCAGTAAATGGGTATACATTTTTGTTTGCACATGAAAGACATTATTCACTCAATAATTCACTCAAAAAAGACTGACCAATTAACAGTGACATTTGGGTACATTCTCAACTTCTTACAGGTTGAAGACTATGCTATAAAAATAAAATATCCTCTCAAAGAACTCCAAAGTCTTTGAGCATGATCCTAGAACCCTTTTGCATGGTAACTTAAGTACTGGATATACAATCTTTACATCTATTAAGAGCAAACAACTTATCTATGGTTTTGATTTTACACTAATAAAAGTCAGGAAATTCAAAGTTATAATGACAACAAAAGTCATAACTCAGCCCCCTTTCCACATATGTAATATTTTGTGTTACCACATATGGGTGTTAGTTTTAATGTCTTAATATACATGTGCAATGTGGCTGGGTTATGGTTACTGTGGGAACCATAAATGATTATTCTAACTTGTATTTGTATAAAGTTTCAAAAACATTGTGTGAATGCATTTAATTTCCTTTTTTTAAAAAAGGTAAACAAGAAAAGTAACCACATGTTTGACTGTGACTGTACAATTAAATAAATAAACAAAAGTGCAAACTGCCATATGAAATATACAAAGTGCACCATGGGGCACTGCAGAAAAGACTGCTAGACCTGCTGGACCTCCCCAACACAACTCTTTAAGGGTATGTCTACGCTGCAATGTAAGCCCAGGCTCAGACTCAGGTTGGAGCCCAAACCCCGCTTCAGCCTACGCACACACCCCTCTCATACTCAGGCTTGGATCTAGGATCCTGGGACTATTTGGGGCTGGAGGATTCAAGCCCGAGTCAATCTGGGACCCATGGTTCGAGGCCTATTGCTTTGCAGAGTAGATGCAGCCCCACTGACACAGGTCCTGGGAGTCTGCCAAAAGCGTCCCATCAGCCAACGTCCTTTGTCCTCTCTATTCTGAGAATCTCCAGTTGACTCCAGGGAAACAGAAGCAGCCCCCTTTGGTGTAGTGCAGCAGCTCAGTAAGTTAGCGTTTAACCTTTCCACTGTCTTCTGAACACTGAGCTGCAAACACACCATCAGACAGCCTTCTGTGTTTGCAGTGTGCTGTGCAAAGAAATAGCACAGTAGGAGGCTGAGGGTCTTAGTCTTTAGTTAGGCAAAGGGATCTGTGGACAGAAAGGAATGGTGGTGGCATGGGGGATTGTAAGACTGCTTGGAGGATTTTTTCTGCCTGGGACTGAGAGGGGCCTAGAGCCCCTGATGAGGGGCCATCAGGGTAGGACTAGAGAAGTGGCAGGTACTCAAGGGAGCAAAAGCAGGCTGAGACCGCAGGACAACAGGCTGCAAGCACAAAGGAGTGGATCATTCCTTGAAGATGAGGAGGAAAGCTAGGGAGATGATTAGGGACAAATGTTCTTCACAGATTGAACGAGTCTAATGGGTCTCTTTCATAGGTGGTGAGCCAGACAATCCTTGGGAACCCAGGGTTTTTTTGAGTGATCAGCCCAAGTTCTATCAAGGCAGATGGGGTAAGTATGTTTTCTGGTTCCTGTGTAGTTACCTTTGTCTCAGCATGACCCTCTAAGCTATCAGAGGTGAAAAAGTGAGAGCTCTGTTTTTCTATAAAGAGGCAGAATCTTACTCACCACTGATACCTATCAACTGCACAGGATTATTAAGTGAGCACTGAAGGAAGCGTGATTAAAGATTCACAGCCAAAAGATACTTGTGGTGATCTAAGGGATGTATACGGAAGAACAGGGAGTTTACACAAGAGAAAAAGTTATGCTTTGGTTTGTAACATAGGAAGCAGTGCCAAACAGCGGATGTATGAAGCTAGAGAAATCTAGCATTGGAAGGGTGTAGTCAAAAATATAGAATTCCAGGAACACACAAACATTTTCTTTGTGTGTTTAAGTAGCCCTATAAAATTGGAATACTTAAGATAGTATGCATATGATGACTATTTAACTACAGCTTTTGCTTTGAATATCTTCAGGTTTTCATCATAAAGCCCTCAGTATTGCTAAAAGCTGTTTGCTATTCCATTACAAGGAAACCATTAAATTCTTTAAAAAATTGAAGACATGATGAGTCGCAACTATCCAGTATTTGTATAAACAGACCTGTACAAGTTTTAACAATCACATTTTTCCTAGCTTCCTGAAGCATTGTAAAAGAAGTTATCTGTGGAATCTCGCTTTTTTGTAATTTAGTGTAGGAGATAAATAAAAAATTTCATACTTTATGTAATCATAACTAAGAGCAAATATACTGCTTTTATTGTATTTTTGCAACTATTTTTTGCACTTGAAAAGTTACATTATACCTGAACAGCTTCATCACGTGCTTGCTTTTCTTCCTGCCTCCGTTGGCGTTCTTCCTGTAATTCATTTAGTCTTTGTTCATACTCTTTTAGTTTGGACAATACATCATGACGTTTATTTTGGGCTTCTAAGGTGTTTATAAATGCAATTTCATTTACCTGCAATTAAACCAAAACGTACAAGAAATTTGAAGAGTTAAAGTAACATTTTCCATTTAGTGGAGTCTATCCCAGGTACATTTCTAACTTTTGCGGATAATAAGAGGTTTGCAGCATAGTGTATCCTTTCACATGTCCCTGGTTTTTCATCAAAAATTCTCGTGTTTAGTCTCAATATGATGCTATCCTTTGTTAAGGACTTGGATGTACATGAGAGAAAATAGGCATATTTTAAAATAATTTACCTAGATTATCCTACATATCAAGAACTGCTATAAACTAAACCCCTATTTTTTTATAAGGCCCTGATTTAGAAAGGTACTAAAGCACATGCCTACCTTTATTCACAAGTAGCTCCACTGAATGTAAGGGGACTGTTCACATATTTAAGTACCATGCTGAATATCTTTAATCATCTTTTTAAAATTAAATTTACTTTAGACTGTAATACCAACTAACTGTCTCTGGGTTACAACCAATCTCATATACTAACATAACATTTTAGGTTTGGGGTTTTTTTAAATAAAAACATAGGTCCCTATCCTGCAAGCATTTACTCATGTTTCACTTTACACATGTGAGTAGTCCCACTGATTTCAATTTAAATGTTTGGGTCTATATGATGCAATCCCTTATCTCACAGCTGCACCAACCAGGATTATTGTTTAAAGTCCACAGAGAGAAAGCATTACTTAGGCCCAGATCCTGAAACTGGATTCACATGGGCAGACCCAACTCCCCATCTAGAAGAGACCCTCGGCATTTTGCTGTCCAGGGCAGAAAACATTTTCAGTACCCTATTCCTTCTAAGCAGTTGAGCAAAGAAAGGCTGGTCAATGAGCAAAGCAAATAAATGAGGCTCTGTAGGGATGCAAGGATCAGACCGTCGATATCTAGTTGCAAGATCAGGGCCTTAAGTAGTTAAAAAAAAGCACTGGGAGCCAAGAGACATAGGTTCTGTTTCTTTCTCTGTTACCGACTTGCAACTTATTTAACCTGTGTACCTCAGTTCTTCTATCTGCAAAATGGGGATAGGAATAGCTACCTCACAGCAATGTTTTGAAGCTTAATTCACAGCCATTTGTAAAGCATTCAGAGATTCTTAGCTTGAAGACATTACAAAAATTATATTTATTCCTACCAGAGGGTTGCACACTTCAGTACATAAATCAGCATAAGCAAGGAAGCATGAGAGTTGATATTCCTTTTTTTTTTTTTTTTAAATCTCGGTGTAACTGAGGACAACATATTCAAATAACTAAAGGATCACATACTTTGTTGCTTCTGTAGACTGATCCATACACCCAATGAGAGCAGCAGGTTAAGCTGCAGTTTATAATATGTGTAGGAAGCAGCAAGAGGTACTAGAATGATTTCTCTGCTTGAAGCATGAAATGGGCACTCTATGAGCCTTACTTTCCTGTCACGTCCATCAACAGAAATCAAATTTTTCTGATTTTCACCAAAACTAATAGGGTTCTGCCAATTGACACCTAGACAATTCCCTGAAATTTTGGAATAAATCAGATGCGGTGTTTGCAAGCAAGTTGACTTGCTTTCCTCACACATTATTTGTTTAACAGGCTAGCCCAAGCAGTATGAACGAAGAAATGGGATAAGCTATCAAGAAAAAGTTAAATTTAGGCTTGATATCAGGAAAATCTTCCCAATAATGAAAGGTTTTGGAGTGTGGAAATTTTCTCACGGTAAATTATAGAAGCTGCATAATTTGGGACATTTAAAACAAGAATAGATAATGCACTAGCCAATACACTCACATGAGTAAAGTTCTACATGTGCATGAGTGTTTGTAGGATCAGGGCCTATATGATTCATTCAGTCTTTTCCCCCTTTTACTTTGAAAATTGTATGTATTTATAGATTTATTAAATTCTGATATTTACCTCACAAAATGGAATGTTTTAAAAGTGGGTATATACATATTCGTAATTAAGGAAAATATATCAAGCTCAATAATCTTTTTCTTTCATACCCTGTTATGATCTATTTCATAAATATTTACTATTTTATTGATCCACAGAAGAACAGTACATAATGTTTTAATTCTAAAATGGCCACTGATAAATAACTCATGGAAAAATGATGCACAGGAGCCAATTTTTAAGTGCTTTTAGGATATTTTAATTTTTTACATTAAATATATGCAAAAATTTAAGCTTTGCATTCCCACTGCTATACAAATCATTATTTTATTTTAAATATTTGAAATAAGTGCATTTTTTACCCTCTCTTCATACTCAAAAAGTGCTGAAAAGATTGGTGAACCTTAATATATATATATATATATACACACACACACACACGTAATATTTGCACCACAGTGAATGTTTGTTTCAGAAAGGTATTTGCAACTGAGAAAAGGCACACTATTATTCAATCTTAAATAAAATATATTTCAGAAGGAAAGTTATTGAGGAAAAATATTATTTTTATTAATAAAAAAGTTATTAGCATTGACAGAACACACTAGGAAATACTGAATATAAAAGAGTACATTGTCATACACAACCGTCTATTACATTTGTGTAATATCCACAAAAGGATTGTGCAGATGTAAATCTATGGAACTAATAAGAGGCCAAACAAAAGGTAGGTTTTTCTGCTTTGTTTACGGACTGGAATACATTTACAGAATGGATTTTGCACTTCAGTGAACAGCAAGCAGTGGGAATTTGGAAAACCAATTGGACAGCAACAGTCATCATGGTCTTTCAACTGTACTACACATCAGCTAGTATTTCTGTAAACCCAATTAACCTTGATCTTCAAGAACAAAAGAACCACAAGAGGCAGCAGATCTCACACATTAAATACACACAACACTTCAAACATCTGCTTAGTTGGGAATTATGTTAAGTGTGATTTAGTTAATATGATTACAGAAGTCACACTGGTTTAATGAAATAATAATGAAGGTAAATGTGTTAGACTGAATTAGATAGTTTAGAATAGAGTCTGGACTAAGTGACAGAAATAACCATTAAGTTAAACTGCTAAACCGATTT